>NC_047092.1:175704590-176329590 GCF_902459505.1 Geotrypetes seraphini | reverse complement strand
GTACAAAATATACTTAACTTAGGGGCTCATGTATTGTAAGTCTTGAAATTGTCTCCCAACTTCATCCTGTAGCAGTGCAATGTATCGTAGCAGACCCTGTTGTGCCAAGATGTTGTAACTTAACATTTTGATTCTCAGGAAGCACCTCAAATTTGGGTTGGAAATGTCTTATTGAAAAAGTTTCAGCTTCTTGCAGAATGATGACCATTCTTCATACAAATTCAAGAAAGTCTGGCCCGGATTATCTAACCGGCGTCAATTTTTTAGGAGCTAGTAGGCATCCAAGCTCAGTAAAAAACGACATTCAAACAACATTTTGAACTGAGTTTCAGGGCGCATACAGGTGCCTAAAAAATTGGTGTTGGAATCATGCCTCCTTAGGTACTCTAGGCCGCCAGATGCTACTGTGGGTGTGGCTAATGCCGGAAGTGGCATTAGGTGGCCTAAAGAGGCACAATTCACATGAAAAGTAGGCGCTGGAAATGTAGGCTTGGAAAACCCTGGCTTACATTTCTGGTGCCTACCTTTGCCAGAGGCGCAGTTCTGTACCTGGTGTCATTGCATGACTGACACGCGATCGACAGCTGCTGACAACTGCGCCAGTTACAGAATCCGGGCCTTTGCCTTTTACCTTTCAAGCTGACATTTTATGTATTTAAATGTGTGGTGATTCACTGAAGAATGAGATTTAAAAGCCAATTTGTCCTCCCACTATCGATAGGCCTTGTCAAGTTCCTGGTCAACAATTTTGACAACTTGAAAGAACCTTTCTCCTGCTCAGCCACTGAACACTGCAGTGCATACCAAGATCACCTTAAGTGACTTCCATTTTTTTTAGCATAGTGGGCTATGATTGCATGTAGGTTAAGATATGAGTCTTATTGTCTGCCAGCTCCTTAAATTGGTTCACAAAAGACATAAATTCAAATTAAACCAACAATTACTAGAAGAAAAAAAAACAATTTAACAATTATCAAATAAAGATGATTAAAAATGATTGATATAGTTATTATATTATGTGATAATTATTTATAAATATGTTTTAGAGGGGTGGGTGGAGGGTAAATTCTTATTGTGTGAAAATTGCAGAATTTCAAGTGAAATTGTATATTAATGAATGGATTTATTGTACAATTGTTGTAAGATTTAAAATGAATAAAGAGATATAAAATAAAAAATAAAATAATAAAAAAAAAAAGTCTTTAACATTTTTCTAAATCCGAAATGATTATTAAATGAACGAATAGACACAGCAAGATTATTCCAAAACTGAGATGCCAAAACATAAACAAAAGAGAAAATAATCCCTTAAACCTTATATTTTTTTATAGACAGTAAGTCCAGATATGGAAAAATTCTGTTCTTACTGTAAGGTTTGTTAGTGACCCCCACAATATATGGTTGGTGGGGGTCACTTGAGAGGCGCCCTTACAAACGCCAGGTCCCAGGTTCAGTTCCCTCACTGAAGATTCACCAGGAAGTAGAATCAAAAAGGCACAGCCAGAGGTGATTGCATAAAGAATATATTATAGAAATAGGCTTACAGAAAAGCAATATTTATAAGCATTACAATTAATGAGAGAGCAACGCAGTTTCCCTGCCTTACAGAGTTCAGAGGAAAAGAGAGACATAGAAGCCTGAAGTTCCAGGGAAAGGCAGAGAGAGAGAAAAGGGGGATGGGGTGATGGTCCAAGCTTCGTGTTCCATAGATAAAGAGAAGGATAGACAGAGAAAGAGAGAGCTCCAGAGAGCCAAGAACCAAGAGAGGGGGGTGATGCTGCGAGGGGGCTTTTATAGTTTGGAAACTTATTCTAAAAACCAGAATCTATTGAGCTTCAATAGAAGTTAAATCTCCCCCCTCCTTCGTAGACAGGAGAAAAATAGGCTGTAGTCATATATGCATTTCCAGTCTGTCTCTGACAATAGTTTCTGATTAACTTTAGTTATCTGTGCACCTGGACCCATTGTCCTAAGCACTCTCTTAATCAGACATTAACACATTAACACCTTTTAGCTAATCATGATTCAATCAGGGCTACTTAAAACAGTCTTTTTGGGTTATATGAAACAGTCTACCTACACTCAGGGTCCATCTGCATTCACATGCCAAAGTCAGATTGATATAATTTGAAAAAAGGGGGGGGATTTATTATATATGATAAGATGATTTGTTTGTAATTACAAATGTCATGTAATAATCGAGTATAATATGTATAATTCATTTGTTGTAAGAATGCAAAAATGAATAAATAAAATTTTTTTTAAAAAAGATTGATATAATTTCCCATAGGCCTTTGCTGACATTAATTATGCCAACAGAAAATGCTGAATGCTAGCAATAGCTATGCTGACATCTCCCATACATTTTTTTTTTTTTATTCTTTGAAATGAAGGGAAGCTTGTGGTACCCTTCTACAGCCAGTCTGCAATTAGCAGATGCCTCTCTTACCTCCAACATTATAGCTGCATGTCCCCTGTCCTGCAGAATCTCCAAGCTATGAAGATAAACAGTTCCCATTATGAGTTCAAACCTCTGTCTTAGGTTGTATAGTCCGTCATCTGGGCGGGGACCCTAGTATGCTTATATCTTACCCGTCGTTGAGCGAATGAACGGTGCATAAGGGATGCAGGAAGCTTTCTCAGGAGGTTTAGGCATAAAAGGTACCAAGATGTCATGAGAGAGTATGGGATATGGGATAATATTATCTCTGACCCTGGTAATGGTAATGCAATAGGCCATGCCAAATTAAAACCAAATTGGAACCAAATTAGCAAGTGTCAGAGAAGATACTGGAAATACATGTATAACTGCCTTAAAAGCTAGAAGGAACTTTGTATGATATGCGTTGTAAAGAAATGTACATGTGTTTCACTTTACAGCAAAGGAAAATCATTATAATACATAGCAAAATTTGTACAATAATTAAGATAATGATAGGATGAATTAAAACATTAAATATGTGGTTTGCAGTGGGCGAATACTGAAAGAAAAGTTCCCAAACTGAGACATGAGCGTCTCGTAGCAAATTTTCTACAGTTTGTGCAATCTGTCCATTTTCAAACTGTTAATTTTATTTCCTTTAGACGCAGCAGATGAATCCAGAGACCAATGGGATAGCACAAATCTACCAGCAGGCGGAAATAGAGAAACTGATTAACAGATGGTCCTATTGGCTGGCACTCCTCCTGTATCTCCAGTATAGCTCCTTGCCCAAGCATCCGTAACCATCAATAGGCATAGCATGTAAAAAAACTTCTTTCCCTAACAAATCTCAAAAGGCAATAATACAGAATACAATCATCAATAATAACAAACTTCGAAAGTTGGAAAAGAAAAAACTGACAGACAATATCCAGAAAGGGTGGGGCTCTGGCGTCTAAAGGAAAGAAAATTAACAGGTAAGAGCATCATTTTTCCTTCCTTATCAACAGCAGCAGATGAATCCAGAGACCAATGGGATGTAGCAAAGCAATCCTCTATCTGGGTGGGAAGCAAACGCTGCCTCTGCAACAACCGAAGCACTAAATGTATCCACCGCTTGCGCCCCCCACATCCAACTGGTAATGCTGAGATAAAGCACTCTCGGAAGACCAAGTAGCCGCGAGACAAAACTCCTCCAAGGAAAAAACCTCTGGACTGAGTCCAAGAAGTAGCCATCGCTCTGGCGGAATAGTCATGAAGTTCTTTCGCCAACCGCTTCCCTGCCATCAAGCAAGCGGAAATAATGTCCTCTTGGACTCATCGAGCGATGGAGGCTTTGGACGCCGCCATACGTTTGAGGTGTCCCATGAAGAATACAAAAAGGTGATCTAAACCACCAAAAGTCGTTAGAAAGCTAGCTCGCGGAGAACGCTACGCACTTTCTAAACATGCAGTGAATAAAAGCACGTCTCCCCATTTCTCCTCACAGGAAGAAGGAAGGAAAAGTGAGAGTGTCATAAAAGAAAGGATGACACCTCCTTAGAAAGAAATTGTGGTACCGTCCAAACTGACACCCCAGATTTTGTAAATCAGAAATAGGAATCCCCGCCAAACAAGGCCTGCATTGCAACTCAGAAAACCGCCGAGCTGAAGCCATGGCCACGGCACAGCCCTTTAGAGTCTCAAAAGACAAGGATGAAACGAAGCCTTCGGTAAACTGCAAAGAAGTACGTTAAGACTGTACTCCGGACAGGGCTTTCTAAGAGATGTACGAATATATTGTACTCTGTTTAGGAACTGAACTGCATGAAGCTGAGAAGTAAGCGAAGAGCAATATACCTAGCCCTTGTAACAAGCCAAGGATGGCACTTGAAGCTGAAGGGAATTGAACGCTAAGCCCTTGGCAATAAACTTGTGCCAAAAAAGAACTCTGGAAGGGTGCAAATGTTGAGAAGTACCCAAGAAAGGTAAAACCACCAAAAGGAAGCAGAAGCCACAGGTGAAGATGTCTGTATCGCCTGGATAAGAGAAGAAACAACCTGCTTCACAGAACCCTTACACGTCAGCCATGACTTTTCAAAAGCTAGGTCGCAATACCAAAGTGGTACGAATATCCATGTTGATCGGACCCTAGGTGAGCAAATCCGGAGATACCAGGAAACTCAACAGTCCGGCTGTCGAAAGACTCATCAGATCCGCACAGCAAGGATGGCGCAGCCAATCCAGAGATTCTACAAATACTGTGCCCTAAAAGCGAGCTTGAGATGGCAAATCCAAACCATCATCAGCCAGGGGAAAACACTGAAAAAAGAGAAACCAGAGGCGAGAAAGAAGCCACGCTGCTACCCCCTCTGACTCCCACTCCCTGTGCCCGCCGAAGCTTAGAATTTTGAGACAATTGTTCATCGCTTAGAATGTTTTATATAGGCGATTTATCAAATCTTGAACTTGAACAAGGCCATGAGGTCTAGTTCCAGGAGATCTCACTTCCATAAAAAGAGCTGGAACACCTGAGCCAAAATTCTCTATCCAGGATGTAGAAGATTTCACTATTACTAACATTTACTTTCTAGAGCGTACACACTGTAACATACAATAAATGGGCCATGCTCAGATTTCGCGGAGAGGAAGTCTATCCAAACTCTTTTCCTGACCCATAAAATGATCTGCCAACAGAAGAGGAAGATGAGGATCCACTCATTCAAGTAGAACCACAACTTTATCCGCCAACTGAGTACATCACCTACTGCCCAGGCTGTAGAGAAATACCCCCATCATAATACTGACTGAAAAGACCTTCAGTGTCATTCCAGAAGAATGGTCTGAAGCTCCAGAAATGGTAGACTGACCACGCTCCAGAGTAGAAGAATGAACAAGTACTGGGTCGCTTCTTAAGACCAGACTCCTGGAGCTGAGGATGGAAGGCACCGAGCCCCCCAACCCGACAGTCCGGGATGTTTGGTGGCCATGAGCTAGTCCAGCAAAGACCGAGGTATGCCTTTGAAAAGAGAAATCTCGCTGAGCCACCAAAACATACAGAGCGATGCTTGAGGAGCCTACCAAATAATTGGAGCCCTGAGATACCAGGAACCACCGGAACAAAAGCGACAGCTATAGCGTTATAATGGGAAAGCAAGCCGAAGTTCCCAGTGGAGTCAGCAACATGGATCTTAGAACCTGAACAGAATTCTATTCTCTTGGTCATGGTGACTGAAGAAGAATGCAAACCTGAGACTGTGAAACCACAGACTGTGAAACAACCTGAGACTGTGAAACACAGTTCTCTCCTATATGATTAAAAACATCTCCTAGATATACCTATAAATAGTACAGGAGAAAAGAGCGCTGTGCCAATTCGAAGATTCACGTCCAAAGAACTGAGGAAAAGAAACCACCCTTTTTGTGTCAGTCAAATGGCCCGATTGGAAGATGTCCGAATCAAGCAGTCAGTCAAGAAGAAATTAGGTGAATCTCCTGGTAGCGCCGAAACGCTACCACTGCCCACATTTTTTTTAAATGTTCGTGAAGCCTTGGGTAGGCGAAATGGCATGTGCCAAAACCGAAAGCACTGCTCCAAAAAAGGCAAGCAAGCCTAGTGCCGATTCGGAGTCCATAGTGAAAATGTAAATATTCTCCCAGTTTTTCTGCAGAAATGTTTAACCCTGAGAAACTAATTCAGCAGAATGGGATCCAGCCTGCCCATTGCCCCCGTCTTGGGCACCATGCAGTAAGTGGAACAACGTCCCTTAGTTCCCGAAGAACTACAAGTGCCCTGAGGACCAGTAACACTTAAAAGGGAAACACAAAACAGAGACTCAAAGAACGAACCGGAAACCTGAGGAGGATGCAAAGTTGCAAGAATCCTGAAAAATGTGCACAGTCCCCTGACCTGACATTATAGCGTCTTCTCCCTCATGAGAAAGCCTGAAGAGTCATTGGAAGAAGTCAAGATCCCCTCAGAATGAAGTGCAGAAGGTCAGGGAACGGCAGGATGAGAACTGTAGGATCTGTAAGAAGAAAGAAATTCTCCTAGGAAAAAATCAAGTTTCGCAATGTAAAGAGGAGCATACTGGAACCATGAAAACAGTACTAACTCCCTGCAACGTGAGCGAAATACGTATGTCCTTTAAAATGAATACGTACTAGACGCAATCAAGATGCTGCATCTACCGCCCTGTGGAAAACAACAGCATCCTAACAGGTAGCAGACAAAGCTCACATCGCTAATGAGAGCTTCAGGGATGAGGCTAACAGCTATATAGCGCGCGCTCCTCCATGGGTTTGATAGAATAGGTAACTGGCTCCTGGTTAGAAGGAGCTGCACAGCCCTTCTTGTCTGGTCAGGGGGGTCCGTCTAGCATGTGCCATGAGAAGATGGATACAGGAGAAACCAGCGTGATAAGCATGGAAATCTGAAGTCCAGGCCCTCTCAGAAATATAGAAAGAGAGTCCTGGCCGCAGGAAGATGCGAAGTGTCATTATGCCCATAGAGAAAGCCCGAACTTGGAAACTGTTAGTACTACCTTTAGGCATATATATCCTATGCCACTACCAGACACATGCAGCGCAGCACAGAGGCTCAAATAAGGACAGTTACCAACAGACAAAAGCTCAAACTGCAGGGACCCCAAGAGAGACAATGAGATACCCATGTGAAATACAGAGCACTATCTTACTGCTGATCTCACTGTGCCGTGAGTTGCCGTATGTCGACCCAGTCCGGAGACAAACTGAGACTGGGTGACCTAGCACAGGTCAGAGTCTCTCTGGTAATCCCCTTGAGTGCTAACCCAGAGTCCGATTAAACTAGCAGCTTCCTTCAAGGGAATGCAGCAGGAATACAGACTTAGACATATAAATCTGCCCAAGCTTGTCCCAAAGCTGGTGAAACACGTACAACTTGTCTGAACAGGAAAGGAGAGAAGCCGCGGCATACCCTGTCCAAAGTCAGCTGTAAATAAACTACTAGAACGCTGCAGCTCTCCCGCCATCGCTGGAGACCCAAGCACACGCCTGATTCTCGCTGATACGTGGCTGCTGCATCAATGGTCCTAGAAACATAGTCGGATTCAAGCCCTGCAAAATTTACCCTGCCGCGGCCTGCATAGAAAGAAAATCAGACTCGGGGAATAACCAGAAGAACGGTGCGGTGCTTCCCACAGCGCCGGAAAAAACATGTCCCATCTCATGTGCGCTGCTATAAACCCGCACCTGCACAATCAGCTGCACATGGCCGTGACAAACACCGACGAAAGAGAGCCTCGGAATAAACAGGACTACTACTGCTGCACTGAAACTCAACAAGGAGAAGAAGTGCGAGCATGAAATCGCACCGCTACTGCCGCGCTGTAACCAACAAGGAAACCAAGCGCATGCATGCAAAGGGCGGGAAAGTCCCGGCTCCCTCAACGGATTTCTAGTCATAAAACTTAGCCTCAATAAAATAACCATTCCTTAAACGTATATTGACCGAACTCAAAGTACTAAGACTCCCAAACAGAACCTGAAGTTCAAACAACAGTAAAACACATACATACTCACAAGCTTGTTGTTAGGGCCGGTTGAAGCCAGTTAGAGCTAGTTGTGCAGAACTAACAGGGCAGATTGTAGCAACTGTGGTTTCCCTTTTTTTTTTTTTTTAACAGAGAGGGGAAAGAAGAAAAAAATCGAGACCCAGTCAAACTCTCTAGCAATGGAGGGAGGGTGAGGCAGGGACCTGGGGGGACCCAGGTGTAACCCCTAAAGCTGGCACCGTTCAGCCGGACACCCCTGTCTCACTGAAGAGAAAATCTCAACAGGAGAAATAGCACTGCCAGCTCACTGAAGAGAAAACCTCAACAGGAGAAACAGAATGGCAGTCTCACTGAAGAGAAACCTTAGGAGAAAATAAAGTTCTAGTCACAGCCAGAATCCAGGAGCTAGTCGAATAGCGAGCATCACCTGCTGGGAGATAGAGCATACTGGAGATACAGGAGGAGTGCCAGCCAATAGGACCATCTGTTAATCAGTTTTTCTATCTCTGCCTGCTGGTAGATGTGTGCTATCCCATTGGTCTCTGGATTCATCTGCTGCTGTTGCTAAGGAAAAATAATTATTATGTCTTGATGGAAAATATAAACTCTGTATAGCTATTAAAAAAACCAAACCCCTAACCACTTTGAATTTACCCCCCCCCCCTTTATAAATCCCCATTAGGCTTTTTATTACCGGCCGTGGCGGTAAAAGCGCCAGCACTCATAGCCAGTCTATTTGTATCACTGAAAGTATTGTCAACATGTGCAACTCCTTTTAAAGGAGTATATGAATTATTTAAATTAGATATGCTCTCCTTGGGCATATAACATCATACATTTGCAGGAGAAAATACATTTTAATAATGCTAGCACATGACTCAGTTATCAGGGAGAGGCTGAACCTGTCTAATCTACTGTGTTTATAAACCTACAGTAGTCTGGCTTTTCTTAGGGAACCTAGAGGTCCAACTCCCAGCATACTGTGGAGCAAAGCTGGGATAGACTCACTCTATCCATGACGATATGGAAATCTAATGATTATATTTTTAGGCCTAATGTCTTGAAATATTTGTGTGGGCGGGGATGGATGAATGGAGAGGGAAGGTTTAGGTATTATATGCCTAGCTGCCTTTTGATTTCCCGTTGGCTGTATCTTATTGCTAAACTTTTACAATGAAGTAGTAAAACTAAACAAATTTGGAAAAAGGTCGAAGTCTGGTGAACACGTTGCTATTGATGAAACGTGGGTCAGAGACTTTGAGCCGGAGCTGAAATCACAGTCCAATGAATGGAGAGCTCCATCTTCCCCAAAACCCAAAACATTTTGATGATCTCAATCAAAAGTCAAACAAATGATGATTTTTGCTTATGATCATGAAGGCATCATCATCACAGCAGTGTATTATTGTGATTTTTTTGCAAAAAATACGCAGAAAAATGCACAAAACCCGACCTCAATTGCTCTTGGCTGGGCCACTCATTCTTCACGACAACGCTAATCATTGAAAAACTACACAAATACGGCTGGGAGGTGTTACCTAATGCTCCCTACAGTCCAGACATGAGTCTACCAGACTTCGACCTTTATCCAAAGTTGAAACAACCTATGCGTGGACATTGTTTTGCATCTCTGGAAGAGCTTTCTTCTGTCATTACCCAAGCTATTCGGCAACTGAACAAAAACGATGTCTTGGATGGAATAATGAAGCTTCCCGGACATTGAGACTCGGTCATTGTAAAGCAGGGAGATTATATTGAAGGATTATAAAGAAATACTTGAAAAAAAATAAAACATGTAATTTAAAAAAAATAGGGTGCATTATTTATGAAATGACCCTCATATATTAGATACATTGTGGTACATTAGATAGATTGGGAGCCCATCGGGACAGACAGAAAAAAATGAATAAATTCATGTAAACTGTTCTAAGCTCTCCTGGGAGAACAGTATAGAAAAGTGAGTGAATTAATAAATAAATATTACAGCAAGGGCAGCATACATAGTTTGGGCTCCTACAAAGAACTAGCTATTTTCTCCAAAATTGCTAACTTGATGTAGACAAAAACACTGTTGCCTCTCCAGTGGTGCCTTTGATGATTATTATTAGTCATCTTGGATCAGTCAGTGCACAAGACAGACAGATGTATCTTCCACACTTGTCGGTCTTATATTTCATCAACTGCTTTTGATCAATTGCAGGTCTTCCTGGGCCTCTTTTCCCTTCTGGTTCCAGTTCATGGCTTGCCTTAGTATGCACTGTATATCCATTTTCTCCCCCACGTTGCATGGTCATATTTTAGTGGTAGTCAGCTACAAAAGTATGTCAATCTAACCAGCTTTCTATGTGGTCTTGGTTGATTTGATCCTGTATCACACCATTAATGTGAAAGAATCTACAGACATGATATTAATGCACTGTACTATGCTTCTCTTTTGAAATCAATGCAGACTTATTTCTTATAACAGGGAGACATCAATCATATTAAAAGATTTATAGATAAGACTGGAGAGGAAAAGAAAGATCTGATTAATAAAATGGAGGAGTTCATTCTTTACAACCACATGTCTGAGAAAGAACTGAAGAAGGCCAAGGCTTCTAAGCACGTAAGATTTTCATATGATGGGTGTGGGGGAGGGTATCTCGAAAGGATCTCCTGCACTTATCCCCTCTTTTATGAAATTGCGCTTGCAGTTTGTAGTGCAGAGAGCCACGCTGAATGGCCCGCGCTGCTCCCGACACAGTTTCATAAAAGGAGGCCTTAGTAGTGAAAAAATGTAATGTTTATCTTGTGGCTACCCTCAAGCAATGCTTAGGTTTTTTTTCTTTTTTTGTAACCTTGCTTCAAATGTAGTATTTTTTCCTCTTTTGGATCTCTTCTTTCTTTTATTCATTGGGTTATATTAGATAACTTCTTTTTTTTTTTTTTTTAATCTTTATTCCTTTTTATTTCTTTCAACAAGTGTACAGTATTATTACAATTAATTTACATAACACACTTGGCATTCTTAAACAATATTATTATACATGTTTTTATTCCCCTCCCATCTCCCACCCTTTTCCATATCAATAAAATATTCCTTCCAAATTTATATATAATTATACATCCCTTTTTGATAATACAATTAATCTGACATGAAATCTGTCCCTCCCCCCATCCTTCTTCCTCAAACACTTTAAACATTTTATTATACCCAGTAATGCACAACAATAAATATCCCATCCTATTACATATATCTCCTTATTTTTCATAACAACATATTTCCAATATTTTTCTCTCCCTATCCCTCCCATCCCATCCCATTTCTATATATTATCCCCTAAGGAAAAAGAATAAACTTTACTCGTTATAATATTCAATTAATGGCCTCCACACCTCTTGAAATCTTTTAAAATACCCCCTCTGTATCGCAAGAAATCTTTCCATCTTATACATATGACAAACTGAGTTCCACCAAAAATTACAATTCAATCTAGAACAGTCTTTCCAATTAGTTGTTATCTGTTGAATTCCCACTCCCGTAAGAATCAACAATAATTTATTGTTTGCTGCAGATATTTGGCATTTGGCCCTCATACACATTCCAAAAATCACTGTGTCATAGGATAAAGCCACATGACTCTCCATCAACATATTAACTTGATCCCATATTGATATCCAAAATGCCTGAATACATGGACAATAAAATAAAAGATGGTCTAGAGTTCCAACTTCAATTTTACAATGCCAGCATCTATTAGACTTAGAGCAATCTAATTTTTGTAATCTAGTAGGGGTCCAGAATGCTCTATGCAACAAAAAGAACCATGTTTGCCTAATAGATGCTGACATCGTACCTTTAATTCTCCAAGACCAAATACGTGGCCATTGAGATGCATTAATCTGATGCTTAATCTCAATGCTCCAAATATCTCTTAATCCATTTTTAGGCTTCTTATTCAAATAATTAGATATAATTTTATACCACTTTGCGGCCTGGTGACCCAGAAAATCTGCCTGGAAACATAAGAATTCTAAGCTGTAATGATCATTTAAAGATTTCCATTCAGGGAACCCCACCTGAATAGCCTGCTTCAATTGCAACCACTTATAATTTTGTTTTTTATTCAGACCATATTTATGTTGCAATTGTGAAAATTCAAGCATCTTACCATTATCAATTACTTCCGTTAATGATCTTATACCTGCTTTAATCCAATCTTTCCAGACAACCTTAAACCCGCCTATTTGTATCTTGGAGTTTACCCAAATAGTCTGTTGTTTCGATTTTAAAATAGAATCAGTAGTTAATTTGTCTACAAACCTTAATGTTTTCCAAGTATCCATTGTCCTTACGTATTCTAGGCACTTTTATACCAAGCAAAAGATCAAGCCTAAGTGGAAAGATAAGTGATCTCTCCACCCTTAACCACTCTGGTAATTGTTCCAAAAGCTCTGGGAGGACCCAATACATACCTTGGCGCATGATATAGGCCTGATGATACCTATAAAAATTGGGAAAATTTATCCCACCCTCCTCAATTGGTCTTTGCAAAGACACTAAAGCCACTCTTGCAATTTTACCCAGACAAATAAATTTAACCAGAATACTATTTAATTTTTTATAGAAAGACCCCTGAAAAAACACTGGTATCATTCCCAATTGATAGCAAACCACAGGCAAAATCATCATTTTAACAGTTTGTACTCTTCCCCACCAGGACAAATGTAAAGGATTCCATTGCTCACACAACTCTGTAACTTTTTGTAATAAAAATTTTTCATTTATTCTCATTGTCTCTTCAGCCAAATACCTAAGTACTTTATTCCATCCTCTTTCCATATAAAAGGGAAAGAATCAAGTATACCTTTTGTACAATGCACATTTAAAGGTAAAATCTCTGATTTAGTCCAATTTATTTTGTATCCTGAGAATTTTCCAAATGTATCTATGACCTTCAGTAGACATGGGATTGTTGTTTCCGGATTCCTCAAATGAAGCAAGATGTCATCTGCATAAGCAGATACTTTATATTCCACTCCAGCACATGGAATACCCTGTATGTCCTTTGCCTGTCGAATAGCTAATAATAAGGGTTCAAGAACTATATCAAAGAGCAAAGGAGATAATGGACAACCTTGTCTAACTCCCCTCTTCAACTTAAAAGCATCCGAAAAATTATTATTTATATATAAGCGAGCAGTTGGGGAGCTGTACAATGCTTGTATCATTTGTATAAATCCGGATCCAATACCAAACCATTCCATAGCTTGATACATGAAACTCCATTCTACACGATCAAAAGCCTTCTCAGCATCTAGTGAAACCGAAAAAGCCGGATCATTAATTTGTTTTGTTAAATAATACATCTGAAATGCCAGTCTAGTATTATTAGAAGAGTGTCTTTGAGCAACAAATCCAGTTTGATTTATTCCTATTATATGCAGAAGAGCTTTAGCCAATCTTAATGCTAAAATCTTAGCTAATAATTTACCATCTACATTTATTAAAGATATAGGCCTGTAGTTTGAAACCAATGTTGGATCTTTATTTGGCTTTGGCAAAACAATAGTTAAAAATTCTGCCATAGTGCCTGATATACAACCTTTATTCAGTTGATCCTGATATAATTTTAATAAATACGGTAATAGGGAAATTTGAAATTCTTTATAAAACTCTACTGTAAATCCATCTCCACCTGGAGCGGTCCCAACTCTAAGGGATTTCAATGCCATTTGCAACTCTTTTAATGATATAGGTTTATCTAAACTTCTTTTTATATGATCAGGAACCTTAGGACCTTCAACTAAACTCAAAAAATCCATCCCATCTTTCTCTTTATTTAAATAAGACTCCGAAGCATACAATGACTTATAATATTTTAAAAATTGTTTTAATATATTTCCAATTTGAGAATGAGAATTTCCTAACTCATCTTTAATTATGCTTATTTTCTCCTTCCTTTTCTTTGCTTTTAAATAATTTGCCAATAATCTTCCAGCCTTATTTGCACTACCATAATACACCACCTGCTGAGCAAAAATATCTTTCCTTACTAACCCAGAGGAAATTTCATTATATTCACATTTTTTTTAACAATATTTGAAATGTCTCCTGTTCCCATTTATTAACCAATTTTAATTCCAAATTCTTAATTTCTTTTTCCAAATTCACATATTGTTTTCTTAACAGTTTCTTTTTATATGCAGAATATGATATAATTTGTCCTCTCATAGTTGCTTTGAAAGCATCCCATAAAATTCCAATCGAAATTTCCTCTAAATCATTAAGTCTAAAATATTCATTTATTTTATTTTGAAATTCTGTGCAAAATTTAGAATCAGCAAGCAATGTATTATCAAACCTCCATACAGGTTTGGAATTATCTGGATCTACTAAGTTCTATCCATATACCACCATGATCAGATATTACTATTGGTTCTATGTCAGCTTTTATAACTTGCTGTACCATCTGATCTGAAACAAAAATATAATCAATTCTTGAGAACGATTGATGAACATGTGAACAAAATGTAAATTCCTGATCATTAAAATGAAGAATACGCCATATATCTTTTAAATTACATACTTGTACCAAATTATCTAATCCCATTGATTTCATTATTCTACTAGGCTTTTTATCCATTATTGGATCTATAACAGCATTGAAATCCCCAGCCACCACTAAATTAGTAGTAGCCAGTGGTAAAACTAATTGTTGTAGAGATTTAAAGAATTCACTTTGATTCGAATTAGGTGCATATATATTTAGTAACGCCATTATATTACTGCCCATGCTCATGTCAACAAGTAACCATCTTCCTTGAGGATCTGCCTTAACCATATTAAATGTTGCTGGACATTTTTTATTAATCAATATTGCAACTCCTGCCTTCTTTTTTACCGCTGGTGCAAATAAACATTGTTTTATCCACTTATCTGTCAGCTTCATAGACTCTGTTCCAGACAAATGTGTCTCTTGCAAGAAACATATATCTATATTTTGTTGTTTAATATATTCCAATACCTTTATCCTTTTTATAGGGTGATTAAGGCCATTTACATTCAAAGAAAAAATTTTAAAACCCATTTTACAAATAAAATATAAAATACATATATAATCCACTCAAACATAAAATATACATTTTTCTTTTTCCTTAAACCAATATATGAGTCTCCCCCCCTCCCCTCTTTCCCCATCCCCCCCTATTCCCATCCCCCACCCTCCCCTCCCCTAACACAAATGCAAACTTCGAAATGCACATATTACTGAGCAAAAAAATAAACTCCCCACAGGCAATAACATACTCATTTTTCTTTCTCTAATCTTTCAAACAACCAACACTAAATTCTCCTGCAGTCAATCCATTCTTAAATACCCATATTTACTATAATTCTTTATTATATACTTCCCCCCTCATTCAAATTTCCAAACATTCTTCCATCCTATACCTCTAATATATTTATAAAAGGATATACCCAATATTTCGGAAACCATTTCTTACAATATATATCCCCCCAAGATTAATATTATTTTATTTTATTTTTTTTTTTTTTGGTCTAACCTAAGTTTCTCCCAACTTCAATGGAACATATATCACTCCATCCTATAATATTCATTTTTTTTTTTAACCTTACATCAAAAGAAGGATCAAACATTTCAACCAAGCAGACCTCATATTTTTTAAAACTCTCATTAATTTTCATTGCATCTTCAATCTATTACAGTCTATTCTCCATTCTGCACAACTGTAACACTTGTACATCTTCATCCTGCTGTTTCAGTCTCTTATTCCATCTTCTTGCAGATTGCTATTTCATCTTTCTCCAATAAAGTATTTTTGCAACATCATCCTTATATCTTAGTCAATTTCAGATGCAAATTGTAAATCTAAATAATGCTCAAGTCATTTCCATCAGTCCATCTTCACATCTTCTTCTCTTTACATCAATAGTCTTTTGTATTTTTCATCTTATTATATTCTAAGTTCCCACATTTCTCCAATGCAGCATTTATGTGTCCTCATATTATTATCTCAGTCACGCTCAAATGCAAATTATAAATTCACATTAAGAAACCATCCAAATCTTATAATTGTTCCTCATATTTTCTTCACTTCCTATATGCTCCATCCCTCTTCTTACCTTGTCAAAATCTTCTTTTCTTCTTTTCTTATTGTCTCTTTAAAATTTTTCATTTCTATTCTTTAAATCTTGTTTGAAATGTTGATCCCCCTTAAACCTAACTGCAACAATTTTCTAGAAAATATTTTTCTCCTTTTCTATTTTTTTTTTTTTCCATTTTTTCCTTCTTTATAAAATATCTTTCAATTTTCAGCTCCCTGTGCTAAAAACTGCTATTGTGGTTTAGAAAAAATTAGGGGGGTGGGTATTTGTCTATTTTTGTATGGTTGTTACTGAGGTGACAGTGCATAGAGTCATCTGCTTTGACCTCTTTGAAAAACCCCCGGAATAGGAATGATAATGAACATTTTCTATGCATACAGTGTGCGTTGTGTTTTTTTAAAATTTTATTGTTGGTAGATCATTTGGACTTGGTCATTTTAAAAGTAGCTCGCGCGTCAAAAAAGTGTGGGCACCCCTGGTTTAGACTGTATACATTTGAAAACATTTCCTTTCTGTTGCATTTGTTGACAGAACTTAATGGTTGAGGACAATATTCGAAAACTGGAAATCAAACGTCTTCGAGATATGCTTTACAATAAGGCAGATGATGTTTACTCACTAGAAAAACGAAAGCTACAATTACAGACTGCTATGAATGAGAGAACTCAAGAAATTAAAGTTCACAAAGAGATGCTACAAAGTCAACTAAGACTTGTGGAAACCGAACGGCAGAGTATAAGGTATTGGTTACTGCTGTGCAAGTGGGTCCATACGCAAGTTTCAGGTGGAATCTGAGAGGGTATTTTGGTACTTTCTTTCTTTCTTTTTTTTTTTTTATAAATTTTTATTCATTTTTACATGTTACAACAAGTGTATCAATAATTGACAATTGAAATTAAATACATCACTTGAATTTCTGTCATATTTAACATTAATACATAAAATTTAACCCCTTCCCTCCCATCCCTACCATAACATATGCAATCAAATATATCCTATAAAATATTCTTTTTTACTGATCCATACATTTAATAAAATTCAGAATTCCCCCCCTCCCACCCCTTCACTTGTGAAATAATGGAAAAATGGTATCTATTCATTACAATAATTTGTCAATGGCCCCCATATCTTTTTAATAAATCTTTATTCGTTTTCAAAAATTACAACAAGTGTACAATAATCCATCAGAATTATATTAATATTAACAGGGGTCGCCATTCAGCAGATTACAGGAAATTGGAAAGATTATACTAAATTAAATTATACTTTTTGGTGGCATTCAGTTTGCCATATTTATAAGATGGAAAGGGTATTTGCTCTGCAACAAGGTAATTATAATAAGTTCAAAAAGATTTGGGGGCCATTGGCGATTTATTCTAGTGATCAGACATCTTAAACACCAAAGTATTGAATAAGATAAGGGGGTGGGATTTTGAAGGATAATAATTGATAATTGTTATTTATTGGTATATGGGCGGGAGGGGTGGGCTTCTTATAATTATTTATTTGGAGTAATACAAATTGATATCTGGGAGGGAGGGATGGGTTTCTTATATAATTATTTATTTGGAGTAATACAAATAAGAATGTCAAGTGATGAATTAAGGTATTTCTGAATGAATGTTGTACACTTGTTGTAATTTTTGAAAATGAATAAAGATTTATTAAAAAAAAAGAAATATATTAATTCATCACTTGACAATCTTATTTGTAATCTTCCAAATACATAAATATAAAAGAATCCCACCCCTCCCTCTCATATACTAATAATTAACAATTATCAATTATTATCATTCATACTCCCACCCTTCCTCTATCTTTTACAATACTGAGGTGTTTAAGATGTCTGATCATTAGAATAAATAATCAATGGCCCCCCAAATCTTTTTAAACTTATTATAATTACCTTGTTGTATAGCAAGCACCCTTTCCATTTTATAAATATGGTATACTGAATTCCACCAAAAAGTATAATTTAGTTTAGTATAATCTTTCCAATTTCCTGTAATCTGCTGAATGGCGACCCCTGTTAATATTAATAAAAGTTTATTATTATTCGCTGAAATTTGGCTTTTAAATCTCATTGATGTACCAAATAATACAGTATCATATGAAAGGCCAACATTAAATTTTTTATAATTCCCTTTTTGTATGGCTATTGTTCTCTCCATCTTATAGATGTGACACGAGTTCCACCAAAAACTGTAATTAAGTCTGCTCCAATTTTTCAAATTATTTGTGATATGTTGTATGTCGACTCCTGTCATAATCAATAAAAGCTTATTATTGTTTGATGAAATTTGGCTCTTTGTTCTCATTGACATGCCAAATATTTTGGTACTTTCTAAGGTGTGAAGAAATTTTCTGATTCACAGTGAAGTAGAAACTAGAAGAACTGTAGAGAAAACTATTATAGGTAAAGGGAGATAAGTAATCTTTCAAAACTTACAAAGATTAAGTGATACTCAAAGTTACATGGAAATACCTTTAAATTTCTTTATTCAGTTTTGCATATTGCAACAAGTGTATAAGAAAAAGTCATATGATCTTATAAATACACACTTGATTTCTCTTCATGTAATACTTTAAGTACAACATATCATTCTTATATTCATATTCTATAATATCTTGAATATTATGTAATACATCTAATATGTAAAACAATTATAATTAAAATAGAAAACCCTCCCAATCCCTCCCTACCTGTTTCAGAAAATCCAACCTAATACATCAAAAATATTAATTAATTCATACATATTATGAGATGAATAAAATAATACCCACCCACATCCCCTCTTAACAAATATCTTATTACGGGAAAATGTTATCAGTCATTACAAAAATCTGTTAATGGTCCCCAGATCTTCTGAAATTTACCAAAATAACCTTTATCCCAGGACAAGCAGGCAGCATATTCTCACATGTGGGTGACGTCATCCACGGAGCCCCGACGCGGACAGCTTTTCAAGCAAACTTGATTGAAGCTTTCAAGTTTGCTAGTGCTGCACCACGCATGTGTGTGCCTTCCTGATCCACTAGAGGGCGCATACCCTCCTCATGGTCCTCAGTTCTTAGTTTTCCGCGGAGCCAGAAAGCCCTGTCTCTCTTCTCTGCGTTCTTCTAAGTGCCTTTCTAGCACCGCGGCTTCTTTATTTTGTTAGGGAGTCGCTGTGCGTTTGTTGCCTGATCGTGTATTTCTTTGTTTTCAAAAAAAAAAAAAAAAAGGACTTTTTATTGTGTTTCTGCCTGGCAGGCCCTTCTTGGGCCTCAGCCATGCGGCTAGGCCTCATTTGGCTGCAACTGTATTTTCTTCTTCCCTGGCCTCTCTCTGGGCTCACCTCATGTGAGCAGGATGGCCGGGACCCTTTTTCCTTCGTTGGAATCGGACTGAGTAGCTTCGATCCCCGGTAAGTCTTCTTTCTTTCTTTCTGTCTTCTAGCTGCGTTACCTCGGTAATGCCATCGGCTGAGTCTCAGGCATTCCAGGCATCGAGTGCAGTCGTGCCCGCCTCTACGAGACCTTCGAAGCGTGCCTCCTTTCATGGGAATACTCATCTCGAGGTTGCCCTTTATGGAGCGCACTGCTGCACCTTTATTACCAGTTTCATTGGTACGGTGCCGACTTCTGAACCTCGATGTGCCTCGACGTCGACTGGAGCTTCGTGCCTCGACGTCGACTGGGGCTTCGTTCCTCGACGTCGACTGAGGCTTCGTGCCTCGACGTCGACTGAGGCTTCGTGCCTCGACGTCGACTGAGGCTTCGTGCCTCGACGTCGACTGAGGCTTCGTGCCTCGGCGTCGACTGAGGCTTCGTGCCTCGGCGTCGACTGAGGCTTCGTGCCTCGGCGTCGACTGAGGCTTCGTGCCTCGGCGTCGACTGAGGCTTCGTGCCTCGACGTCGACTGGGCTTCGTGCCTCGACGTCGACTGAGGCTTCGTGCCTCGACGTCGACTGAGGCTTCGTGCCTCGACGTCGACTGAGGCTTCGTGCCTCGACGTCGACTGAGGCTTCGTGCCTCGACGTCGACTGAGGCTTCGTGCCTCGACGTCGACTGAGGCTTCGTGCCTCGACGTCGACTGAGGCTTCGTGCCTCGTCGTCGACTGAGGCTTCGTGCCTCGTCGTCGACTGAGGCTTCGTGCCTCGTCGTCGACTGAGGCTTCGTGCCTCGACGTCGACTGGGGTTTCGTGCCTCGACGTCGACTGGGGCTTCGTGCCTCGACGTCGACTGGGGCTTCGTGCCTCGACGTCGACTGGGGCTTTGTGCCTCGACGTCGACTGGGGCTTCGTGCCTCGACGTCGGCTGGGGCTTCGTGCCTCGACGTCGACTGGGGCTTCGTGCCTCGACGTCGACTGGGGCTTCGTGCCTCGACGTCGACTGGCTTCGTACGTCGACGGAGGCTTCGTGCCTCGACGTCGACGGAGGCTTCGTGCCTCGACGTCGACGGAAGCTTCGTGCCTCGACGTCGACGGAGGCTTCGTGCCTCGACGTCGACGGAGGCTTCGTGCCTCGACGTCGACTGAGGTTTCGTGCCTCGACGTCGCGTGGGGCTTGGTGCCTCGCCGTCGACTGGGGCTTCGTGCCTCGACGTCGTTTGAGGCTTTGTGCCTCGATGTCAACTGCGGCTTGGTGCCTCACCGCCGCCTGAGGCCTTGTGCCTCGACGTAGAATGCGGCTGGGTGCCTCGACGTCGTCTAAGACTTTGTGCTTCGATTTTCTGCCTCAATGTCGACTGGGGCTTGGGGTCTCGATGTCGACTGAGGCTGGGTGTCTCGGCGGATGCTTTGTACCTTCGACGTCAGCTGCGGCCGTGTGCTCCGCGTCACTTGACGCTTGTGCTTCGACGTCGCCTGAGGCTTGTGCCTCGACGTCGACTGAGGCTGGGGGCCTCATCGTCGGCTGGAGCTCTGTGCCTCGTCGTTGCCGAGGCTTCGTGCCGTCGACGGGAGCTTTGTGACTTGACGTCGCTTGGGGCTTTGTGCCCTTTGGTTGGCTGTGGCCTTGTGTTTCGAAGTCGACTGTGGCTTGGTGCCGCAACGTCGCTGGGGGCTTTTTACCTCGGCAGCGGCTGAGGTTTTGGGCCTCGGCGTCGACTGCGGGTTTGCGCCTCGGCGTCTCCAGCTCCTGTTCGAGAGGGTTCCCCGCTTTCTCTTCGGTTCATTCCGGGCAGCCGTGACGGAATCTTTTAGTGCGGAATTTGGTTTCCTGGAGGAGACTCTCTCCCTGCTCCGGCTCTATTGCTCCCGCCATGCGTCATCTCGCTTGACGCAGAGTGTGGCTGAGGATCCGAACCTCCAGGATCGTCTCGCCGCTTTTACTTGCGTGAGTTCTGCGCTTCTTGAGGCCTCTCTTGCGGTGGCCACTAACCGCCTCTCAGAACGTGACCGGTCCTTCGCCTATCGGGACGCCTTCAGCTAAATCCCGTCTGCCTTGGTGGTTTGGACTCCTTCTCCGGAGGGGCCCTCCGGATACCTTTCTTGTGTTATCTCGGCCTCCTTCGCAGCAGCCGCAATAGCTGCAGCAGCGCCGGGTTAGGGTTCAGCCACCGGCTTCGGCGACTCCTGGCCGTCTTTTTGTCTATTCTCGCATAGCCTCCGGGCTGCTCTCCTTCTGGGGATTCCTCCCCTCCCTTCGGGAGGGGTGTCTACGCACCGGGAGTATAGCCTCACTTCTGTCGGTTGGGCATTCCCATCCTCCCATCTGCGTCTGGTCCTGGCCCTTCGTGACCTACACTAGTTTCTAGTACGGGAGTGGGTCAGACTCTGCCCGCCCCAGTCTCGGGAGTCCGTCGGGGCGGACCTGGACCCAGTTTGTCTGCGCTCCTTCTTGTCTCGGCCTCAGGGGGAGGCCCTTGTTTGTTTATGCCGGAAGGTGGCCCCTCTGTCCTCGGTCCGCCTCCGGTCTTTTCTGCCTCTGCCTCGGCAGGCCGCCTGTCGGCGCTTGAGTCGGCTGGTGTCTCAGCGGTCTTCGGCCTCGGTCGAGCTGATGCTGATCCTTTTGGGATCAGGGGTCTCCACGGTGGATGTCCCGATGTTCGCCTGGTTTCATCTTCGTGTTCCCCGCTGGATCCGAGCATCTCAGTGATGGCAGGATCGGGATCCCGCTTCCCAGCACAGTGTGGTGCCTCCCTCCTTGACACGCTTGTTTCGTTGGTGGGCCACCTCTTCGTATCCCCGCATCAGAAGGTTCTGCCGATGGACTCCTCGGCATTGGCTTAGGGGTGCACGTCGACGGCCTTCGGACTCAGGATCCTTGGTCGGGTGCGGACTGTCGCAGCCGCATCAATCTGCTGGAGCTCCGGGCCATTTACAATGCCGTGGTGGATTTTCGTTATTGGTTGCAAGATTGCGGGGTCCTGGTGCGTCCCGACATCTCGGTGGCGATGTATTCTGTGACCAAGCCAGGGTGTACAGGTTCCCTGTTACTTTGCAGGGAAGCCCTTCGTCATTGGCAGGGGGCGTTACACCACTGCTTCTTTCTTCGGGCGGTGTATTTCCGGGGCGTGCAGCATTGTCTGGTGGACACGTTGAGTCGCCCTTTTCGGCCGCATGAATGGTTGCTCCATTATCAGACTCTGCGGCATGTGGTTGTTCGGTGGGGAACCCAACAGGTAGTTCTGTTCGCTTCGCCCCTCACTCACTGGTTGCCTCGATATTGCTCGAGGATGTTCTCCCGGGTTCGCATCGAGGTGGATGCTTTCCTTCTCGATGGAATGGGCAGGTTCCTCTATGCGTTCCCTCCCTTTACTCTGATTCTCGGGTCTTTGATACACCTCCTGTCGGTCTGCGCCACCAGGATCTTGATGGCTCCTCTGTGGCCCTGGCGGCCATGGTTCTCCCTGCTCCTCCAGCGTGTCAGGGAGACTCAGCTTCTACCTATGTTCCCGTCTCTGCTGTCTCAGTGTTGCGGTTTCTGTTGCATTCCAATCTGCAGTCTCTACACTTATCAGCTTGGTTCCTCGCAACGTGCCTCCCTCCTTCTGTTTCTCTCAGTCGGTGGGGGTGTTCTCGAGGCCTCTCGAAAGATCTCCACTCGGCAATGCTTTTCCCAGATATGGTCCTGATTTGCTGCGTGGTGTGCTGAGCACCGCATGGATTCGCTCTCTGCCTCCTTGCCTTCAGTGCTGGATTATCTGTTGCACTTGTCTCGGTCTGGTCTCAAATCTACATCTATTCGAGTCCACCTCTGTGCATTTGCTGCCTTTCATCGGCCGCTGAATGGGACGCTGCTCTCCGTCCATCCGACGGTTTCCTGCTTTATGAGGGATCTCTTCATTGTACATCCTCCGCTCAAAGCCCCTCCGGTGGTTTGGGATCTTTGTGTGTTCCTGGCTCAATTGGTGATACCTCCATTTGATTCCATTGATGAAGCTCTTTTGAATTACTTCACCTGGCAGGTGGTATTCCTGGTTGTTCTCACGTCTGCTCGCAGAGTCAGTGAGCTGCAAGCTCTGGTTGCGGACCCGTCTTTTCCTGTATTTCATCATGACACGGTGGTCCTGCGTGCTCAACCCCAGTTCTTGTCCAGGGTGGTTTCGGACTTTCCTTTCGATCTTTCCATTGTTCTTCCGGTCTTTTTTCCGAAGCCCCACTCGCCTCCTGGCGGGGTGGCGTTTCACACACTTGACTGTGGGCGTTGGCTTTTTGTCTTCAACGCACTCAGTCTCCTTGGACGGTTCCTCAATTCTTTTTGTCCTTCGCCCTAATTGGTTGGGACGCCCAGTTTCCAAGCGCACCTTGTCCAACTGGTTGGCTGCTTGTATTTCCTTTTCCTACGCTCAGGCTGGTCTCGCACTGCATGGTCGAGTCACGGGACATAAAGTCCGAGCGATGGCGGCTTCTGTAGCTTTCCTCAGGTCGACGCCTATCGAGGAGATTTGCAAGGCTGCCACTTGGTCTTCGGTTCATACTTTCACCTCCAACTACTGCCTGGATACTCTGTCCAGGAGCGACGGCCGGTTTGGCCAGTCGGTTTTGCGTAATCTGTTTTCTTGAATTGCCAACTTCCCTCCGTCCCTTTTTGGTTAGCTTGGAGGTCACCCACATGTGAGAATATGCTGCCTGCTTGTCCTGGGATAAAGCACAGTTACTTACCGTAACAGGTGTTATCCAGGGACAGCAGGCAGATATTCTCACAACCCGCCCGCCTCCCCGAGGTTGGCTTCTTTGCTAGCTATCTGAACTGAGGACCATGAGGAGGGTATGCGCCCTCTAGTGGATCAGGAAGGCACACACATGCGTGGTGCAGCACTAGCAAACTTGAAAGCTTCAATCAAGTTTGCTTGAAAAGCTGTCCGCGTCGGGGCTTCGTGGATGGCGTCACCCACATGTGAGAATATCTGCCTGCTGTCCCTGGATAACACCTGTTACGGTAAGTAACTGTGCTTTCTGTATTGCTATTGTACGCTCCATTTTATATATATGGCATACAGAATTCCACCAAAAGTTATAACTTAAACTGTCATAATTTTTCCAATTGTATGTTATTTGTTGAATTGCTACTCCAGTCAATATGAATAAAAGTTTATTATTATGTGACGAAATTTGACTCTTTGCTCTCATTGCTGTACCGAATAAAATAGTATCATAAATCAAAGCTACTGGATTGTCCATCATCCTATTTATTTGAGGCCAAATTGATTTCCAAAATAATAATATGAATGGACAATGGAAATACCTTTAAAACAAATAGGAGGAAACACAACAAATAGTTAAGCTCTGGAATTCATTGCCAGAGGATGTGGTAACAGCAGCTTGTGTATCTGAATTTTAAAAAGTTTGGACAAGTTTCTGGAAGAAAAGTCCATAGGCTGCTAGTGAGATAGACATGGGGAATGCCACTGCTTGCCCTGAGATCAGTAGCATGGAATGTTGCTACTTTATGGGCTACTTTTACAAAGCCGCACAACTTTTCATCATGCGCTAACCCCCGCGCTGGCCGAAAAACTACCACCTGCTCAAGAGGAGGTGGTAGCGGCTGGCGGCTTAGCGCACGCGCTATTACGCGCGTTAAACCGCTAGCACGGCTTTGTAAAAGGAGCCCTATGAGATTCTGCCAGATATTTGCAACCTAGATTGGCCACTGTTGGAAACAGCATATCGGGCTAGACCATTGGTCTGACGCAGAACAAACATACTTTGAGCATCAGTAACATTTTTTGGTCAGAGTTAAGGATTCATTGATGTACATTTGATTATAATCTACCTCGAACTACAGGCAAAATGGAATATAAATACAAATCTATTAAATTAAATTTTACAAATTAAAATGCCCATTTAGACTATGAGCCTCATTTAAGCATGAATTCCATGTTTTGTTTTTTAATTTTATATACACTACTTGCAAACCTAAAAGCTATTGAAGCAGTATATATTCAGATACAGTAGATATTTTTGTGTTCCTAAAGGGCTCACAACCTGACGCTGGGTTTTGCTAAACAGCAGTAGATGTTTCTACTGCAAGACGATGAGTTAAATGCTGTGATGCTCATAGGAGTTCTTATAAGCGTCAGAGCATTTAACTTGCCAGCCCTGAATTTGTACCTGAAGCAATAGAAGGTTTATTCCTTAAGATTAGGCTTTACCCATTTTTTCTTGTTGAAACTTGTTAAATATTAAATTCATACCTATTTTAATCTATTTATTGTCCTTAGTTTGGAACTTCATGAAAGATTGGCTAGAATTGAGAAAATGAAGAAGAGATATGAAATCGTCACAATTTCAATGATGCCTCCTGAAGGAGAAGAGGACAAAACACAGGCTTACTATATCATTAAGGTACTTCTAAAACACTTACCTGCAGTTACCTGGGTTTCTGGAAGTGTGGCTTGAGAACCAAGAAAGCCAGGATCCACATTTTGTTTCTCTCATTGATTCTCTTTGTGGCCTCGACAAATCCCTGAACTCTCGATTACCTTAGGCACCAACTTAGATTGTAATGGCTTAACACAGACCACATTAAACCTCTGAAAATTATGTATACCTAAACAGCTAATGCACCTGCTGGTGTTCTTGGTTCTCAGCCCTGCAGCCCCCATCTCACCCCCCCAAAAGAAATACACCTCACGCCAACAAAACTCTTCCAAGCAGAAATTCCTGTCCTCTACTGGTATCAAACCTTCCCTCTGTAAGAAAGTGGAGCTTAGGCCAACTGGTGCCATTTTGAATTTTGGAACAACATAAGATTTGCAGCTGCTGGGTCAGACCAGTGGTCCATCATGCCCAGCAGTCCGCTCACGCAGCGGCCCTTAGGTTAAAGGCCAGTGCCTTATTTGAGTCTACCCTTACTTGCTTAAGTTCTGTTCCAGTAGGAACTTATCCAACCTCGTCTTGAATCCCTGAAGGGTGCTTTCCCCTATAACAGCCTCCGGGAGAACATTCCAGACTAGAGAATTGTGAAGGGTCAGAAATCCACTCGTCATTGCCAAAATCCCACCTGTCCCCATGAGGAATCCCATCCGTCCCTGCCCGTCCCTATAAACTTCAGAAATAGTTATTTCATTTAATTATGCTACTGAATGAGCAAAGACACTTTATTAATTTGGAAATATTAATTGGGGGGGCCATTGATAGCATTTTGTAATGATTAGACACCTTCTTACATAACAGAACATAGTTAGAAGGGAGGGAGGTATTTAGAATTATAATTTTTCCTATTTTTGTTTATAATATATGTAATATTGAATAAATTTAATACTATTGTTGGAAGGGATGGGAGGGGGAGGGGGGTTTATTTATATATTTATGCTGATGTTTGATTAGATTTTCAAGTGATTTGTATGATCTAATTGATATTTTATTGTACATTTGATGTAAGAAATGAAAATGAATAAAGATTTGGAATACAAAAAGGAAATATTAATTGGGAAGAATACATACTTTGTAAACGGGTTTCTACCAGAGCCTCTAATGTAAATATAAAATAGAAATACTCAGCTGATGAGGACCCCCAAGCTTTCAGCTGAGGACTTCCTCTGCAGTTGGCTGGGAGTCTCTTTTGCCAAGCTTGGCAGGCAGCAGTAGTGTCCATGAGTCACGATTGCTGGCACCTCAGTGGCTCATGGATGCTGCCAGCGACTGTTGCGCTTGGTTGACGGGAGTTCTGGCTGTCTCTAGAGGAGGTCCTCTGCTGGCAGTGCTTGGGGATCCTCACCAGCCATAGCAAGGGTCAGCAAGAACTTCAACACTGTAGAAATAAAACCAGAAATGCATTTTCTTTTCTTTTGATTGCAATACAAATACATCTGCTATATACATTTCCCAAAGCTAATATATTTTATTCAATAAATTTTTTTTTATTTTTTAAATTCTTTATTCATTTTTAAAAACTTACAATAAGTGTAACAGCATATATAACATTTTAAACTCAGATACAACACTTAATATTCTATTAAAATCCATATCAGAATTTATCCCAGGACAAGCAGGCAGCATATTCTTGACTGATGGGTGACGGCACCGACGGAGCCCCGGTACGGACAATTTTAGAGTGATTGCACTCTAAGAACTTGGATAGTTCTAGCAGGCAGCACCGCGCACGCACGAGTGCCTTCCCGCCCGACAGAGGCGCGCGGTCCCCAGTTTCTTAGTTTTCGCGGAGCTAAGAAGACGCACTTTCAACGGCTGTTGAAAATTTTTTCTCTAACGCCTTCCCGCTCGCGTAAACTTTTTCGGTATTTTTCCCTTCTTTACTTATTTTCTTTAAAACAAAAAACAGAGAAGAATTTTCTTTTCTTTTTTTCTCATTTTTTCGGGTTCGCCTCGGCGGGGCCTACTGCCACCATCGAGGCCTCGGCCTTCGATTTGGCAGAAGCCGTTTTTACGTTCATGCCCCCCCAACCTGGTTTTAAGAAGTGCCAGCGGTGCGCGTAGCCCATTTCTCTCACCGACCCGCACAACTGGTGCTTACAGTGCCTCGGTCCTGACCATCAGGCGTCCACCTGCACCCGCTGTGCCACTCTGAAAAAGAGAACTCTTAAAAACCGCCAAATTCAACAGCGGTTATTGTTTGGTACCGAGATGTCAGATTCGGCGGTACCGACTCCGACTTCGGCCCCGATGCAGTCGGCACCTACTTCATCGACACCGCGCAATACCTAAGAAGCCTTCCCCGCTGGAGCACCCTCCGGTCTCAGTGGCAGCGAGCCCAATCCTGCCGACCTCGAGGCGCCCACGGAAGCGCTCCGCTCCGATTGGTTAGCCCTTCGACCTCGGGTTCCTCTTCGGAGTGTAGAGCGGCACCAAAGGTACCGCAGAAGAAAAAAGCGGTACCGGTGCCTTCACTGGATGAGCGAATTGCAGCCGTCCTGCAAGTTCAGCTTAAAGAGCAATTGCAGTAGCTCCTGCCTGCTCTTCTGACACCGAGTCTTCCAGTCCCGGTCCGGTCTGAGCTACCGGTACCGGCAGTGGAACAGCCTCTTTTATCGGCATCCACTTTGTCGGTACCGGTACAAACAGCTTCCTCGGTATCCATGCCAGTTTTAGCTCCGGAACCGAGGTCTTTACACCAAGCGGTGCAAACTTCGGCACCGGCATGCCCGATGACATCTCCCGGTACCGTTTCACAGAGGTCTGGTAAGTCGACTCATAAAACTCGACACCTAGAACCCTCCACACCGGAGTCTCGGGACCGTAGTTTTCAGGTGAGGGACCTAGTTTTCAGGTGAGGGACCCTGATCTGTGGGGTGATTCAGAGGAGCCGCTTCTCTCTGAGGGAGAGTGTTCGTCAGGGGATGAGGACCCTTCTGTATTAGATCCGTCCTCTAAGCCTGATGCATCTTCTTTTACCTCTTTTCTCAAAGAAATGTGCGACTCTCTCTCTATTCCCTTGGAGGCTGAATCCAAAAAATCCAAGGCATTTCTCGATGCACTGGACTTTGACCAGCCTCCAAGGGAATTCTTGAAATTGCCTCTCCATGATATTTTGCGAGAGACTTTCTATAAAAATCTAGAGACACCTTTGACCATTCCAGGAGCTCCTCGCAAACTGGACTCCTTGTATAAGGTCATACCTATTCCTGGCTTTGACAAACCGCAACTCCCCCATGAGTCTTTACTAGTGGAATCTACTTTAAAGAAATCCACGGGGGCTAGTGTGTACGCCTCTGTCCCTCCTGGCAGAGAAGGTAAAGCCATGGATAAGTTTGGCAAGCGGTTATATCAGAATGCGATGCTAGCTAATAGATCTGGGAACTATGCTTTTCATTTTTTGTTCTACCTTAAGCATCTCATTCAGAATTTGTCATCTTTTGAAAAATACCTCCCTGACCGTAAAAGATATGCTTTTCGCCAAACTTCTTCATCGCTCTTACAACTCCGTAAGTTCATGGTCAGATCGATCTATGACACCTTTGAGCTGACCTCTCGGGCCACGGCTATGTCGGTGGCCATGCGTCGCCTGGCCTGGCTCAGAGTTTCAGAACTTGATGTCAATCATCAGGATCGACTGGCTAATGCACCTTGCCTGGGGGATGAACTGTTTGGAGAATCCATGGACTCCACTACCCAAAAGCTCATGAGACCAGGTGGGATACTCTTCTCAAAACAAAAAAGAAGACCCCACCTACCAGGCCTTTTCGCCAGCAGACGGCCTACCAGCGTAGATTTGTGGCTCGTCCTTTACCACAGGCCCCGCAACAACCCAAGCGTCAAAGGCAACAACAGAGACAAGATGCTAGACCAGCACAGCAGCAACAACAAGTGAAGCCTCCCCCTTCACAAAAATCCACTCAACCCTTTTGACTTGGTTCTCCAGGACATAGCCAGTCTCCCTCCTGCTGCCCACCGTCCGCAGCCCATAGGAGGACACCGTACTCTTTTCATAAGCCGTTGGGAAACCATCACCTTGGATCAGTGGGTCCTCAACATCATCCGCCACGGCTACTCTCTCAACTTTCAGACACTTCCGGCCCAAAGTCTACCAAGAGAGTCTGCTTCGAACACTCCTCAGGTTTCACTCCTTCTTCAGGAGGTTCAATCCCTCCTCCTTCTGAACGCCATAGAGGAAGTTCCTCTAGATCAAAAGGGGCAGGGATTCTACTCCCGCTATTTCCTAGTCCCCAAAAAAACAGGAGATCTCAGACCCATCCTAGATCTTCGCGATCTCAACAAATGATTAGTCAAAGAGAAATTCAGAATGCTCTCTTTAGCCACTCTTTACCCTCTTCTCAATCAAGGCGACTGGCTATGTTCCCTCGATCTCAAAGAAGCATACACTCACATACCGATCAATCTGGCCTCCAGACAGTACCTACGCTTCATGATCAATCATTGTCATTACCAGTACAAGGTACTACCCTTCGGTCTTGCCTCCTCTCCAAGAGTGTTCACCAAATGTCTGATTGTGGTGGCTGCTTTTCTGCGTTCCCACCACCTTCAGGTGTTTTCTTACCTGGACGATTGGTTGATAAAGGCCAATTCATCTCAAACAGTACTTCAGGCCACCAACCAGACCATCCTATTTCTACGTTTGCTGGGGTTCGAGATCAATCTACCCAAATCTCATCTCATCCCCACGCAGAGACTTCAATTCATTGGAGCAGTCTTGGACACACTCCTCATGACAGCGTTCCTGCCATCCAACCGTCTTCAAACGCTTCAATTTCTATGTCAGCAGGTGCTTCCACAACGTTCCATCTCTGCCAAACAAATGATGATACTCTGGGATCACATGGCCTCCACAGTTCATGTCACACCACTTGCACGTCTTCACCTGCGCACTCCTCAATGGACCCTAGCTACCCAGTGGTCCCAAGCGATGGATCCTTGCTCACGTCACATATCTGTCACAGCATCTCTTCGTCAGTCTCTACAATGGTGGTTGATATCCTCAAATCTCTCCAGAGGTCTTCTGTTCCATCTACCTCCTCATCAACTTGTCATCACCACCGACGCCTCCCCTTATGCCTGGGGGGCTCATTTACATAGAAACATAGAAAAAGACGGCAGATAAGGGCCGCGGCCCATCAAGTCTGCCCACCATAATAACCCTCCCCTATTTAACTCTGTGCAGAGATCCCACTGACGATCCCATTTCTTCTTAAAATCAGGCACGCTGCTTGCCTCGATCACCTGAAGTGGAAGTCTATTCCAGCGATCAACCACTCTTTCGGTGAAAAAGTATTTCCTGGTGTCGCCATGCAATTTCCCCCCCCTGATTTTCCATGGATGTCCTCTTGTTGCCGTCGGACCCCTGAAGAAGAAGATATCTTCTTCTACCTCGATACGGCCCGTGAGGTATTTGAACGTCTCGATCATGTCTCCCCTCTCTCTGCGTTCCTCGAGTGAGTATAGCCGTAATTTGTCCAGCCGTTCCTCGAACGGGAGATCCTTGAGTCCCGAGACCATCCGGGTGGCCATTCGCTGGACCGACTCAAGCCTCAGTACATCCTTGCGATAATAAGGCCTCCAGAATTGCACGCAATATTCCAGATGGGGCCTCACCATAGATCTATACAACGGCATAATGACTTCAGGCTTACGGCTGACGAAATTCCTACGTATACATCCTATGATCTGCCTAGCCTTAGATGAAGCCCGCTCCACTTGATTGGCAGTCTTCATGTCTTCACTGATGATCACCCCTAGGTCCCGTTCTGCAACCGTCCTTGCTAGGATCTCGCCATTTAGGGTGTAAGTCTCGCATGGATTTTGACTGCCAAGGTGCATGACTTTGCATTTCTTGGCATTAAAACTCAGTTGCCAGGTCTTTGACCATTGCTCCAATAGGAGTAGGTCGTGTTTCATATTGTCCGTTGTGCTCTTGCTTGTTATATTACACAGTTTGACGTCATCGGCGAATAACGTTATTTTACCACGAAGCCCCTCAGCCAGGTCCCTTATAAAGATATTGTAAAGGATCGGGCCTAAGACCGAGTCCTGTGGCACCCCGCTGATCACTGCCATCATTACGGAGGGGGTGCCGTTCACCACCACCCTCTGAAGCCTACCACCAAGCCAGTCCCCAACCCATTTTGTCAAAGTGTCACCTAATCCCATAGAACTCATTTTGCACAACAACCTGCGGTGTGGGACACTATCAAATGCTTTGCTGAAATCCAAGTATACAATGTCCAAGGACTCTCCAATTTCAAGCTTCCCCGTCACCCAGTTAAAGAAGCTGATCAAGTTGGATTGGCAGGATTTCCCCTTGGTAAATCCATGTTGACGGGGATCCCGTAGATTCTCCTCATCCAGGATATTATCTAATTGGTGTTTGATTAGGGTTTCCATTAGTTTGCTCACTATAGATGTGAGACTCACTGGTCTGTAGTTCTCAGCCTCTGTTCTGCAACCTTTTTTGTGGAGTGGAATGACGTTAGCCGTTTTCCAGTCCAACGGGACTCTACCTGTACTAAGGGAGAGATTGAAGAGAGAGGATAGTGGTTCCGCCAGGTCGTCCCCTAACTCCCTGAGCACCCTGGGGTGTAGGTTGTCTGGCCCCATTGCTTTGTTAACCTTGAGTTTAGTCAGTTCACAGTAGACACTGCTTGTTGTAAACTTGAAATTACTAAACGGGTCCACTGAGCCATCCTTTTTCTGTAGCTGAGGGCCGGAACCCGGCGCCTCGCGGGTGAAGACCGAACAGAAGTATTCGTTTAACAATTCAGCTTTTTCCGAGTCTGCTTCTACAAAGTTCCCGTCTGGTTTCCTAAGGCGTACTATCCCGCTTGTGCTGCGGTTTCTATCGCTAATATACCTGAAGAAGGATTTATCGCCCTTCTTGATGTTCTTTGCTAAAGTTTCCTCCATTCGGAATTTGGCCTCTCTAACTGCTGTTTTGACAGCTCTTGCCCTAGTCAAATAGACTTCTCTAGAGTCCTGAGATCCTGTATGTTTGTAGGAGATGAACGCTTTTTTCTTCTCTTTTATGAGGTCCGAGATCTCCGCTGAGAACCATTGTGGCTTATTGTTCCTGCGCCGTTTACTCACTGATTTTATATAGCGATTGGTCGCCTCCTGAATGGTAGTTTTCAGAGTCGACCACAATTCCTCTACGTTATCTGTTCCTGCTCGTTTTGTAGTGCTTGATGGATGAAATCCCCCATACCCTCAAAGTTGGCGTTCTTGAAGCTAAGGACCCTGGTCGATGTGTTAGTTTTGGCGAAACCCTTCCTGAGTTTGAACCATATCATGTTGTGGTCGCTGGAGGCCAACTTATCTCCCACTGAGACCTCAGTGACACTTTCGCCATTGGTAAGCAATAGGTCCAGTATTGCCTGTTCCCTTGTTGGCTCCAATACGAGTTCCAAACTCAAGGACTTTGGACAGCTCAGGAAATGAAGCATCACATCAATTTCCTGGAACTCAGAGCAATGTTTTATGCCCTCAAGGCCTTCCAACATCTTCTCTTTCCTCAAGTCCTCCTGCTGTGCACAGACAATCAATTTGCGATGTACTACATCAACAAGCAGGGTGGGACAGGCTCTCGCCTCTTGTGCCAAGAAGCCCAGAAGATTTGGGCTTGGGCCACAGATCACCATCTATTCCTGAAAGCTATCTACATTCAGGGAGAACAGAATTCCTTGGCGGACAAGCTCAGCAGAATTCTCCAGCCTCACGAGTGGACACTCGATCCTTTAACTCTGCAGTCCATCTTCGCTCAGTGGGGCACTCCTCAGATAGACCTCTTTGCAGCTCCTCACAATCACCAGCTGCCCCTATTCTGCTCCAGACTCTACTCTCCTCACCGTCTGGCAGCGGATGCATTTCTCCTCGATTGGTCCAATCTGTTCCTATACGCTTTCCCTCCTCTACCTCTCATGTTAAGAACCTTGTTCAAGCTCAAGAGGGAACGAGCCACCATGATTCTGATTGCTCCACGGTGGCCCAGGCAACATTGGTTCTCCCTTCTACTTCAACTCAGTTCCAGGGAGCCTTTTCTTCTTCCACTGTTTCCTTCGCTGCTTACGCAACATCAGGAGACCCTTCTGCATCCCAACCTTCAGTCTCTGCACCTGACAGCTTGGTTTCTGTCGGGCTGACTTCTCATGATACTCTTTTGTCTCAGCCCATTCGTTCCATTCTGGATGCCTCCAGGAAACCGGCAACTCTACAATGTTACCATCAGAAGTGGACACGTTTTTCTTCCTGGTGTCTTCTTCATCATCATGATTCCACTTCCCTTGCAGTGGAGACCTTGTTGGATTATCTTCTTTCTTTGTCTGACTCTGGCCTCAAGTCTACTTCAATCAGAGTCCACCTCAGTGCTATTGCTGCTTTTCATGAGCCAGTTCATGGAAAACTCCTCTCAGCTCATCCCTTGGTATCCAGGTTCATGCGGGGTCTTTTTAATGTGAAACCACCTCTTAAAGCCCCTCCTGTTATCTGGGATCTCAATGTAGTTCTTTCCGCCTTAATGAAGCCTCCATTTGAACCTTTGGCTACCGCTTCTTTCAAGTTTCTCACTTGGAAGATACTTTTCCTTATTGCTCTTACCTCTGCCAGGAGGGTCAGTGAGCTACATGCACTAGTTGCGGATCCACCTTTTACAGTCTTCCATCATGACAGGTGGTTCTACGTACACATCCAAAGTTTCTCCCTAAGGTTGTCTCTGAATTCCATCTCAACCAATCCATTGTTCTGCCTGTCTTCTTTCCGAAACCTCACTCGCATTCTGGAGAACAGGCTCTGCATACTTTGGACTGTAAGCGGGCTCTAGCTTACTATTTAGACCGTACTAAGCCCCACAGATCATCTCCCCAACTCTTTCTGTCCTTTGATCCGAATAAATTAGGACGTCCTGTTACTAAACGTACATTGTCAAATTGGCTTGCAGCGTGCATTTCATTTTGTTATGCTCAGTCCGGACTGACACTGGAAGGTTCTGTCACGGCCCATAAAGTTAGAGCTATGGCAGCATCTGTGGCTTTCCTCCGTTCCACGCCTATTGAGGAAATCTGCAAGGCTGCTACATGGTCCTCAGTTCACACTTTTACATCTCACTATTGTCTGGATGCATTCTCCAGACGGGATGGACACTTCGGCCAATCTGTTTTGCAAAATTTGTTTTCCTAATGGCCAACCTTCCCTCCATCCCTCTTTTTGTTAGCTTGGAGGTCACCCATCAGTCAAGAATATGCTGCCTGCTTGTCCTGGGATAAAGCACAGTTACTTACCGTAACAGGTGTTATCCAGGGACAGCAGGCAGATATTCTTGCGTCCCACCCACCTCCCCGGGTTGGCTTCTTAGCTGGCTTATCCTAACTGGGGACCGCGCGCCTTTGTCGGGCGGGAAGGCACTCGCGCGTGCGCGGTGCGGCCTGCTAGAACTTTCCAAGTTCTTAGAGTGCAATCACTCTAAAATTGTCCGTACTGGGGCTCCGTCGGTGCCGTCACCCATCAGTCAAGAATATCTGCCTGCTGTCCCTGGATAACACCTGTTACGGTAAGTAACTGTGCTTTATCCCCCTCCCCCCTAATGGAATTCTTTAAATTCAAGAAAACCTACCATAATCCCTGTTCCTATATACCTTACTTTAATAATCAAACCAAAATACCCTTCCCCCTCCCCCCACTTTGGACATGCATATTTAAGGGGAAAAATAATATTCAATCATTACAATATTTTGTTTATGGCTCCCAAATATCCTAAAATTTTCTGTTTAACGTTTTTATTGATTTTTTCATATAACAACAAGTGTCATAAATTTTCATACAATTATCTTAACAATACACTTGATATCTCTATAATATACTTTATATAAAACATATCTTATATTATCTTTCTTATGATTTTACACATCATATAAGATTTAATGATTTTATCAATTATTATGTAATTATTAATCCCCTTCCCTCCCTTTATTTTGTTAGTTTCACATAAAAATAACATGTATTATAATAAATTATTTATAATTTATGATAAAGAGAATAAAAACCTTACCCCTTCCCACCCTCCCTCCTTTAACCATTATCTTATTATGGGAAAAAATTAAATCAATCACTACAAAAATCTGTTAATGGTCCCCAAATCCTCTTGAACTTATCTATATATCCTTTTTGTGTTGCAAATGTAAGCTCCATCTTATATATATGGCAAACTGAGTTCCACCAAAAGTTATAGTTTAATCTGTCACAATTTTTCCAGTTATGTGTAATTTGTTGTACTGCTACTCCAGTCAATATAAATAAAAGTTTATTGTTATTTGACGAAATTTGACTCCGAGCTCTCATTGCAGTACCAAACAGAATCGTATCATATGTCAAGGCTACCGGATTTTCTAACATCCTATTAATTTGAGGCCAATTTGATTTCCAAAATATTAATATGAATGGACAATAAAATAAAAGATGATCTAATGTCCCTGCTTCTAGATGACAATGCCAGCATCTATTAGACTTAGAGCTATCTATTCTATGTAAACGTGTGGGGGTCCATAAAGCTCTATGTAAAATAAAAAACCAAGTTTGTCTCATAGAAGCTGACAATGTGCATCTTAACCTCCAAGACCAAAGTCGTGGCCATTGAGATGCATTAATCTGATGCTTAATCTCAATGCTCCAAATATCTCTAAGACCATTTTTTTTCTTTTTATGTACGAATCCAGATATCAATTTATACCACATTGCGGCTTGATGACCCATGGAATCTATCTGAAAACATAAGAATTCCATACTATGATAATTATTAAGGTTTTTCCATTCAGGGAACCCTACCTGAATGGCCTGCTTCAATTGCATCCATCTGAAATATTGTGATTTATTTAAACCAAATTTATTTTGCAATTGTGAAAACTCAAGCAGTTTACCTTTATTCATTACATCCTCTAAAATACGAATTCCAGCGATCATCCAATGTTTCCAGATAATTTTAAAACCACCAACTTTGATCTTTGGATTGAGCCATATTGTTTGAGTCGTTGATTTAGTTATTGGAATAGGAGTTAGGTTACTTATATACCTTATAGTTTTCCAAGTATCAACAAATATTTTGTGCTCCTTATATAACCTTGGCATTTGAATACTGATAACATGACTCAGACGGAAAGGAAACATTAGTCTCCATTCTAACCAGAACCAATCTGGTATATTTTCAATGGGCTCTGGGAGGATCCAATACATACCTTGACGCATAATATAGGCTTGATGGTACCTATAAAAATTTGTAAAATTTACCCCTCCCTCCACAATTGGTCTTTGTAAAGATACTAGAGCAACTCTGGGGTTTTTTCCAAGCCAAATAAATTGTGTTAAAATCTTATCCAATTTTTTATAAAAAGACCCCTGAAAAAAAATTGGTATCATACCCATTTGGTAACAAACTACTGGTAAGATCATCATTTTTACAGTTTGCACTCTCCCCCACCAAGATATGCACAAAGGATTCCATTGCTCACACATTTCTGACACTTTTTGTAATAAATTTTTTTCATTAATTTTCATAGTCTCATCCACAGTTTTTGTAATCCAAATTCCTAAGTATTTTAAACCCTCCTATTTCCAGATAAAAGAAAATGAGTTAAATAGACTTTTTGTACAATGTACATTGAGTGGAAGCACTTCTGATTTATTTCAGTTTATTTTATATCCTGAAAATTTTCCAAATTTTCCAATCAGTTCAAGCAAGTGTGGAATGGTTGTTTCCGGATTTCTCAAATAAAGTAAAATATCATCCGTATATGCTGATAATTTATATTCTCTATCCGAATGCGGAATACCCTGTATCTCCTTTGCCTGTTCTATAGCTAATAACAAGGGTTCCAAAACGATATCAAAAAGCAAAGGAGATAGTGGGCATCCTTGTCTAACCCCCCTCTGCAGAATAAACCGTTCAGAAAAATTGTTATTAATATACAATCTAGCAGCAGGGGAGCTATATAATGCTTTTATTATTTGTATAAATCCGGATCCTATACCAAACCATTCCATTGCCTGATACATGAATGTCCATTCCACTCTATCAAAAGCTTTCTCAGCATCTAATGAAATAGAAAATGCTGGGTCATTAATGGATTTTGTCAAATACAACATGTGATGTGCTAATCTAGTATTATGAGATGAATGTCTTTGAGCAACGAAACCTGTCTGATGCATATCTATAATGAAAGGGAGAGCTTTAGCCAATCTTAATGCTAATGCCTTAGTTAAAATTTTTCCATCTACATTTATTAAAGAAATAGGTCTATAATTTGAAACCAAAGTGGGATCTTTATTTGGCTTAGGTAAAACTATAGTTATTGATTCAGCCATAGTACCTGTAATACAACCTTTATTTAGTTGTGTCTGATATAATTTTAATAAATAGGGCATTATGATGTTTTGAAATGATTTATAAAACTCCACTGTATAACCATCTCCACCTGGAGCGGATCCAACCCTAAGGGATTTCAAAGCTGTATCTAACTCTTTTAAGGATATTGGCTCCTCTAAACTTCGTTTTATATGTTCAGGAATCTTTGGTCCCTCTATTAACTTTAAAAAATCTAAACCTTCCTTTTCCTTTTCCGAATAAGGCTCAGAAGAATACAAATCTTTATAGAATTTTAAAAACTGTTTTATAATGGGTTCAATTTGAGACAACATTTCACCATTCTCATTTTTAATAGCAATTATTTTTGTGTTTTTTTTTTTTGCTTTAAGATAATTTGCCAGCATTCTTCCCGCCTTATTTGAATTTCCATAATACAAAGCTTGCTTTACAAATAAATCTTTTCTAATTATTTTTGAAGAAATTTCATTATATTTACCTTTAGCTTTTAAAAGTTCTTGTTGTGTCAAATAATCCCATTTTTCAATTAATTTTGATTCTAGAGACTTATCCACTTTTTCCAAATCTGTAAATTGCTTTTTTTCCTTTTTTATTTGCAAAGCTGAATAAGAAATAATTTGTCCTCTAATGTATGCTTTAAAAGCATCCCACAAAGTCTCTACTGATATTCCTTCTGTATCATTTATTTGAAAATAATCTTTCATTTTTTCCAGAAGATTGTCACAAAAGTCATTATCTGCAAGCAATGTATTATTTAATCTCCATATAGGTCTATTTCCATTCTGATCTATTATTTTAATTTCAATCCACACTCCACCATGATCAGATAGTATAATTGGATCAATGACAGCCTGTGTGACTTGATGTACTAATTAATTAGAAACAAAAATGTAATCTATTCTAGAAAAAGAATTATGAACCTGGGAGCAAAACGAAAATTCCCGTCCATCAAAATGAAGTATATGCCAAATATCTTTTAAATCACAAGATTGTACCAAATTATCAAGGCCTAACGATTTTATAAATCTTCTCGGACTTTTATCCATCAATGGATCCATAACAGCATTGAAATCCCCTGCTACTACTAGATTTGAAGTAGCCAGTGGAAGAATCAATTGTTGCAGAGTTTTAAAAAATTCATTCTGATTCGAATTAGGGGCATATATATTGAAGAGCGTTATGGTGGTATTTCCCATGTCCATTTCCACATATACCCACCTTCCAAGAGGATCAGCTGCCTTAAATTTAAATGAAGCAGAACATTTTTTATTTATTAATATAGCAACACCAGCTTTTTTCCCTATTGCCGAAGAAAAATAACATTGTTTGACCCAATCACCTTTTAGCTTTATAGATTCATTATTTGACAGATGGGTCTCTTGTATGCAGCATATATCAGCGTTCTGTCTTTTTAAAAATAATAATGCCTTTTTTCTTTTAATCGGGTGATTGAAACCATTAACGTTTAAAGATATTATCTTAAGACCCATTATGCACTAATATAATTTGTAATGTATCACCCCAATCTTCAATATTCTTTATAAACTCCATTTTCCCCTATATAAGATAAATCAAAGAATTGCCTACTTCACTCATACCCTGTAATTTTAAAGCCCACCCATTCCCTCCCTCCCCTCCCCATACATCTACGAACACTTGGAAACGCAAATTAGATCAGGTATGACATCACTCCATCACAAGCTAAAAAATTATAATTTTGTATCTATTACTCCACAATAATAACATAACATATTGCTAATAGAATTTAATATTTTTATATCTCTGCTTTCTTTTCCATCCATTCTCACAATCATATTTACTCATATTCTTAAATCAGTCACTCTATATATTTTTCATATATATAAGAATCTTTCAATTAACTTAAATCAGTCATCACATGCATTTTCAATTCCATTCATAAAAACCATTTCTCCAAAAATTTGAAAATTCGAAAATAATAAAATATTTAAAAATAAAACATAAATAAAAATTTGCATAACCCATTCCCACTATCATACTTACTCGTATTTCCAAATCAGTCTTACAAAACCTTAGTGAAATATATCAATTGACCCATCCCTTTTATCTTGTTAAAAACTATATCTATAAGAAAATGGGTTAAAATATACTTCCTAAATCATGCAACCAATATATTTCTATAAAAATAAAATATTATTTTTCCCTATGAATCAGTTTATTTTATTCTATATATTTTTCATATATATAAGAGTCTTTCCATCCGTTTTCTTCCAGTAATACGAATGCCTTATTTTTAACTTACTTTTCGAGTTCCCTTCTCTCCCTCCGTAGACGTGACGTGAAAGCAACCAATCCTCTTCACTTCCGGTGCGATCATTTACTAAAAAAGACTTCCTGCCTTCGCGTAGTCTTTCAGCGTTGACTCAGCTACTATAGTACTCTTAGCATACTGTCCTTTCCCTTTGAGAGCAGAGAAGCAATGGCGTTAAGGAAATATCTTCCAAGAGGCAGTCGCAGTCTATTCCCCAGTTCCTTGTTATGCAGAATCTCTGAGGCAAAGTCAACGTTCCATCCTCTTTCCACGTCATTCAGCCATCGATGTCTTCACTGGCATGCCGAGTCAGTTCCATGCTCGTGACAGTAATCATCGTTATTATTTGAAGTAAGTTGAAAATTCCAGCATTCGAAATGGTGAACTCACTTTTTTAATTTTTATATATTTTCAGAATTCTTTTTCAGTAAAAATTAAATGAGAATTTAATAAAATAAAATCAAAGTGAAAAACCTTTGATATCAGATCAGTCATATTGAAATATTGAAATATTCCCAATTTTTCATTTAAGAAGTCATTGGTTGTTCACATTGTTCAAGATATTCTGCTAATTTTTTATAATCGGTAAAGTTCTGTGTTTTATTTCCCAAAGTTACTTTCATAACCGCTGGGTATAGAAGTCCATATCTTGCCCCTAGTGCTCGTAATTGAGGTCTTAAATCCAGTACAGTGGTGCCTCGCATAACGGACGCCTCGCACAGCGGACGCTGCGCATAACGAACTTTTTGTCTTGCTCCCTATAACGAACTTCGTTTCACACAACGAAGTCGCCCGAGGGGCCCGGGGGGGGGCGGAACTACTCTCGCCGCTTCCTAATGTGAGCCGGGAACAGCAGCACCCTCCACCTTACCTTAGATGCCGAGTTTTCCGGCTTTCTTTTTCGGCCAGCCACACACTTTCAAAGAGCAGCACATGCGCGCATGCTCTGTTGTTCAATCTTCTCCTCTGACGCAACCGGAAACCGGAAGTTGCAGGAGAGGAGAACATTGATCAACTTCAGCAGCTGCGCGTGCACAGCTTTTTGAAAGCGTGCGGCTGGGTGAAAAAGAAAGCTGGCAAACTCTGCATATAAGGTGAGGTGGAGGGAGGGAAATGTAGGGCTGCAGAACGAATTATTTTGTTTTACATGTATTCTTATGGGAAAACAGGGCTGCAGAACGAATTATTTTGTTTTACATGTATTCTTATGGGAAAACGCGTTTCACACAACGAACGTTTCACATAACAAACTTGCTCCTGGAACGGATTAAGTTCGTTGTGTGAGGCACCACTGTAATTGTTTTCTTTTGAGGGCAGTTTCTCTGGCGAAGTCTGGTACGATATGTATACGTGAATCCTGACATCTTAGATTTTTATTTTCTTTAGCCAGCTGACATATTTCAACAACATATTGATATCGTAATAGTTTAAATATTAAAGTTCTTGGACCTTTTTGTATTGCTGTTTTTTGTCCCGGTATTCTGTGCGCTCTTTCAATTTCAAGAGGCACTTTGGATTTCAAAGGCAAGATTTTTGGAAGGAATTGTTCTAAGAAAGTAATGGGATCATTTTTTTCCACTCCTTCTGGCATCCCAATGATTCTTAAATTATTTCTTTTTTCCCTATTCAAACAATCTTCCAAATCTCTCTTCATTATTTCCATCTCTTTCCAGGCTTTTTTATTTTGCATAACTTCAGTATGTACCTCTTCCGATTTTTCTTCTAAATGTGTTATTTTGTTATCAATTAGATCAACTCTTTTTGTAAGCGTGGCTACATCATCAATTGCCTTTTGAAGTTGTTTTTTAATTTCTAGTACGATATCTTTGATCTGTTTTATTTCTGCCATCATATCTTGATCTCCTTCTGAAGGCAACAGAACTTTTGAAGGTGTCCCTGGTTCCGGCTTTGATCGTTTATTACTGCTTGTACCCGATCCTCTGGCTCCTGCATCGTTTTTATTTTGTTTACCCGATGCCATTTTCTTACGATCCACAGCTTTTTTCAGCAAAAATATCGGTATTGGAGCTTTTTATTTTGAAATAAGAGCTTGTTTGACACGGAGCCCATCTATCACCCGACCATTTGCTTGCGTGTCCAAGCCACGCCCCCCTGCTTTTCTCCTGAAATTTTCTAAAATTCCCCTGCTGTGTGGCTATTGTCTTTCCATTTTATAAATGTGACATAGAGTTCCACCAGAAACTGTAATTCAGTCTCTCCCAGTTTTTCTAGTTACTCGTAATCTGTTGTATGGCATCCCCTGTCATAATAAGTAGAAGCCTGTTATTATTAGATGATATTTGGCTCTTAGCACTCATTGACATGCCAAACAGTACAGTATCATACGATAATGCCACCAGATTTTCCAACAAACAATTTGACCCCATATTGATTTCCAAAAAGCAAGAATCAATGGACAATAGAATAACAAATGATCTAATGTCCCAGCTTCTTTTTTTTTTATTTATTCTTTATTAAATTTTCAGTTCTTACAAAAAGTGCATTATATCACACATGTCAAAATCATGAGAATTAATGTCCCAGCTTCGAAATGACAGTGCCAGCATCTATTTGACTTAGAGCTATTTAACTTCTGTAAACGAACCGTAAATTCTGTAAATTGTATACACCAGATAGCGTGTCAAAACAGCTCCTAATTGGTGTAACCATGACTTTAGTACCAGGAAGAGGCGGTCAGAAAATACCGCAAATTACTGAGTCCATGATTTGAGAACCGTGAATTTGCGAGGGTTTACTGTATACCACTAAAACTGTCTCACAATCAAGTAGTGCTCTAAAGCCCAACTAAATTCAGATACTGCTGAAGTCTGGGTATGCTGAAAGTATAATGCTATCATCCTAATAAGAAAGTGAAAGTCTTAGATCAATTACAAGTTGCTATATCCAGTGTGGGCTGTGAGCAAAAGACACACCTGATAGCTTTTCACAAAATTAAATCCAGACGCTCAATGCCTGGTTGCTTCTGGGCATTGGCAATGAATATCTGAGGTCTGAATATATTCAAACTGACTCAAATATAAACCGAGGTAACCCTTTCCCCCCCAAAAATGAGGAAAAAAGGTTGACTCAAATATAAACCGGGGGGGGGGGGGGGGTGTTAATATTGAAGTGCCCGTCTCTGCAACCCAAATATGAACCGAGACCCCCATTTTTGGGCCATTTTTTTGCCCAAACATCTCGATTTATATTCGAGTATATACATTAAGTGGGCAAAGATAGGATTGCCTTTTGTTTAGCACTTTCTCCTGCTTAGCTGTGCCGTGCAGTAATGCAGATGTGATAACTGGTTAGCTTAGGAATGCCTACCCTCCATCCCTTACACCCCCCTAAAAAAAAAAAAAAATAGTGTGCGGTTAGCACACACACATTACAAAATTACCATAGGATGCCTGAAAAAGTCCCACAGTATTCATTTTTTGCTATATTAGGTGCACGTTAATGCTTAACGCAACTTAGTAAAAGGGCCTCTTAAAGCAATGAAAGCATAAATACCAAATACTGTATTGTGTTCTATATATAATTGTCAATGTTTTAAATATATCTACTTATACATATACAGTTGATTGTGAATGGAAAGCCTAAACAGCCAACAGCCACCCAACTTGCAGTCCATTTCAAAAACAAGATTACTACAATCAGGACTACTTTCAATAGCACACACACTCACCTCGACGAGATAATAACAAACCCTTCAATAGGAGAAGCTATTGCAGCAGACAGAACCTGGACCGACTTCCCAGTAGTACACTGGACTAATATGAACTGACTCTACAAAAAAATACAGCCAAGCTTCATGTGACCTGAACATATGTCCCACTTATCTGATAACAAACGCCTCCCCCATATTTAGAGCTAGTCTCATGCAATGGATACAAATCACACTCACAGAAGGTCAATTCCTACAGGACCTAGGAGAAATCATAATCACCCCAATTGTGAAAGATCATAAAGGCCCAATAGATAACCCCGCCAACTACAGTCTCATTGCTTCAATACCAATATATATCAAACTAATAGAAGGACTAGTTGCACAATACCTCACTAACTACCTGGAAGACCACAACCTACTTCACCCCTCTCAATCAGGGCTCAGATCCAATCATAGCACGGAGACTCTACTAGTAACCTTACTAGATACAGCCCGACAGCACCTTAGCAAAGGCAGAAGGATGTTGATAATTCAACTTGATATCTCCACTGCATTTGACCTGGTTGACCACACTGATTCCAAGGATTCCTTAAATCAAGAACATACAGAGTAAAGACAAACGATCTTAAATCAGAACTCTGGTCCAACCCTTGTGGAGTTCCACAAGGCTCACCACTCTCGCCTATGCTCTTCAACCTCTTTATATCCTCCCCTAGATAATCTAAATGTAACATCGTTTAGCTACACAGACGACATCACCATACTCCTACCCTTTGATTCTCCAGACCCCACTTCAACAGAAAAACTGAAAAAAACACTAGAAGCAGTGGAAAAATGGATGGTAGACCACAAATTGAAGCTGAACTCAGACAAAACAAAATTTCTACTGCTCGAAAAGGACAAAAACCCTTCCATCACAGAACTAGAAATAAATGCCACCAAATACCCAATACAGTCCACTCTTAAACTCCTAGGAGTAACGCTAGACAGATGCTGCACAATGCAGGTCCAAATCAACAAGACTACCCAGAAAGCATTTTTAATCATGCGCAATTTATGTAAAATTAGAAAATTCTTCAACAAAGAACAATATAGGCTCATAGTCCAATCCCTAGTCCTAGGTCTAATGGACTATTGCAACATCCTCTATCTACCATGCCCTGCAAACTTGATAAAACAACTGCAGACAGTAGAAAACACGGCTCTCAGATTGATCTACTCGCTAAGTAAATTTGACCACATCACCATTGCCTACCTAGACTCACACTGATTACCAATACAAGCACAAATTCAATTCAAATTATACTGTCTATTTTTCAAAGCAATAAATGGCACTGCCCCCACTTACCTAAACAACCGCCTAAATCAAAATCTCACTACTAGACAAAGGAGAACCCAGACCCCATTTACCTTCCCCCCATTCAAAGGCATTCAGCACAAGAAGATGTTTGACAACCTACTAGCGACACAAGCAGCGAAACTTGACTACACCATCTCCAACTTGCTATTAACAACGAGCGACTTCAAATCATTTTGAAAAGAAAATTAAAACCCTGCTATTCATAAAATTTATCCAGATGTCTTAACTCTACCCCCTGTTCTCCTCCTTCCTTACAAATTCCCCCTCAAAGTCTCTCCCTCTCCATAATTCTTTCTCTTCAAAGTCTCAACCATGTAAACAGCTCCCTAAACTGTAAATTTCCTGGAATTGTCCAGTCATCTTTTTCTAATCCAATACCCTAAATTGTAATTTTCCTGGAAATGTCCAGTTAGTTTCTTTTGTAATCTGCCCAGAACTGCAAGGTATGGGCAGAATAGAAGTCATTAATGTAATGTAATGTAATGTAAATTATATAGATAGCAGCCAGACTGGTAACTGCTTACACATATATCCCCAAATTCTATATATGATGTCTAAAAAATCAGCACCGCGTTTTTTGGGTCGGCGTGGAGCCGAAAGGGCTGGTGTCGCCACCGAGGTGGGAGGGCGCTCAAGGGTGGAAGGCTTCTTAGCCGGCTTACCTGGTGCCGGTGGCGCCGATGTCGTTTCAGGCGGTGTCGAAGTGGTCGGTGCCAATTTCGACGGTGCCGCAGGTGAAGAAGTCAAGTCCATAGCCGGGCCGGTGCCGAAAAGTAGATTTTGTTGGATTTGACGATTCTTCAAAGTGCGTTTTTTAAGAGTGGCACAGCGGGTGCAGGAGTCCGCCCGATGCTCCGGTCCCAAACACTGTAAACACCAATTGTGTGGGTCAGTGAGGGAGATCGGGCGTGCACACCGCTGGCACTTCTTAAAACCCGGCTGCGGGGGCATGAATGGGAACACGGCCTCCGCAAAATCAAACCCCGAGGCCTGGATAGTGACAACAGGCCCCGCCGGGGCAGGAACGAAAAATAAAGCAAAAAGAAAGTTTTTTGGTTTTTTTTGTAAACTGAAAGAAAAAAGCACCCGAAGGTGAATAAACGAAAAAAGAACGCGAGCGGGAAGGCAAAAAGAGAATTTCAACGGAGTTGAAAAAACACACGTCTTCTTCGCTCCGCGGAAACGAAGAAACTGGGGACCACGCACTCCTCCGTCGGGCGGGAAGGCACTCGCGCACGCGCGGTGCGGCCAACTAGAACTTTCTAGTTAAAAAGGTCCGTACCGAGGGCTCCGTCGGTGACGTCACCCATGCGTAAAGAATATGCTGCCTGCTTGTCCTGGGATAAAATCAGCACCGACCAGAGTGGCACTTAGTTCGATTCTATAAAAGGTACTCACCATATACAGAATCACACTTAGCGCCAGTGTACTTGCCTCACATTTAGGAACACCCATTTAGACTCCATCCCTTCTGTCTTGCTGCACCGTATACCTGGAACAGACTGCCTGAGTCAATACGTCAAGCTCCGTCTCTAGCAGGATTCAAATCCAAGCTAAAAGCCCACTTTTTTGAGGCTACCTTCAACTCCCGCTCAGCGTAAGATACCTATGTCCATCATATCATTCCCTCTGTAAGAAACTCAACAACCTCTATCTGTCCCATTTGTTCCGTCTGTCCAAACTAGATTGAAAGCTCTTCTGATTTATTTCCTACCCTCCCAGAAATCTCAGGGCAGATAACAGTAGAACAAACACAGTTTCTGAGACTGGGTTACCAGCAGAACTAAGGCTAACAATTTATCATCGAAGAGAAATATACATATATGTTGCGTATGCCTTTCAGCGCTATATAAATGATAAATAATAATAGTAGTAGTGGGCACTGTCACTGAATGTGTCTGGTGTTCATATAATAGACCGCCCAGCGCTAATCAGACAGTGCCATGGTGATGAGAGCCAAATATCAGCATTACTGCACAAGTGCTGCTAATTGTCAGTGCAGCACAACAAAGAAAACTGGGGAGACCCATTTCTGTTAAAAAAAAAAAAAAAGGGATATTTGGAGTATTGAGATTGGGCAGACAATTTCTGCATCTCAATGGCCACGATTTTGGTCCCGGAGATTAAGGTCTACAAGGTCAGCATCTATGAGTCAAACGTGGATGTTTTTGTTACATCGAGTTTTATGGACCCCTACGCGTTTACAAAAGATAGATAGCACTAGATCCAATAGATGCTGGCATTATAGATTAGAAGTTGGGACGTTAGATCATTTAATTTTTTTTTGTCCCTGTGTAAATGCTTTTTGGAAACTAATTTGGCCCCAAATTAATAAATTATTAGAAAACCATGTAGGACTCTCATATGACACTATATTATTTGGTACAGCAATGAGAACTCAGAGTCCGATTTCTGCAAATAATAACAAATGATTATTAATATTGACAGGGGTCGCCATGCAACAAATTACTCAAAATTGGAAAGATTATACTAAATTAAATTATACATTTTGGTGGAACTCAGTTTGTCATATATATAAGATGGAAAAGGTGTTAGCGTTACAACAAGGGAATCTTCATAATTTTAAAAAAATTTGGGAACCATTGACTAATTATTCTAATGATCAGATATCTTAGCACATGGGTAGTAGATATGTAGGGGTGGGATGGGGAATATATATCATATGGAAATAGGAATATTGATAAAAAGGGGGGGATTTATTCTATATTATAAGAGGATTTGTTTGTAAATACAAGTGCCATATGATAATTGATTATAATGTGTTTAATTCACTTGTAAGAATTCAAAAATGAATAAAGAAAAAAAAAAGAAAACTGGGGAGACCCAACGATCCACCAATGAAAACAAAAACTGTGGATACAGATGTTCTGGAGATAATTTATTAAACACTGACATATAAAACCAAGAAAACTCAATTAAAAAAGTACAATGATAAAAAATACAGTGATAAAAAGCCAAGCGGACCCTTAGCATTTTTTTGCTCCTTTAGCTTGTCTGCGGTGTTCTTTACTCACAGGTTTAAAGACAATAGACTGTTTTCAGTCCAATTTTTTATATGTGAGTTTGCAAACCATTGGACCCCTGAGGAAGGCGTGTTCGGTCTGGTTGGATTTTTATCATAGTATTTTTTATCATTGTACTTTTTTAATTGAATGTTCATGGTTTTATATGTCAGTGTTTAATAAATTATCTCCAGAACATCTGTATCCACAGTTTTTGTTTTCATTGGCTAATTGTCAGTGGCCAGGAAACCGAGCCTAGTTTAAGTGACGGGAGCTTTTCCTACTTGCTTAAACCATACTAAATATCAACCCCATAGATTCTAAGTCTTCCAGGGACAGGAAAATACCTATGTACCTGAATGTAATTTGAAAAGGCATGAATTGAATCCAAAATCCATTTCTCTTTCTTTTCCCCTTAGCAACCTTAAGAGGGCAGGTTGGTTGTCTGCAAGGAAACCTGTGGTCTGCAAGATTTTACCAGACAGGATTTATTGCACTAAACATTTTTATATTTATCGCATTAAGCACTTTAAGGTTTTGAAAGTATGAATTGTTTTTGTTTTAAGTTTTTTATTGATTTTTTCATATATCAACAAGTGTTATAAATTTTCCATACAATTATCTTAACAATACACTTGATATCTCTATAATGTACTTTATATAAACCATATTTTATATTATTTTTCTTATGAATTTATATAACATATATATTGTAATGATTTTATCAATTATTATTTAATTATGAACCCTTTTCCCTCCCTTTATCACGTTAATTTCTCATAAGACTATCACTCATTATGATATATTTTTTATAATGTATAATAAAGAGAATAAATTCCTTACCCTTGTTTACTTGTTTAAATTTAATATAAGTAGCACGCACAGAGCTCAATGAATGATACCCAGTACCTGCTAGAGCTGATTTAAGAATTTTTTTTTCCCAATTCTTTATTATTTTCAAAACTTGCAATAAGTGTAACAATAAATACAACATTTTTTCTTCAAAACCACACTTAATATTCTATTAATATCTATTTCAGAATTAATTCCCCCCTCCCTCCTAAACAATCACAATGTTCAACATATAAAATTTCTAAATTGACCCTCAATTTAATATATCTAAATTTATTAAGAATTTAATGACTTATCAGCGCAGGGATCTGAGAGCTCAGTTGTGAATTATATGACACATATAATATGATCTGTATACTTCCCCTGAATTGTAACTTCCTGGATATGCCCAGCTGTCTTACGCTGTAATCCGCTTAGAACTGCAAGGTAAAGGCGGAATATAAGTCACTAATGTAATGTAATGTAATGTAACATATTGGAGGCAATTGTGTTTGAAAAGTCCATATAGGAAGCAAGTTTGATAACATAAGAGGACTTTTATCCATTGTTTATGATTTAGAGCATATAAGAGAACCAATTAAATTCATTTTGTTGCATAAATCTTAAAATCATTTAAAAAAAGGAAATCTTAAATTGTTTCTTATAGCAAATATTCAGACCTCTACTTTATCTTTTAGGCTGCTCAAGACAAAGACAATCTTCAGCGTGAAGGCGATGAACTAGATGCTAAAATCTGCAAAACTGAAAAAGAAATTGCAGCTTTGCAAAATACCTTGCAGGTGGTTAGCAGCTGCAATGCATCATATAAGAAATCTTTCAGCAAAGTGTCTGAAACAAGTATGTAAACTATCAATTATACCATGAAATACTTTCTTCCCCCTGGACAAGCAGGATGTGTTGTCCATACTGATATCATCCGATGGTGCTGAATCTCTAGAGCTCAGAAAAATTAAGTGTTTCTGAGCATGTGCAGAATCTCCTGCCTTTGCACTAACCATTTTTAACTTAGAACTCAGAAAGTGCAAATTAGGTATGAGGCTTTAGTGCTTAGACAAGCTGGAATGCATAAGGAATACAATTGCCCAGTATTGTATTGATAACTTGGGAAGCAAACACACATTCTCCCTATAGATTACAAAAATCCACCCTCTGACTACTTTCCACTTTTACACACAAAAGCTGATACAACTTGTACATGCAGGGGAAGGTCTCTCTGAAGCAATGCATGGCCTGTGGCATGATGCAGGAACTCAGCAATGCTGCCCAACATGGTCTTTGTGGGAGATATATCTCTCAGGCAGCAGGAACTCTACAGATCTTCTGGAGGGGATCTGGGCACTGGAACAGTAGCAATCTGGGTCCAGCAACTCTCTTCAAGCCTCTGTCACATATCCAAAGGGTAGCAGCTCAGGCATAGGATCAGGAACCAGCAGCATGCCCCTTCATAGAGAGTGATAGCAAGAAACCACGATCCCTCTTGGGGATTAATTTGTATATTCTTTTGGACACTGGTCCTATCTGGAAAGATGATGCTTTCCACACCTCCTATTCCAACCTTTTGACCTGAGCATCTCTAGAAGTATCTTTTCAACATTACTTCAGGGAAACTCCAGGAACCCTGGTTCCTTGCTGGAGGCTCCTAGGATGTTTGGGTACCAAGTTGTGTAAAAGGGCCAGTGTGCTCCAGATAAGGCTCCAAATAATAAAATGTGATGATATCAAGTTCCAGTTGTATCAGTTCAGTGCATTAATCATAAGACTCTCAGGGAGCAGAAGTAGGCCAGAGGTTTCTCCCTGCTTCAGGTACAGTCTCTGAATTAGCAGGTAGGAGGAAGTAGTGGTTAGAGCAACAGCCTCAGCAGCCTGAAGTTGTGGGTTCAAATCCCATGCTGCTCCTTGTGACCCTGGGAAGTCGCTCAATCCTCCATTGCCCCAGGTACATTAGATAGATTGTGAGCCCACCAGGACAGATAGGGAAAATGCTTGTGAACCTGATTGTAAATCACTTAGATAACTTTTGATAGGTGGTTTATAAATAAAATGTATTCAGCTCTGTGTCTGTCCTAAATGTGGCTAAAAATATGAATTATGGACCACAACTAAACTAAACTAAACCTTAGGTTTGTATACCGCGCCATCTCCACAAGCGTAGAGCTCGGCACAACCCATACTTTTAGGCAGACTGGAGGGCAGTTTTCAGACAGTCAAATACAGGAATTAAAAAAAACAACAACCAGATTCCCACTGGTCAAATGCCAGATCGGATGTTTCAGGGCTATTAAGTGGCTCAAGTAAAGCAGAGTTACCTGTAAGAGAGGGTTCTCCATAGAGACAGGATAGGGAAAATGGCTGCATTTATTCTGATAGTCTGTTACAAAGTATTTTTAATGCCCATTAAAAACACTAAGCTAGTTGTGTTGGAATATACCTTTTTTGTTATTTAATTGTAGCCAGTATTGTGCAGTGGCCAAAATACTGTTTTTTCTCCCCTGCCCCCCCCCCTCCCGAGGTGAGGAGTATGCAGAGAAATTGCAATTGGAAGAACAGAAAAAAGCTGCTGAGGAAAAGTACAGGTACAAACGACGGCAAATTAAGGAGCTTCAGGAAGACACTCAGGTACTGAGCTTGCTAATACAAAACCTGATTTTTGTACTGTCACATAACCGCTGTTTTGAAGTCTTTTTACACATATTTCAGTAAACATTATAACAGCAGTTGCTGTCTTTTGAGTGCTAAAACCGCTAGCGCACCTTAGTAAAAGGAGCCCTAAGTTCAAAGTTCAGCTGTCTTCTTTCTCAAGTGCAAGTTATCCCATTTTGTCCTCTACTATGCATGTGCTTGTCAACTTTACACTGTTATGTAGCAAAAAGAGAACCAAAAGCAGCCCTATATGTTTTATGTTCGGAACACTTGAAATAACAACCTCTAGCACCATTCGATTTCCAACTCAGGAGGAGCAGATTGTAACCATTTTTGATTATCTGAACAACTGCTCACCTTTGTGCTGTGTGGTGAATACTTCAAAAAAGAAAAGTTCAAAAGACTCCCGAAATTAATTTGTGTGTTTGTACTGATGATAAAGCAATTTTCTGGTTCTGTTCATGAAGACTTTAACCATTTTTATGCATGTATAAATCTGATATTGCAAACCAGGTTTTTTGCTGTGAATATTTCATATTTTTCCAGAGTATGAAAAATACTTTAGAAACCATGCTGAAAGAGGAGACAGCCTACCATGGGAAGACAGATGATAAACTCACACACATTTTACAACTAAATAAAGAAACAGATGAGCAAACTCAAAAATTTGAAAGAGTAGCTAAACAGGTTGGTTTCAGAATGCCTTACATTTCATTAGTTACCAAAATGTACATGTTAAAATCAGCACATTCTGACAAATATAATATAGTAACTGTGCTGAGAGTTCTGTAAATGCTAAAATGATAATACTTCCAATTTTATGTCAAAACAGTGTGCTAAGCTGGTCAAAGACATTCGTTCAATAAAAAACACTAAAGAAGAAACGCAAGAAGAACAAGACATTGATCTTCGTGATCTAAAAGATTTCAATAAATTCATTGATAAGCTTTTGGTCAGTGCAATGCAAGAAAATCCTGATTTAGCTGTTCCCCTTCAGTTATACTTTCAACAGGTAATATTTTTATCGCACCAGCTATTCCATGCTGAGTTGAATAAACTATGGTTCCACAACTGCTGTGTCCAATGCCTCACTTTGCGCAGCTACCCGGTATTGCCCTGCATGGCTTTTTTTTTTCTCCTACAAGCAGTTGAAAAAACATTTTGGCAGCAAAAAAGTTTCAAAGTAGTAATGAAAACAGAGGAGAATTTTTTTTTTTTTTTTTTAATTCTTTATTCATTTTCAAATCCATCAACAAGTGCATAATAATTAATCAAACATAAAATTATCACAAATCACTTGACAATCTTATTTATATTCTTTGAAATATATATCTATAAAAGAAACCCCTCCCATCACCATTTATTAACAATCACATATTATCAATTTATCTTTCCCTACCCATTCCCCCCTATTTCTTATCTAATATCTAGGTGTTTAAGATGTCTGATCATTAGAATAAATAATCAATGGCCCCCAAATCTTTTTAAACTTATTATAACTTCCTTGTTGCATGGCAAGCACCCTTTCCATTTTATAAATATGACATACTGAGTTCCACCAAAAGGTATAATTAAGCTTCGTATAATCTTTCTAATTTCCAGTAATCTGTTGAATGGCAACCCCTGTCAATATTAATAAAAGTTTATTATTATCTGCAGATATTGGGCTTTTGAATCTCATTGATGTACCAAATAAAATAGTATCGTATGAAAGGGCAACATGATTTTCTAACAATGAATTAATTTGAGACCAAATTAATTTCCAGAAAGCATTAATATAGGGACAAAAAAAAAAATTAAGTGATCTAATGTCCCAGCTTCTAAACCACAATGCCAGCATCTATTAGACCTAGAGCTATCCAACTTCTGTAAACGAATTGGGGTCCATAAAGCTCTATGCAACAAAAAAAACCAAGTCTGTCTCATAGATGCTGACCTTGTAGTTTGACCAAAAACGTGGCCATTGAGAGGCAGAAATTTGGTGCCCTATCTCAATGCTCCAAATATCCCTAAGAACATTTTTTTTTTAATTCAAATATCCATATAACAATTTATACCACACTGCGGTTTGACTACCCAAGAAATCCGCCTGGAAGCATAGGCATTCCAAACTATACCCCCTCTTTTTACTAAGCCGCAGTAGAGGTTTCTACCGCAGCCCAGTAAATGCTCCCGTGTGCATAGAATTCTACTGCAGTTTAGTAAAAGAAGGCCATAGTTATTAAGGGCCTGATATTCAAAATGATTTAAATGGCCAGAAGAGGCACCTGGTTGTTTAAATTGTCCATTCAGATAGTGCTGCTGAAAATGCCTAGATAGCACTCAAGATGAAAACCAGTTATTATGGGAGCAGTCTGGGGGTGGATTGGGCTCTTAGCCAGTTAAGTGCCAAAGATAACCGCATAAATAGTACAGCGTAAAATGCAGTCCTAGCTTTATACGGTTTTAGTCAGATCCCTATACCTGGAAATTTACTACTGGAGTGAAGACATGGCCTGGCATTGAATTTCTGGGTTTAACGCTGGTGGTGGTCAGCAAATCACTGATTACCACTGGATGAATATCGGCCCTTCACCTTTAATTTAAACTATAATCTACATTGTGTATTGACCTAGCTTCCTATTTTGTACTAGCACATTGATCAAATTTGTACCAAGCAAAAATAGTAAAAATGTGTATGCATAAAGCCTGCAAGTCAGTTTCCTTACACAGTATTTAAGTTTTTGTATCTTTTTGTCCCCAGAATTTAATTTTCTGACACTTCAAGAAAAATAAAATCCATAGGAACTATTGTGTAATCACAATAAGATTGTATCAGCAGCAAATAGTTTGTCCTACACATGGCAGGGTCATAGCCTCAATTTGGAATTTATATGGGAATTAGACTCGCTCTGTATAGCAGGTATTCCCCAGGACCTTTCATAACTTTGCTAGGATGAAATCTTTATCTTGTTTTCACTATCTATGAGCAGAGCAATAATAATTTAGCTTCAGTTTATTCTTAGCACCCACACCAGACCTGTCCAGAACCTGTGAGCTATGCCTAGGGTTACCATCTGGCTCCAGAAAAAGGAGGATGGATTGAGATATCTGGGTTTTACGTCCATTGCTTTCAATGGAAGTAAAACCCAGATATTTCAAGCCTTCCTCTCTTCTGGAGCCATACGGTAACCCTAGTTATGCCTGTTAACTAGCAGATAGAGACAGAGAACAAAGTGTGAGCGCTGCCTTATAAAGCCTTAGCTCCTTAGTATTTTTTTGTCTCCAGCAGATGGTAACAGGCAGGTTATGCAGCTGCTGGACTGGTTGGGATAGGAAATAAGTCAGCTGTAGAATTCAAACTCAGTTGAGCAGGGATTGACCTGTTTTGCAAGTCTAAGCTCCATTAAAAAAATAAATAGACTATTTCTTCCTTTAGAGGAGAGGTGTTAACTTATAAGAGTTTAAGTTCCCCCACCGAGTTGCCATACTGGGACAGACCAAAGGGAATTTGGATTATCAGCACTGTCTATTTTGTGGCAGGGCTCTAGTTCTCTACAGCATTCAGGCCGAAGCTGCAAGCTGGAGTGCCAATGTGGCCTCTGTTCCTGAGGTAATTTTCAGGGACTGTGTATAATGAAGACCCCCACCGAGTACACAAAAAGTGTTGTTTTTACTGTGGAGCCTGGGTGGAATTAGGAGATACAGTACTACTCGTATAGACATGTGCAGGGCAGTGATGGTGTTCTCACTTCACACTTCGGCAAGGCATTATTGGCTCGAAGAAAGAGCTAAAACTATTCAGGCAGGGATTTCAGGGTTCCATTCATCTTAAGGGCTACTTTGCTACATTCCACAAGACTTAGATTGATCTAGTGTGGCTGCCAGTGGGGTGGTTTATAAAACTTACAAAAAAATTGTATTTATGGGTGAATTCTGTTGCCACAGGGGCAGGGAAGTACACAGATTGGATCAATTATAATGCTGCTGCTCCCCCTTGTGCAAAATTTGGATGTAGGGATGCGAACACAGCAAACACACACACACAGGATACGAGTCGGGAAGGAGGCGTTGCCAGTGGCTAGCTCCTAGACCCTTTTATTATGCTTCTAAGCTAATGACATCATAGTAACTCCCCTAGGTACATCTCTAATGATTGGTTGTAACAAAGGTACATGCTTTTACATCGTGTCACCCTCAACCCTGTTCGTAGGCATATCCTGATTAGCACTTGGACAAAACCTGATTCTCTGCACGTATGCAATGCCTATCTGATGTCCTTTACAACTAAGGACTAATCAAATTAAGGTAAGGGTTAATTTGTGCCAGGTAAGGGGGAGAGAGGGAAGGAGTCTGCATTCTTTCACTGGGCCTCAGGAAATCAGTGTGCCGATCTCGTCCTGTTTTAGAATGGCATCCCTTCATTTGGCAATAGTTTTGGACTTCTGATTGCAGATCAGAGCACAAGTGCATGCTGTTGTGGGAAGCAATTTTTACAATTTGAGCTTGGCGCAGAAGTTATAGCATTTGTTATGTCCTCAGGATTTTCATATAGTGGTGCAGTGATTTTGAGCAGTTTAGATTACACTTCTCCCTCAATATTCGCGAGGGTTAGGGGCAGAGCCAGCCTATGAATATTAAAAAAACCGTGAATAATATTCAGGCCGGTTCTGACCCACCCCCTGCTTTCCCCCGGAATTAAAGCTGTATTCCGAACCTTCCCCACATCCCTCCCACTTTCCCCCGGAATCCCTTAAGCCTTACCTGGTGGTCTAGTGGGTTTTCGGAGCAGGAGTGATCTTCCTACGCTCCTGCCCCGTGCAGATCACTCATAGGAAATGGCTGCAGTGAGCTCCTGTCATAGTCTCGAGAGACTACAGGAGCTCATGGCAGCCATTTCCTATGTATTGTGAAATGTAGTAAATATGTTGGAGGGGGGGTAAGTACCTGTTTTTTATCTGCCATCATTTACTATTTTACCTTTAAAGAATATAATAGCCTTCCTGGGTCAGACCAATGGTCCATCAAGCCCAGTAGCCTGCCCTCACAGTGCCCAATCCAGGTCACTAGTGCCTGGCCAACACCCAAAGAGTAGCAACATTCCATGCTACCGATCCAGCGTAAGCAGTGGCTTCCTCCATGTCTCAATAACTAGACTATGGACTTTTCCTCCAGGAAATTGTCTAAACCTTAAAACCAGCTACGCTATCCACTCTTACCACAACCTCTGACAATGCGCTCCAGAGCTTAACCATTCTCTGAGTGAAAAAATATTTCCTCCTCTTGGTTTTAAAAGTATTTCTCCTCTCAGAGCCCTAACCTTTTTAGTCTTTCTTCATATGAGAGGAGTTCCATCCCCTTTATCATCTTGGTCGTTCTTCTTTGAGCCTTTTCTAGCGCTGCTATATCTTTCTTGAGATAATACCAGAATTGAACGCAATACTCCAATTCTGGTCTCCTTATCTTTATTAGCATATCGGTAGGTATTTTACAAGGCTGTTCATTTTCTAGCAATTGCATGTGGATGGTTGGTTTTTTTTTTTCCAAATCTTTATTATTTTCAAAACTTACAGTAAGTGTAACCATAAATACCACATTTTATACATCAATAACACACACTTTTAATATTCCATTAATATCCATTACAGAATTAGTCCCCCCCCTTCCTCCTGAACAATCACAATGCAATCACATAAAATTTCTATAATGAACCCTAATATATCTAAATTTATTAATCTAACAGACCCCCATTCTCCCCCCTCCCAGATGTGCATGTTGATGTTTTTGATAAAATAGTTATAGTGGAAATATTTGTTTGTTTGTTTTTTAGTTTGGTTTAGAAGTACCAAAAACCATTTCTACAGCTGGGAGTCACAGTTCTTTAAGCAGTTCTCCACGGAGCTCAGTTTCATCTGTAAGGTATGTATTTGAGATATTTTTTTTAACCAAATATTTGTACTCATTGCAATAAAGATGTCACATTTTGTAACACTTCTGAGGTGCCATTTGGATTGTATGGTGTAGTGATGTTTCTACATGGTGAGAGGATTAAATAAAAAAGTAATGCCTCTGCTTCCATCGTGTGTTTAAATGAAAATGGTAATAAAGTTTGTTTCTAACATGTATATATTTTTGTACGTTATTCATCATCATTTCCCTGTGCATCCTGTCTAGTCAAGCACTTGCTCACAGTCCTTCCTTACCATCTCTTCATCCGCATCCAACAAATGCCCCTGAAGGTGTTCCTTCAATTTTTGGAAGATGGCAGATGGGGCAATGCCAAGAGTCCTTTCCTTGCACCTGCCTCTGTAGTATTTCATGCTGTGTGAGGCCTAGTGTTATGTCTGTCTTGTGCTTTGAACACTTCTCAGTCATTATTGCAAACTTAGCACAGTTGCAGTTGCCCTTTCTTCTGTGAAACTCACCCATTGCCATCATGGCTCATCCACTTCATTTTTGATCATAATCTTTGCATAGCCATCACTCTAAGCAAGCTGGATGCAGTGGTGAATTTCAATTAAAGGGATTCCCTTCCCTAGTCAGAAATTCTATCACAGCACCTTGCATGCTTCCATTTCACAAGCAAAACAGCCTCTTCACACAGACACTTATCACCAATTGAGGAGCAGATTAAAAAATCCAAGTGAGCATATGTAGTGCGTAAGTGCAATCATCTGTTGATGAATCATGGAGGAAACTGCTTTTCATTTAACATTTGTATATACTATTCTGCCTACTGAATAACAGGATTAATGCTTCATTAGTAGGCTCTGGTTGATTCTTACTGTCACAAACCTCATTAGAAATAGATGGGAGGGAGAGGGGGAATTTGGGGGCAATGATTAATATTGATTATACTTTATTTCCATAACATTCTCACTAGATCAATCCAAAGCCTGTGGAGTTGTGCATGTAGGCACTGAGCTACTTCAATTCCTCTCTATTTCTGGCTTCAGCAGATAGTGATAGCCTAACCAAGAGCTGCACCATTCTCTTAATGCAGTGTTTCCCAACTTCTTCAAGCCAAGGACCCCCCTAGATTGAAAAATTTGCAAACAAATACCCCCGAGCAACATACATAACAAATACAGGTCACTGCAACTGGCGTACAGACCAAGACAGACATGGCATGATGATCTGTTATTTCAGTCTCATAGAAACTGGCCCCATGACAGGTGGTGTGCCATTATTACAAACCGAGTGAAAATGAACAATGTAAAGTTCATAGTCTGTTATTGAGAAAAACATGGGGGAAGCCACTGCTTGCCCTGGATGGGTAGCATGGAATGTTGCTAGTATTTGGGATTCTAGAATCGTTACTCTTGGGATTCTAGAATCTTGCTATTCTTTGAGATTCTGTATGGAATGTTGCTACTCTTTGAGTTTTGGCCAGGTACTAGTAACCTGGATTGGCCACCAAGAGGACAGGTTACTGGGCTTGATGGACCTTTCGTCTGACCCAGAAAGGCTATTCTTAAGTTCTTAAAAAGAGTTGGTACCTTATAACAGCACTAAGGCTAGATTCTCAAAAAATTTCATTAAAAACTGATGGTCTGCTGTCACAGCCATTATTGTAGCGATTTTTAAAAAGACTCATTCTCCAAATAACCCACAGTTGTCATCGGGGGAGGGGGGGTCAGCATGACTTTTTTTTTTTTTTTTTTAAATAGGGATAAACATTTGTGTTTATTAAAAAGAAAAAAAAGGTTTCCTGCCTCAAACACCTGAGTGGCAGAAGGCTGCTGCAGGGCTTCCCCTGCTGGATCTGCGCATGTGTGTGAATCACTCTCTCAGCGAGCCATCTGATGGGAGAGACGGGAATTACAGTGAACCTCAGTGCAAATCATTTCCATGCAAACTTATTTGTGCATCAATCACTCTTTTGGAATTGGCCAAAAATCGGATCGCAGCAGACCCATGCAGTATTACTTATTCTGTTTAGTGCAACTAGCTTTTAGACTGGAGCTACTGAAGGATTCGGAGTCATGAATCCCTAGCTTCAGCTGTCCTCTGTTTCATGGACTTCTTCTCTGAGAAAACTTCTAGGAGAGGATGAGAATACAGTGATACTGAAAGGAATTGACAAAATAGAGCAGGAAAAAAAGTTATTTACAATGTCCAATGTGACACAGACAAGAGGACATGGACTGAAGCTGAGGGGGGACAAGTCCTGACAAATATCAGGAAGTTCTGCTTCACATAGCAAGTGGTGGACACCTGGAATGCTCTCCCAGATGAGGTTATTGCGGAATCCACCGTTCTAGGATTTAAAAGTAAATTAGATGCACATCTCCTTAAGAGAAGCATAGAGGGATATGGGTGACTAATATTACGCCATGTGTACACGTGGCTGGGCCTCCAAGTGTGCGGATAGCCAGACTTGATGGACCAAAGGTCTGATCCTGAGATGGCAGTTCTTATGTTCCCACTGTTGTAAGGCTCTCTCTCACAGAGCAGCTTCTTATTCATCATAAAATCTCTTGAAGTGCTGTATATTTCTTCTCAAGCTGTTGAAGTCCGAAGCTCCCCCCCCCCCCCTCCATGGTGGAGGATTATAAGCAGCCCCATAAGGTCTTTCTCATGCCCCAGGCCATTCAGGCATTGTTTAAAGCTGGACCTCACTTCTGAAGTAGAGTTCCAGCTTGGAAGAACTATAAACAAACTCTATCCTTGAGATCCAGAGGAAAAAAGAAATCTGAAATAACCTAAAGTGCATATCTTAGTGTAATAGCAGTTACTAAAATAATTTCCATCACGGTAGATGGAGGATTTGCACCACTTCCAAGATCCAGGGAAGTGGGAGCTATCAGCAATAAGATTAGAGCCCATTGGGGTCTGCTGCTAGCCATGAGAGCAAATTCCAAAATACATTTTTTTACTCATTGCAATGAATTAGGTTCCACAGGCCTCAACACCCTACTTCAGCAGTGAAACACAGAAAAGTGACATCAAATAAAGGCCAAATGGCCCATCCAGTCTACCCATCTGCAGCATCCATTATCTCCTCCTCTCCCTTAGAGATCCAAGTATCATGTTTTATTAAAATTTTGATGTATCGCAATATCATTAATTCAAAGCGATTTACAATTAAAACAGGGTCTTAATTATTAACTAAAACCAACACAGACGGACATGACCTAGGGAAGTAGGGAGAACTACAATAAGTATAGTAAAGGATACATAAAAGGAAAATACAAATGGAGGGTAAGAAATTTTTAAAGTATTGATAAAAATATAATAGAAAATTAAGAACTCTTTTTTTTTTTTAACTTTTAATTCAATTTCTCAGAGAATAAAATAGAGGATGAGTCAGTTTAAGCAATGAATAGGATAAATAGAGACTCCAATAATTAGGTCTCAAAAGCATCCTTGTTCAACCAGTATTTTAACAGTTAAGAACATAAGAAGTTGCCTCTGCCGGGTCAGACCAAAGTTCCATCGTGCCCAGCAGTCTGCACTCAAGGTGGCCCGTCAAGTCCATGACCTGTAAGGTGGTCCTTATCTAAGTCCTTTAATCCCTCTCATTTTTTTTTTTCTATCGATACTTTTTCTATAACCTGTCTCTACCTCTATCTGTATCCCTCTTCTTTAAATTTACTTAGTGTCTTACATCAAGAACACAATATTATATCATTTAAACCTTGGATGAATTTGAAAAAATAAATAAATTTACTTACTGATTTTTCTTCCTTAATAAATGATGGTAAAGAATTCCATATTCTGGGCACTGTAACTGCAAAGATCATATCTTGTCTTGTATTTATTATACTAAGTGATAAAATTACTAGAAGATCCTATATGCCTGTCCCATGCTTTCTTGAATTCAGTCCAGTTTTTGTCTCCATATCGACTGGGAGACTATTCTATACTATCCTTAGCATTTTTTTTTTTTTTTTGGCTACTTCAGCTTGTCTGCAGTGTTCTTTGTTCACAGGTTTAAAGACAATAGACTGTTTTCAGTCCAATTCTTTATATGAGTTTGCAAACCATTGGACCCCTGAGGAAGGTGTGTTTGCCGAAACACGGACTGTATAAGGTCCGATTGGATTTTTATCACAGTTTTTTTTTTATCATTGTACTTTTTTAATTGAATTTTCATGGTTTTATATGTCAGTGTTTAATAAATTATCTCCAGCACATCTGTATCCACAGTTTTTGTTTTTATTGGTAGACTATTCTATGCTACCATCCTTTCTGTAAAAAAAAAAAAAAAAAAGCGTTTCCTTAGATTACTCTTAACTTCATCCCATGCCCTATCACTCTGGAGTTTGCTTTCAGTTGAGACTCACCTCAAGCAGATTTATGCCACATAGGTCTCATAAATGTCTCATATCTTCCCTCACCCACCTTTCCTCCATATTGAAATCTTTAAGTCTGTCCTTGTACACCTTATGACGTAAACCACCAATCATTTTAGTAGCCTTCCTCTGGACTGATTCCATCCTCTTTATATCTTTTTGAAGGTGCAGTCTCCAGCATTCTACACAATATTTGTATTCTAAATTATGTCTCCAATTACCCCTTTTTCTTACTGGTCATACCTTTCCCTATGCACCCTAGCTTTTGCCATCACCTTTTCAACCTATTTGGCCACCTTAAGATCATCCCATATTATCACACCCAAGTCCCACTCTGCTGTCTGTCATGCACAAAAGTTCTTCACCCCCTAAACTGTTGAGGGGATTCTTTTGTTTTTTCCCTCCTTTGCTTATGCCGATGCTAAGCCACATACTTCAAATGATTACATTTTATTCCAGACCAGTAGTTCTGGTAGCACCAGATTGGCCAAGATGGCCTTGGTATGCAGGCCTGGTTTTAGCTCCAGATTGGTCAGTCCCTTCAGCTTCTACAATAGGGAAAGTTTCTAGACCAGTCTTATAAAGATGTAAAGGAAAAAGAAATTAGATATTATCTGGTATTTCTTTTTCCTTTAAACCCACCAGGCCAGGCCAGATTCCCTCTCATAAGGCCTGCTATTTAGCTGACCGCAATCAGTGGTTTGCTGTTGTATTGCTAAATCCAGAAATTCAATGCTGGACCATGCATTGAATTTCCAGGTTTGTGCAGTTGGCTAATACACAGCCAGTTAAGTGCAATATTCAGCACTAAACAGGCTGAGTGACTTTTATGTAGTCCTATTTTTGTGATTAACCTGGCCAGTTAAATGCCACCCCAGAAAACTCTCAAAATAATCTGTTTTGCATTCATCCCTAACCAATTATTTTCAGTGGTACTAGCTAGTTAACTTCCACTGAAAATAACCATTTAACTCTCAACAGGTGATTTAACCAAACAGGAGCCATTGCAGGCCAGTTAAATTACATTGAATAAACCCCCAAACTACTCGTGGTTGAGGATTTTTGTTACAAAATACAAGTTTCTACAGGAGATTCAGTAGCCTACTAATTCTCAGGGCATCCTTTTGTTACCAAAATATTGAGGAGCTCTGTATTTTCTGTCTGCATCTGCTGGTCAATAGGCACAAGCTCACAGGTTCTGGATTGATTTGGTGGGCTAAAGGAAAGAAAATTATCAGGTAAGATCTAATTTTTCCTTGTTTAACGTCATAAATCAAGAGTCAAGTTCACAATATTTATTTTCTTCATGTAGATCTTCTTCATCTAGAAGCTCCACCAGTTCAAGTTCTACTCTGCATTCACCGATTAAGATTGTCGACCTAAGCTTGCCTAGTTCCCAATCACTATTATCACCATCTGCCAGTTCAAGACCTCCCAGTAAAACAAGCCATACTGCTAGCCCTCACAGCCAAAAGAGCCCGAAATAGGCAATTCAACAACTTTTCAGCAGATTGAGGCATCAAGATTTTGCTATCTCATACACTTACTGATCAAATCAGCTATATTTATCCTATAAAAATTCAATTATGGATTATGTGCTTATAGCAAAACCCATGGCACAGATCCATATATCTATCCTTCATAATGGAAAACATCACACATTGGAAAATAAAAAATGTCATATCTTTTTCAGAACATAAAACTTGTAACTGCAATGGATATAGATGAATTACACTTGAATTGTCTGGGACTGTGGAAGACTCCATGAACTTTTAAAAAATTATTATTTTGGCTGAGCTTACCCTAATAGCTCAGGATTTAGGAGCCATTTTGAGTATTTTCAGTGCTAGTGTTGTGACATTTTTTTAGATGGCTTTTCACTAGCATCATTACTATTCAAGCATATTAACTTTATAAAAAGTAACTTCTTAAATTTGTACAAGTAAAAATAAATATATACTGTATTTCAGACAAAGAAATTTCTTGTAATTGTAGAATATTTTTGAATGTTTAAGTACTGCAAGCAACTTTTCCAGCAATTTAGACTTGTCATAAGGCAGGATGTAGAGTGTGTATTCAAAAATATGCAAGTTCCCATTTGATGAACAATTAAACTTGTAAAGATCTTACTGCAGTGGTCTATTTAAACTGTGAATCATTAGTTATACGAGATATTCTGAAGATTAAGCTATCTGCCTTACCTCTAATAAAATGCTTTAATTATGGTCATTGTTACATAGTCTGCTCAACAGTCACACATTAATTCATGATTAAAGATTATTCTTACCTAAATAATCTTTCTTGTAGATATGTCTAGTGGTCCTGAACACTAGGAACGTACCAAAGCAGTCCCCATCTAGGGTGGGCCCTCTGAGTCTGCCTTCAAAATGGAGGACCCGGAAGTGGCATCTTTCTTAGTTGCTAAGTCCACCCTATAGAATCTAATAAAGGTACAAGGGGTAGACAAAGTAACTGCTCTACAGATTTCTTTAGTTCTCTGTCCATGAGTTAGCGACTCCTCTGCAGAGTGCACTTTCAATACAATCGGCAGCTGCTTACCACAGACCACAAAGAGGAAATGGCCATTTTAATCCATCTGGAAATTGAGGCTTTAGATGCCAGCCTCCCTTTTTTGTCATGACTGATCAGAATAAAAAGGTGATCTGATATGTGAAACTTATTGGTAACTTCAAGATACTGAAGAAGCACTCACTTGACATCCAAAAATGCAACGCTTTATCATTTTTCTTAAGACCCCATAGGGTGAAAAGCAAGCAAACAGACTTCCAGATTGATGTGGAAGGCCGAGACTACCTTTGGTAAGAAGGACAGAACCGTGCGGAGGGCATCCATAATCTTAAGGAATGGTTACCTGCAGGACAGAGATTGTTACTCAGAAACTGATCTCGCTTAAGTAATTGTCACCAGAAACACCATTTTGATTGTAAGATCCAGAAGGGAATCCTCCCGTAAGGGCTCATACAGAGCTCTACTGAGACCTTGTAATAAGGTGTAAATCTAATATAAAATTTATTAATTGCACTATACCAAAAAGGTTCATGGTGATTTAAGAAGCCATAAAATCTATGGGAGAATACAAAAGCAATCAATAATTAAAATATCATCATACCATGCATATTGCAATTTATATAAAAAAAGTTTTCAAATTTTTACAAAACCTTAATATCAGTCCTCATGTGAACAGGAAGATTATTCCAAATTGTAATAGCAGCTTAGCAAAAGAGGAGTTGAACTGTTTTAACTGTACTCCTAATCTGTGGAAAATGTAGTAATAAAGTACCATCCGAAGCAATCTCAACTCCGCTCCCAGCAAGATCCCCCCCACAGACTCATCCCTTTCACATGCCCAAGACCCCACATTTAAAACCCTTTCCCAACTTCACCCGGTCACACATGCTGAGCTCCTAGAAATGCTACAAGAGCTCCGACCCTCCAATTCCATCCTTGACCCATGCCCATCCAACCTCCCTTTGTCCTCCAAAGATGCCTTTGCAGTATCAATCCTCCCCATCATCAACGCCTCACTGTCAACTGGGAAAATTCCCCTCAACTGGAAATCGGCCATTATCAAACCCACCCTCAAGAAACCATCGACCCAAATGATCCAAGCAACTACCGCCCCATTTTCAACCTCCATCTCCAAACTACTGGAGAAGATAGTGCTCCACCAACTGCAACCTTTCATTGATTAACAAGAAGCTCTATCTCCACGCCAGTCAAGTTTCCAACCAGGCCATAGTTCAGAATCTGTCCTCCTTGACATCATTGACAGCTGGTCAATGCTGGATAAAGGAAATGATGCCTTACTGGTCTGCTTGACCTTAGTGCCGCCTTCGACACTATAGATCATCAACTTCTACTAGACCAACTTGCTGACATAGGAATCAAGAATTCAGCGCTGCAATGGTTCACCTCCTTCCTGAATCAAAGAACACAATCCGTGCTACTAGGGACAGCTAAATCAAACCCCAAATCAATTAAATACGGAATTCCCCAAGGTGCCTTGCTATCCTCTCTCTTCAATCTGTATATCAGGCCAGTCATCGACACTTCACAAAAATATAACATTAAGATTCACTCCTATGCTGATGATCTTCAACTATTGCTCCCCCTAGGTGATGAACGGCCAACCCAACTCACTAACCTCCTACACACTGCCTCTCTGATATGAAAAACTGGATGACAGCCAATAAACTCCAGCTGAATGCCTAAAAGACTGAACTACTCTGGATCAGAAAAAAGAACACTACTTTCACCCGTCCGACACAGCAAAAGACCAGGAACAAAGTCTTGGAATTATACTGGATGGCTACCTGTCCCTCTCCGCCCACGTCTCACAGGTAGTTTCCACATCTTTTTACAACCTACGTCAACTGCGAATGATCAAACCCTACCTCCCAGAAACAGACTTAGCCTAACTGCTATATGCCTATGTACTCAGCAATTCGACTCCTATACAACCTCAGCTACCATGACCCCATTACTCCAGCGCTCTATGCAGCTCACTGGTTACCAGTCAAAAAGAGATGCATCTTCAAAGCCCTGGTCATGACACACAAGAGATTCTACCAAAACCCCCCAGCCTACATAGCATCCAAGCTACGCCTATACACCCCTAACTGCCCCCTCCACTCCAAAGCAGAACAAAGATTCAGCATTCCCACAGGGTGATCCCTCTGAATGAGTATGACGTACAAAAGATCCTACAGCCATTTGCTACCTCAGCTATGGAACTGACTACCCACACAGATCAGGTCGGTAAACTCACTAATGATCTTCCGCAGAGCAGTAATAACCTTCCTTTTCCGTTAATCGGGCCATTAAAAACTGCCTCCTCAATATACTTCTAGTACTCTTTGCTTTGAGCAGTCTGGTCTCTAGAATAAGCTCTGTTATTGTCTACTGTATCCTATTTGTTGTCATGACTAGTCTGTTTTCAAACGATTGTGAATGTCTACCTGTAACCCATTCTGAGCTTCTGGGAGAACGTGATAGAAATCGAAATAAATTAATAAATAATCTGGTGGAAGAATAATGCAAATGAGAAAAAAGTAAAATCAGATTTTCTGAAGAGTCAGTTTGTAATATACAATGAACTAAGCAAGCTGGTTTAAAAAACTTAATTTGCCTTTCAACCGATAACCAAAAAGATTCCAAGAAGAAAAAGGAAAACGCACCAGAGGGCACAACCAAACAGCCTACTGGGTGAGAGGCCAAAGCCTTTTCCCTCCTGAGCTTGAAAATAAGAAAGGCCTGCTATCTGTACCTTTAGCGATCCGACTGACAGACCCTTTCGAAGTCTCTCTTGTAACAAGTACAGCACTATCGAAATTGGAGCTATTAAGTGCTCTATATCATCTACAGCATACCAGTGCTGAAAAGGACTTCCAGGCCTTGGCATAGGCTGCTACCATACAAGTGGGAACCTCTGGGCTTGAGCCTCCGACTTAGAAAAAATACCCAAAAATAAACTGCAGAGCAGAAATACTTCTAAGCATCTTGCTTGCAGAAAAAAGGGGAGGAGAAGGAGGCAGAGTTCAAAAGAGGATTAACAGAAATCTGAAAGCAACTTGTTGGTTCAGATGAAAAACCCTTGCATTCAGAACCACTAGACACATTGCATGAGAAATTATCTTTCTTGGCATTCCTAGGACATAGACCATAGAAGTCCACCCAGCCCTGTACTTGTGTACTGGAGTTGCCATCAAAGCCCATTCCAGTCTAATCAAACCATCTTGTCACTTGCGGGACCCAGATCATAAAAATCTGCCCGGCCTTGTCCTCACCTGTCACCATTTTTGTCTTCACTACCTCCCTCAGAATGCCTAGAATGCCCTCCCAAGGAAGGTAGGGGAGACAAAAAGTTACAGAATTCAAAACAGTGTAGGATGAACACAGATTTCTAATTAGAAAATTAATGGTATTAAAAATACCTTAAATGGTTGCATGTGCTTGATGTGTCAAGTGGTACTTAGATGGTAACTCCTGCTGTGAAGAACTAAGGCTTGCACGGTCTGTGTCCCATATAGTATAATCCCTAATCCTAGGACTGTTGGACTACTGCAACATCCTCTTCCTTCCATGCCCTGCCACTATGACCAGGCAACTACAAACTATCCAAAATACAGCTTTGAGACACATCTACTCTTTAAGAAAACATGACCATATCACAGTAGCTTACATCAACTCACATTGGCTACCAATCCAAGAAAGAATACAATTTAAATTCTACTGCATGTTATTTAAACGGAGACAGCCCATCCTACCTGAACAACCACCTCATCCAAGTATCCACAACCAGACACAGAAAAACGCATTCCCCATTCATACCTCCTCCAATCAAAGAAGTAAAACGATCAAAACTACACGATGGCCTCTTAACCACTCAAGCCGCAAGACTGGACAACCAGATCTCCAACCTTCTGATGACCACCCCTGACAAGACATTCAGAAAAGAAATAAAAACTATACTTTCAAGAAATTCCTGAAGCAGCCCTAACTTCACGTTCTCTTAATAACTCTAAATTTGACAAACGTGCTTCCATTGTTACCCCCTTTCAAATCCTTTGTAAGCTGACTTACTCTTAACAACCCGAGAAATGTCAAAAGATCCACCCTTTACCACTCTAGTAAATCAATCATTCTCCCAATGTAACCCCCTTTATAAATCTTTTGTAAGCCGTCTTGAACCGCAAGATAATGGCGGAATAGAAATCCCTAATGTAATGTAATATATGGCAATTCAGTTTATGATGGACTAGAGGGCTTCGATGGAAACTCCAATAATTTGGAACATGAAGACAGTGCCAGGCAGACTTCTACAGTCTGTGTTCTGCAAATGACAAGATGGTTGAGATAGACTTGAGTAGGCTTCGACAGCCATGTCAGTAGTTGGACCTAAGGACAGGGCTAGGCAGACTTCTACAATCTGTGTCCCAGAAATACCAAAGAAAGACAATTTAATCATGTTAATGTTATAATTAATTTAACGAATTCACTAGCTACGTGGAACTAGTATAACAATTTTTTAATCAGGGCAGGATTAGTTTTTCTTTGGTAGGAACAACTTTTACTTGAAGGGCAACCTTCTATGAAGATTTTGGAAGTGGCACAACTTAATCATCTAAAGAGCTTTTGCTGAAAATATGTTGTTCCTTGCATCCATCTAGACACATTAGTAATTCAACTGGTTCCTTCCCCTCCAAATTATCACGCATAGGTCTGGTAGGGTTAAAGGAAAGAAAATGAGCAGATAAGATTTAATTTTTTCCATTATAAGCTGGAATTTGGACCTGGAGCAGATGGTTCTGATAGTGATTAATCAGAAATTTACAAAGAAGACTGGCTTGGTGGCAAGCATCACTTGAGTGAGCCTCCCTCCCCCCCCCCCCCCCCCATTCTCAATATAAAAGAGGGATAAAAGCCCATGGTAGTTGTAAATGAAGGCTGATGGTACCAGATGAATTGAAGTACAAACAGGAAGAAAACTGGCAGGTAAAAGAAATACACAATGCTACAGCACAGTTGAGGGTAAGGAACAATATAAGTAGCTTCTACACACAGGACTAAAAAAAATTCAAACATAACGTAGACAAAGCACTGAGGTATAAAATAAACACCTCCCCTCTTAATATGAAAGACCTTGAACAAAACTGCTAAGAAACTAACACTTTTTTTTTTTTTTTAAATGTATTCTGCAGGCAAGCTTTGTTCTATATCATCTCACATATGGACTTTTTAAGACAAAAGATGGGGGAAACTATACTCTGGAGTTTAATCATTCAATACTAGCTGCCACAGAGCATCATGAAAAAGCTAGAACATTCCCACTCACCTCAATGTTTCTTTCATGTGCTTTCAGAAGCAGCTTATAGACCAGTGTATTTAGTACAAAACAGAAACCGTACTTCTATCATCAAGATTTTATTTTAAACAAATGTAATACTTAGAAATTATATACATATCAATGGCACAGCAACAGCATTCTGTTGAATAAACCTCTTCAAAATATAATTTAGTTAAAACAGAACAAAAAAAAATAACTATATGGATCACTGGACTTATTACCTGCATTTATAAAATGAAAATGTTTTTCCTACCCCAAAGTAGCAAGAATTTGTATCATTCCATCTGAAGCTCGTGTTAAGTATACACTTCTCCCTCTGAATCCGCGGTTTCAATATCCGCGGATTTGGTTATTCGCGATTTTTTATTTGTTATTAAAAAAAAGCTAATTCCGGACCTTCAATGCCTCCCTCCCGGCATCGCAGATCTTACCTGGTGGTCTAGCGGGCTTTCGGGGCAGAAGAGACTACTGGAACTCACGGCAGCCATTTGCTATGATTGATCTGCACGGGGCAGGAGCGTAGGAAGATTGCTCCTGCCCCGAAAGCCCGCTAGACCACCAGGTAAGGTCTGGGATGCCGGGAGGGAGGCAGGAAGGTCCAGAATGAGGCGGGGGTGGGTCAGAGTCAGCCAAAAGGTTATTTGCAGTTTTTCACACTGCGTGGTCCGGCTCTGCACCTAACCCCCGTGGATACGGAGGGAAAATTAAAAGCAATTAGCTCTTAAACATCATATTGGGCTTGCATTAGCCAACTTGAAGTACACCAATGAACAACAGATAACACACATACACCTCTTTTTCTCTCTGAAATGAACCTCCCCCCCCCCCCCCTTATATAAACCCAGGCAAGACGTTTGTAGTACCAGCCAGTGCATTGAATGCTCTGCACTGTTCCGACGCTCATAGGAACTCTATGAGCATTGAAGCAGTGCAGAGCATTCAAAGCGCCAGCTGGCGCTAAAAACACGTTTTTGTAGAAAGGGGGGGGGGAGTAAGTTGTGCGGTCACAAGCTTTCATGTACTTACTTTGTCAAACAACATAGGCACTAACATTTATGCGCCCATGTTTAGAAAACTAGCACAAAGACGTGTATGAACACACTAGGACACATAGATGCCAAAATGCTGCCTAAATACATGACTAGCTTGCACAGTGCACATTTGCAAGTGGGTGATTACATGTGCAGGACATAGGTGGGGCTCCCAGTTACAAATATAACTTACAGAGTACTGGGAGCTCTAGAAGACCCTGCCACACTTATGCCAGCTCCATGCAGATATCTAAATGTAAATTGCACCGATACAGTGTTATTCTAATATTTTATAATGAAACCTAAATGCCTGGGTAGGCAGAAATATCCATGCCCGCAATGGAGCTGTGATTTTTGCCACTCAGGCTAGTACACACTAGTGCTGTCCAATCCAGGGGAAATTTTTCGATTCGATTTTCCTGTCCAATTGAGGGTTTTTTTTGGTTTTCAAACGTCCTGGCAGTTTTATCTTGTAGCCTTCCCCCCTCCCTCCCCCTTTTCCCTCTCCAACCCCACGCTGGTGCTGTGGTGTAAACAAAACAAACCAAAAAAGACTTTTCCTCTCTCTCTGTTACATCCTAGCTCATGCTCATAGTGCATGCTCGCTGTCTAACACCAGCTCTGGCAGGATATACATTTCAAATCTGACATATTGTAATCGCAAAATAGAAAATAAAATTTTTTTTCTACCTTCCACAGTCATATCCAACAGTTGTTTCTTTCCCACTATCTCTCTCTCCCTGCCTTGTGCCCTGGGTCAAACCTCTCTATTCCCCTCCATGCAGCATCTTTCCCTTCCTCCCCTCCATTATCATGTGCAACATTTCTTTCTCTCTCCCCATGCACCATCTCTCCCTGCCCTCTACCCTATGTCCATTTCTCCCTCTCTTCATGCACGTCTCCCTCCTCTCCACCATATGCAGGATTTCTCCCTCACTCCTTTCTACCTCTTCTTTCCATGCCTCTCCTCCACCCCAACAATTCTTCCTCTTTCCCCCATGTGCAGCATCTTTCCTCCCCTCCCCTGAACAGATTTCCATCCCTCCCATCCCCCTGTGCAGCAGCAGCATCCCACCAACTCTCCCACCGTGAGACCTGACATACCTCTGAGACCTCCTAAAACAGCAGCAGTGGTGGATGGTCAGAGCGATGCCGCTGTTGAATGGGCTACTCAAGGCCTGCTTCGCTAGGGCTTCTCTGCTGTATCATCAGTGACATGACAGAAGGAAGGCCCCAGTGGGGCAGGATGCAAGCAGCCCAATCAGGCTGATGCCGCTGCCGACCATCCACCACCACCGCTTTAGGCCTCAGAGGTATGTCAGTTCTCATGGGGAGGTGTGTATGTGGGAGGGGGGAAAGGGGGTTGGTCACTGAATCAGCGAGTCTGATATTTTCAGGCAACAAATCAACTTACCAAAGTGAATTGGGCAGCACTAGCACACACCTACTTATCTTTATGAGCGACTTAAAACAGGTGCCCAAAAATGGACTTACAAATGAACAAAACTGAACCTCCTTTAATCTAAAAGGCCTTTTATAAGATACCTACAGCCTTAAACATATATGCCTTGTACTTCGCTGGCAGGTGCAGCCCATGGTGCAATCTGGGCAGATCTCACAAAGTATATACTTTGAGAGCAGGTGGAAATGGCTGTGCCTGCATTCAAGGCATTATTTCTGCCATATTCTAATATTTCATAAAGCCACACGGGCCACGATTCTATAAAAGACACCTAGATCGGCAGGCCTAACTTTTAAAATAAGCTTAATTGGCAATCAGCACTTTATAATAGGAGGTAGGTGCCCAGCCCCAGGTGCCTACCAGAAAGTGGGCATGGTTTAAGGGCAGATAATCGGTCAAGCTTGGGAGTGTTTTGCATAAGCACCTAAAATGGACTTGGGCGCTGGTATTTAGGCCAAGAATAGGGGGTGCCTAAGGTTCAGGCACCTAAGCCTATTTTAGGCGCCTCTAGGCGAGATTCTATAAATGACGCCTAACTGAAGATTGACAGGAACTATCTATGTTTACAGAATCGGGATGATGGTGCCTACTGGGCTTCTTTTAAGGTCATTTTATAACACTGTACTTGCACACCTTCCTGCCTTATCAGCCCACTCTGTCCCTTTAGAGAATACTAGCACAAATCTCACCTAAGTTGAAGATGTGGACATTGTGTCTGCTCAAGAGCTATAAATGTACATGCATACTATACGGGCATGAGTTGCGACTGTCCACACCAACCAAACTCTACTCCCATGCACACCTACTGTATAAGTGTGCATTGGCTTGAGCTACTCATACTGTTAGGCATGACTTAATTTTATAAGAGCATTGTATATGCAGAAGTGGTTTACAAAATAATCCTCATTACCCATTACTAAAATGCAGAAAGATTTTACAGTTACTGCACATTTAATTGCAATAACCTCTGTACACTGTGGTGTTCCCAACAGTTTTGCATGGAGTTAGCACAGGGAAAGTTGTGTAACGTTAGCTGCCACCTGAACAGCTGTACATAACTGCATTGCCTTAACACACTTTAAATTGCTGTGCATTAACCATAAGGCATACTTCCTGCTCTTTCTCCACACTGTTCCATATTAACTGTTAAGGCACTGCATGAATGTATACACAAAAAGAGGGAGCACAAAGCACAGTAAACAAAAAACAGCCACCAAGTGAAGTCAGCCTTGAGACGTATAAAGTTTATCGAGGCTGACTCCACTTGGTTGCTGCATGAACTTGGCATAGCACTGCTGTCAACACCTAATACTTTGTAGTGAATAGGTCCCAAAATATGAAAAACCTTTCTACAGTTGACCTGCGCCACATTTCATTCAAAGATGTCAAGGGCAAAAAAAATTCTAGCTGCCTGGGTGATTTAACAGTTTTCTGGATCCTGGCCACAACAGACAGAAACCACCACTGCTGTCTAGAAAGCAGCCATCACTGGGCCAAGACTTTGGGAAATGAGGTTAAACAGAAAGGGGAGCAGGCTAGGGGAAAGGGGAAAAACAAAGAGAGAGGAAAAGAGAAGAAAAAGAAATGAAAATGAAAAAAGAAACAAAAAGAGAGAACAAAAAAAGAGAGGAAAAGAGGCAGAGAGAGGCAGCAAAGGAGAAGCAGCAAGCCAAGCCAAAAAAAACTGACGTTGAGCAAAAAAAAAAATTCTCTTGTGGCTTTGAAATGACAGCTGTTGCTCAAGTTTTCTTAAATATATGCAGTGGTGGACAATAAGTTACTAACTCCTACTGGGGCAAAAAGGTGGAGCTGAACCAATTGTACTTTGTAATAGAGAATGACACAGTAGCTGTTACCCACGGCTAGCCATGGGTAGCCGTGGGTAAAACCCGTCGAAACGGTGGGGGGGGGGGGGGAGTGCTCACTGTGGGTACGGGGACAAGGCCATCCACCGCCCCATGGAGCGGTGAATAGCCTTGTCCTTGCAGTTAAAGGAGGGAACGCGCGCAGTCACTGATTGAGCACGGCCCCCTCCCTCCTTCCTACCTACCGGTCAAATCTATTTATCTCCCTCCCTCCCCCTTACCTTCGAGGCATGTTTTAAGTTTACAGAGCAACTTGCTCAAGCCGCTTCCAGTTGCATCAGAGAATCTTCCGCTCACAGACACACACGACTGCAAGCACACTCCGGCGGTTTGAGCAAGTTGCTCTTTAAACTTAAAATGCATCATGAGGGGGGAGGAAGGGAGATGCTCGGACTTCGCGAGGGGTGCTGAAGGGCAGCATGATGAGGTGGCAAGAGGGAAGGGAAGGTAGAAAGGAAAGGAACAGACACTGAAGGTAAATGAGGAACAGAGAATGGGGAGAAGATGAAGAAATGGGGAACAGAGAGTGGGGAAAAAATGCTGGAATGGAAGAAGACAGAGATGCCAGACTATGGGGGGAGCGGAGGGAAGATGAGTGAAGGGAGAGGCACAGTAACAGAGCAAATGGAAGACACAAAGAGAAGATAGACAGTGGATGGAAGGAATTGAATGAGAAGATGAAGAAAGCAGAAACCAGACAACAAAGGTAGAAAAAAAATTTCTATTTACAGTGGTACCTCGGTTTATGAGTGCACCGGTTTGCGAGTGTTTTGCAAGACGAGCAAAACATTTGCAAAATCGGTGCCTCGGAAACCAAGTATGGCTCAATTTATGAGCGCCCCCCCCCCCCCCCCCTGCAATCCGGTACCCTCCCCCCGCTGCGATTGGGCACCCCCCTGCCGCTTCTTACCCTCATCTGGGCACCGGCACCGGCATGTCCTGTGCTTGGTGCCGGTGCCCGAAGATCGTCCTCCTCTTCTGCTGGGCCTTGAGCATCTGAGCATGCTCAAGGCCTGCGAGTTCACGTTCAGAACGGCCTCCTCTTCTGCTGGGCCTTGAGCATCTGAGCATGCTCAAGGCCCAGCAGAAGAGGAGGCTGATCTTCGGGCACCGGGACCAAGCACAGGATATGCCGGTGCCCAGATGAGGGTAAGAAGCGGCGGGGGGAGTGCCCAATCGCGTCAGGGGGGGTGCCGGATCGTGGCGGGGGGTGCCCAATCGCATCGGGGGGGGTGCCGGATCGTGGCGGAGGGGTGCCCAATCGCGGGGGGGGGGGGGGGGGAGGGGGGCTGGATCGCAGGGGGGGGCCTTCGGGGGGAGCAATGCCGGTTCTCATGGGGGGGGGGAACGCATCAAAGTGAGTTTCCATTATTTCCTATGGGGAAACTCGCTTTGATAAACGAGCATTTTGGATTACGAGCATGCTCCTGGAACGGATTATGCTCGTAATCCAAAGTACCACTGTATTTTCTTTTTTGATTTAGGATAAAGTAGTATATTAGTTGTTTTGATAAAAATTTATAAACAAAGCCCTGCCAGCTGAACATCTCTTTCTCTAGTTCAGCAGCCAGAACTTTGATTTATAAGGAAGGAATAAGCTAAATATTGCAATACTGAGGCTTGTATGGATGCTGCGGGGATAATAGTCGCGGGGACAGGGATGGTGGTCGTGGGAACAGGGCGGGGACCACGGTTGCGGGGATGGGGACAAATTTTTCCCCGTGTCATTCTCTACTTTGTAACTGCAATCAAAATGATCTTGTACAAGAGAAGATCATCTCTTGCCCAGAGCCAAGAGGCAGCTGACAAAACTAGACCTTATTCGAGTAATAGCACAAACTATATGGTCTATGAAGAGTTGTAGTCTGGCAATCAAAGAACAGAACTGTATGTACTAGATTCCCTTCATTACATTGTGTGAACTTGGGCCAGTATTCCCCTCCCTGAACCTCAGTTTCTTCAGTTGTAATTGGATAACCTCTTTCCATGGCAGAGGCGTACTGATAGACCATTCACCCTATTGCTAACTGCTTATTTCGAAAGAACCAAGAACTGTAGAGTATGATGGAATCCCTATACTAGTTTAACATTTTTTAATCACATCACAAATGATCATGTTTAGATCTGCTTAAGCAGGTCATTTTTAACCAGCTTATTTGTTTTTTTGTTTATTTCCTTTTAATTTCTCAAATTCAGCAATCTGACTGAATATATTTAGCAAATTCTGGGGCAAGTTTTTTTTGACAGATGTCTCACCATATCCTTTCTGATTATGTGGTATTTGTTCCTCAAGATCCTCAGCGTTAAGATTTTCTCTCGATCTACCTTCACTATCTCTATGATCTTTTCTTGGATATTCATTTGGAATAAATTCACATCCACCCGGATGAGTTTTCTTTTTACTGGATGCATATGGTTCAGTGTATTGGACATGCTTATACCTTTCAGTCAAAAAAGGTATATGCTTTTCATGACTGGACTCAGATGCTCCATGCCCTTTTCCTTCCTCCAGCTCTTTGTCATCCCTCATCTGTTTTTCACCTGATTTAGTATTAGAGGAACCTGTGGAATCCCTCCTGCATGATACAAGTCTCTCTGCTCTTACATCACTTGCCTTTCTGCTGCCACTGGCCCACGTCTTAGAGCTGTTATAAGAACCCTTTGACTCTTCAGACCTACCTCCAGTGGTTTCCAAGATCTCAACTGAAGATGAAGAGCGGCTCCTTACTTTCTGTTCTACAGCTGCCTTTTGACAAACTAATCTATCTTGCCGCTCTAGTAATTTTTCCATCTCCTTCTTTTGGTTAAGGAAAGAAGCAGAAGTATTGGCAGGGGGTGGGTACCATCCATCATTTGAATTGTAGTCTTTCTGATGTGAAGAAACATTAGATGAACGCTTCATGGAATGGGTAGAGGACTCAGAATATGTCCTCCTCCTTTTCTTGTGCTTTTTGTGACCAGAAGAGGATGAGGAGGAAGAAGAGGAAGAGGAGGAGGAGGAGGAAGAGGAAGAGGAGGAGGAGGAATGCGATACATTAGAGGTGGATTCACTTGAAGCAGAAGATGAGGACGTTGATCTTCTCCTTTTCTTTCTCAACCTACAAAATATCAATAAGCTTATGAAATATTCCCAGAATCCTCCTGTGAACTATCTACAATACTTTCCACATTTATAGAAGCCCCAGCAATACTCCCAAACTGCAATTTATATGCTATGCAATTCTACAGTTTAAATGTGACAACAAATACTTTAACTGTTTTCCATTTAATACCAAAAGCACCAACATGCCAAAATGATAGGGGGTGTCGAACACAATATAAAATGACCCCTCCCCTGGACACAATGAAGGAAACAGACAATGCCCCTGTGCTCGAGAATATACTAAACCGTAAAATAATCTTGCAAAGAGGTGCCTATATTATGGGGAATGTTACTGTAATCTCCTGGGACTTGTATACTTATTTTGCACTTGGGGGCAATGAAGTATTACGTGACTTGCCCAGAGTCACTGGGAGCTGCAGTGAGAATCAAACTCACAACCTCAGGGTGCTGAGGCAGCTCCTCTAACCACTAGGCCATGCCTCCACTATATTAAATCTGTAGTTTCCAAACTGAGTACTGTGAAGTCAATGAGGAGATGCAGGATATTATAATTTGAGGGAAATGCTGTGAGACTAGAATGGCTGTCAGAGATATCCAAGCCCTGTCAGCCAAAGAGATGCCTGAGCCTCCCTCCCCCCCCTCCGTTACTAAATCATTTGACTGTACCTCATACCACTATATATCTAATGACCGTTTTGTGTTTCTCAATATTGTTTTCCTCAACCTCGCCCAAGACTTTCTAGTTACTCCTCTCTCTAGCTCCCTATTCTTTTTGTGATTCTCTAAATTATAAGTCGCCTTGAACTTAATTAGGCATAGAGTGACCCAGAAATTAGATTAGGCTGGATTAAGATTTTTTTAATGTGATTTGAAGAGTGGGAATTTTTGTTGGTTATACAGTATAATCTCGTTATAACGGACTCGCTTATAACGGAACCTCGCCTATAGCGGATAAGGTCCATTGGTCCCAGCCGAGTGCCATTATAAACATACAGAAAATCATTGGATATAGCGGACTCACATATAACAGATTTTCGGATATAACAGACAACTATTTTGGTCCTGAGAGCCACTTTTAGCTGTAATTTTTTTCGGCTATAATGGACATGCAGGCTCCGCCTACAAGGCACATGGCATGCCAATGATATAGTATCAAAATGCGGCCCAGAAGAAAAAGATAAGAGTATTTTTCTTTCCAGCACAGTGCGACATAATGCTTTAGAACATCTTTTAGTGTTCTGGTTTTGCAATCATTTCGTGCCATACCAATGTTTTGTTGAGTTTTGTTCTTGATGTTGCTGATATGCTTGTGCAGGAACTGTTCATTGATTGTACGTTGTTTCAAGTTGACCTAAATAAATGCAACTCTGGATATAACGGACTCTGGATATAACAGACCGTTTTTCCAGGTCCCTTGAAGTCCGTTATAACAAGATTATACTGTATATTATTTTTAGAAATTATAGGTATAATGTAGCCTATACCTATAATTTCTAAGGGTGGAGGGGGTGGAGTGTGTGTGTGTGTGGAGGGGGGAGAATTCATCAAGCAGTGCTAGGGACTTAAATTGCATTATTTGGCCCTTAATGTGACGAACAGCATTTCAGACTGAAGAACAATACTTAAGATTTGCTATAGTGGATGTTCAGACAGTGATCTTTGATCCAAAGATAAAGGGCTTCCTTTTTCTGAAACAAAAGAACCTTTATAAAAAATGGTAGATATTTTTAATTGGATAACCTTCAAATCATATCAATATACAAAAGACCTAATGTAGAAAAATGTCTGCTATTGATGGATCTGAAAAGGGCAAACTGTCAGCTAGTTTGGCAATAAAGCAGTGTTGCTTTCCTGGAGTGGATGTTCTCTCTGCTCAAAAGGATGATCAACCAGATAAGTGAGTGATGTCATATGGCACAGAGTTATTTCTTAGAAGCTAGTAGAAAATCCTAAAATGCTTTTCCTGGCCTGCACAAGAGACTTCCCATGCTACATCAACCAAGCAGAACGCCCTCGGTATAAACAAGGGTGTGATTTAAGAGGTGTGTTTGAAAACCTGTTTTCTAGATAAATGCAAGCTTTTATTTTCAAGAATTCTATCCAACATAGGAAAACTTTTTACACTGAATGTCATATATATTACAAATAAATGCCTTTTAGTGCAAATTTCACACAACCTATATATAGCCCTCTATAAAAGCAGTTTTTGAAAGAAAAAAAAAGTGTACTTAACTGGTTTTTGGAACTCACCTCTTCAAATTTATAAAGCATATCTGACACATTAAAAAAAGCTTTGTAATTCACCTGTAGCAAGTGTTTCCATCATCAGCAGAATTGATCAAGTGTTTATAAATGGGTGACATCACACATTGCTTAGATAAATAGCTTTCCCCAGAGTTCAGAACAGTGTGTAATGCATTGCCCTTGCTGTGTGCGATGATCTCCTTCCTCAGCAGCTCAAAGGAGGAATGTAATTCTCAGTGAGGTGGGAGAGATTATGTACCTGCTCTCTACAAAATACACTTGGTACAGGTGAGAAATATGCATTTCCACTGACAAGCAGGAGCAAGTCATGTACACAGATGGATGGCTCCTAAGTTCAGGGTTTAAACTGTCCAATGTTCAGGTGCAGCCTATCAGCAAGAAGATCCAAGAGTTACAACATCTTGAAGACAGGTTACCAGCACAGCTCTATCAAATGTACCCTTTCTCCCTATTGACTAATCCAGTTTTTAGTTTAGTTTATTCCAAAATGTATTTAACTGCTCTTTGACAGACCATATCAAAGTAGTTTACGATACTATCAATAACTTAAAATTAGAAAATGCAAAGAGATTAGGTTCTTACCTTGCTAATATCTTGTCTATCTTTTCTAGTAGTTAGGTGTGTCATTCTGGACAGTAGGGTATTCTCCCCATGCTCGCGAGCCATGCAAAAAGAATCCATTCCAAGTTTTCAACTCCTCCTCCTTCTTCAGAAGATTCTGCTGACCCCTTCAGTTTGTACCAAAGTAGGCAACAGCCCTATATAGGAACACTTAAGCAGGAGTACGGAGAGACTCCCTGATGTAAAACTCTGTTCTGCTCTGAAAGTATAACAAATATGTTAAAACATTTTAGTTGAACAATTGAAATATCAAAATAACCATACCAATCAGAAATATTTATGGAGCTCAAACATTCCCCCAATGTGTTATAGAAATAAAGATTATACTTCATATTCCTAAAGACTGACTAACGTCAAAATCTCAGTTTTGACTCAACCTTTTTAATTGAGACAGTAGGCAGGCAGAGTAAATACTGACAGGGCATGGTTCCTGAATGACACACCTATCTACTAGAAAAGTTATTACCAAGATAAGAATCTAATCTCTTTTTCTAGTGCAACAGGTGTGTTATTCTGGACAGTTCTATGGCAGTTCTAAGAAGATCAGACTGCACCTGTAGTCTGAGACCCCGGTCCCTCTGAAAACATACTAGGTCCGCATACCACAGCCTGCATGGCCAATCCGGTGCTTCGAGGACCACTCTCCCCGGGTGGTTTGCTTTTCTATGAAGTATTTGCACAATCATGGGCCAAGGAGGAGACACACAAGCTCATTCTTTGGCCACGACTGGACTAGGGCATCCAGACCTTATTTATTTTAAAAATTTCTTCCCCATTTAATACCTAAACAGGTTACAATAAAAACATACATAGTCAAAATATACTGAGATATAATATAAGACTAAACATCCTCCTGTCCTGTTCTTCCAAAATCTTTTCCAGGCTCGATCTTCAACTGAAGAAATGGTCCGCCTTCTTGATCTTTGCTATAGCCATCAGATAAAAAGTTGGTTAACTCCATCGAAGATAGACTAAAATGCTGCTGCAGATAAAGTCCATTCCCCCGGGTCTAAGGTCTGCCTTCTGAGGTAATCAGTCTGGACATTATATATACCTACTACATGTGCCATGGAGATCGCCTGTAGGTGTAGCTCTGCCCACCTGAACAATAAGTGGACTTCCAGGCTCAGCTTCACACTCTTAGTGCCTCCTTGGTGATTGACATATGCCACAGCTATAGTATTGTCCGAGAAGACTTGGACCACCTGTCCTTCCAAGACTGTTTTCCAGCTTTTGTAACATCAATCAAATGGCCCAAAGCTCTGGGAGGCCGATCACCACCCCTGGATTGGGCGTCCATTGCAATGGCTTCTCCAACCAAACAGGCTGGAATCTGTTGTGAGAATCATCCACAAAGTTATTCTGAGGGAAATGCCCCGTAATAACAATTGTGGATGGAGCCACTAAGCATACTGCAGAAAGATTCCGGAGTCCATGGTAGAGTCATTTGAAGGGAATCCATTTGTCGGGACCACCAAGACAGAAGTTCACTCTGGAGAGGGTGCATGTGAGACTTCGCCCAAGGAACTACAACTGTAGGGGCTTAACATAGAGCCTAATACTTGGAGGTAGTGCCACGCAAGCGGAGCTAACTTAGCCATCATGTCCGTTCTCAAGAGTGCAACGCTTCTGACTGTCTGCCTCTAGAAAACAGACCTGGCCTTCTGCCATGCCCAGGTATTCCAGGGATTGGGACGGAACCAGTTGGCTCCTTCAAAAATTCACTATCCAGTCCAGGATCTGCAACACTTGGACCGAATATGGTGAAGTAACGTTTGATGATGAAAGGAGGGATTGATTCAGCATGCAATCCTTTAATATTGATGCTCTGGATGAGACGTTCAATCTCCTTAAGACTTGAAAGGTTGAATTGGGAGCATTTCGTTATGCAATGCTGGCCATCAGATCATCCAGACCCTTTCCGATCAACATCTGTCCTTTGAAAGGGAGTCTGATGAGAGTAGCCTTGGATGTGGAGTCTCCTGCCAATTGCCTGATCCAGAGCATTCTGCAAGCTGAAATGGAATAAGCTGAGACTTTGCTCATGACTTTGATGATGTCATAGAGAACATCGGCTTCATAATCCACCCCTGCTAGCATAAGCTAGGGCAAAGGCTTGTCCTCTGTCAGGGCGAGCTCATACATGTTGGTATGACAAGCGCGTGCCACAAAAGAGGCTGCTGCAGCTGCTTTGATCCCTAAGGCCATAGCTTCGAACTGCCTTTTAAATACCACATCAGCTCTGCGATCCTTTAATATGCCTCCCTCACTTGGCAGGGACGTGTGCTTGGTTACCTGAGAAATCAAGGAATCCACCTTAGGATTCTCCTGTGCCATAGGATACAGCCTAGACAATGTTTTGGCTACCTTTAAACAGCCCTCAGGATCATCCCAGTGCTCCATGACTAAAACACTCATATCAGGATGCCAGAGAAAGGACATGGGCTGCACTCTCACTCTGCTTAGGATAGAACATTCAGTGGAAGGAGCCTGCTGGGAGTCTAACTGCAACTTCCACTGCAACTTTAATAGCGCCGATGGCTTGAACAGCCAGTGTACTGTGGGTCAAGGGCCGCCATTGCTTCCTGCTTACTTGCTCCTGTTTGTGATCCTATATCACCCAGCAGGGAAGACTGGCTCTGTAGCAGCAAGGGCATTCAGACTGACCCCCTCGTCTTCCGAATCCTTGTCAGAAAGGTACATCAGATCCTGGTCAGCCTCTGCCATTGACCCTGAGGCACCCTGGGAGTCCAAGCCCCTATGCGTGACCCCTGACTCGCTGACAGACCTCAGATGAGGATCCTGGCTCTCCAAATAAGCACTCCACATCAAATGAACAAATTCAGGAGAAAATACTTCTTCACCGAAAGAGTGGTGGATCATTGGAACGAAATCCCACTGCAGGTGACTGAGGCCAGCAGCGTATCAGATTTTAAGAGAAAATGGGATATTCACGTGGGATCTCTAGGGGAGTAAAGTCAGGAGGGCGGGTATTTTGGTATGGGCAGACTTGGTGGGCTATTTTCTGCCGTCATTTTTCTATGTTTCTAAGCAGCCCCGAGTCTCCTTTAGGTAACTGCACCTTACGTCTCTTGAGCTCTGTGGCTTCCATACTCTTACACTTAGGTATGCCGCTGTTCCGGGACTCTGGGAAGGATTTTCTTCCAGTAAACAGACCTCCCGAAGGATCCTCAGTCCAATTCTTCCATCCCCCCTCCCTTCGTGTGCTCTGTGGCATGTGGTGCAAAGGTACTTTTCCGGCATCCATCCAGCACAAATCTAGCATGAATTAGGGGTAAAAGAGCATGAGGACTCCATCCCTGCCAGTTTTGAGGTAAAACAAGGTGATTTGAAGGAGCTGGAGAACTTTGGGAAAAAAAATTGGAAATCCAAGATGGCTACTCTAGCAGTGTTTTAGTGCCAAAAACAGTTTAAAAAAACAAAAAAAAAAACTTACCTCCTATGGGCTTCAGGGCAGTTATCACAATGGCAGTCACTAGCGCGGTTTTGTAAACAGGGGGGGGGGAGAATAAATGTTTCAACCAAGGCTGCTAATGGACTATAAAGAGCATAACAGCAGGCAGATATTCTCACATGGGATGACATCATCCACGGAGCCTAGTATAGCACCAGGCTCCATGGATGATGTCATCCCACATGTGAGAATATGCTGCCTGCTTGTCCTAGGATAAAGATTAAAAAGGAGGAACCAAAACCGACCTGAAGAACACCGTGATAATGAGCAACAAGAACCACACAAACAGTTCACGTTCTTTCTTAAAAGCAGAATCTAAAGACCCTACTAATCTCAGAAGGAAGCTTGAATCTTTTGATAATTTTTCTCATAGTAATAATTTAAGATTAGTGAATTTTCCTAGGGTTCAGATGGTAACGCCTAGGGAAACGTTGAAGAAATACATGCTAGAAATTTTAGAAATAACGGAGATGATACCTCCACTTGCTGAAGTTTACTATCTCCCTAATAATCAACAGAAACAAAAACAACAGCAAGGAATTATATAAGAAAATATGAATGTATCCACCTTATTGGAACTTCCGATAAGGAAATAGCGATACCAGCAACTTTACTATTAACAGTAGCTTTGGCACCAGATAAGAACTGGCTATTGAGACTTTTCTTCAAAAACAAGCAGAAACAATTTCTTGGAATGAAAATACAAATGTATCCAGACTTGGCTAGAGATACCCAGAGGCGTTGTAGAGAATTTTTACTTTTAAAACCGGGAGTGTTGGCCCTAGGGGCGTCGTTTTATCTTCTACATCCATGTAAATGTATTGTGCATTATTCCTCAAAGAAATATGTTTTCTTTGAACCTTTCCAGTTGACAACGTTTCTATAGTTGTCATGCCTGGAAAAGGAGAAAGATAAAATAATAATAATAACTTTATTTTTGTATACCGCCATACCCAGAAGAGTTCTAGGCGGTTCACATTGGTTAGAACAAATTACAAGAGGTTACATGCCAAATTGATCATAGAGTTTCGAACAGCAAGGAGAAAGAAGTTACAAATGGGTACATACCAAATTGATCATAGAGTTGCGAATAGTAAGGAAAAAGTGGTTACAAGTGGTTACCTTCCAAATTGATCATAGATTTACGAACTACAAGGAGGAAGAAGGGGGGAGAGGGGGGAGACGGGGGGGAGAATTTTCGGTAGGAGGGAGGAGGAGGATTGAAGGAAGGGGCATTAGGGACTTTAAGGGTCTTGCTCTCGGAATAGGTGGGTTTTAAGTGTTTTTCTGAAGTCGAGGTAGTTGTGGGCTTTGAGGACCATTTGGGCCAGCCAAGGGTTTAGTTTGGCAGCTTGGAAGGCATAGGTTTTGTCAAGGAATTTTTTTGAGTGGCATAGTTTTAGGGAGGGGTAGGCCAAGAGTTGGATTTTGCGGGAGGTCTTATAGTTGTGGTTTAGGATAAAGTGAGGGGTGATGTAGCTTGGGGATAAAGACAAGCCCGAGATAGAATATTTATGGGGCACCCTCGCGCTCAGTATAACTAGTTGTCCTTTACTTCTTTACATATTGTTAATTAAAAATCTCGCTTTAGGTTACATTTTGGATCTCAATGAGGACTTGAACTGAAATTTAAGCAGATTTGTTTGATTTACTTTTGATTATATGTTTCCTATATTGATAAGTTCTTGGCTTGGATTTTGCTTTCTGTACAAGTTATGCTTGATACTTATTGTAAAATTATAAATAAATAATAATTAAAAAAAAGCAGAATCTATCAAATATCTTCCCACAAACCCCAATAGAAGCAAGTCAGCGCTAAGGCGGACAAAAGCATCTTTCATATTTGTCAGTCTTGTGTTTTTATCAACTGATAGCCATAAATTTAATATATATATTCTCCCCCCCCCCCTAATCACACTGAGTGATGAAAACCAGAAATAAAACTGGGCTGAGGGGATCCCTACAATGGCAGCAGGGACCCAAGTCAAGAGTATGCCAGAAAAAGCTTTTTAGGTTTTCCTGTGGCTTTTTAATACAGTGGTACCTTGGATTACGAGCATAATCCGTTCCAGGAGCATGCTCGTAATCCAAAATGCTCGTTTATCAAAGCGAGTTTCCCCATAGGAAATAATGGAAACTCGCTTTGATACGTTCCCACCCCCCCAACCACCCCCCCGAGGCCAGGGCGCTGCTCCCCCCCCCTCCGCGTGATCCGGCACCCCCCGCCTGACCAACTTTAACTCACCCCCCCATCTGGCACCAGCACGAGAACCGCTCCCCCCCCGCTCGCAAAGGCCCCCCCCCGCTTGAATCAGCACCCCCCCTCCCCCCCCCGCGAGAACAGGAACCCCCCGCCCGACCAACTTTAACTCACCCCCCCTTTGGCACCGGCACGCAGCCCACAAGTGCCGGTGCCGCTTGAAGATCTTCTTCCCAGTCTCTGCCAGCTTTGAGCATGCATTTGCGCATGCTCAAGCCCTTCTAATTCACCCTCTCAGCCGATTTGAGCGGGAGGGGGCCCTTTGCGAGCGGGGGGGAGCGATGCCGGTTATCGGGGGGTGCTCGCAAATCGAGTCAACACTCGGTTTGCGAGACACGTTTTGCGAGAATGTTTTGCTCATCTTGCAAAACACTCGCAAACCGGGTTACTCGCAAACCGAGGTTTGACTGTATATGCCTTTGCATTATCCACTTCCACAGCTGATGCATCCTGCTGGTGTACAAATGTACCTCTCATTGCTGGCTCAAGTCACTATAAGATGATTTCATGAAAAAAGGGACGTTTACCTTTTTTCTTCTTTTAACAGCTTACGCAGTTTTTCTGCACTTGTTTCTACTCTCTTTTGTTTCTGTTTGTCTTCCTTTTCAGCTTGTCTTTCTGCTTGTTTTTCTCTTTTTTCCAAAGATTTCTTTTTTAACCCCAGCCATCAAATATCACATAATTAAACAAACAAACAAATCGCCATCGAGCATTAAATAAAACCCCCACCCCAAAAGGTAAACATGGATCCGAAATCCAGAAAGTATATTCACAAGTTCAATGTGCAGAAGTTTGGCATTAAAGCATAAGGATGATCAGAATTGGTTTGAAGACCATGTTGCAGTATATAGCCCGTTTATAAAAATGTGCAACCCATTGCAATGTTATGCATACCCAGAAGAGCACATGTGGTGCCCACAAAGGTTTAGATGGCCAAAACAGAAATAGCAAAATTATAAAATTGATTTATATAGATATGAAATTTTTGTAAATATGTTTAACATTATAAAAAGGATGAATGCAATATATATTTAAAACAGAATGCAGATGACAAATCCACATTTATAATATTCATTAATAAGTAGTGTGGTGGACGTGTTACCATACAAACCAGTTTTAAAGTTCATCCCATTCCCATTGGAATTGTAGTTTATATCATTAACGATCCACGTTGTAGTTTATGGTGAGCAATGACAGGTATCACAGTTACAGCAGCAATGGTCCAATTCAGGAGAAAATGCACAGAAAAACAAAAAAAACATATCATCAGTATTACAGGAAAATAGAAATTATGGTAGGACAAACAGTCTTAAAGTCAAATCTCAGAATCAACAAAAGCATCTGCACTTCTCAGAAATTTGATAGCCTTAGTAGACTGTAAATCTAAACTCATATTTCTACAGGATCTCTGTCAAGCTAAAGTGAGTTGCATCAGAAATAAAACATCATTAAGGGCCTGTCGGGCTGTAATCAGGATGTCTCAGGGACAAAAACAGCAAGGCAAAGCAAGGGCCAATCTGTCAACTCAGATGATTAACTGCTGAAAAGTCTCCAGCGATTCCTGAGTCGAAACATGAACATAGGGGAAAACACCCTCCAGGGATTCAAGACAAAGTTAGACAAGTTCCTGCTGAACAAGGACGTACGCTGGTAGGGCTAGTCTCAGTTAGGGCGTTGGTTTTTGACCAGAGGGCTGCCGCGTGAGCGGACTGCTGGGCACGATGGATCACTGGTCTGACCCAGCAGCGGCAACTCTTATGTTCTCCTGCCACTCCTAAGTTGACCCATGCTGTTGCCCTCCATGCGAAACCCTCCCCCAGCTGACATCGCGCTTACCCATCAGCTCTTGAAGAAAAAGCTGCTGCCACCAATGTCAGGTGTTGACCCAGTGCAGGGCCTTGAGCATCTGCGCTTGCCCAAGGCCTGACAGCTCCCGCCCCCTCTGAGAATATCCGAGCATCTCGGAGGGGTTGGGAACAGGCAGATGCTCAAGGCCCCGCTTCGGATCAACACAGAGCAATGGCGGCGGCAGCAGCTTTTTTTCTTCAAGAGCTGATGGGTAAGCGCGATGTCAGCTGGGGGGAGGGATGCACATGGAGGGCAACAGCACTGGTCAACTTAGGGGTGGCAGGATAGTGGCGCTGGTGTTCTTTGGGGAGGGAGGGCATGTGACAATACTTGTGGGGGCATATAAAAATAATAATTAAAAAAAAAAAGTGCTTATCATTTTTACCTTGCTAGTTAAATGCCGTATCTTAGATTAAATCAGTTTTTTTGTCTTCATTATCTGTAATAGATAGCTAAACTAAACTAAAGCTTAACTTTATATACTGGGTCAACAACCAAAGGAAGATCGACTCGGTTTACAACAATTAAAAACTGAAGAAAGTAAAAACAAAGGTTTCAAAAGAAATTAATTTTCAAAATGTTTAGCAAATAGAAAAGTTTTTAGACATTTACGAAAAGATTGAAAAGGACTGGGGGCTCCTCAGAGTTAAGGGGAGTTCATACCATAGTTGCGAAAATTTAAAAGCCAAAGATTGACTAAAGATCTTAACTCCTTTAATTCCTTTTCTGGAAGGAAGGGAGAGTTTGATTTGTTGAATGACTCTTTGTCATTACATGTATGTTCTACTGCCATTGCAAATATATATTTTTATGCTTATAATTTCTGTTTATGTTTCAACATATTATTTGACCTCTGACACTGGCAGTTAACAGCAAAACCAGCCCATGTCGGTTGAGTTGGTGCTTTGATGTTAAAATCAGTTTTTTAATCCCTTGGTCTCTGTAATTTCTTTGGGCTGCCCCTACTAAGTACCCTGAAAAATCTTGCCCCCAATATTCATCTGCAGCAGTCAGCATCTGACTTAAAACAACCCCCCCCCAAAAAAAACAAAAAAAAAACACACAATATAGTGGCTGGTTATTTTCAGGGCCAATATCCAGATACCAGCCAACAGTGAATTTTGATGTATAATTTGGCCATCGGCATTTATCCATGTACCAGCGATATTCAGACCGATACCTGGTCAACTAACCCAACAAATTTGGGACATTCTTTTTGCTGCCCTGATTTTATATGGGTAGTTATCCAATTAGAGGACCAAATATCACTGCTAATCAGCTAGCCCGAAAATCTAACCCCCACCCCCACCCCCGATTACCACGGCACTAGGCAGACAGTGCCAAAGCAGTCAAAGAGGATGTTCTGTTGCATTATCTGGATAAAGCTGTTCCTACCCAGACTAAGTCCTGAATATCGGGCCTCAGATTTCTTTTCTGCAGGAAATGGTATGAGCAAGACTGATATTAAGAGACAATAAAGGGTCACCTGTATGCGCTGACGGAGTTTCACCAGTGCATCTTCTGCTTCCTGAAAGGTCTCATCCACTGTCAAAGCTTTCTTGTAATAACTTTCAGCATTTAACAGCTTATCTTCCTCCTCTAACCTGAAATTCAAAAAGGCATCGGTTTCCAAAAAGAATAGGCATGCTTTTATGCAATCTGCATAGGCACTCCTGCGATGTGCAATTGTGATTTACATGCATGTTTAACGGATGTAGCGGTATATAAGAAATAAATTACATTACATTACATTTTATGAAATGTAATTCACCATTCTTACTAGACAAAAATCTTGTAAATATCCCAGACCTTCAGAAGTGTCATGCTTTCATAGAGCTTTACACAGCATAATTGTCATCAGTACAAATTATCAAGAAAACATTTGACTAATTTTAATTTTTCAATTTTATAAAATTGAGAAGAATCAAATACTCATCTTTTAAAGGGGAAATTAGGTTTTCACCTCGATATTTTTTTTAGTAGTAGAAGGGCAAAGGATTCCAGACGATAGGTGAATACACCCTATCTGTCAACTGTAATAGAAGGATGTCAATTATGTCTTTACATAAGAACATAAGAATAGCTTTACTGGGTCAGACCAATAGTCCATCAAGCCCAGTAAAACATCATCATGGTGGCCAATCTTAGTCACTAGTACCTGGCAAAAACCCAAAGAGTAGTATCATTCCAAGCTACCAATCCAGGGCAAGCAGTGGCTTCCCCCATGTCTTTCTCAATAACAGACTATGGACTTTTCCTCCAGGAAATTGTCCAAATCCTTCTTAAAACCAACCACTCTTACCACAACCCCTGGCAATGTGTTCAAGGTTAAATTATTCTCCGGGTGAAAAAATATTTCTTCCTATTGGTTTTAAAAGTATTTCCCTGTAATTTCATCAAGTGTCCCCTAGTCTTTGTCATTTTTGACGGAATGAAAAATCGATCCACTTGTACCCGTTCTACTCCACTTAGGATTTTGTAGACTTCAATCATATCTCCCCTCAACCGTCTCTTTTCCAAGCTGAAGAGCCCTAACCATTTTAGTCTTTCCTCACCGTCTCTTTTCCAAGCTGAAGAGCCCTAACCGTTTTAGTCTTTCCTCAGACGAGAGGAGTTCCATACCCTTTATCATCTTGGTTGCTCTTCTTTGAACCTTTACTAGTGCAGCTATATCTTTCTTGAGATAAGGAGACTAGAACTGAATGCAATACTCCAGATGAGGTCACACCATGGAGCAATACAGATCTTCAGGCTGCCAGTCTGGTCAATGCCTCGCTGCATCTTCAGTCTCAAAATTTCCACGCTAAAAGTTTGCACACTACTTCTTCACTGTGGAGTATGATAAGAACATAAAAATTGCCATACTGGGAGAGACCAAAGGTTTATCAAGCCTAGTATCCTGCTCCAACAGTGGCCAACCCAGATCCCAAGTAGTAAAACATTTGTCACTCAATAACATTCATGGATTTCCTTTGGAGTTTTCTTCTGCAGGAATAGGAACTTCATGACGGCTCAGAGTCCCACATTTGAAAATTCCACACTTTTCGTTGACATGGTTCAATCAATGATCTGAAACAATGTCAAAACATAGCATTATGATTCTGCAAATTGGCAATTTGCAAAATAAAATAGCACTCTTCAGCTACAGTGGCAACACTCAGAATTTAGGAAATTAGTTGGGCAGATAACATTTCAGCACCCCTTCGTATAGTATGAGGTGTTATGATGTGTTCTGACATTAAGACCATTATCTAAGAGACAGAAGGTTAAATTGCACCAAGCATGAAATAAAAATGCACTTTCACTACTTACTGCCCTCCTCGTACGACAAGAGTCTGGCAAAGGTATTTCCTTGCATTTCGATGAGTTTGACAGTTTTCTAATGCAACTTCAAAATCATCTATTGCTTTATTTAAGCTTCCATTTGTGGCGTAGCTAAAACAGAAGGAAAGTAATAGAGATTTATGTTTTATCATGGAATGCAAGTAAATACTGCATTTGCACATTCATGCAAACAAAGTCATTTGAAGAAAAGAAAGATGTGATTGCCTCATTCAAAAAACTTTCATCAAATGGGTTACAAAACACACAACACTTGCGCCTGGCAGGTCACAGGTATGTACCACTAGAATTTAATTTAATTTCGGTTCTAGGCAGAGTACAATAAGAAATAATATACAAAAGCACACGATCATCATAAAAATGAGCCAAATACATAAATAATAAAATAATAAACCCCAGAAATCGATGCTGCTATTTCCCAATAAACACTTTCATGGGAATTCTGCCTGTTTTAGAGGTAAAAAAAACCTACTCACAGTGCACCTCGAGCCACCAAAGCTTCAACATTTTTAGCATCTATTTCCAAGGCTCTGTTGTACTCATTCATTGCCTCTACGTGACGTCCCATTTTAAAATGGTCAACCCCGCTCTTCACGCTACGGAAAACAAGAATTCCAAAATGTCAGTTAGGGAGAAAAAGTCAGAATGCAGCTGAATGTAACTCACCTTGAAATATTAGTGAAAAAGGAGCGAGTTAAATCCAAACAAAAGTTTATTTGTACGTTTCCAGCCCTGAAAATCAAGTACATACAATTGACAACCCACCCCCACCCCCCATCAACACACACATATAGACAAAAAAAATCTCACTGTGTCTTGTGGTACCGCCAACCCCCGACTCCTTTACCAAACCTCCCCAGGATGTACCACATGGTATGAGGAAACTTAGGTTAGGAGATGTCAGTAGACAGGGAGGCATTTTGTTTTGTGTTAAAACATTTGGGGGCAGATGGAGAAATCAGATCGGAAGGTGAGCGGGTCCACTAGACCAATGGTTCCCAAACCCCTCCTGGAGGACCACCAGGCCAGTTGGGTTTTTGGAATAGCCCTATTGAATATGCATGAGAGAGATTTGCATATAATGGAGGTGACAGGCATGCAAATCTGCACCATGCACATTCATTAGGGCTATTCCCAAAAACCCGACTGGCCTGGTGGTCCTCTAGGACGGGGCTGGGAACCACTGCACTAGACTACCCGAGTATTTAATCTTCCTGCAGTGAAGCTGAAATACATAAGAACATAAGACTAGCCTTACTGGGTCAGACCAATGGTCCATCAAGCCCAGTAGCCCGTTCTCACGGTGGCCAATCTAGGTCCCTAGTACCTGGCCAAACCCCAAAGAGTAGCAAGATTCCAGAATCCCAGAGAGTAACAAGATTTTAGAATCCCAAATACTAGCACCATTCCATGCTACCGATCCAGGGCAAGCAGTGGCTTCCCCCGTGTCTTTTTCAATAACAGACTATGGATTTTTCCTCCAGGAACTTGTCCAAACCTTTCTTAAAACCAGCTATGCTATCCGCTCTTACCACAACCTCTGACAATGCATTCCAGAGCTTAACTATTCTGAGTGAAAAAAAATTCCCTCCTATTGGTTTTAAAAGTATTTCCCTGTAACTAGTCTTTGTCATTTTTGACAAACACACAGAGCAAGGTAGAGAGGGGAAAGAACTACAGTAGTTACAGGACGGAAGAACATGGAAGATGAAAACACTAGGGTGGGTTGTCCATATAAGGGACAAGAAAAGAATATTAATTTAGGATGGTCTAGAGATTGGGAAAAGATAAAAATGCAAAGAGATCCTTTAAAAGGGCTTTAGGTTCCGAAAGCGTCTTTAAATATGAAACTTTTTAGGCATTCTTTAAATCTATCTAAGGATGTTTCCTCTCCGAGGTAAGCTGGTAGGGAGTTCCAAAATTGCGGGGCTGTGACGGAGAAGACATTAGAGCGCCATGTGTTAATAACTCTCAATGAAGGGACGGACAACAAGTGTTGCTCATTTGATCTTAGCGTTTGTGAAGGGGCATAGGGTATGAGAAGTCTTTGGAGAATCATGTTTTGAAGGTTAGTAATGCTATCTTGTGGGTAATCCTATGTGAAATTAAAAGCCAGTGTGCATTCTTCAAAAGGGGAGCAATGTGGTCGAATTTTCTAGATTTTGTAATAATTTGAATTATTTGGAGTTGTCTTAATTCTTTTTGCGTGATACCCTTGTAAAGTGAATTGCACAATAGTGTCTGGAGAAAGACAAGGCTACTCCCTGGACTCAAGAGTTTTATACTTCGTTCATAAGCTAAAGCTTCAGCATTTGGACACTTTCTCAGAACAGACCAATCACTATGCAGACTTGACCGATACCTTTCTGGAGCACAGGCCCAGTGTTCTTCCTGCAACCACATAGGAAAGCACATTTTGGCAACTTGCAACAAAAACATGTCTTTTCATCTAAAAAACAATTTGGATTCTGGTTGGGAGTAGGGCTGTACCAAATATTCATATTCAATTTGGCCCCAACTAGTGCCCCAAATACATTATACAGTGATTTAAATTTGAATATGAATAATCCAGGGTACCACTGTGCTAAATCCTACTGAAGTAAACTTCAAGTTGAGTCTTTTATTTGTTATGTTAAAGCTCAATGCCCATTATTCATATTTAGCTCAATACTATTTTGCATCATTCCTATTCAGCTGAATAATAAGATACGCTATTCAATACAGATCTAGTGGTGGAGAAGGGAATGTCATTTTGCACGAGATGCAACAAAATTTCCTGCTTTCCAGTCACCCCAGCCCAGACATGGGCAAACTACGGCCCACGGACCATATCCGGCCCGTTTAGTTTTTTAATCCGGCCCACTAACCATCTGAACCCCGCGAGCCCTACATACCTCCCTCCAGAGCAGCGTCAGGCCGGCAGCGCTCTAAACAGGTTTATTCGCGGCCTTCTCTTGTCAGGGAATTTCCTCTGCCGAATTACTGATGATGTCGTCAGTAACATGGCACACGGAAGGCCCAGACGAGAGAAGGCCATGAAGCAGCCCGTTTAGAGTGCTGCCGGCCCAACGCTGCTCTGGAGGGAGTTATGTAGGGCTCGCGGTTGGCGGAGTTCGGATGGGAGGGAAGGATGGAGGGTCAGCGAGGGTTCGGCTGTTTGGCTGGGGCAGGTGTGCAAGGGTTCTGCTGCACAAGGGATGGGAGGGAGAGAGGGAAGGGAAGGACGGAAGCTGGACAAGGGTTCTGCTGCACGAGGGGAGGGAGGGAGGGAAGGATAGAAGCTGGGCAAGGGTTCTGCTGCACAGAGGGATGGAGGGATAAAAAGATGCTCTTGGTCTGGCCCCTCTGTCAAATTTAAGAACCAATTGTGGCCCACAAGTCAAAAGGATTGCCCACCCCTGCCCTAGCCCAACATGGGATAAATCTAAACAAGACAGTTGCAGGGCTAATGAGCATCACAGGAAGCAGGTCAGAGGGGTACCACCGCATGAAGCAGAGTATGGCTGCACTGCCGCAGGTCTTTTCTAATAAAACGCAGCATGTGGGCATGTGCATTATCAAAAAGGAGGAACTGAGAGCTTTACGTACCATTTCAATGCCCAAGAAGCAGATTGTTTTTTCCGTAATGTAGAAGCATAATCCTCGTCATTGAAATGTGTCCTGTATAGATATAAAAAAAAAAAAAAGTAAACGGTCATATGTTCCAGTTTTAATTCTCAGCCATAGTGTGTCCGGAGAAAAAAGAAATATCCCTAGATGAAGAGATGAGCAATATAAAAGTTTAAAATTACCCCCACCACAAAAAAATAAAACAAGCAGGCAAGGTCACACATTACAAAAAATGCCAGATGTAGGATATAGGTTTATCTAAGTATTTGGACAATGGTTACTACTAACACATCGTGTATAATTATTAAAGAAGTTATAAATGTTTCTTATTACAATTTTTTGTAATCAGCCATTGTTCAAAAGGTGAAATTTATTCATACCTGTTAATTTCCTTTCCTTGAATCCTGGCATACCAATCCAGACAAATGGGTTGTGTTCCTTCCTACCAGCAGATGGCAGTCAAGGTACTGATTTCAACCAGTGAAATCACCACTATAAGGAGCTGGTGCTGGCTTGTAAATCTTTGAATATAATTACCAAAGCAGATCAATTTAAAAAAAAACCAGCGACTCAAGAGCAACCACTGCACAGATCCATAATTGACCTACTGAAGAATTTTATCCATAGATATACCTTGAGAATTAGTAGGAGTCAGACAGCAACCCTAAAACCTGTACCTGTCTTCCAAGGTGGACCTTGGAGCAGGGTGGCTAGATTCAAAGAAACAGGTATTTTTTTTTTAAAGTTCCAAACCTTTATTAAATTTTCAGAAAACACACTTTTTCCAACTTTCATATATACGCCACAACTATGCTACTGGTGAAAATTAACAGGTGAAAATAAATTCCGCCTTCCTTTTCATCCTGCCACACCAGTCCATATAAAAGTGGGATTTACAGGAGCAGTACCTGGATGAGTGGTGGGGGGGGAAGATGAAGCCCCTCTGCAACTCTTCCATACTAAAGGCCATATCTTCTTTGGCTATGGCAGGGGTTGGCAACCTGCAGCTCGTGAGCAACAAGCAGCTCTTTTGCCATGTGGCTACGGCTTTCCAGGCCTTGATCCTTTAATCTCCCTCCCAACCCCATGATTCCCCCCTCTCTGGGCCTACCAAAGTACCTGGTGGTCCAGCGAGGGGGGGGGTGTCTTCATGGCAGGAACATGGCCCTCTCGCTCCTGCCTCCTCACAGCTGCCTTCTAAAATAGCTGCCACAACCTCTCACGACAGCTCGCGGTACTACAGGAAGTGCCGTGAGTAGCCACAAAAGGTGACGGCAACCATTTTAGAAGACAGCCACATGGAGGCAAGAGCGAGAGGGCCACACTCCTATAAAGACCCCCGCTGGACCACCAGGTACCTCACAATCCTGCGAATGACTCAACCTCGCATGGGCCATGGGGGAAGCCTGTACAAGAGCTGAAATCTGGTGCCATCGGACAGAGCTTGGCCACAGTTTTAGTTACGTGAAGGCGACTTCTAGTGGTCAGTGACCAGCTTAGTGATGTCCGGATGCCAGGGAAAAAACACGATTGGCACCAGAGAATTGTTCATATCGGAGCATTGAGAAGAAGCTGGAGGAACTTCCAGCTTTAATTCCAAGTTTATTTGTTGCTTGATATACTGCAATGGAGTAACATCTATGCACCTGGGGGAGATCGTGGGGTTGGGAGGGAGATTAAAGGGTCAGGGCCTAGAGAGGAGAGAGAACCCTGGCTATGGGTTAGGTGGAGGGAGAGAGGGAAGAGAGGTGCGAAGGATTGAAGGGAAGAAAGAGGGGAGCGAAGCTAAACCTTGGGGAGGGAAGCCGGTCAGCCAGGGTGGTCCCACAGTCCAGGCAACACCAAGCTAACTCCAGCGATGAAGAGCCCTCTGTCTTCTGCCACCCTCTCGCTGCCTGTTAGGCAGTCCAGAATCTATACAAGGCCCGGCACTGACGCTAGCTTAACTGACGCAGAGCCTTAGAGTCTATCCACTCGTGAGGCCCTGTTGGTACTACCCCTCTGATGCAAACATATCAAAGTGGGTGGAGCCAACAGGGCTTTCCCGAGCGTATGGATGTGAAGGCTCTTCGTTGAATATATATTTTATGGTTAAAAAAGTTATATTAAAAAAATATTTTGTCGGCAATATAAAAACATTGCATTCTACTCTATATTATTTATAAAAGGCAGAAATGATGCAGGCATTATAAAGAAAATAAATTGTCATATACTGTGGCAACCTGCCCCCTCCCCCACCCCCCTTAAAGGATCTAACTTCAAGCCATAATGCTATACTCCAGTCTTTGTTTCTCACGGCAATACAAAAGTTCCTAAATAAAAAGCTACCTTTGCAGGCCCCTCATCAGCGATGGTGGGTCAGATTCACTTATTCCCAGCTTCCCTAGCAGGAATTCAACTGTGGATGGATTAGCAAATCCCAAGGACTGTTCCAATGTCTTTTCATAAATTTGTGAATTACTGCTGGCCACAGCAGCACTTTGCCTTCAAAACAAAGCAGAACAAAAAATGAAAACTAAAGAAAGATTAGGTTCTTATCTCGGTCATCTTTTTCTTGTAGATGTGTCTAGTGGTTCTGAAATGATAGGGTTCCATATCTCAACTCGCAAGTTGCTTGTCAATCATGTTTTCAATTCTGCCTCCTTCCCAAGGAGCTGCTCCTGCTCCCTCAGTTCGTACAAAAGCAATCAAGTAGCACTGTAATACAAGACATAACTGGAAGGAAGGAAATAGGGAAAATCCCCAACACTACAATTCTGTTCTGCTCTGTAACAAACATAATAATCAACATTATAACATCCAAACTTTTGCAACCAGCATTAACTATAGAGCTCATAGCTACTCGTATGTCCTGTTAACAAGCAGAGACAAACCAGACTGTATGGTCCTGGGGATTTTCCTATGCATTATCTCTTGTTGGTTTGTTGGTTTTTTTAATCCTCTCAGTTCCTCAGTCATCCATCCAGCGCAGTCTTGGCATGATAAAGAGGTAAAAAAGCCTGGAGAGCCCATCTCTATCAATTTTAAGTGAAACTGAGGGGTTTTAAGGCAGATGGAGACTGCAGAAAAAAAAAGATTGATTAAAATCCAAGATGGCTGCCACCAGAAAAATCATGCAAAAAAGGCCTGTGGAGACCTTTCTGAAAGGATAAAACCACAGAGAAAGGGGGGTTTAGAGATGGGAGGAACCTCAGTTCTGTGGTCAGAAAACTTTAAATTCAACTTTTGGGGACCCCCCAATTTTCTCCATATGCTACAATAGTCCTACTCACTGTGCCTTGTGGTGCCTGCCTGCTTTGGCATAGGATTTCAGATTAAATCAATGGAGAAGAAATCTGTCTCACAGATTCACTGGCTGAACCTGGTCTTCTGGGTACCAGTTGGACTGAGGTCAAACAGCCTCAACCCCTGAAAGACAGCGCCAGAAAAGGGGGGGAGGAATGGAGGAGGACCACGCTGAGACGGGAAGGAGCCAAACAGCCTGTGCTCAAGATTCTCAGTAAATCAGGGAGGCAAGCAGCTATACAGGGGGCAGCCCCTGAGCTCAAAAAGAATAAAAAGAAGGCTGGCTAGCTAGGTGTCTCCAAGGGCTGATCTTGCTAGCAGCAGACCTTTGCCACGTGGGCTTGCGCCTTCTCCCAGGTGGAGGTCCCAACAAGTGGGAACCTCTGGGCACCAGGCATCCAAACGAACACTGAGAAAAATAACCAAAAAGAATAAAGCTGCAAAGCAGATCAGAAGCACTTCTGAACTTGCTTGCAGAAAAACTGAGGGGGCAAGACCAGCTTCCTGAGAAGGAGGCAGAGTTGAAAACATGATTGATAGTTTTCTGCAAGCAACTTGTGAGTTGAGATACAGAACCCTATCATTTCAGGACCACTAGACACACTGCACTAGAAAAGATAAATACAATGCACTGTTTAGTAAAATACATTTACATAGAAGTATATACAGTATTACATGTCATTAAAAGCTAATGCTGCTGGTGGAGACATTCTGAAAAAAGGTTGCCACATTTAAAATGTTTCAGTCACTGATATGAAAGTGATATTAATCAAGCAGACTGAAAAATCCTCTTCTCTGTTGTATCTTACCCTTAGGCTAATTGTTGGCAATGGACAGCCTGCCCCCTATATGGGGGGGAGTATGCTTCCTTGGAGGCTGGAAAGAGGCTTGCTGCCTTCTGCCCCCACTGAACCTCTTTCACAACCCCTAAAAGGAGTTCTGCGTCGCTTGGCCTCCTGCATAAGAACAGAATCTCTGAGAGCTTTGAAAGTTCCCACATCCCAAGCTCCGAGCCGCCTGGGGTCTGCAGTCCAGCAAGGCCTTAGGGCAATGGTCCATAACACTGGTCATCAGATCGTCCAGACCCTTTCCAAATGGCATCTGCCCCTTGAAGGGAAAACTGCTGAGGGTGGCCTTAGAAACCGAGTCTCCAGCCCATTATCTGATCTAAAGCATCTGTTGGGCAGAGATAGAATAGGGCAACACCTTGCTCACGACATCATACAGAGCATCTGCTACATAATTCACCCCAGAAAGTATCATCTGAAGGTCCTCATCTTCCTCTGAGACCAGGACCTGAGCTAGCCAAGTGCGGCAAGCACATGCCAGAAAGGAAATCACAGCTTTCGCTTTAATTCCTAAGGTTAAAGTCTCAAATTGCCTCAAGAACCACGTCTACCTTGCAGTCCTGAGTATCCTTCAAATTCACACCTCCTTAACTGGGCAAGGAAATCTGCTTGGTGACCTGCACAACCAGTGAATCCACCTTCGGCTGAATAAACAGTTGTTGAAAATCCAGAGCAATGGGATATAGCATGGCCACTCACAGGGTCATTGACTAGCTTTGTGATGTCAGGATGAGAGGGAAAGAACGTAGTCAGAGTCACTGAGCTGCTCATAATTGACCACTGTGACGTGGAGGCTGGTGGAAATTCCATCTGCAATTCACGCAGTGAATTAGCTATCTTGCCCGGGCACGCTGATGTCTTGAACAGCCTACGCACCATGAGGTCTTCCTCCTGGTCCAGGGTCACCACTGATCTCATGCAGAGAACCAGACTCTGCCAGAGAAACTGCATCCTGGGACAATAAGGGCATGAAATCGGACCTCCCATCCTCCTAATCTATGTCAGACTGGACCATCTGGTCCAGCTCTGGGTCCTCGTCTGCACGTAGCGCGGGTTGAGACCAATCCCCGGTGCCACCACAACTGTCGTGCCTTCAGCAGATGCTAGGAAACACTAGCATTCCACATCAGGCTCACAAAATCTGGGGTGAAGCCTTGCACAGGGGTCTCTATGATCCCAGCAGGGATTTCCTGAAGGTCCTCCTGGGCTCTGCAGCATTCACGAATCTGCGCTTCACCAAATCTCCTTTGGAGGGCTCTGGCAAAGGTCTCGTCCCCTGGGATCAAGCCTCCTGTGGATACCCAACCCTGGAGGACTCGGAGGAGGCTGAGCCCAAGATTCCTGCCCCTCCCCCGTGGCACATGGATGCTCCTGAGCCAACCATCCAGCACAAACTTGGCATGATACGGGGTAGAAAGGCGGTCCATCCTGATCAATTTTAAGCAAAATCTGGGGGGGGAGGGCTTGGAAGAAGAAGGAGGCTTTAGAAAAAAAGTACTGTTTAGAATCTGTGCCAAAAACGGCCCAGGAGGGGGCTCCCCTGAAGTTCAAAACTACAGGGAAAGGGGTTTTGGAGGAGGGGTCCCTGGCTCTGGCCCCAGAAACCTTCAAAAATCATTTTGTCAGACACCCCACCACTACTGATTTTCCCCTTAGGCTATAATAGCCTTACTCACTGTGCCATGTGGTGTCTACCCGTCTCAGCTCAGAAGTGCAGCTGGAACAAATGGAGAACTACTCTGCCTCACAGGTTTGCTTTATGAACTTGATCTTCAGGTTGCTAGTCAGACTGAACCTCAACCCCTGGAAACTCCTTTGCCACAACAGGGGAAGGGCCCATGCAGCCAGCCCACTATTTATCCTGAGAAGTAGCCAAACAGCCTGTGCTCAAGCTCCTGATAAATCAGGGATACGAACAGCAACTCGGGGGATGGCCCCAAGCTTCAAAAATATTACAGCAGGCTGGCTAGACAAGTGTCCCTGAGGGCTGATCCTGCTAACAGCAGCCTTCCACTGCGCGAGTCTGCGTCTTCTCCCAGGCAGAGGTCCTAACAAGAGGAAACCTCTGGGCACAGAGCCTCAAACATAAAAGACAGGAAAACCCCCAAAAATAATAAAGCCACAAAGCAGATCAGAAACATCTGAGCAACTTGCTTTCAGAAGAAAAAACTGAGGGTACAGGAGCAAGCCTATTGGGAAGGAGGCAAAGTTGAAAGATGACCGATATCAATCTGCAAGCAACTTGCGAGTTCGGATGCAAAACCCTAATGTTCAGGACTACTAAACACATTGTACTAGAAGCCCTTTTAACATACAATAAGTGCATACTAGTGTTTACCACAGTTTAGAAAAAGGACCCCTTAGGTCCTTATGCCTTTACTAAATAGGCTGTGGTCCAAAGGAAGGAGGGAATGGCCTAGTGGTCAGAGCTTTTGCCTTGGTACCCTGAGGTTGAGAGTTCGATCCCAGCCGGCTCCTTGTGACTCTGGGTAAATCACTTAGGGCTAGATTCACTAAGGGCACAGATCGAATCCAATCCGTGAGGGATCAGATCCAATCCATGTCCGGGGGGCTGATTCACGAATCGGAGGGCGATTAGAATCACACCCCCAACTGCCTGCCCAGATCGCTCTATAGCGATCCCAGCGCATGCGCAGACCATCTATGGTTTGCGCATGCACTGCACCTCCGGGCCCGGCAGAGATTTTGTTTAAAAAACTTTTCTGGAGCCCGTGGTTTTAACCCGCTTAACCCCACGGGTTAAAACCACAGGCTTGCACTGCGGGGAAAGGTGGGAGAGTCAAGGCAGGAAGGCAATCGGAGCACACAGGTGATCGGGACAGACGGGAGAGTCAGGGCTGCAGGAGGTGTTCGGGGCAGGCAGGAGATCGGGGCAGCGGGAGAGTTGGGGCTGCAGGTGGCGTTCAGGGCAGCAGGAGATCGGGGCTGACAGGGCAGAGAGCAGGGCGGCAGAAGGCAGGGCAATCGGAAAGGGCTTGAGCGACTGGTCCTCAGCAGTCGCTTGTTTGTGTTCGGCCAGCCCAGTCGGTGTTGCAGGGTTTGGTTAGTGAATCGCGTCCCTGCCTACTTTGCATGCCATTGCCCTTATCTGCATGCACGGATTGGAGGATGGACAGCAGAGATGTAAGGGAATTGGGCCGGAGGGAAATCAGGCCGCAAAGCGGTCGCAAACCGATCGGTACGCTTTGTGAATCTAGCCCTTAATCCTTCCACTGCCCCAGGTACCACAGTTAAGATTGTGAGCCTTACGATTCAGATAGAGAAAATACTTAAGAGTACCTGGTTACTATTCAGTGTAATTGTAAACCACTTTAGATGAATCTCTTCATGAAAAAAAAGTGATTAATAAATCCAAATAAAATATGAGGAACAACAAAATCAGTGGTCAACAGGAGGAAGATCGATGGCAGTGGAACACCAGAATGGTAGAGAAATACAACATAAATTTTTCTATGTTTTAATATATCATTCATATTTAATAACAAATATTATATCTTTGGCATCTTGTACACAAATAATTTTGTGTGTGTTGTGTGGTTTTGCTGTGGGGTTTCTGTTGTTTTTTAAACTAAAATTAGCTTTGCCCTTTGTACAATTATAATATTATTCATGCTTTTATATTTCTAACCAGTGTAGTTGTTATTTGCATTTTTTGTATTTTTAAAATTTCTTTAAGTTGTGTTTATTTAAATTCCCATTGTAGAAATTATACCCCTGATGCAGGTTTGTGTTCATTCAATAAACTTCTATTCACCCTATTTATGTCCCCTGGCACCAATATTTCTCCTGTTGACCATTTATAAAACAGACGTCCCATTATAAAGTCAGCCAATATCCCCGTCCTCCTCAACCAACATTTCTACATACCAGTAAAACAACAGCAAAAGGAACAGTTTCCTCCTCTTACTTTTGAAACGCAATGTTTTGTAACAGAGAATTATATAAATCGTAACACAATCAATCAACAAGCCTAGTCTCACTTGTAATGTACAGGCAGGTCTTCAGAACTAATTACTCCCAATTTAAGAGACGAGAGATGAGATGGAAGAGCTGCACTGTGCAAAGACACAGTAACCTTTTCATGATAGCGATCGATATCCTTGACTGCAGCTAAAATACACAAGCAGAGAGTGGCGTTAGGATCCGTTCTCTATAGGTTTCTCACCTTGATGCGAGACAGTGAAAGTTCAACAGATGTCAGGGTTGTTTTATTCATTTATTCAAAATATTTATAATCTGCTTAAAAGCCTAAGCGGCTCAGAATAAAACATGCATAATAAAACAAAACACAACTCTCAAAGTAAACAAAAATCAGAAAAAAAACAAACCCTGCTCTGTCCAATTTGATCTTAATCTTTTCCCCAAAGTATTACTTCACCACCAGTTGACTATCAAGACATTTTTTTAGTTCAGCTTCAGCATGGTATGAGGAATACAGGTAGAACAAATTTTATTTATTTATTTAAAACAGCCCATAGACTATAATGGACTCGTTAGCGTTTAGCGCACGCTAAAACAGCTAGCGCGCCTTAGTAAAAGGACCCCTAAATGTGTTTCCAAATGTCCCCCTAAATGCGTTTCCAAATGTCCCCCTAAATGCGTTTCCAAATGTCCCCCTAAATGCGTTTCCAAATGTCCCCCTAAATGCGTTTCCAAATGTCCCTCTAAATGCGTTTCCAAATGTCCCCCTAAATGCGTTTCCAAATGTCCCCCTAAATACGTTTCCAAATGTCCCCCTAAATGCGTTTCCAAATGTCCCTCTAAATGCGTTTCCAAATGTCCCCCTAAATGCGTTTCCAAATGTCCCCCTAAATGCGTTTCCAAATGTCCCCCTAAATGCGTTTCCAAATGTCCCCCTAAATGCGTTTCCAAATGTCCCTCTAAATGCGTTTCCAAATGTCCCCCTAAATGCGTTTCCAAATGTCCCCCTAAATGCGTTTCCAAATGTCCCCTAAATGTGTTTCCAAATGTCCCCCTAAATGCGTTTCCAAATGTCCCCCTAAATGCGTTTCCAAATGTCCCCCTAAATGCGTTTCCAAATGTCCCCCTAAATGCGTTTCCAAATGTCCCCCTAAATGCGTTTCCAAATGTCCCCCTAAATGCGTTTCCAAATGTCCCCCTAAACGTGTTTCCAAATGTCCCCCTAAATGTGTTTCCAAATGTCCCTCTAAATGAGTTTCCAAATGTCCCCCTAAATGTGTTTCCAAATGTCCCCCTAAATGTGTTTCCAAATGTGCCCCTAAATGTGTTTCCAAATGTCCCTCTAAATGCGTTTCCAAATGTCCCTCTAAATGCGTTTCCAAATGTCCCCCTAAATGCGTTTCCAAATGTCCCCCTAAATGCGTTTCCAAATGTCCCCTAAATGAGTTTCCAAATGTCCCCCTAAATGCGTTTCCAAATGTCCCCCTAAATGCGTTTCCAAATGTCCCCCTAAATGCGTTTCCAAATGTCCCCCTAAATGCGTTTCTAAATGTCCCCCTAAATGCGTTTCCAAATGTCCCCCTAAATGCGTTTCCAAATGTCCCCCTAAATGCGTTTCCAAATGTCCCCCTAAATGCGTTTCCAAATGCCCCCCTAAATGCGTTTCCAAATGTCCCCCTAAACGCGTTTCCAAATGTCCCCCTAAATGTGTTTCCAAATGTCCCTCTAAATGAGTTTCCAAATGTCCCCCTAAATGTGTTTCCAAATGTCCCCCTAAATGTGTTTCCAAATGTGCCCCTAAATGTGTTTCCAAATGTCCCTCTAAATGCGTTTCCAAATGTCCCCCCTAAATAAACAAAACAAACAGTGAGGAAACTTAGAATTATTCAGAACACAGCGGTCCGCTTGATATTTGGATTAAAAAAGAGTGACCATGTCACCCCCTACTACAAATTACTGCACTGGCTGTCAGTCGAGGCACGAATAATTTTCAAGTTCTCCTGCATATGTTTTAAACTAGTTTGGGGACTAACTCCTACGTACTTGCTATCTCACTTCATATTCTACAGCCCTATAAGACAAAGCAGAAACCGCTATCTTTTTGCATATCCAAGCATTACCAATTGTAAATACAAAATCTTTCTGGATAGAACTTTTGCGTACCAAGCAAACAAACAACAACCCTGGCTAAACAACTACATTAATAAAGCTAGATTGACCTACAACTCTTTTAGAAAACTCATAAAAACAGCCCTATTCGATAGATATATCACTTAAACAGAAGTTGCACCAAATTCTTTTTTCTTTCTTGTCTTCCCAATATGCCTCCTCTGAAATCCTAATCAAACTATATTTTGTAATTTCTGGACCTTTCATCTAAAAAGTCCCCTCTGAAAATTCTTAACAAACTGTATATTGTAATATTCGCTGTATTTTTTGTAATTTGCTATACTTTTGTAACATTCACTGTATTTTTTTTGTAACATTCGCTGCATTTTTTGTAATTCGCTGTATTTTTGTAACATTCGCTGTATTCTTTGTAATTCGCGACATCTCTCAAACAGGTCCTCTTGGAAATTTTCTTAACCAACTGTTTATTTTATTTTTCGTTTTCTTAAAGTTTCTGTACTCTATATTTCCTCTGACTATCTGCATATTGTAACTCGCTGAATGTCCAGCTCTCCTGACTGTAAACCGCCTAGAAGTCGCAAGATTGTGGCGGTATAGAAGAATAAAGTTATTATTATTATTAAATGTGTTTCCAAATGTCTCCAAACAAACACAGTTCCTACAGCTTAAGACTCGTGTTTTGGCTGTGGGAGCTTTATTCTTCCTCAAATTTCCATGTAAATGCTTGGTGACTTATGAGAGCAATAAGTATGTTTTCATGGATCCATCTCAGTTGGAAATTTTCTTCAAGATAAACCTAAATTAGATAAATTACCTGAAACTAATGCAGTGGTTGATAAAAGTGAAAGATTTTGATGTTAACTGCTTGTTGATATAAATGTATTTTATTTCCTGTTTCTATATGTGATTCTCTCTTCTATGAGACAACGCAGCCCTAATGATGTGGGCTTGAGTAAGAAATATTTTTTTAATGTTGTAATATTTTCTTTGAAATTTTGTGAAATTGCTTGAAGTTTTTATTTGTTGTAATAAATGAATAAATCTATAAATAAATTTTTTGAAAAACTCCAACATTTGCATTCTGCTTTAAACCAAAGCGATTCATAAACAAAGGGCTCCTTTTATGAAGGTGTGCTAGTGTTTATAGTGCGCGCTAACCCCGTGCTACACGGAAAATACTAACGCCAGCTCTATGGAGGCGTTAGCGTCTAGCGTGCAAAGCACTGTAGCACATGCTAAAACCACTAGAACACCTTCGTCAAAGGAGCCCATAGGGTTGGCCCGTATCTTGGCCTTAAACGACATTCGTCATTGATGCAATTTGATTTTTATATGTATGTATTTAGTTTGTTATAATAATAATAATAATAATTTTATTCTTATATACCGCCATCCGAAAAAGTTCTAGGCAGTTCACAACAAGGTGAGCTAATACATGAGATACAGATAAAATACAAATTAAAATGACGGACTTAAAAACAGATAAAGACAGAAAGCATTTACAATATAATGCAGAAAATACCGGCACGGCAGGGAAAGAAGTAATACATAGAACAGATCAAATACGTCAAGCTGAATATAAGGAACGTGATTGCAAAAATGAAGCAGAATGCATTAAGATACCAGCCTATCAAAGAGCCTATCAAAGAGTTGAGTCTTTAACAATTTTCTAAAATAGGAAGAGACCTCTAACATCATTTTTCCAAGTCATACATTCAATTTAGCGGCTTGAAATGAGAGGGTCCTCTCAAGGAACTTCTTATAACGACAGGATTTTATGGAGGGGTATGAAAACAAGTGCACTCTACGTGGGGTCTTTTTGGCGTGACTCAAAGAGAAATGAGACACAAGATAATCTGGTAACAAACCCGAAACTGATTTATAACAAATACAAGAAAAGTTGAACAGAATAGTTTGTTATAGTGTTCTCGATGTGATTTGTATGATAAATGTTATGTTTTATTTTGTATGTTAACATGTAACTCGCCCTGGTTAAGGGTGAGCGATAAATAAACAAACAAACAATAAAAATACATAACAATAGCAATAATAAGAAACAAAAACAATAAAACTGTGGAAGGTGAATGAAAAGAACATTCTCATTAAAGCTTTACAAGACATAGAGGTATCAAAACTTCATCAGCCGAAATAAATCTAATCTCTTCATACCAAGATAAAAGCTTGGGCAAAAAAATGGGTCTTCAATTATTTTCTAAACTGTATTAAGTTCCCACAGAATCTCTAAATGCCAGAAAGGGCATTCCATCCTCTCTCTGAACGTGCGTTTTGGAATAAAAGCAGGTACCTTGTATAAGATCTCCAATTTGATAATATGACAACGGATCACCATGGCTACCATGGGAAGGCACATCTCTTAGTGGGCAAAGAGCCTGCAATGGAAAACATCAAAAACATGAACAAACTCCAAAAGATATCATTGCATTATTCTTTGGTCATAGGGAAACAGCCCTCCTTTGTAGTAAGGCAGGGAAGGGACGAACCTACAAGACACTATCATCTAACTGAATGTGGCTCCTCAGAATAACATTAAAAAAAAGTAAAGATAAAAATTATGAAGGTGGAGCATAAAAGAAATAGAAAATAAACTCTACTGAAGTACGAATGAACCACCCATATAAATGGAGTTAACACAGCAGCTGCAAAATTCTAAACTATAGGGATGGCAATTTTGTTTGTTTTTGAGGGGTCTATAATTGTACAGGCATAAACCTAAGTTGTAACACTCATACATTTGATTTGTAGGCACAAAGAGTTGAAAATTGAGCAAAAAGGTCAATAGAGCAAAATATTTTTTGTCCATACACATCTCTATATTGTTTATTGTACATCTGATATCCTGCTTAATGCAGTAGTTCAAAACATGCAAAAAGGAAGCTATCCCCATAATGAGCAAATGATCTTTTATGGCAGGGCTGCCCAAGTCCGGTCCTCGAGATCTACTGGCAGGCCAGGTTTTCAGGATATTCGCAATGAATATGCATGAGAAAGATTTGCCTGCACTGCCTTCTTGGTATGCAAATCTCTCTCATGCATATTCATTGTGGATATCCTGAAAACCTGGCCTGCCAGTAGATCTCGAGGACCGGACTTGGGCAGCCCTGCTTTATGGGGTCATTTTCTCTTTTTTATTTTTGCTCTTTGTAGGGTTTTTTTTTGTGAGGAGTAAAGAGGCCAGGACTCTTGAGACAACCGTGGGCGCAACAGGACCGCTGTTGAGGTCTGGCTGATAAAATTTGGATTTGGGGACTGCCTCCTTACAACAGAGGGTTTTTTTTTCCCTTTGTGAAGGGATTTGTCCTGCAGTATGTCCGTGTGAAAGAACACTGTTTTGCAATCTTTATTGAGCGGTAGTTTTGAAGTTATGTGGTTGGTGGAGGTTTTTTTAGACCAATGTCTGTACTATAGCCCTAGTTTGCACGATTTAATGTACTATATGGTGTGGGGGTCACTTCTCTGAGGTCTGTTTTTCTCTACGTTTTTGGACGATTGTAATCTTCCTATAGGAGTCATTTACATTACATTAGTGATTTCTATTCCGCCTGTGCCTTGCGGTTCTAGGCGGATTATAAATTATAAGAGATCTGGACATTACCGAGAGAATTGCGTAACAACGATTATCTAGAGAAATTACATAACAGTGATTCATGTACTTTACATGGTGTGGTAGAGGATTCAATTATAAGAATTACATAGCAGAGAATCAAGTGATAACAGGATACAGTAGAGAATATCAGTATATACGGGTTACAGACTAGAAGTTACCTAATAATGACGTAAGAAGTTTGTTGGATAGTGAGGTAAATGCTTATATAGGAGTCAGAATATGTTTGGAAGGAAAGGTTCTAGGAGATGACTAATGTGTTATTCAATAGAGGGAGAGCTTGTGCGAAAGGGGAGGATATTAGTTGGTAAGGACGTGTTTTTTGAATAGAAATGTTTTGATTTCTCTTCGAAACACTTTGATGTCTGTTGTGTTGATCATTAGTTTGGTGATGGTGGGGTCAATTTTCGCTGCCTGTGTCGCTAGAAGGCTGTCGTATAGTTTCTTACGTCGGGTTCCATTATGAGGGGGGGAAGGTGAATAGGTTTTGAGTTCTTCTTGATCTGGATGAGTGGTAGCGGTATAGGCGGTTGTTTAGGTAACAGGGGGCAGTTCCATGGGTTATTTTAAATAGTAGACAATAGAACTTGAATTGAGTTCTTGCTTTTATCGGAAGCCAGTGAGAGTCTACATAGGCGGGAGTGATGTGGTCAAATTTGCTGAGACAGTAGATGAGTCTGATGGCTGTGTTCTGAACGGTCTGTAGTTGTTTTATCATGTTGTTTGGGCATGGTAGGTAGAGGCTGTTGCAGTAATCTAAGGTACTGAGTGTGAGGGATTGTACAATGATCTTGTAGTGTTCTTTGGTAAAGAACTTTCTTATTTTTCTTAGGTTTCGCATGGTGAAGAATGCCTTCTGTATGACTTTGTGTATCTGTGTCTGCATAGTGCAGCGTCTGTCTAATTGTATTCCTAGAATTTTGAGAGTGCTCTTTACATTGATTTGATATTCTGAGATTTATATATAGTTTAGTTCTTTTGATATTTATATTTAAACAATGACATTTTTAAATGAATTGCATATACCTCTTTGTGATGTTTGAATTAGCTCCCATCTTTTCACTTGAAGCTCAATGCTAAGGATTTCAACTGGACTGACTACTAGTTGGCAAATCTGACACAGCACAAAAGCACTGAAGCTTTACTAGCTCACTTTGAAGCTCATTATTAAAGCACATAAGGCACACAAAGTACTACAGAAACATATGGTACTTTGTGTGTGTGTTTTGAAAATGAGCTCCCTTAGTATTAGAGATAATGTGGGCTAGAAATATTTAAATGAATCAATCCTGAATTGAAGTGTGTATGGCCTATTTACGTTACAGAGCTTTTCTCCATTTTGATCTTCTGGGATGGGTTATAGAATGATTTTTTGCAGGTGGTTGGGGAATACAGTGGTACCTCGGTTTACGAGTGCACCAGTTTGCGAGTGTTTTGCAAGACGAGCAAAACATTCGCAAACTTGGTGCCTCGTAAACCGAGCTTGCCTCGCTGTACGAGCGCCCCCCCCCCAGCGATCCGGCATCCCCCCCAGCGATCCGGCATCCCCCCCCCTCCCGCGAGCAGTCAATGACACCCTTTACTCGACTTGGCACCCGTGCCCGAAGATCCTCCCTCTTCTGGCGCGGCCTGGGCTGGGCAGTGCGTTGGAGATCCTCCTTCTTCTGGGCTGGGCTGGGCTGGGCTGGGCTGAACTGGAGAGAGCAAGACTAGAAGGCTTTGAGCATGTGCAAATGCTCAAAGCCAGTCCAGCCCAGCCCAGCCCAGAAGAAGGAGGATCTCCGACGCACCGCCCAGCCGCGCCAGAAGAGGATCTTCGGGCACCGGCACTGGTGCCAAGTCGGGTAAAGGGTGTCATTGACTGCGAGCAGGGGGGGGGGGGATGCCGGATCGCTGGGGGGGGCGCCAAGTCGGGTAAAGGGTGTCATTGACTGCTCGGGAGGGGGGAAAGTAGGATCGCGGTGGAGGGGGGCAACGCGAGCGGGGGGTGATGCTGGTTCGCAGGGGGGGGGGGAAGCTGGATCGCGGGGAGGGGTTTGGAACAGCGTTGGATTCCTCAAGGGGGAGGGGGAGAATGGAGCAGCGCTGGTAGCCTCGTGGAGGGGGGGGGAGGAGGTGGAACCAATCAAAGCAGTTTCCCTTACTTCCTATGGGGAAACTTGTTTTGATATACGAGCAATTTGGTTTACGAGCATGCTTCTGGAACGAATTATGCTCATAAACCAAGGTTCCACTGTATTCCTTTTTCGACTGAGTAGTTCAGCCAGTCTAATAGATATTTATAGTACAGTATATTTTTTATGGATCTGCAGTATTCAGAACAGGCCAGCTGGAAACTACATCCACACCCATTCACCACTGACACCCCCCCTCCCAGAAAAGTAACCAAAAAAAAAATGAATACCCCACCCAAACTTACTTACTGTAAAACACATTTTGAGGTAAACATTTTTGCACGAGCTAAGCACACATTAGGACTTAGCACATTTTAGTAGATAAACCCCCATTGTTGCGACTGGACAGCAGCGAAGCCACAGACCCTACCATGACATTTTTCACAGGTTTCCCCGGTATTTTCAATTTTGTTCTGTACACATTAATGAAGACACAGACCAGTCGCTCTCTTATCCCGCAAAGATTTCTTACAGTGATCTCTAGCAGTGCCACATCTCTGACAATCCCACTGCCTAGACAGACCAGCACAATGAAAAACCCAAATTCTCGAATGGAACTGATTCGTCCAATCACGACATCACCACGTTCCAGGTCTCGGAAAAACAACTCTCGCTTGTCCCTTACGGGAACTTCCATGAACTGCTCCAGTGGTGGCATGATGGCATATAAATCTGAAATTAAGAGGACATAGAAGATGTCTATATTATAGACCAGAAAGAACTTCATGTTTCACAGCAGTTAAGATTACTTGTAGTACTAGGAGAACTGATTTCTAGTGACAATTTGGTGGAGAGTGTGGCGCAGGGGTTAAAGCTACAACCTCAGCACCCTGAGGTTGTGGATTCAAACCCATGCTGTTCCTTCTGACCCCTGGCAAGTCACTTAATCCCCCCCCCCCCCACTGCCCAAGGCATTAGAGAGATTGTAGCCCACCAAAACAGACAGGGAAAAATGCTTGAGTACCTGAATAAATTCATGTAAACCATGCTGAGCTCCCCTGGGAGAACACTAGAGAAAATTGAATAAATAAACAAACATAGAAATAGACGGCAGATAAGGGCCATGGCCCATCTAGTCTGCCCACCCCAATGACCCTCCCCTACCTTTCTCTGTGAATAAATCCCATGTGTCTATCCCATTTGGCCTTAAAATCAGGCACGCTGCTGGCCTCAATCACCTGAAGTGGAAGACTATTCCAGCGATCAACCACCCTTTCAGTGAAAAAGAATTTCCTGGTGTCCCCGTGCAGTTTCCCGTGTGAAAAGCTTCAGCCTCTGATAACCAAAGGTGGTATTGTGACGTCATAGTGCCTCATTCTACCAATGCCTAAGAGCCATCTTCATCAGTGATGTCACAATGGCTTTATCGTCCTACACTTGGCTCATTTTTACTACATTTTGGTTTCTAGAGTAGTGCAGTGACTAGAGCTCTGAGGCTCTGGGTTCAAACCCGGCGCTGCTCCTTGTGACCCTGGGCAAGTCACTTAAGGGCAAATTCTATTAGAAGCGCCCAAAAGTTAGGCGCCTAATTAGACACTGTTCAGCGCGATTCAAGTAAAATTGGGGTGCTGTTTAATGAATCACGCTGAGTGGAACCTATTTTGGAGGCGCCCAAGAAATAGGCCAGCTCTAGGCACAACTAGAAGTTAGGCGCCAAGCTGAGCGCATATGCACGCTTAAGAGCAGTGATTCTGCAACAAGGTGTCTAACATGTAGCCACGCCCAACGCGCATAGCGCCTATTGTTTTGAAGGCCGCCTAAATTTTTAGAGGTGCCTTGTTACAGAATTGCGCTTTCTTGATAGGCGCCTATGTTTCAATCAGTGCCGATTAAAAAGCTTAATTGAGCTTGTTATTCAATTTAGATAGGCGCCTCCGAAATAGGTGCCTAACTTTAGGCGCTGGTTACAGAATTTGGGCCTTAAACCCCCCCCCATTGCCCCAGTTACGTTAGATAGATTGTGAGCCCACCAGGACAGACAGGGAAAAATGCTTGAATACCTAAATAAAACTGTTCTGAGCTCCCCTGGGAGAACAGTATAGAAAACTGAATAAATAAATAGTGTGAACCAGAGCTGGTATTGTGACATCATAATGCCTCATTCCACCAATAAGAGCCAACCTCATCAGTGATGTCACAATGGCTTGATTGCCCTTTACTTGGCTTACTTCTAATAGATTTCGATTTCTAGAGTGGTGCAGTGGTTAAAGCTACAGCCTCAGCACCCTGAGGTTGTGGGTTCAAACCCACGCTGCTCCTTCTGACCCTGGGCAAGTCACTTAATCCCCCCATTGCCCCAGGTACATTAGATAGATTGTGAGCCCACCAGGACAGACAGGGAAAAATGCTTGAGTACCTAAATAAAACTGTTCCAAGCTCCCCTGGGAGAATAGTATAGAAAACTAAATGAATTTAGATAATCTGGATTATTTAGTCATGCTGAGAATTTCGATTCACTCCTTCTTATTAAAATTCTAAGCACTTGCTATTTTAGCAAATATATAAGAGGAAAGCATTTTAACTATTTTGGAACCACACAATTAATTTTGGTTATACAGTGGAACCTCGGTTTGCGAGTAACCCGGTTTGCGAGTGTTTTGCAAGACGAGCAAAACACTCAGCAAACTTTCGTCTTGCAAAACGAGTGTTGACTCGCTACACGAGCTCTCGCTATGGTGGCCCAGAGGTGCTTGTACGTGGTGCGCGTGTTGTTGGAGCGGCGCCGGCTTGACGGGGGGAGTTCAGAGGTCCAGCGCATGTGTCTGGAGGATGGCGGCCGGCTTGAATCGGAAGCTGGGAGGCGCTGGTGGACGGCAGAGGCATCGGCCGCAGAGCCGCACGGGGACCCCGGGGGAAAGGAAACCACCACGCTGCAAGGGCTGCAGCACCCACAGGCAGGTACCCACCCCTGGGCCACCATAGTAAACCTTGGTTGTGGAACGAATTGTTTCAGTTTACATTGTGGCCTATGGGGACATGTGCTTTGATATACGAGTACTTTGGATTACGAGCATGCTCATAAACCAAGGTACCACTGTAGTTTGACAATTTTCCATCACCTTCAGTCTCTTCCCTTGCTTCAGAGGTTGCTGCAGTAGTAGGCTTCCAGGAAACAGAAAAAAGGAGATCTGCTTTTCTTGCAATAAACTGTTGTATCTCAATATTATCGACTCTCTTTTCTTTCCTAATAAAGAAACAAACAAATAAGAACATAAGAATTACCGCTGCTGGGTCAGACCAGTGGTCCATTGTGCCCAGCAGTCCGCTCACGCGGCGGCCCTCTGGTCAAAGATCAGCGCCTTAACTGAGACTAGCCCTACCTAAGTACATTCGGGGTCAGCAGGAGCTTGTCTAACTTTGTCTTGAATCCCTGAAGGGTGATTTCCCCTATGACAGACTCCGGAAGAGCGTTCCAGTTCTCTACCACTCTCTGGGTGAAGAAGAATTTCCTTATGTTTGTACGGAATCTATCCCCTTTTAACTTTAGAGAGTGCCCTCTCGTTCTCCCTACCTTGGAGAGGATGTACAACCTGTCCTTATCAACTGAGTCTATTCCCTGAATGTTTTGATCATGTCCCCTCCCAATCTCCTCTGCTCGAGGGAGAAGAGGCCCAGTTTCTCTAATCTTTCGCTGTACGGCAACTCCTCCAGCCCTTTAACCATCTTTGTCGCTCTTCTCTGGACCCTTTCGAGTAGTACCTGTCCTAGTACCCCACAGGCCTGAGTGCAATACATTTTAGCTGATTTGTACCTGTGAGGCATTTTCTCTCTGAACTGTATTAATTTCTCAGCTTTCATATTTGTGAGTACTGTAAAATGTTCAACTTTAAAATCATCATTGAGATTATCAAGTTTCAAGTTTATTAGGATTTGATATACCGCTTTATCAAGGTTATCTAAGCGGTTTTTACAATCAGATACTCAAGCATTTTCCCTATCTGTCCCGGTGGGCTCACAATCTATCTAACGTACCTGGGGCTATAGAGGACTGAGTGACTTGCCCAGGGTCATAAGGATTATCCATAAGTCTTGCAGTTTGGGGGGTTTCAGAAAATAAGCCAAAACCATAAAGGTGAGCAAATAAAAGCTAGCAAGAGCCACAAGAGAAATTCAGTTTCACTATAGAGCAAAAAGGTAAAAAGGGTCTGTGTGCATTTCTGTACAAAGACTGTGGAATACAATGTTCTTGAACTGTCCTTTATTGTAGGATAAAGTCAAATAGATCCACCGTGTTGAACAGCTGACCTTGTTGGTGGTAACGGACCCGACACAGTCCGTGCTTCGGCTCAAATGAGACTTCCTCGGGGGTCCAAAGCAGTCAAAAGGAAGAGTGGATGTATGTGCAAAATCAAAAACCTCCTTACGCGATGGAGATGTCTTGAATTGGGACAAGGCATCGCAGCTGCTCCTTGTCCCAATTCGAGACATCTTCACATAAGAAGGCTTTTGATTTTGCACATACATCCACTCTTCCTTTTGCTGGGCCGCAAGAACTTGTGGGGACTCTAAATCCAACTCCCGTTGAGAGACTGTAATAACTTCAGTTAGATCCGCCAGTCTAAATAGCCTTCACAGCATTGGATCTTCTCCCTGGTCTAGGGCTACTATCAACCCCTGGGCTACTGCCTGTCACAAGATCTCGCTCTGTGGAGAAAAACTGAATTTCTCTTGTGGCTCTTGCTAGCTTTTATTTGCTCACCTTTATGGTTTTGGCTTATTTTCTGAAACCCCCCAAACTGCAAGACTTATGGATAATCCTTATGACCCTGGGCAAGTCACTCAGTCCTCTATAGCCCCAGGTACGTTAGATAGATTGTGAGAAGATGTCTCGAATTGGGACAAGGAGCAGCTGCGATGCCTTGTCCCAATTCAAGACATCTCCATCGCGTAAGGAGGCTTTTGATTTTGCACATACATCCACTCTTCCTTTTGACCGCTTTGGACCCCCGAGGAAGTCTCATTTGAGCCGAAACACGGACTGTGTCGGGTCCGTTACCACCAACAAGGTCAGCTGTTCAACACGGTGGATCTATTTGACTTTATCCTACAATAAAGGACAGTTCAAGAACATTGTATTCCACAGTCTTTGTACAGAAATGCACACAGACCCTTTTTACCTTTTTGCTCTATAGTGAAACTCCTCTGAGCACTGACCGGCTGGCTCACAGAGAGAGCTGACAACCTTTTATGCCTCTGGTAAGCTGCATACATCAGAGACATGAAATCTTGGTCAAAGGCCTGAACTGGAAGCTACAGGGACTTCTGTCAAGTCTGCCACACGTCTCCTTTCAGGGTCAGGGGCATCAGCGCAGAAGCACTTCACTGACAACGCCGAGTCATGGTTTAGAGGCTCTAACAGGGTTTTATGACTCGGATCTTGAGCTTTCTGCCCTCCTGACCTGTGGAGAGTCTACAGGGAGCTATGGCTCTTTCTTCCCCCCCCCCCCCCCCGCTCTTGTGTGCACCGCAGCTCGCAGGGCATGTATGCTCCTCAGCCGGAAATCCAGCACAAAACTGGCGTGATATGGGGTCTAAACCACCTGAGGAGTCCATAATAATTTACTTCCACCAAAAACAAAGCAATTTGAGAAAAAAGGAGGCTTTTAAAATTAATAATTTAAGCATTCTTATATAAGAAAATAAGGAATGAATATTGGTAATAAGGGACTAATGACTTTTGGTAGTGAATGGGTGGAGCACATTTTTCAAAAGCATTTTTCACCGCTGCCATTCTGACCTCATGAGAGCTGGGGAGAACATAAGAATAGCCTAGTAACCCATTCTCATGGTGGCCAATCCAGATCCCTAGTGCATGGCCAAAACCCAAGGAGTAGCACCATTCCATGCTACCGATCCAGGGCAAGCAGTGGCTTCCTCCATGTCTTTCTCAATAACAGACTATGGACTTTTTCTCCAGGGACTTGTCCAAACCTTTCTTAAAGCCAGCAACACAATCTGCTCTTACCACAACCTCTGGCAACGCGTTCCAGAGCTTAACTATTTTCCGAGTATGGTGTTTGCAATGTTAAAAGGTGAAATTTAAAAGAGTGAATGCACTCCCGAGAGAGGTGGTGGAGAGGAAAACCGTGACAGAGTTCAAAAAAGCGTGGGATGAACACAGAGGATCTAGAATCAGAAAATAATAGCAAATGTTTAAGTACTAAGGCCAGTACTGGGCAGACTTTCACGGTCTGTGTCTTTATATGGCCGTTTGGTTGAGGACGGGCTGGGAAGGGCTTCAACGGCTGGGATGGTATAGATGGGCTGGAGTGAGCTTTGACAGAGACTTCAGTAGTTGGAACCTAAGCACAGTACTGGGCAGAGATTTGGATTCTTGCCCTGAAATAGCTAAGAAATTTTTTTTTTTTAATTGAATCAGGTTGGGCAGACTGGATGGTCCATTCGGGTCTTTATCTACCATCATCTACTATGCTATGTTACTATGTAAGATATATATATATATAAATGTATATACTGTATAAATTTATATGAAAATTAAGATAATGCTTTGTATTATTAGCAGAGAATGTCCTTGATAAAGCCATATAAGCTATCTCCCTGGTCGTTAAGATCATAACAAAAAAGATAGGTAACAATAAACTAATATTTAAGCATTCTTATATAAGAAAATAAGGGATGAATATTAGTAATAAGGGACTAATGACAATGATAGTGCATAAAGCTTAAAGCTATGAGAAATTCCAAGCCTTGAGCTAAACTTTAATGCTAGGAAATGCAAGGTCATGCATTTGGGCTGCAAAAACCCAAAGGAACGGTACAGTTTAGGGGGTGAAGAACTTATGTGCACAACAGAAGAGCGGGACTTGGGTGATTGTATGTTATGACCTTAAGATGGCCAAACAGGTTGAAAAGGTTCTTGTCCCAATGCGAGACATCTCCTTCGCGAAAGCTAGAAGGATGCTAGGGTGCAAAGGAAGAGGTATGGCCAGTAGGAAAAAGGAGGTATTGATGCCCCTGTATAAGACTCTGGTGAGACCTCATTTAGAATATTGTGTACAATTCTGGAAGCCTTCAGAAAGATATAAAATGGAAGGAGTCGGTCCAGAGGAAGGCTACTAAAATGGTACGTGGTCTTCATCATAAGGCGCATTGGGACAGAAAAAGATCTCAATATGTATACTTTGGAGGAATGGCAGGAGAGGGGAGGTATGATAAAAGACATTTAAATACCTATGTGGCGTAAATGCACATTAGTCGAGTCTCTTTCATTTGGAAGGAAGCTCTGGAATGAGAGTGCATAGGATTAGTAGCCAAACTCCTCACCAACTATCTAGAAGACCATAACATACTTCACCCCACACAATCTGGCTTCAGAACCAACTTCAGCACAGAGACATTACTAGGCTCCCTTATTGACACAGCCAGACAACACCTCAGCACAGGGGAAAAAAATGCTTATCATACCTGACCACAGCATTTGACCTGGTAGACCATTACATCCTACTGCAAATTCTGGACACAATAGGTATCTCAGATAAAGTATACTCCTGGTTTGAGGGCTTCCTAAAATCCAAAACATAGAGTAAAATCCAATAAGTAAAATCTGAACCATGGTCCAGTCCATGTGGCGTACCACAAGGATCCCCACTATCCCTACTCTCTTCAACCTATACACTGCCTCCCTTGGGACATACCTAGACAATCTTGGCATAACCACCTATAGTTATGCGGATGACATTATAATTCTCATACCTTTTGATAAACCAAAGACCGTCATGACAAACCCACTACACCGAACACTAGAAACTGTAGCGACCTGGATGGAAGATCACAAACTGAAACTCAACCCAGACAAAGCTAAATTCATCCTCCTCGAAAATGACAAAGTCTCAACCACAACCAACATAGAAATCAACTCAATCAACTACCCCATTCAAACCACCCTAAAAATACTAGGAATGACTATAGACAGATGCTGCACCATGCAACCGCCAATAAATAAAACAATCCAAAAATCCTTCGCAGTCATGAGAAACTTAAGGCAAGTCCGAAAATTATTTGAAAGAACACATTTCCAACTCATAGTACAATCCCTAATACTAGGTCTACTAGATTACTGCAACATCCTCTAATTCCCCTTCCCTGCTACAATGGCCAAACAACTACAAACAATCCAAAATACAGCTCTGAGACTCATCTACTCATTGAGGAAACACGACCATATTACAGACGCATACATCAACTCACATTGGCTACCAATCCAAGAAAGAATACTATTTAAATTCTACTGTATGCTATTTAAAACCTTAAATGGAGACAGCCCAACCTACCTGAACAACCGCCTCATCCAAACTATCTCAACTAGGCATACAAAAACACACACCCCTCAATCAAAGAAGTTAAACAGAAGAAACTATACGATGGCCTCCTAGCTACCCAAGCAGCAAAACTAGATAACCAGATCTCCAATTTACTGATAACTACCCCAGCCTACAAGATATTCAGAAAAGAAATAAAAACTATACTCTTCAAGAAATTCCTGAAACAGCTCTAACATCACAAATACCCTCCTTCCTCACAGATACTATCTGATCTACTCTTTACCTTCTCTAGAAGCGACCAATGATCTTCCATTGTAATCCTCCGTCTATAACTCTTTTGTAATCCACCTTGAACCACAAGGTAATGGCGGAATAGAAATCTCTAATGTAATGTAATTAAGTTAGGAGTAATCTAAGGAAATATTTTTTTAATAGAAAGGGTGGCAGATGCGTGGAACAGTCTCCTGGAAGAGGTGGTGGAGACAGAGACTATGTTTGAATTCAATAAAGCCTGTGATAGGCATGTGGGATCTCTTAGTGAGAGGAAGAGATAATGGTTACTGTGGATGAGCAAACTGGATGGGCCATTTGGCATTGATTTGCCATCATGTTTCTACGAGTGGCACAGCTGAAGTCCTGGGATAAATGTACCAACAAGACACGAAGCACCATTTCACATGCACCACTTTAGAAAGCAGTCCACTTGAGATTTTTAGCCCAAATGGTTTTTCCTAATAAACAAGGACATGATTTTGAAGCATTAACGTCAGTTTCAGGAGAGATTTATACATTTTTCATGAGTATAAATCATACAACAGGACAAGATTTTCATGCACACCCCCCCCCCCCCCACACACACACACACACTCTACACATACCTGGATTTCAAAAGACTTGGATATTCCCGTTTTAGAATTACAAAATATAAGATATAGTTAATACTATTCTGGTACACCAGTGGATCTGACTAAAAGAAGGAACCCCCAAAGTTGACAGAGCAGTGCTGCTTTCTCCAGCAGCCTGTCAAAAAAAAGGTTAGAAGCCAGCGGAAAACAAAAGGAAATCAGATCCTTCAGATCTTATGCTTTCAACTTGAAAAGCTGCTGAAGCTGTGACCCAGAGAATCCAGTATAGCTCTAGTGGCATTTAAAGATGGAAGGCATAAGATCTGGAGGATCCAAGTTTTACCCATTTCCAATTTGTAGTTCCAATTTTCTGTGAAAAAGTAGGGCTAAATCTCCACGTACTTTTTGGTATCAATAACACTGGACCAGCTTGTTCAGGAGTTGATCAGAGTTAAGTAGAAATCACAGTCATAGCCCAGGGTGGTAATGGCTCCGTAGAAAGCACCCTCACTTCCACTGGTGCACAAAACAGCATGCCAAAGCACAAATGGAGACATTTAAAAGCAATGTCATGCAACTCAGTAAAAAAAAAAAAAAAAAAAAAGCTGCAGCCTCGAGAACACATCCAACAGCAACTCATATATCATAGTAAGGTTACCTCTAAAGGCGTCCACTTTTTAATGTGTAAGTTAACCCAGTTTTCCCAAAGAATGTCCTTAACTCAAAAAACCATGGCTCAGCTCAGGAAGGGCAGATTGTTTTTAATAAAATTAATTAAGTAATTAATACTAGATTTGCCATGCTAAGCATGTATATATGCTACGCATGTAGTATATAAAACTATATTTGCCATGCTACGCATGTATATATAATACTACTTATGCCATGCTACGCGTGTATATATGCTACGGAAAGGTTTGCCATGCTATGGATGTATATATAATACTAGGTATGCCATGCTATGCGTGTATATATAATACCAGGTATGTCATGCTATGCGTGTGTATATGCTACGGATGTATATATAATACTAGGTATGCTATGCATGTTTATATAATACCAGGTATGTCATGCTATGCGTGTGTATATGCTACGGATGTATATAATACTAGGGGGTCCTTTTATCAAGCTGCGGTAGGGGTTTAACGCGTGTTAAACCGCCTGCCACGCTAGCCGCTAACGCCTGCATTGTATGTCATGCTATGTGTGTATATATGCTACAGATGTACATATAATACTAGGTATGTCATGCTATGCGTGTGTATATGCTATGGATTTATATATAATGCAGTACTAGGTATGTCATGCTATGCGTGTGTATATACTATGGATGTACATATAATACTAGGTATGTCATGCTATGCGTGTGTATATGCTACGGATGTATATATAATGCAGTACTAGGTATGTCATGCTATGCGTGTGTACATGCTACGGATGTATATATAATACTAGGTATGTCATGCTATGCGTGTGTACATGCTACGGATGTATATATACTAGGTATGTCATGCTATGTGTGTGTATATGCTACGGATGTACATATAATACTAGGTATATCATGCAATGTGTGTATATATGCTACGGATGTACATATACTAGGTATGTCATGCTATGCGTGTGTATATGCTACGGATGTATATATAATGCAGTACTAGGTATGTCATGCTATGCGTGTGTACATGCTACGGATGTATATATAATACTAGGTATGTCATGCTATGCGTGTGTACATGCTACGGATGTATATATACTAGGTATGTCATGCTATGTGTGTATATATGCTACGGATGTATATATAATGCAGTACTAGGTATGTCATGCTATGCGTGTGTACATGCTACGGATGTATATATAATACTAGGTATGTCATGCTATGCGTGTGTACATGCTACGGATGTATATATACTAGGTATGTCATGCTATGTGTGTGTATATGCTACGGATGTACATATAATACTAGGTATATCATGCAATGTGTGTATATATGCTACGGATGTACATATACTAGGTATGTCATGCTATGCGTGTGTATATGCTACGGATGTATATATAATGCAGTACTAGGTATGTCATGCTATGCATGTGTACATGCTACGGATATATATATAATACTAGGTATGTCATGCTATGCGTGTGTACATGCTACGGATGTATATATACTAGGTATGTCATGCTATGTGTGTGTATATGCTACGGATGTACATATAATACTAGGTATATCATGCAATGTGTGTATATATGCTACGGATGTACATATACTAGGTATGTCATGCTATGCGTGTGTATATGCTACGGATGTATATATAATGCAGTACTAGGTATGTCATGCTATGCATGTGTACATGCTACGGATGTATATATAATACTAGGTATGTCATGCTATGCGTGTGTACATGCTACGGATGTATATATACTAGGTATGTCATGCTATGTGTGTGTATATGCTACGGATGTATATATACTAGGTATGTCATGCTATGTGTGTGTATATTCTACGGATGTATATATAATGCAGTACTAGGTATGTCATGCTATGCGTGTGTACATGCTACGGATGTATATATAATACTAGGTATGTCATGCTATGCGTGTGTACATGCTACGGATGTATATATACTAGGTATGTCATGCTATGTGTGTGTATATGCTACGGATGTACATATAATACTAGGTATATCATGCAATGTGTGTATATATGCTACGGATGTACATATACTAGGTATGTCATGCTATGCGTGTGTATATGCTACGGATGTATATATAATGCAGTACTAGGTATGTCATGCTATGCATGTGTACATGCTACGGATGTATATATAATACTAGGTATGTCATGCTATGCGTGTGTACATGCTACGGATGTATATATACTAGGTATGTCATGCTATGTGTGTGTATATGCTACGGATGTATATATACTAGGTATGTCATGCTATGTGTGTGTATATTCTACGGATGTATATATAATGCAGTACTAGGTATGTCATGCTATGCGTGTGTACATGTTACGGATGTATATATAATGCAGTACTAGGTATGTCATGCAATGTCTCCCCATACCATGTTGTGTTGTGCTTTGCCATGCCACGTTTGCCAACACCTTGTATAAAAACCCTTTAACATGTAGAGAAACTGGAAACCCGTTCCGAGCTCCCCGGGGAGGATATAAAGCCTAATTAATGACTAAAATCGCCATTTCCACCGGGGAAGAGAGTCCAATCAGAAAGGCCTTGCTTTCAGTCGCCCCCTCACCTGCCCGGCGGCCCTCTGGAGACGTCGCCCAGCAGGCTGCGGAAGGGCAGGGTCTCGTTCTGCTCGCAGCGGAGCAGGGAGAGCAGCGAGGGCCCGTGCGCCGCCAGGCACTGCCGCAGCAGGTCCCAGTCCATGGCGGCGTCGCGCGCTTCCCGGCTCCCGGGGCACTTTCACCTCGCTCCCTAAGCCCGGGAACGTGCGCGCCTTAGCCTCGCTCTGGCTCCTACACGCCGCTGCTCAGGCGAGCGCGCTTCCCGCCAAAGGGGGCTCGCGCCGAAGGCCGGCGACGGGAATTGCGGAGGGGGGGGGGGGGAATACACTATATTGCCGCGTGTGCGGTTGTTCCGGGGGGTGGGGTCATTCGCTATTCCACCAATGACTGTTTCATTCCTCTTGTTCCGGCTGTCTTTGCTTTGAATTCCAAGCCTCGTTCTGGTGGACCAATAGCTTCTGTCAGTGCGTTCCAAGCCTCATTCTGGCCCTCCAAAAAAAAAAAAAAAAAAAAGCTTCTTTTAGTGCAGTGGTCTCAAGCTCGCGGTCCCTCGGTCTGTTTATCATAATCACCAAAGTAAAATCAAAGAATTTCTTGATCATATGTCTTTTTAGCTATCAATGACAATAAAAGGAAAGATTTATAAACTAGGAAGAGTTTTTATCTCCTGCAAAATTGTCATTTTATTAATAAGACATTAAGGATTTCTTTTACGAATACACGTTAGCGGTTTAACGCGCACAATAGCGCGCGCTAATTTGCTGGCCGCGCTTGCTGCTGCCACCTCCTCTTGAGCAGGCGGTAGCTTTTCAGCTAGCGCGGGAGTTAGCGTGCGCTAAAAAGGTGTGTGCGATAAAGCCACTAACGCGGCTTCGTAATGTAGGGTCATGAAATGGTTAACTGTTGTTTAAAATATTGCTCTGGCCTACATAGCTGAAAACAGTGTACAATCTACTGACCTCATCTGCCTAAAATGTATGTCCCTGCCTTACCACATTGTAAGCTAAATAGATAAGAGTTTGAGCCATGATGTACCCTGCCCTTCTGTACATGTAACATTTAGAACTGTAAGATTTAGATAAGCAGAGAAATGAGCTAGTTTCCTATAGGACTATAAGTTGTAGCCCTGAATCTATCATAAGTGCTGGCTTAGGACCAATAATAATTGTAGAAAAGTTATAGAAGTAACAAATGAGAAGTTGTAGTTTTTGCATGTATTAGTTAGCATATGTTTAGTGAAAAGAGCATAAAAGTCCGTGCATTTCCTGATTCTAACATTCTAGTAAGCAGGCTGTTCACTGTACTAGAGTCCGGCATGCTGTAATAAACCTCTTGTACTTTCTTCACGCCTCTGACTTTGTGTGTCCAAGTGACCTTTCAGTAAAAGGAGCCCTAACTATTTTTTCTGAGGCCCTCCAAGTACCTACAAATCCAGAATGTGGGTTTGAGTTGGAGACCACTGCTTTAGTGCGTGAGAAATAAACAGGTAACCAAAATATCAACATGGTCGGTATATTAAAATTAATTAAACTTGAAACTTGAACCTAATGGTTATTGTAGTGGCCTGACAACTAGAGGAACTAGGTTTGATTTCCACTTCTGCTCCTCGTGGCCCTGGGGAAGTCATTTAACCCTTCATTGCCCCAGGTACAAAATTTAGGCCAGCTTTTACAAAGGTGCACTGGTGAGTAACGTAGCGTTGTAAGAGGATCTGTTAGATTTTGAGCCTTCAAAGGAGAGAAAGTACCTATATATAAACACCTTTGATTCTACTACAGAAAGGTGGTATATTAAGAATCGATTAAAAATGAAAGAACACTTATATAAGTATTCAATACATTGTTCAGATGCCAACATGAAGTGAAAGCTCACTTTGGGAAGCCACAAAACTTAGAGACTTGAAGAAAGCAACAGGTTTTATTAGCATACATATGCGACTCCTGAGCTCCAAGCTGGCTTCAGAAGTCCTGAAAACAGGACGTTACAGAGATATTTATACATTCTTCTGGCTATACACCTGAATTCTAGAAAAAACTTTTCACGTGTTACTTTTCTTAACAATCATTGGTGCTAAGCTCACACTAGCAGGTCATTAGCAGGTCACTTATCTAAGCCCTGCAGTCTTTCTGTTACATGTCGTTTATGCTGAGATAGCCATAAGAAGTTAGAATGTCCAAGCTAACACCCAAGACAGGCAGGCTAGAACATGAGATAAGTTAGGTCTGCAGCTAAACATAATTCAGCATTTTATTAAAGAGAAAACTTAGTTCAACACTTAAGAAAACCAGTCCCAGACTCCTTCAGTAGTAGTAGACGCTACAGGGGCATCAATACCTCCTTTTTCCTACTGGCCATACCTCTCCCTAGGCACCTTAGCATCCGTCACCTTTTCAACCTGTTTGGCCACCTTAAGATCATCACATACAATCACACCCAAGTCCCGCTCTTCTTTCATGCACATAAATTCTTCACCTCCTAAATTATACCGTTCCCTCGGGTTTTTGCATCCCAAATGCATGACCTTGCATTTCTTACCTTTAAATTTTAGCTGCCAAATTTCAGACCATTCTTCGAGCTTCACCAGGTCTTTCTTCATGTTATTCACACCATTCTGGGTGTCTACTCTATTGCAGATTTTGGTATCATCCGCAAAGAGGCAAATCTTACCCGACAGCCCTTCAGCAATATCATTTATAAAAATGTTTTAAAAAACGCCCAAGAACAGAACCTTCAGGCATAGTAGCAATATTTGACTGTTGCCCATATAAAGTAACCATGTAAGTTAGACTGCAAAAATACTGTAGCAGCCTAACTTTATATGAAAAAATTATCTGTATAAAGTTAGGTTAAGCTGCTGAATATGGTAACCTATGTAGATATTGCCACTATTGATCATTATCAGCTCTTGGTCATTTAAATTCTATCACGATTGTGATGTTTTGGTAGTCCACAAGAGGGCACTCTGTGATCACAGCATTTGTCAGCTACAATTAGAGAATGACACAGGGACAAATTTTCTCCCGTTCTCCGCGGGAACTCATTTTCCTGTCCCCACGAGTTCTTTTCCTGTCCCTACCCCACTCCTGTAAGCTCTGTCCTCATCTGCGCCAGCCTCAAACACTTTAAAATCATAAGTGTTTGAGGCTTGTGTGGTTAAGACAGAGCTTACAGGAATGGGACAGGGACAACGACATAACTTGAGAGGGCAGGATGGGGAAATTGAGTTCCTTCAGGGATGGGGAAAAATTTGTCCCCATGTCATTCTCTACACTGCACCACTCTAGAAATCAAAATAGAGTAAAAGTGAGCCAAGTATAGAACAATCAAGCCATTGTGACATCATTGATGAGGTTGGCTCTTATTGGTGGAATGAGGCATTATGATGTCACAATACCAGCTCTGGTTATCAGAGTCTGAAGCTTTTCACAATATTTATTTATTAAATTTTCTATACTATTCTTCCAAGTAGAGAATGACACAAGGACAAATTTTTCCCCATCCCCATGGGAACTCATTTTCCCGACCCGTACCCACGAGTTCTTTTCCTGTCCCTGCCCCATTCCTGCAAGCTCCGTCTTGATCTGCACAAACCTCAAACACTTTAAAATCATAAGTGTTCGAGGCTTGTGTCCCTCAAGGTTCTATCCTATCCCCACTTCTATTTAATATTTTCTTATCTCCTCTCCTTACATTAGCTCAATCCATCGGATTTACTATTTTTGCATACGCCGATGACATACAACTCCTCCACCCAATCAATACTTTAAACATTTCAGACATCAAAGACATTAATAACAAACTAAACACCATATATGACTGGTTGTACACAAACAAGCTTTCCCTCAATCTAGACAAATCCCGAAGTTTGTTACTCCCCATCAATTCCACAGAATTTTTATTGGACAATATCTCTATTAAATCTACACCAATCCAAATGGACACTAAGATAAAACTTTTAGGTGTAATCATTGATAGAGACCTTACCTTTCATGATCACATAAGTTCAGTGGTTAAAACTTGTTTCTATAAATTACGCATCATCCGATCCCTAACTTCCATCCTTGAAACTAACTCAATCACTATCCTGATACATTCATTAGTAATTTCTCATCTCGATTACTGTAACTCTCTTCTAAATGGCCTCCCCCAAAAAGAAATTTGTCGTTTACAACTAATACAAAATACTGCAATAAAACTTATCCATAAAGTAGGCAGATACGACCATGTTACCCCTCTCTTAAAAGAAGCACACTGGCTCCCTATTACTCACCGCATCACCTTTAAAATTATCTTACTATCCTTTAAAATAAAACTCTCTCATTTGCCCTCATTCCTTGACAAACTTCTCATTCCCTACTGCTCCTCACGCACTCTAAGATCAACCGATCAAAAACTTCTCTTTATCCCCTCTATTAAAGACTTCTACAATACACGTAAAGTAAATTTCGCAGTAACTGCCCCTACCCTCTGGAATTCCCTGCCACAGCAACTCCGCGACGAATCACGACTCGATAAATTTAAGACAGATTTAAAGACTTTTTTATTTTGCGATGCCTTCGCTAACACTTAGAGCCATCATCTCTTTTTTTTTTTTTTTTTTTTTCTTCTTTATTATTCTATTCATCAACACTAACTGCTTTCTTTAAAGCGTCCCTCTCCATTATGTTTTATCCTAACCCCACTATCTCCATTTTCTTCTCAAATATGTAACTTCACCCTCCCTTCCCTTCTATCCTCACGGTCTAGTTCGTCCTGTAATGTTATTTGTATATACACAATACCTCTTTTTTTTAGTTTCTCTTTCTTTTAAACATATTGTTAACCAGCCAGATATTAACTTGATGGTTGGTATATCAAAATTAATAAAACTTGAAACTTGAAACTTGTGCAGTTAAGGCAGAGCTTACAGGAATGGGACAGGGACAAATTTGTCCCCGCGCCATTCTCTAGTTGACACTAACTAAGACTGCCTGTTTGTGCTTGGTGCTGGCTGGGAACTGAATGTGAGAGATCTGTTGTTTAGACTGAGCCTTTGGCCAGAACTCCCATGACCTGTTTTTTTCTCCTCTGTATGATAAATGTCTTGGTTTTATCCATTCTGTATAACCCAGATGTAACCTCATATTTTAGAAATATATATCAGTGTCATATTTTGGGAACATGTACCATTACTTGCCATCCTGAGTGCGTTTAGGAGGTAAACATGGCCTGATAATTTTATTATAAGAAGGCACTCAGTACTGCTGTGGTTGAAGCCAGCTCCTGTGGAATGAGGTGCAAACATTGCCCAAGGCCTTTCCCATGAGCTCCAAGCCCGGCCGTTGTGGAGGTTTCCGGATCTGATTAAAAGGCTATAGGATGTTTTTCTTCACAGATAAGTGTTTGATTTTCAATTTTAAAAAATCTAAAGAGAATCTTATACTAATATCGCGTAAGCTACTTGAAGCCTCAGCGTTCTCACTAAGATGTGCCATGATTAGAGAATATTATGCCAACCAAGAAAGTTGACCCTGATTCCTCCACAAAAGGAAAAACAAGCCAAAGCAAAAAAAAAAAAAAAAAACTTGTGGAGAGTCGATGTCCAAGATGAAGGCTTTATTAACACAAATAAATAATCCACATAAAAATGTCTAGGGTCTGAACCTCTGGAAACATGGACCCAACACAGTCCGTGTTTCGACACTATTGTCTTCTTCAGGGGTCCTATAGATAAAAATATGTGGTAAATAAGTATAAATGATATATATAATGTAATATGTGCTGTGTGAGAGTGAAATAAAATAGGATCCAAATGACAAGAAGAATGTGGAAACATCTAAAGAATATAGGGGGTGACCGATGCCATCATATTAAAGTCCACGAGGAGACTAGTGATCTCTTTAATAAAACATAGGGCTCCTTTTAAGAAGGTGCACTAGCATTTTTAGCACACGCACAAGATTAGCACACGCTAGTCGAAAAACTACTGCCGAAAAACTAATGCGTGGAATAGCAGCATTGTAACGCACGCTATTCCACGCATTAAGGCCCTAACGCGCCTTCGTAAAAGAAACCCATAGTGTTGGTGAAAGCCCAATGCACATCTATTAATATTAAAATTGCAAAATATTAAAATTGCAAAATCCACATGAATAGGTGTGCGTCGGAACTGTTACCGTGGCAGCCAGCGCTAAAAACGCTAGCGTGGCTTTGTAAAGGAGGGGCTCTATTGGATTCAATCAGGGACAACTTCAGATTGGTTTATCCATCTCCAAGTGGACTGTGCTATTGTCAATCTAATTGTGCCACGTGTGGAAATTTCTTGTAATTTACAAGAGTCGATTGATTGCAAAATGGATAAAATACTTAAATAGAATATAGAATACCGATTGTATCACACCCAGAGCAATGATCAGATAGCTTCAAAATCCGGAACAGAAAATTGAAGTGGTCTCTACTGGTTACCCAGCTTTATTATCGATAATTTCTACAAAGTATTCTTAAATTTTCTGTGATATTCATTGCAGATTGTGTGACATTATTTTGACTATAGGAAGCTGAAGATAACTTCTGCTTAGAAATCGGTCTGCTGATTTTTCATCTAGTTAAGGCCTCAGTTGAAGACAAAACCAGTTTTATTTCTCAGGATAAATCTTACATATGAGCATTTTCATTTTGTTTTAAAGCAAAATGAAGCAGGCAAAAGAAAATCTCATATATGAAATAATATTGCAAAGAAAACATTTCCTCTGCAAACTCCTAATAAGTCCATGCAAAAAGTGTTATAGGTTTCCTTAGAAAAGTGTTTAAGTAAAGCTAAGTGCAAAGGGGACAAAGTCTCCAAATAGGTTATTTTTGCAAAACCTCTATCGCTGGTGCTGAAATTTATAAGAGCATAAGGATAGCCTTACTGGTTCTGACCAATGGTCAATCTAGGCCAGTATTCCGTCTTCTAGGAGGCCAATCCAAGTCGCAAGTACCTGGCAAAACCCCAAATAGTAGCAGCATTCTACGGAGGGCAAGCAGTGGCTTCTCCCATGACTGTCTCAACATGACTTTTCCTCCAGGAACTTGTCCAAACTTTTTTTTTTAAACCAGCTACATTAGCCACTCTTACCACATCCTGTGTAACGCGTTACAGAGCTTTTACGGTAACTATTCTCTGGATGAAAAAATATTTCCTCCTATTGGTTTTAAAAGTATTTCCCTGTAACTTCATCGAGTGTCCCCTAGTCATTGACATTTTTGACGGAGTGAAAAATCGATCCCCTTGTACCCGTTCTGCACCACTCAGGATTTTGTATCTCCCCCTCAGCCCTAACCTCTTTAGTCTGACTCTCTATCTTGACACTCAGCACCTAAGGCTCTCTTTTACTAAGGTGCGCTAATTGATTTAGCACACGCTAAACGCTAACGCATGCATGTTAGTCTATGGACGCGGTTAGTACACCTTAGTAAAAGAGGGGGTAAGTATTTCCTTTGATCTGAATTTGAACTTACAGTACCTATAGCTTAATTGACCCCTGATGCAGGCTTCCATGCTGAAACATGGTCGTGTTGAGTCCTATGTCTTCAGGCGTCGTTGCATATTCCAGTGACTGTTTATCTACAAATAAATTGTTGTGATCCTCACGTCTGTGGACTCTCACTTTTTGGACCTCCCTTTTCATTGGCTGCTTATACACACCGTGAAAGTAACGAACCTTTCTCCTAAAGCCCCTTACAATTGCTGCACATAAAAGTTCCTTACAACACATGAAGACTATTTGCAATTGAGGAAGTCGATAGCAGCCAGGCTAGCTGCACACTGACGGCATGTAGTAAGTACCACGAGCAATCCACAGTTGATGCCCATTCTCCATGCCTAACCTGCTAGTTCCCACCCTCTTTACCCAGCATGCACTCAGGGCCGGATTCTGTAATTGGCGTCCAAAAAAGATAGGTGCCTATTGCATGTCATTCACACTTAGGCATCCGGTGGAGATTGCTGCGGAACCCACCGTTCTAAGATTTACGGGCAAGTCAGATGCACATCTTCTCGGAAGGCGCATAGAGGGTTACGGGTGACTAAGTTTTTCGCCAGGTTACACCTGGCTGGGCCTCCGCGTGAGCGGTTCATCGGACTTGATGGACCCAGGGTCTGATCCGGTGATGGCAGTTCTTATGTTCTTATGTTATGTTACAGAATTAATTATCTGGTAGTCACCTAACTTAGTAGGTGTCTACCACTTTAAGGTAGACATCTATCCCAAGGGATGTATTGTGGGTGGATTTTGGACATGGTATGACTTAAGCACCAGTAGTACCTACCTTAGGCGTACTCATTTAGACCAAGAAAACCCTAGCCTAGGTGCAACTAAGATTTCAATGCCTATTGGTGTTGTGACCAAGCAGATGTAAGCCCGACCCAAGCTTTAGCTGAAATAAAAAACCCCAGGGTTAAACTAGAAACCCGGCAGAGAAAGTCCAGGATCTGGGAAGATGAAGGTGAGGAAGATAATAGGAATCACCACCAGGGGAGCTCTAGAGGTCCCTGGTCGTCAGCTGACACTGCTAGGTCAGGACACTCCCCAAGAGTAGAAAAGCCAACAGTGGCTTTCAAACAGGGCAACAGGTTAGGGAGGAAGTTTGTGCCTTGCCTCCCTAGGGTGCTTCCCAAGCCAAACAGGGTCAATCGTCCTGTCCCTATGGAATGGAGTGAAGTTGAGCCAGCAGAGGACTTGTCCAGGCTCAGGGAAGAGCCTATGGATTTTGAAGAAACCTGTGCTGCTGTGGAAGTTGATTACCCTGAAAGAATGCAGGTGGACTTAGCTTGTTGCCACAAACTGTGAGTGGAATTTACAGTGAAATGTTTGGGTAGTGTTTTGTTTTTTTTTTGCCATATAACACACGAGTTGAGAATTACTGTGAAAAACTTGGAGAGACGGGGAGAGGTTTTGCTTCCAGCTGGGTGGGAATTTTGTAAAGCTGTTTTTTTGCTTTAAATTGCAAAACCTAGAGCTATCTCCTTCTTCCTGGTATTTGTCTCAAACCTGCCAGAGGCTTGTTTTTTCTTTGTTTGAAGCACTGTTGTTTTGCAAAGCAGTGCACTGGACTGTGTGTTGTGCTGCTACCCAAATGACTTGAAAGTTTTGGACTGACAAAGAGAAGCTGAGTTTTCAGCCTGAGTTTGTGTTGAACTTTATTTTTCCGTGTTTTGGACATGTTTTGGGACTGTTAGTTTGGCCATTGCCATTGATATCACTGCTGATGACCGACTTACCTGTATATCGATCCAGAGTAAAGCTGAAAGATATTTTCAACCATTTGATTAAGTTTTTTTTGTTGTTTTGTATTTGAACTCCAATCCAGCCTGCAGGGTGACTCCGGTCCGGGTCACACGCAAAAAGTACTGTGTTTGTAGTCACCTGTGTCTTGGCCTTGCCTGTGTTAGGCTAAAGTGGTGACCACAGTGTCTAAGACTGATTACGTGCCACTAAGTATGATTCAAGTTTTATTTAAAATTTGATTCAAACGCTTATTAATATTTCTAAGCGATGTACATCAATAAAAAGTGGGGGACACGAAACCCATACATGTCTGGACATTCACTAAAACTAGACTTACTTGAAACAAGTGGGGGGGGGGTGAAGGGAGGAACTACAATTTTAAAGGACAGGAGACATTGAAGGTGTGAACAAAAGGAGGGGGGTCAATAAAAAACAATGAAAAGGGAAGTTAGGAAAATATACACCAAAAGAAAGTGGAATGAAGCTGAGTTTCACTGGCATCCTTGAAGAGAAAGCTTTTGAGAGAACCTTTAAATCTGTCTAACGCAATCTCCTCCCTGAGGTAGAAAGGTAGGTTCATAGATGAAAACGCGCAAGGACAAAGCCGCTATGACAAATGCGCGCAAGACGTCAGAGCGCCGGATTAAAAGGTAACTTTAAAGTGCTCCGAGAGGGGGTGGGGGGGGAACCCCCCACTTTACTTAGAAGTGTTGGCGCTGTCATTGGGGGATTTGGGAAGAACCTCTCCATTAGAGCTGCGGCTCTGAGTAGGGTTACCCTTTGGAAAATCCGGACCCCTAGACCTGTCCCCCCCATGCCCGCCCAGTTCTGCCCTTGTATGCACACAAGTGCATCCATAACTTACGCATACACCCCCAAATTCTACAAACAGTGCCTGAAGTTGTGTGTATGCACAAATTAATTGCTTAAGAAGCCTAATCAGCACCGATAATTGTCAATTAATACCTCATAATTAACATTAATAGGAATTGAATGGAAAATTACGCACACAACTTGCCAGCTGCATCATTTCAAGTGTGCTTTGTGGAAAACGGGACATGGCTAGGGACAGATCATGGGCGCTCTTTTACGTTACGTGCAAGTTTTAAGATAATGCACCGATCTGCACACAACTTAGGCCGAGGCATTTAGGCCAGGTTTTCCTTGGCCTAAATAGGTGCACCTAGAAGTTATGACACACAGTTGCATGGCAAGGGTGAGAGGTGCCCCTCCCCCACCTCCACACGCTCCTTCCTCGCCCCCTCCTGCCGGACGCGCGCCACTTCCCTTCCCTGTACCTCTGTAACATTCCTGGTGCAAGCTGCAACCCCCAAGCTGCTGTCGCCCCCACCGTCAGCTCTTCCTGTGATGTCACTTCCTAAGTGTGGGTCCACTCAAACTCACTAAAGGCCGCGTGAAAATGGAAGCAACAGCTACTCTGCAGGGGGCAGAGGTGGCAAATATGCATCAGAGCAAAGTGAGAAAGGGGGGGGCTGAGGGATTGGTACACTGGCAGGGAGTCTGGGAGGGGGCTGGAAGGCTGGGGGTGAGGGGAGCTGCTGGAAACCGGCAGTGAGATGGGATGACTGGTTGGTTAGCTCAGGTTTGGAGGGCAGGTTGGTAAGCGCAATACGAGGAAGGCAGAAGGAACAGATAAGATGAGCTTTGTAAAAAATAAAAATAAATCTAGCTTCACATTTATTATTTCCATATTGTCATTGAAGCCACCTTTATTTTTAAGAATGCTACTACACAGGGATACTGTTATCATTTAAAAAAAGCAGTCCTGCTTTTCACGCTTTTAATGAAGCACCGCTTGATGTTTCATGTCACAGCACAGAAAGCCTACAGTAGAATGCCAACTTTCCAGGACTGCAAGACCATGCCCACGAGTAAAAGGACAGATTGTTTTGTAAACAGGCTTTTTAATGCCACAGTTTCCTATACCACTTTAATGAGAACATTTGTGGTCATCCTTCTGTAAAAGGACTTGGATTTAATTGCTCATATGTCCAGACTTGAATCCAAGATGAGTTCCTGGCACATAGAGCTGAGATTTCCCTAAATCTGCAGTGGAAGCTAAAGTGACCTGTGTATGCGTAAGTTATGGATGCACTTACGTGCATACAAGGGCGGGCATGGGTGGAACTGGGCGGGCATGGGGGGGGGACAGGTCTAGGGGTCCGGATTTTCCAAAGGGTAACCCTACTCAGAGCCGCAGTTGTAAAGGAGCATTGGTGGGAGTAGGAAGATTTGATCCCTGGCTTCCCTGGGTCTACCACTCTAAATACTAGACCACTCCCTTTACTGTCCCCACTGAGCTGAGCAGGAGTCCTGCCAGTGGGGGGCGCTGTTTCACTATCACATTTTCCAATAGTGAGGGACAGGCAAGCTCTGCAGAACTCCAGGGAACCTATCTGTCCCCAGCAATTCAAAACACAACACTGAAGCATCACCCCTACAGGTAACAATGTGGCTGGAGGAAACCCGCTCAGCTAATTCCCCCTAATTCACTGCACACAAAGCAATTTATTGGCAATGATTAATGGTCCTAGTTTCATTCATTCGGTTCTCTCCCAAATAGGACAGTATTGTATTCTTGTTTTTCTTTTAGGCAGAATCCCTGCAATGTTCCCGGAAGATACAGAATAGATTATCAATATCTCCAAATTTTCAAAAGAAGAAATGAGGTCTCTGATATGTAGCTGTGCCGTTTTTCTTTATAAAGTCTGACTGGTACACCCCTTGCAGCATTTTGTATAGATTCTTGGTATTTTTGCTTTATTATCACTGCTCCAAAGCAAAACCTCCTTTAAATCAATTAATAGGAGAATGGAATCCTTCCAGCTGCCTGAAGGATATGGTGGCTTACCAGGGACAAGATTGAAGAAGGGGGCAAAAATAAAGGACACAAATCTGAAAATCATGCTTGTAATGTTTTCAAATAAACATGTAAATATATCAAGCGATACAATCGTATAAAATGATAATCATATGATTCAAAACGTATTGTAAATTAGATTTAGTAGAAGGGTCTCATTCATCCATACCACATAGGTCAATAAACGGACGTAACACAATTTTATGTGAAACAAATCATAAATACAGAAAAAACGGAGAAAAACAAACCTCAATTGCAAGCAGCCGGGACTACACAAGTACCCTAAGCCGCTTGCATCATCACAGATTTCTAAAAAAAATCTCCGTACACTTATATTTCACTTTCAATCATTCATGTGCAATATTTTCATTCATGTGCAACAAGCCTTATGTTCTTAGTGTTCCGTTGATCTTCAAATATAAAAAAAAAAGTGAATGAGAGCCCAATCTAAAATATGAAGGGAGGCAACAACTCCAATTCAGGCTTTAAACAGAGTCTAACAGCACGGAACCCGAAGTACTAATGTCAGATATAAAAGGAAATGCAATCACTTATCTCCAAATATTCTCAACCGAAATCTTCTTATCCAAAAATCTGACTTCTTCTCCCGACAGAAAAGTCTTCCCGTTTCGCCAAACTGGCTACTTCAGGGGATCCATTAATGTCCAATCTTCTCCACACTTTTGTAAGACACCAATAATAGGGCTAACACCTCTCGAGAACCTGTGATGATGCAAGCGGCTTAGGGTACTTGTGTAGTCCCGGCTGCTTGCAATTGAGGTTTGTTTTTCTCCGTTTTTTCTGTATTTATGATTTGTTTCACATAAAATTGTGTTACGTCCGTTTATTAACCTGGAAAAGCGGAGACTCAGAGGAGACATGATAGAGACCTACAAGATCATGAAGGGCATAGAGAGAGTAGAGAGGGACAGATTCTTCAAACTTTCAAAACATAAAAGAACAAGAGGGCATTCGGAAAAGTTGGAAGGAGACAGATTCAGAATGAATGCTAGGAAGTTTTTCTTTACCCAGCGTGTGGTGGACACCTGGAATGCGCTTCCAGAGGACGTAATAGGACAGAGTACGGTACTGGAGTTCAAGAAAGGATTGGACAATTTCCTGCTGGAAAAAGGGATAGAGGGGTATAGAGAGAAGATTACTGCACAGGTCCTGGACCTGTTGGGCCGCTGCGTGAGCGGACTTGCTGGGCACGATGGACCTCGGGTCTGACCCAGTGGAGGCATTGCTTATGTTCTTATGTTCTATGTGGTATGGATGAATGAGACCCTGCTACTAAATCTAATTTACAATATGATGATGCCAAGGACTTTGCTTGAAAACTCAAGCTGAAGAGTGGAGCTGGAAGATAATGGGATGGAGGTGGGTAAATGACCTAATATTGGGCCGAGCCAAAGTAGTTTTGTTTTGGGCTCGTTCAATTTCATTTGTACAGAATGTGCCCAGGATTGAAGGTTCATTATACATGCAGATATGTTCTGGGCTGGATGGGCTATTCTTATGTTCTTAAGTCTGATTTGCAACCCCACTTCCCCTCAACTCTCTGATAATTGATCATCCTTTTTCTTAAAATAGAGAAAATTTGTGGGAAGAGGGGAATAAAAAGAGTTAATGAGCTCACGTACCAGTGTGGGGGACGGGAAAGTCTTCACAGAGCACTGTGGAACCTGATAGCATACCAGATGGTTTTCTCAGGTCTGCTGACTGGCATTGTGAATTCAGTACGAAAGAGGCCACAACAGACACCGGAAAACTTGTCTTCTCTTTGTTTACGTAGAGGCTTTTATTTTCATCTAACGTACAGGTTTACAAAGAAGTACCAGAAAGTACAGCAAAGCAGCTAAAAATAAGTGACCTGCTGCTTCAGCTTTGAGGACTTGATGATTAAGTGTGCAAGCCGCGGTCTCCGGTCTGCCACATCAGCAGAAATAAATCTATAGCACAGGAGCTGCCTACCAAAGTGTTCCCTTCGGTCTCCTGACAACAAAAAGAGTTCTTTTCTCTCTTTCTGCTCGCTTAATAGAAAACAGGTCTTTCTTCTTTTTTTTGTATATTAAATTCTGCGAATTTAGATGGCATTATACAAATACTAGTATTTTAGCCCGTTACATTAATGGGTGCTAGAATATATGTCTGTCTGTCTTTATTTTCGTCTCTCTCTCTCTGTTCTGCTGTCTTTCTTTCAGTCTGTCTCTCTCCTTGGCCCCCTTTGTCTGTCTGTCTTTCTGTGTCTCTCCCTGCCCCTGTGTCTTTCTTCTTTTCTTTCTGTCTCCCTTCCTCCCGCTGGTGGTAGAATATATGTCTGTCTTTCTTTCTGTTTCTCTCCCTACCCCTGTCTTTTTCTTTCTGTCTCTCTTCCTCCCGCTGTCTTTCTTTCTGTCTCTCTCCCTCCCTGGCCCCCTTTGTCTGTCTGTCTTTCTGTCTCTCTCCCTGCCCCTGTCCCTGTGTCTTTCTTCCTATCTCCTTCCCTACTTCCCTGTCCAGCAGTCGCAGCATTCCCTCTCCCTCCATTTACCGCGAGAGGAGCCTGCACGGACCTAACAGCCCGAGCCCCCAGCAGTGTAACTTCCCGGCGGCTCCTCTCACATTTGCCGCCTTCTCCAACGCAGGAGCGGCTCGTGAGAGGAGAATTTATGGCGCCTGAGCCAATCAGAATCATAGGGCCCCCCTAATGCATACTGGTGATGCACTAGGAGGAGCCTAAGGCCCTGATTGGCTCAGGTGCCTAAGGTCCCTCTCCCAGGGGGAAGGGCTTAAATGCCTGAGCCAATCAGAACCTTAGGCTCCTTCCAGTGCATCCAGGATGCACTGGGAGGGGGAAGGGCTGCTATTTTGGAGAGGCAGCCCTTCAAGGCAGGAGGGAATGGGGGGGCTATGTCAGGGGTGGAGGGTTTGTGAGCTGGGGGGGGTCCCAGAGGAAAGGGTGATTGGAAGGTGGAGGGGGCACTTGGTGTGAGGGAGGAGCTATCAGTGGGTCCCAGTTTTGGTGGAGGGGGCGCTTGGTGTCAGTGGGTCCCAGTGGGGGTTTGCACACAGGGGGGGGCACGGATCTGCACCTCCGCCCCGAGTGCCCCCTACTCTCGCTACACCACCGAATCAGGGATTGCATTGGTTTTGGTAACGTCTCCATTTCATTTCAAATGTGATTTGCAATTTTCTTTTCAAAGGCCGCGTTGCTCCACATAATCCTTTAATGTTTTGGGCAGAGACACAAATGTGTCTGCATGAAAGTGCATCGCTCTCAGCTGTGCTCTTCCCAGAGGGGCCCCTTTCACAATAGCTGCAGTCTGCCTCTAATTAAAGGTTAAAACCCCTGAAGATTCATTTTAATAAACTTTTTTATTGGCGATTTAAACAGTGTGTGTGCAGGAATCAGCGGCTACCGTTGCGAGACCCTTAAGGGCACCCACCCCCAAACTAATTAGTCTTTGTGAAAATAACATAACAAGAAAGAAAGCACAGCGGGTGCTGAAAACTCCACTTGCATCTACGCGTAAATCATTTTTTCATCAATGACCTCGAAATAAATCAGTGGGTAGGATATCCAGATGGGTAGCTGAACTGTGTTAGTCTGATGGGGGGGGAGGGGGGGCTGTCTGCACCGGAAGTGGTCCTCTCTGCCCCCTGCTCCTTTCCTCCCCCGCCGCGTGCCCCTTCCCTCCCCTCGGACCTCTTTCATTTTCCCTGCGCCAGCAGTATTGAGAACTTGCTACCCACGTCAGTGTCGCCTCTCTCTGACCTCACTTCCGGGTCCCATGCCCAGGAAGCGACGTCAGAGGGACAGCCGATACGACGCGGGCAGTAAGTTCGTATGGGGGAAGAGAAGAGGGCACAGGCACGGCAGGAGGGGGGCAGAGAAGAGTGCGGGGGATGGGCGTCGCTCACCCTCGCTACGCCACTGGTCTGATGTTGCAGAACCGATACAGCAACTTGCATCTGACATCAGTGGGCCCTTCTCTTCTGAAACTGTGCGCCCCGAAGAGATTCCGGGTGGGCTACGAGAGATTCCAGAATTTGACTCTATTTTTAAAAATCCCCTTCATAAGTATGTGGGCATCGCTTACGCAAGATTCTGTCAATGGTATGAGCATCTGTGTGCTTAACGATACAATCATTGTGGGATGTGATCGGTCCTTGGAAACTAACAGCAAGTAATTTTAGTTTTATTTTTTTAATGCATTATCCTAACTTGAGCAACAAAACAATTAAGGCTTTGTTACCATTTGGATCTTCTTCTCTTTGCGAACTTGGATTTTCAGCTCTGACCGAAATTAAATCGATAAAAGAGAACGACCGCAGATGGTGAATGATGAAATATGTGTTTTCTTGTTGACTATTGAGCTGCGTTTTGAGTTAATTTGCACTCAAAAACAAGCACATCCATCGCATTGATTAGCAATTCAATTCAATCTATTTTAATTTCACCATTGTTACAATTATGTATACATAGTTTAAAGAACTTTAAATAAAGAACTCTCAAATCTGATTTTTTGATGGTTTTCCAGTGTTAGAATTTAAATGTGCCACGAAAAATATTTGCTCTGTTTACATTACATTAGAGATTTCTATTCCGCCATTGCCTTGCGGTTCAAGGCGGATTACAAAAGAATTACAAAAAACGTATTACAAGAAGAAGATATCTGGTAATTTCTAGTGGAGATAAAGAGTACATGAGGTTGCTTTGGGGAATCGGGAAGGTATTGGGAAGTGGGAAGGAGCGAGCGGTATTAAGTCGTTTGCAGGAATTTCTTGAAAAGTAGAGTCTTTATTTCTTTTCTGAATGTTTTGTAGTCTAGTGTGAGGGAGCTAAGAAAAAAAGTCTGAGAGGCAGTGGTCTAAAGATTATCTCAATAAGCGGAGGGGAAAGTTATCAAGGTACGGTAAAAGGTGAGCTGCCCATATGACTGTGAAAGAAATAACTGTTATGGAAGCATGTTACCTACGCAGCAGAGAGTACAGTTTAAGATTCTTTCAATAAGAATATAAAGAACATAAGAATTGCCACTGCTGGGCCAGACCCAGGGTCCATCGTGCCCAGAAGTCCGCTCACGCGGCGGCCCACTGGTCAAAGACCAGCGCCCTAACTGAGACTAGCCCTACTTGCGTACATTCCGGTTCAGCAGGAACTTGTCTAACTTTGTCTTGAGTCCCTGGAGGGTGTTTCCCCCTATAACAGCCTCTGGAAGAGCGTTCCAGCTTTCTACCACTTTCTGGGTGAAGAAGAACTTCCTTACGTTTGTACAGAATCTATCCCCTTTTAATTTTAGAGAGTCCCTTCTCGTTCTCCCTACCTTGGAGAGGGTGAACAACCTGTCCTTATCTACTAAGTCTATCCCCTTCAGTACCTTGAATGTTTCAATCATGTCCTCTCTCAATCTCCTCTGTTCGAGAGAGAAGAGGCCCAGTTTCTCTAATCTTTCGCTGTACAGCAGCTCCTCCAGCCTCTTAACCATCTTAGTCGCTCTTCTCTGGACCCTTTCGAGTAGTACCGTGTCCTTCTTCATGTACGGAGACCAGTGCTGGACGCAGTACTCCAGGTGAGGGCGTACCATGGCATGATAACCTTCTCTGATCTGTTCGTGATCCCCTTCTTTATCATTCCTAGCATTCTGTTTGCCCTTTTTGCTGCCGCCGCACATTGTGTGCACGGCTTCATCGACTTGTCGATCAGAACTCCCAAGTCCCTTTCCTGGGAGATCTCTCCAAGTACCGCCCCGGACATCCTGTATTCGTGCATGAGATTTTTGTTACCGACATGCATCACTTTACACTTATCCACGTTGAACCTCATCTGCCATGTCGATGCCCATTCCTCGAGCTTGATTATGTCACGTTTCAGCAAATCTTATATTACGTTTCCCCAGGGCACTAAAGGAGGTTTTTTTTTTAAACCTATCAACCCAGAAAATGTTTGAGATTTGAAAATGGTATGAAGCTGAATTTGGAGGGTAAGATCTCATGTTAAGATTGGGGCAAAAATGCTGACTGTAGCAGGTGCCAAGCTTCGGAATGCACTGCATGGCATTCTGCAATTTTGTGATGGGAGAATTTGCTGTTGAAGCCTTACCGTCCTGTAAATGTTTTTTATGTAGGACACTGTTAGTTAATGTTTTATTGTGTTTGTTCTGTCAAAAAAACATGTTTTAGTATTTTTAATATGTATGCATGTAATTTTGTTAAAATAAAAGTGAACTGCTTAAGTGTAGTTTAGTAAAAGGATCTCTTAGTCCATATAATTTCATGCGAAACAACCCTCCAGTAGAGACAAGTGCTATGGAAAATACTTGTAGGGTCTTAATAAGGAGGAAAAGCCTCAGTCCCTATGAACTGCCCTCACGATGCTCAGGATTGGCATAAAAACTTCCTTTAAACGACAGTGAAATATAGTCATTCAAACTCAGCTTTGGAAGTTTCTCTGCTCGAATAGTCCATCTGACGGTGGCCAGCGTTTCACAGCCACTCCGCTGCTGAATCAGGGAATGCCACGGACCGCCACAGTTTACTGCACAGAAAAAAAATGTTATTGCAAATATGTATCTGCATACTCAAGCAGAAATCCAAAGTTTATTGAAAATGAAAACACTTACTAACGCAGGAAATCCTTTCACACTTCCATGAGCACCAAAAACATGGCATTTCGGTGTCTAGTGGCCTTAAATAAGGCACCCAATCAGCAACTTTTTTTTATTTTTTTCATTTGGATTTATTAATTGCCTTTTCATGAAGAGATTCACCCAAAGCAGTGAATAATAATCAGGTACTCTTAGGTATTTTGATGCTTCATCATTCAGAATTATGGTACAATCCCTTATACCAGGGGTAGACAATTCAGGTCCTCGAGAGCTGGAGCCAGGTCAGGTTTTTAGGATCTCCACCATGAATATGTATGAGATGGATTTGCATGCACTGCCTCCTTGAGATGCAAATCTATCTCATGCATATTTATGGTGGATATCCTGAAAACCTGGCCTGGCTCCGGCTCTCAAGGACCGGAATTGCCTACCCCTGCCTTATACTAAGCCAACTTGACTACTGCAATATCGCCTATCTGGCAATTACCCAGAACTTGCAGTGATTACAACTGGTGCAAAATGCAGCGGGCAGACTGATTTTTTGGGCGGAAGAAGCTCAATCACATAACTCCTTCCTACCGACTCCTGTACTGGTTGCCGATGGAGGCACGTGTGAAGTTTAAGTTCGGTTGTTTCCGCTTTAAGGTACTTTTCGGCCTAGCCTCCAGATATATATCTGACCTTTTCTCTCTTTCAACCAATCAACGTGAATTGAATGAAGCTCAAACGTGAATTTCATTTCCCCACCGGTTCAAGGATGTAAATTTAAAGGTTCATAGACAAGTCGGCGAAAGACAAAGGCGCGCGCCGACAACTGAGCGTAAGACGGAGGTGCGCACCGAAGAAAATTACAGTTTTTAGGGGCTCCGACGGGGGGTTTTGTTGGGGAGCCCCCCCAGTTTACTTAATAGAGATCGCGCCGGCGTTGTGGGGGGTTTGGGGGGTTGTAACCCTCCACATTTTACTGTAAACTTAACTTTTTCCCTAAAAACAGGGAAAAACTGAAGTTTTCAGTAAAATGTGGGGGGTTACAACCCCCCACCAACCCCTACAATGCCCCCAAAACGCGGCGCGATCTCTATTAAGTAAAGTGGGGGGTTTACCCCCCCCGTCGGAGCCGTAAAAACAGTAATTTTGTGCGGCACGCGCCTCCGCGCTGCGCTCAATTGTCTGCGTGCGCCTTTATCCCGGCGCGCTTTTGACCTGACACCAAATTTAAAAGACATCATTAACATCTCTTCTCATATCAGGCAGCATTATGGGGTAAAGATCTGAAACAATTACTCATGCTTGCGACTACTTATGGGGAATTTAGGAAACACCTAAAACATATCTGTTCCTAAAGTACATAGGCAGCTGCACTGCACAATCTTTCCCCCACAACTGATCGCAAAATTTCAACTCTGTTAGTGCTACTCAATCTGTAACATTTTTAACCATTGTAAACTGCATAGAGCTTCACGGTCCTGCGGTATATAAACTGTTGTTATTATTATTATTATCTGTCCTGGCAGGCTCACAATCTAACTCTTGTACCTGGGGCAATGGAGGGATTAAGTGACTTGCCTGGAGTCACAAGGTGCAGGCTGGGATCAAACTCACAACCTAAGGGTGCTGAGTCAGCAGCTCTAACCACTAGGTCACGCCCTCCCTCAACCAATAAGATTCTGATTGGCTCCAGTCAGTATCTACATCACTAAAATACACTATCAAACAAGAATTGTGCTCTACCATTTTTATTTATTTATTTTTTTTTATTACCGTATTTGCCGGCGTATAAGACGACTTTTTAGTACCTTAAAATCATCCCCAAAGTCGGGGGTCGTCTTATACGCCGGGTACAGTTTACATGCCCTTACTTGCGGGGCTGGATGTACTCAGTCGCGCGGCTCTTCTTCTCCCTACCTTCTCTGCTTGCAGCACAGAGCCGAACGGAAGTCTTCCCGACGTCAGCGCTGACGTCGGAGGGGAGGGAGGGCTTAAACAAAGCCCTCCCTCCCTCTGACGTCAGCGCTGACGTCGGGAAGACTTCCGTTCGGCTCTGTGCTGCAGGCATGGCAGGTAAGGAGAAGGAGAGTAGCCTCGCGGTTCGAGGGGCGGCCGCCCCGCCCCGGTTGCAGCACAGCCGGCCAGGTTCTCTTACTTTTGTGGCACTTCCCCGACCGACTGATAACAGCCCGGGTCCGACAATCCTCCCTGCCCTGTAGCCGCGAATCTAAATACCTTCTTACAGCAGCTGTAAGAAGGTAATTTAGATTCGCGGTTAAGGGCAGGGAGGTTTGTCGGACCGGGGCTGTTGTCGGTCGGTCGGGGAAGTGCCACAAAAGTAAGGGAACCTGGCCGGCTGTGCTGCACCCGGGGCGGTAGAGAAGGTGTGCGGAAGAAGGGGTCGTCTTATACGGCGAGTATAACACAAAACTCTATTTTTTAACTGAAAGTTGGGGGGTCGTCTTATACGCCCAGTCGTCCTATACGCCGGCAAATACGGTATTTATTTATCACATTTTCCATAAAAAAATATCAAATATCCACTTGTACAGAAAGATAGAGTTATCTAAAGAATATAGAATACAAAAATTTTGTTATATTTAACACTATCAAAAAGAAAAATAGCTTAACTCCAGCTCAAGTCCACAAATCATGGATCCAAGAAGTAATAACAGCGAGCATTAATATAAGAAAAAAAGAAAAAAAAAAAAACCCCAGGAAATTCAGGAAATCCAGTCAGCTGAAAAATATCCAAATTAATTCAATGAGCTCTCATGATATCCCTGCATTCAGGCGCGTAGCCGACAAGAAGGTAGTCAGTTGTGTAGGGTCAAAGAAAACGTATTTTTGCTTTTGATATATTATCGCACATTTACATGGGTGTCTTAGAAAGAAAGAAGCTCCAAGCGCAATAACTCCCGGTTTTAAGATCAGAAATTCTCGACGTCGTTTTTGGGTTTCTCGTGCCAGGTCAGGAAACATTTGTATTTTACGTCCCAAGAATTCTTTTAATTTATTTTTAAAGAAAAGTCTTAATAACCGTTGTTTATCTGGTGCCAAGGCTACTGTGAGGAGTAAAGTTGCTGGTGTCACGGTTTCCCTGTCCGACTGTTCCAAAATTTTTGGAATGTCTAATGGCTTTTGGTCCATTGGTAATTCCTGTAATTTTGAATGTTGTCCTTCTTCCCTTCGTATAGGCAAATAGTAGACCTGGGTAAACGGCGGCAGCAGTTCTTCTGAAATTCCCAATATCTCTACCATGTATCGTTTCAGCATATCTCGCGGGGGTATTGTTGCCACTCTAGGAAAGTTAATTAGTCTAAGATTATTATTGCGAGAAATATTGTCCAATGCTTCCAATTTCCTTCTCAAATTTGTGTTGTCTCGCATTAATGTTTCTGTTAGCTGTTTGGTGACCGTGTTTGAATTTTTTAATTCTTGCATATCAGTCTGTATATTAGTTATATATGTATCATGGGTTTTTAATTTTTGTTCAACTTGGCACAGTTGAGGCTTAATAGAATTAGCCAGATCTGCCACTAGATCCCAAATTGCTTCTAGGGTTATTTCTTGGGGCTTATCTATTGTGGTATATTTTTGAGGCACAGTATTACACAATTCAACTGACCTCGCCTCTTGTAGGTGTCCCTCTTGAATGCTGTTGTTGATAATATCCTCAGACACCACAGGGCTCTCCAAACGGGAGTCCTGCTCTAAATCCAAGCTCCCCTCTCTGATTTTCAAAGCCTCACAGGAGGGGAGCTCACCGCCTTCCAGTAACTCCTCCTCTTGTGGGGAGCTGGCTGTCCGAGGTAGTGGGGGAGGTGCTCTGGCATCGGGGCTAAGGGAGATCTCTAGTCCCGGGGAGATCGCCTGCAGCTCGCCTCCAAGTGCCTCCATCGGGTGAGCCGCCGCCGCCACGGATACTGCCTGCATCCGGCGAAGAAGTTCGTCGATACCGCCGACTCTGATGGGGTCTGGGCGCTGCGAGGCTGCAGCGGCGCTTCGGCCCCTTCGTTTTGGCATTTTGAACAAAGGAAAAGTTTGTTGAAGAAGCAGGTAAATCTTTTCATCGCCCGAAAGTCTCAGCCAGGACGCTCAGCTAACCGTCCCTGCGGCCATCTTGGATCCTGGTCTCACCTCATTGATCGTGCTCTACCATTTTTATATCATTCTCTTGCAGTATTTATACCATGCCACCCTCAATAAGAACATTATAATAGGTGGGTATCTGTTTGGTTTGTAGAGTATTCTTTTAAAAGAACATATTCCTCCTTTTGACTGAGCAGCCAGAAACTAGCTCTCACCTGTTGAATATTCAAAGACTATTGGCCCCTCCCACCTGCCTCACCTGAGTTCTTTCACCCCTTCCTCCCTTCCCTGGCCTGACCAACCACCAATTCCTCTTTTTCATTCTTACCTGTCAATCTCCAGGGTCTTCTCCCAGTCCATTGTCCCTCTCTCTCTGTCTCTAGTCTAACAGCTCTGCAATGGTCCATGTTAATGTTCTCTTCAAGAGGGCCTGGGATAGCTACGTAGGATCTATCAGAGAGATAAAGCGATAATGGTTACTGTGGATGGGCAGACTAGATGGGCCTTTTGGCCTTTATCTGCCGTCATGTTTCTAGTTGTTGGCTCTACATCCTTCCAGTCTATGGCTTCATAGCTTTTTCAACGGACAAACTAAAACATGTTCTTTGTAAAATACAACATGGGTGACTGCAAACAGTGGCCTCTGGTGGCTAGAACTGCAACAGCAGGACCCCAACAGACAAACACAATGGACAGCTCTAAGCATATCATGGGAGGGGCCGCTGAAAAGTTCTCTGCCCAACCAAGAAGAGAACGATGTGGAGCTATGAAACGTACAAGTTAGTCCACACTTTTCTTGACACTTTTCATTTCAATGAAGCAAATACATCTAGTAAATGGGCACAAGTAGAGGGAAACCAAGCCATTGTGACATCACTGATGAGGGTGGCATGGATCTTAGGCATTGGTGGAATGAGGCATTATGACATCACAATAAGAGGGGCCGCTGAAAGGTTCTAAACCCAACCAAGAAGAGAATGATGTGGAGCCATGAAACTTATAAGTTATTCCACACTTTTCATTTCAGTGAAGCAAATGCATCTAGTAAATGGGCACAAGTAGAGGGAAACCAAGCCATTGTGACATCACTGATGAGGTTGGATCTTAGGCATTGGTGGAATGAGGCATTATGACATTACAATAGGAGGGGCCGCTGAAAAATTCTCAGCCCCACCAAGAAGAGAATGATGTGGAGCCAGGAAACTTACAAGCCATTCCACGCTTTTCTTGACACTTTTCGTTTCAATGAGGCAAATGCATCTAGTGAACAGGCACAAGTATAGGGAAACCAAACCATTGTGACTTCACTGATGAGGTTGGATCTTAGGCATTGGTAGAATGAGGCATTATGACATCACAATAGGAGGGGCCGCTGAAAAATTCTCAGCCCCACCAAGAAGAGAATGATGTGGAGCCATGAAACTTACAAGTTAGTCCCCACTTTTCTTGACACTTTTTGTTCCAATGATATATAGAAAGATTAACAATTCTCCATTATCAGAAATAATTCTTTTATAAAATTAACCTTCTTGGTACTGAAATATCTGCTCGTGACAACTACGATTGCATAGAAAGTAGCAGTGGAACAGCAATGATTATCTTTTCGCATTCTTGTAAAAGCTGATTATCTGCTCTCTCAGGAGCCATCTGGAAACTCCCTGTTTTATTTCCTTCAGCAGTTTTATTGAAAATAAGGTTTTATTCCACTTGGAAACCTCTCTCATTCTTCTTGCTCAGCAGTATATTGCGGCAGAGTCTTGGGAGGGGGCAGAGACAGGATGGAAGAAAACGATATTGTGTTTGAATCTACCAACCTACTCTAGAAAGTCACCAAATCACTTTGGAGAAAGTAGACCAGGTCAGGCTGGAAGGGCAAAGGACTCCTTACACTAATCCAATCTGAGACCTTCTGATTCTGTGGTCTGGACTAACTCCTTGAGGATTGATAAGGCGATGACTTTTGTCCAATGTAGAGAGCAACCGGGAAGGGTTCATTGTAATGAGGTCACACTAATTCTGCGAGTGTTTCCAGAAAGTAAGAAACAACACTGAACTGGACACAAGAGAAACACATTTATTAATGTGAATTCAGTATCTTCAGGCACCATACAAGAGATGTGGGGGTTTACAGCACATAAGAATAGCCAGAACGGGTGAGATCAATGGTCCAGCTACTACTACTTATCATTTATATAGCACAGAAAAGCGTACGAAACGCTGTACATTTTGACATTTATAGACGGTCCCTGCTCTGAAGAGCTTACAATCTAACTTGGACTGACAGACCTGATATATAGGGTTGGGGATGCAGAACCTAAGGCGAGAGGAGTTAGGAGTCGAAAGCACTCTCAAAGAGGTGGGCTGACATTTATAGACGGTCCCTGCTCAGAAGAGCTTACAATCTAACTTGGACAGACAGACATGACATATAGGGTTGGGGATGCAGAACCTAAGGCGAGAGGAGTTAGGAGTCGAAAGCACTCTCAAAGAGGTGGGCTGACATTTATAGACGGTCCCTGCTCTGAAGAGCTTACAATCTAACTTGGACAGACAGACATGACATATAGGGTTGGGGATGCAGAACCCGAGGCGAGAGGAGTTAGGAGTCGAAAGCACTCTCAAAGAGGTGGGCTGACATTTATAGACTGTCCCTGCTCAGAAGAGCTTACAATCTAACTTGGACAGACAGACATGACATATAGGGTTGGGGATGCAGAACCCGAGGCGAGAGGAGTTAGGAGTCGAAAGCACTCTCAAAGAGGTGGGCTGACATTTATAGACGGTCCCTGCTCAGAAGAGCTTACAATCTAACTTGGACAGACAGACATGACATATAGGGTTGGGGATGCAGAACCTAAGGCGAGAGGAGTTACGAGTCGAAAGCACTCTCAAAGAGGTGGGCTGACATTTATAGACGGTCCCTGCTCTGAAGAGCTTACAATCTAACTTGGACAGACAGACATGACATATAGGGTTGGAGATGCAGAACCTAAGGCAAGAGGAGTTAGGAGTCGAAAGCACTCTCAAAGAGGTGGGCTGACATTTATAGACGGTCCCTTCTCTGAAGAGCTTACAATCTAACTTGGACAGACAGACATGACATATAGGGTTGGGGATGCAGAACCCGAGGTGAGAGGAGTTAGGAGTCGAAAGCACTCTCAAAGAGGTGGGCTGACATTTATAGACGGTCCCTGCTCTGAAGAGCTTACAATCTAACTTGGACAGACAGACATGACATATAGGGTTGGGGATGCAGAACCTAAGGCGAGAGGAGTTAGGAGTCGAAAGCACTCTCAAAGAGGTGGGCTGACATTTATAGACGGTCCCTGCTCTGAAGAGCTTACAATCTAACTTGGACAGACAGACATGACATATAGGGTTGGAGATGCAGAACCTAAGGCGAAAGGAGTTAGGAGTCGAAAGCACTCTCAAAGAGGTGGGCTGACATTTATAGACGGTCCCTGCTCTGAAGAGCTTACAATCTAACTTGGATAGACAGACATGACATATAGGGTTGGGGATGCAGAACCCGAGGTGAGAGGAGTTAGGAGTCGAAAGCACTCTCAAAGAGGTGAGCTGACATTTATAGACAGTCCCTTCTCTGAAGAGCTTACAATCTAACTTGGACAGACAGACATGACATATAGGGTTGGGGATGCAGAACCCGAGGTGAGAGGAGTTAGGAGTCGAAAGCACTCTCAAAGAGGTGGGCTGACATTTATAGACGGTCCCTGCTCTGAAGAGCTTACAATCTAACTTGGACAGACAGACATGACATATAGGGTTGGGGATGCAGAACCCGAGGTGAGAGGAGTTAGGAGTCGAAAGCACTCTCAAAGAGGTGGGCTTTTAACTGGGCCTTGAACACTGCCAGAGACGGAGCCCACCGTAGGGATTCGGGCAGCTTCTTCCAAGCATACGGCGTGGCAAAATAGAATGGATGGGGTCTGGAGTTGGCAGTTGAAGAAAAGGGCACAGATAGGGACTTACCAGCTGAGCGGAGCTCACAGTGGGGGGGGGGGGAGATCATAGGGGGAGATAAGTGAAGAGAGATAGTGAGGGGCAGCTGGGTGAGTCAGTAAGAGGAGTTTAAATTCAGAAACGGTTGGGAAGCCAATGAAGTGACTTTAGGAGAGGTGTAACGTGAGTTTAGCGGCTCTCACGGAAAATGAATCATGCAGCTGAATTCTGGATGGATTAGAGTGGAGCGAGATGGCTAAGCGGAAGACCAGAAAGTAGCAAGTTGCAGAAATCTAAGCGTGAGGTGCTGAGGGTGTGGAAAAGTGTTTTGGTAGTGGGCTCAGAGAGGAAGAATCCAACTAGTCCAGTATTCTGTTTCCACAGTAAAACAACCCATTTTAAAGGTAGCCTATGTTGATAACATTCTAACAATAATTATTGTCTTTCTATTAACACAAATTATTACATTACATTACATTAGTGATTTCTATTCCGCTTGTGCCTTGCGGTTCTAAGCGGATTACATTAGAAGATGGCTGGACATTTCCAGGCGATGACAATACAATTATTTGTATAACTTTACAAACTTTGCAAACCTAACTTTACTTAACTTTTCGTACATAACTTTACATAACTTTACGTACATAACTTTACATAACTTTACGTGGAGTTACTTTGTGTTACTTTACATTATCCTTACCGTGCTTGCATAACTTGCATTAAGTTTACATAATTTATCTTACATAATTTATCTTACATAGCTTTACAAGACTTTACGTAGAGTTATTTTATGTTATTTTACCTTATTATTCCAGTACATTGCATAACTTACATTACATGATATTACAAAGCATAACCTTATGTTATATTACAACGTATAACCTTATGTTAATTTACATAATATTACAACGCATAATCTTATGTTACCAAAAATCGTCTGTTCCTAGGTTGCTATATCTGATTTTTTCGGTATTTGGGGAGACTGTGTTTCTAGATATGAATTGGCTTTACGCCCGATGCAGCTAGATTAGATGTTGCCTATGGGGACGAAGTTGCAGTTGGTTGTGAGTTGCAGTAGGTTATGAAGGGAGAGAAGATGATGGTAGATTATAATATTGGGATGTGTTTTTTGAATAGTATGGTTTTTATATCTTTCGAAACGCTTTGTAGTCCGTAGTTGTGGTCAGCAGCTTGGATATGGTGGGGTCAATTTTCGCGGCCTGTGTAGCAAGTAGGTTGTCATATAGCTTTTTGCGTTTTGTGCCTTTGAGTGAGGGGTAGGTGAATGGAGTCTGGGTTCTCCTTACTCTAGTTGAGAGGTTTCGGGTTAGGCGGCTGTTTAGGTAGAGAGGTGCTGTTCCGTTTATTGCTTTGAATAATAAACAGTATAGTTTGAATTGAGTTCTTGCTTGTATCGGTAGCCAGTGTGAGTCGAGATAGGCATTAGTGATGTGATCGTATTTTCCTAGCGAGTAGATAAGTCTGAGTGCTGTGGTTCTGTACTGTCTGTAATTGTTTGGTCATGTAAGCGGGGCAAGGGTAGATAAAGGCTGTTGCAGTAGTCTACAAGTCCTAGTACAAGTGATTGGACTAAGATTCCTGTATTGAATTTTGTCAAAGAATTTTCTTATTTTTCGCAGGTTGCGCATGGTGTAGAAGGCTTTTTGGATGGTTTTGTTAGTATGAGTCTGCATTGTGCATCTCCTGTCTATTGTTACTCCCAGGATTTTGAGTGCTGGCTGTATTGGGTATGTGATTGCATTTGTCGTCAGATCAGTTAAGGTAGGTTCTTTGTCTTTTTCTAGCAGCAGGAATTTGGTTTTATCCGTGTTCAGTTTCAGTTTGTGGTTGGTCATCCATGTTTCTACCGTTTCCAGAGTTATTTTCAGTCGTCCTGATGAGTTGGGGTCTTGGGTATTGAAGGGGAGAAGGATTGTTATGTCGTCTGCGTAGCTGAATGAGACTATATTTAGGGAGTCTAGAGTGGTGCCCAGTGAGGATACGTAGAGGTTGAAAAGTATGGGTGATAATGGAGATCCTTGTGGTACTCCACAGGGGTTTGACCAGGGGTCAGATATGTGGTCTTTTGTCTTTACTTTATAAGTTCTAGTTTTTAGAAAGCCTTGGAACCAGTTGAGTACCAAACCTGTGATCCCTATGGCGTCTAGTATCTGGAGTAGTATGTTGTGATCCACTAGGTCGAAAGCTGCTGAAAGATCTAGTTGGATAAGTAGTATCCTGTTCCCTTTGCTGAGGTGTTGGTGTGCTATATCCATTAGAGATACAAGTAGTGTCTCTGTGCTGTGGTTTTTTCTGAAACCTGATTGTGATGGGTGTAGTATGTTGTGGTCTTCTAAGTAGTTGGTGAGGTATTGTGCTACAAGACCTTCTTGTAGTTTGATATATAATGGGATTGATGCGATGGGTCTGTGGTTGGCTGGATTATTGTTTGGAGCTTTGGGATCTTTCGGTATGGGGGTGATAATAATCTCGCCTAGTTCTGGTGGGAAGTGACCATCTGTGAGCGTGGATTGTAGCCAGTTCATGAGGTTAGCTTTGAACTTGATGGATGCGGTTGTTAGCAGGTACGATGGGCAGCTGTTTAGGTCACAAGAAGTTTTACTATATTTGTTGTATAGTCGAGTCATGTCGTTCCATTGTATTTTGGGGAAGTTAGTCCACGTTCTGTCAGCTACTAAGGCTTCATCTATTGTTGGTGTTGTTATAATCTCATCGAGGAGGGTTAATGAATTGTTGAATGTGGATCTGATATTGGTGATTTTGTGCTTGAAGTAGTCTGCTAATTGGTGAGCTGAAGGAGATTGGTTTCCTTGAGTAGCTAGGAAAGGTTTGGTGTCTGTGAGTTTTCTTACAATATTGAAGAGTATTTTTGAGTCTGGGTTTTCAGTGCCTATTAGTTTGGAATAGTATGCTTTCCTTTTTTCCTTTAGTTTGATGTTATATTGTTTGATTTGGATTCTCCATGCTACTTTTGTTTGGTCTTGTTTCTGTTTTTTCCATATTCTTTCGAGGTGTCTGCATTGTCTTTTTAAATGGAGAAGTTCAGCATCGAACCATTTGTCTGAAGGTCTACAGATTTTGTTTTTTGTTTTTATTGGTGCTAGCTCGTTCAAAGTAGCTTCGCTAATGGTACGCCAGTGAGTTACAAATTCTTTGGGGTTGATTTGGTCGAATGCTGGATCTACCTTCTCCCAAAATGTAGTAGGATTGATTTTCTGTCGTGTGTTGATGTGGATTTTTTGGGGTGCGGGTTTGTGGTTGTTTTGAGCCCAGTTTATGGTGAAAGTGTATTTGTAGTGGTCTGACCAGAGGGTCCCACGACAACAAGAGGGCATCCGTTGAAAATCAGGGGCGGGAAACTACGAGGTGATACCAGGAAATTCTTTTTCACTGAAAGAGTGGTTGATCGCTGGAATAGTCTGCCACTACAGGTGATTGAGGCCAGCAGCGTGCCTGATTTTAAGGCAAAATGGGATCGGCACATGGGATCTATTCACAGGGCAAAGGTAGGGGAGGGACATTAAGGTGGGCAGACTGGATGGGCCGTGGGCCCTTATCTGCCGTCTATTTCTATGTTTCTATGTTTCTATGAGGGGTGCCATATACCGTTGGATGTGTGTATGTTTTGAGTGTCAAGATTATGGGTCGTGAATGCTGCAATGTCCAGTTGGTGGCCTTTTGCGTGTGTGGGTTCGGGGTTAAGTATCTGATAGGATAGGGTATCGAGATATGAGAGTATTCCCTCTACTTGTTTGGAGGAGTGGTCTTCTAGATGGAGATTTAAGTCTCCGAGGAGTAAGTTGTGGGTGGAAGTTAGTGAATTCTGGAGAATGAATTCTTCGAGTTCTTGTTTTGATGTGGACCATTTCCCTGGTGTGACATAGCATAGAATGCAGGTCAGGTTTCCAGAGAGAGTGTTATCGGAGAGTTGACATGCTAGAAGGTCCAGGTGAGGGGATGAGTTCTTGGCTAGGACTTTTAAGTTAAAGTTGTTTTTTACTATGATGGCTAACCCTCCCCCTCGTTTGTTTTCTCGACAGACAAGCTCTAATTTATATCCTTTTGGGCAGAGATCTATTATGCTTGGGTCGGAGTCTGAAGTGATCCAGGTTTCAGCTAGGAATAGGCATCCTAGATGATCTTTGATTAGCCAATCTTTGATTAATTCCACCTTTGGATTGATTGATCTTATGTTCATGTAAGCACATTTTATTGGTGTGAAATTTGTGAAGGAGAGTTGTGAACTGATTGAGTTGAGGAAGATTCTTGGGGGTGTCAAGTGTTTATGGCTGTTTATCTGTTTAAAATACAGTGGTGCCTCGCATAACGAACGCCTCGCACAGCGAACGCTGCACACCACGAACTTCATGTCTTGATTCATACAACGAACTTCGTTTCACACAACGAAGTCGCCCGAGCTGCGTTACTCACTGCGCTTAACTGCCCTCTCTCACAGCCCTTCGCCTGGCTCCCTGTGCAGTGGCGGACCGTCGGCTCGCCTCCTTTTATGGAGGGGCCCGGCGCCTACTGCTGATGCGTTGGGGGGGGGCGGAGCTACTCTCGCCGCTTCCCCGATGCTAGAAAAAAAAAAAGAAAAGTTAAGTCCCAGTTTTTGCCGCTGAGACTCTGCCCTCTCTCACTGTATACAGTCGTCCTTTTAAGATAAACTCAATATTTTTTATATATCATGGCTTCTAAAAAAAGCAGGAAGGTGATTTCTGTTGAAATGAAACGGGAAATAATTAGAAGGAGTGAATGTGGGGTAAAACAGTGTGACCTCGTCAAAGAGTTTGGCCTCAGCAAGACCACCATTTTCACCATTTTGACAAATTTTATCTTTTTTTATGTCATCTTAGCATATTTTATGCTGCAGAACGAATTATTTTTTTTAACGTATTGTTATGGGAAAACGCGTTTCACATAACGAACTTTTCGCATAACAAACTTGCTCCTGGAACCAATTAAGTTCGTTGTGTGAGGCACCACTGTAAACCAAAAAGTTGGCTGAAAATGGAGGGGGGGGGGGGAGGAGATCTGTAAATGAACCAAACATTACCAAATTAATTTTTTTTCACTAGCACATCCCTACTGGAGGCCACAAGTCCACCCAAAGCTAGTAGCCATGACAAGATGGACTACTGATAAGTTATTTTCTGTTGCTGTACGTTCATTAATGGCATTCATACGCACAACTCTCTGTCGTTCTTTGATTCCGAGGTAAATTAAAATACGCACCGCACTGGGTGAATGGTGTCCCTTCGGTCTGTCCCTTTTCTCTGCACGCTTGACGCCTTTTCAGATCAACGCTGCTTTGAATTCTGTACAGAGGCACAATAAAGAAGACCGCCCATTAACTTATTGGAACCGGGCCTAATTGCCACACACAGATGCAGCTGCTGATTGTCCCGTTGTTCCTTCACTTTCTCTGCAAGTAACGACTCGTGGCTTCATCTGCCAACTGCGGCGCCATGACACCGACCTCGCGTGGAGGCCGACGCAGAAAGGCACGGGTAGGACATGCATGGAGGTTGACTTCTACTGGGGGCACAGCACCCTGGCATGCAGAAAGCTCCCCCCAGATTCTATATATGGCGACTAAAGATGTGAGTGCAAATTTAGCCGTGTGATGAAATTGCGCTTGCAACGTAACTTGTTTAATGAGCCAATCAGAGCTGATAATTGGGGTCACTAACAGCAATTATCGGCTCTACTCATTGGCGCGGTAAGGGTGAGTGGCGAACAGGGTGGTGGTGCCTTTTGCTGCATGACCCCCTTCCTAGGTGCGGGTCCCCGAAGTAATGTCAGAGAGAGCGCCCATGCCGACGCAGGCAGCAACCTTGCGCCGGGGGAGCAAAAAAGGCATGGGGGGGAAGGCAAGGGGTGCACACAGGTTGCAAGGAGAGGAGGAAGACTTCACCCAAGGCAGACTGCCCCCCCGCACTCCCTTACGACTGGTTCTACTCAGAATTTACTTTCTACAGCACACAATGAAAGGGAATACAAAATGTACAGCAAACAAAATATCACTCAATAATGAGTATACAGTAAACCCCCATGGGTTCGCAAATCGCGGACTCAGTAATTCGTAGTATTTTCCAACCACCACTTCCTTATACTAAAGTCATGGTTACACCAATCAGGAGCTGCTATGCCACACTATCTAGCGTGACAAAAGCAGCTCCTGATTGGTGTAGCCTGACTTTAGTAACAGGAAGAGGCGGTCGGAGCAGACCGTGAGTGATTTTCTGCACCCACCGGCGCCCCAGCTGCCCTCTCCTGCCTCTCCTGGCTTTTGACAGGCAAAAAACCATATTTGCGGTTTTTCAAAATTTGTGGGGGTTCCTGGAACAGAACCCCCGTGAATTTCGGGGGGAGTACTGTAGACGCTTGAAGATCTGGGACATGTATTCCTTTATTCCAGAGAAAAGTTTGAACAGAGAAGCAGGAGAAGACCTGCTACCATGAAATTCTAAAAATTCTAAAATCAGTTTGAACAAAGATTGGAAAAAAAGAAAAAAGAATAATTATATGGTTGCTCAAAAGACCCCTGAGGCAGGCTATGAGCCGAAACACTGACAGTGTCGGGTCTCTTTTCTTCAAGCATGCATAACTTTCTAAGCATATTCTATGAGTTAGCACATGTAAATCCTAATGCACGGATCTGAAAAGTGTGTATTGGGTGGGCCTTGGGGTTCCTATAAATTAGATGCATAAATACAGAATATACCTGATCCATGCAGAATTTAGGAGTAACTATATATACCAAGGGCTCCTTTTCTCAAGATGTGGTAGGTGGTTAACGTGCAGAATACCACGCGTTCAACCGCCTGCCGTGCTAGTCGCTAACGCCTCCATTGAGGAGGCGTTAGTTTTTTGGCTTGCCGCGGGGGTTAGCGCGCGATGAAATGTCCGACGCGCTAACCCTCGTTGCGCACCTTGATAAAAGGAGCCCCAAGTTTTCACTGATGTAAATGGTAGCGCTTAAATTTTAGTCAAAGGGCCAGCTGCTATTTGTATTCTACAAACCACGCCTACCTTTTGTTCTACGCCGTGTTTTTAATACCAGCACCATATATAGAATCTGGCCTTTTAAGTGCGCAGAAGTTGCGTGCAAATTGGGGGGGAAGCCTATGCACAAAGGCTTTGCGGTCAGTGTAGCTTCTCGTTCACCTCTCGTGAACAAAAACGGAAGTATTCTGCGCACATTGGTGCCTGTTCTTCTGTTATAAAGGTCAGCCCTCCAAAAACCTTTGAGCCCATAAAAATTTTGTAAAGCTGTTATTTATGCGCTGATGTGTGTTAATACTTTTGTTTTTGTTCCAACAATCACGCGAGCCCTGTTACTCCTGTCAGTCTTTTAAACTTGCGGGCATTTCTGGCTTATAGAAGGCAAAACTGACCGTTAAATCTGAAAATCTGGCATTAAATCCTTTTTGCTAATCTTTCTTTGCTGCCCTGGACCTACTGAAAAATTTCTCATGTTCTCCACTTGGCAAAAGCTCTGTCTCTGGTAATATTCAAATCCAGGCTAAAAGCTCACTTTTTCAATATTGCTTTTAACTCCTAATTCCCACTCACTTGGAAAGCACCCATGCCTGTTTTATAATTTAACTTACCCCCTCTTCTATGAAACCACACTAGCGTTTTTTAGCGCAGAGAGCGTGCAGAGAGCCGCACTGAATGGCCCGCTCTGCTCCCGATTCTCATTAAGTTCCTATGAGCGTCGGGAGCAGCGCGGGCCATTCAGTGCGGTTTCGTAGAAGAGGGGGTTAGTGTGGTGTCTTAGATATTGCTAAATCTCCCAAAGGATTCATTCCCTCTCTGACAAACTCCCTGACCCCCTAATTGTCCTGTTTGACTGTTTTAATTCGATTGTAAGCTCTATTGAGCAGGGACTATTTTTTACATGCTTAATGTACAGAGCTGCATATACCTAGTAGCACTATAGAAATGATAAGTGTAATAAAAGCCCGTCAGTACTACTGAATATTACTACAAAAATCAATTAAAAAAAAAAAAAAGTAGGGATGGAAGACTGACTTCCACTCAGGGAAGAATATTAAGAGCACTTTTTTTCTGACTGGAAATGCAGTAAGAATGGCTGAAAAGTCCATAATTTTGCTGCGCTTAAAGATAATCTCATGCCACTCGGCACATAAAGCTGTGAAATTTGTTGAAATTTCAAGCAGTTATTGAGAAAACAGCAAAAATAACTCCAGGGGGTTTCTTCTTTTTTTTTTTTTTGGCTCATCCTGTGTGTGTTTGTCTCTATCCACATCCTGGTTTCATTTTTCTACAGATCCATCATTTTGAGGATGTGTCGGGATGAACATTCTGAGTTGGGATGTAATAATATGCATGGACTGAAAACATTCATAAGAACATAAGAAACGCCTTCACCGGATCAGACCCTAGGTCCATCTAGTCCGGTGACCTGCACCCGCGGAGGCCAAGCCAGGTGCTCCCTGTTGGAGACCTTGATTACCCGTATCCCTCAATGTGATTTGCAAGAAGGTGTGCATCCAACTTGTGCTTGAATCCCAAAATGGTAGTCTCCGTCACCACCTCCTCCGGGAGAGCGTTCCAAGCATCCACCACTCGCTGTGTGAAACAGAACTTCCTGACATTTGTCCTTGACCTGCCGCCCCCTCAGTTTCAGTCCATGACCTCTTGTTCGTGTCACATTTGACAATATGAATAACGATGTTTCTTGCTCTATTTTGTCGAATCCTTTTAGTATTTTAAAAATCTCTAACATATCCCCTCGTAGTCTCCTCTTTTCGAGGGTGAACAGTCCCAGTTTTCCAAGGCGTTCTTTGTACCTCAAATTATCCATTCCTTTTACTAGTTTCGTGGCTCGCCTCTGTACCCTTTCTAGCAGGGTTATATCCTTCTTTAGGTATGGAGACCAGTGTTGGATACAGTATTCCAAGTGTGGTCTGACCATTGCTCTGTAAAGCGGCAAAATGACATCTGCCGATCTACTCGTGATTCCCTTCTTTATCATGCCCAACATCCTGTTTGCCGCCTTTGCCGCCGCCGTGCATTGAGCCAAAGGCTTGAGGGTCCTGTCTATCAGTACCCCCAGGTCCCTTTCTTGTTCGCTTTTGCCCAATATTACACCAAACATTTTGTATTCATGCATGTAGATGTTCTATTGTAAACTGGATTACCTACTTACTGGCAGACAGTGTGGCACAGTGGTTAATGCTACAGCCTCAAACCCATGCTGTTCCTTCTGACCCCTGGCAAGTCATTTAATTCCCCCCCCCCCCCCCACTGCCCCGGGCATTAGAGAGATTGTAAGCCCACCAAGACAGACAGGGAAAAATGCTTGAGTACCTGAATAAATTCATGTAAACTGTTTTGAGCTGTCCTGGGAGAAAAGTATAGAACACTGAATAAATAAATAGTGTGAAAAGCTTCAGCCTCTGATAACCAAAGGTGGTATTGTGACATCATAATGCCTCATTCCACCAATAAGAGCCAACCTCATCAGTGATGTCACAATGGCTTTATCGTCCTACTGTTGGCTCACTTTTACTACATTTTGATTTCTAGAGTGGCCCAGTGGTTAAAGCTACAGCCTCAGCACCCTGAGGTTGTGGGTTCAAACCTACGCCGCTCCTTGTGACCCCCCATTGCGCCAGATTGTGAGCCCGCCAGGACAGACAGGGAAAAAATGCTTAAGTACCTGAATAAATTCATGTAAACTGTTTCGAGCTCTCCTGGCAGAACAGTATAGAACATTGAATAAATAAATTATTTTCCTTAATTATGTTAAGAGAAAATTATTTTCCTAAGGAACAGACCTCATGACCTCATGACTCGCAACTGCCATATTCGGGGGGGGGGGAGGGGGGTTGTGGATAATTAAAAACTAGCTCTGTCGTGTCATTCCTGTGTGTCCCTCAAGGGAACTGTGTCAGTCAAAGAGGGAAGACAACTTTTCTAAAAAGGAAAAATTATATTTGGATTTCACAAAACTGACAAAGGTCAACTTAAAACATTTAGGGCTCCTTTTACTAAGCTGCGTTGAGCTGGCGTTAGTTCTAGCCATGTAGCGCGCGGTATTTTCCTGCGTGCGCTAAAAACGCTAGCGCACCTTAGTAAAAGGAGCCCTTAAAGTAGTCTGTGGGCAGTTTTGATTTAAGTGCTAATGCTTCATATTCACCTTCCTGTATAATACCTTGTCATATAGAGGTACTTCGGCCCGGGATTATTTGCCATATAAATCTAGTTACCAGTTGTCCAGATTTACCCAAACATATCCTGTTTTTAGAGGACTGTCTGGGTGTCTGAACGGCTTGGTAACTTTGGAGGTGAACTTGCTACTATCAGCCTGCCCTGGGAGCCTTCATTTTGCAGCTGTCCCGGCCTATACAGAAACAGGAAGTCGCTGCAGAATGAAGGCTTCTGGGTCAGGCCGACAGCTAATGCTGCCGGCCTACCGGATGATTGAAAATTTCAGCAGAGGAGGTAGGTGGGGAAATGGGGGGGAGAGAGAGAGTCCTGAATCTTGCTGGAGGAGGGGTGTTTAAGAGAGAGAGAAAAGACACCCTTAGGAGGGGGATTGGAGGGAGGGAGAAGCACCTATGGAAGGGGGGGGGGGTGGTGGTTGGAAGGAGGAAGAGAGCAAGAAACACCCATGAAGGAGTGGAAGGAGGAAGAGGGGGCTTCCACCATCAATGCAACTTATAACTTTGAGAATCAGTATCTTATTCCTTTCTACATTGTTTCAGTGCCAAAATGTCTACTTTGGTTCTAAGGAAACAGGTTTCTTCACAGAATGTCTCTACCATAATTTTTCCAGGTCCCAGCTTGGCTTTTCCCCTTGGTCCTTGAGTAATTCATTTCAGACTGTGGTGTTCCCCCCTCCTCAATTCCCAAGTTCTAAGAGTTTTAAAGCCTTCCCTCACAAATTGGGTAACCAGGATATTTTCTGAACCTTCTTCCCCCCTTCCTTGGCTGCCTACCAATCTTTTACTCAAATACTGGTGGTGCCCTCTGTTGGCTGCTAGCTTAATTGCAGCAGGTTTTCCTGCACTTTTACATGAAGACCAAGTGAATTTTCTTGGTGTCTATCGTTTGGTGTCTATCACAGAGATCCTGAGTCCAAAATGGATTCAATGCAGTAGAAGCACAAGTCATCCCCCCACCCCAAAAAAGTTCAAAAGAGAAAAATCTGCAGGCAATGTCATGGCATCCGTCTTCTGGGATGATGAAGGACTTTTGCTTCTGGAGTTCATGCCACACATGCCAACCATAACCAGGGAGAGTTATGCCAACACAATAATGGCGTTGCGGGAGTCAATCAAGAGGAAAAGACGAGGAAAACGCACAGCAGGCGTGCTGCTTCTTCACGGCCATGCGCCAGTGCACATGTCCCGACAAATCACAGGCTGCCGTCCGAGAATGTAGGTTTCAGCAGCTGAACCATCTACCCTACAGTCCTGATCTGGCTCCCTCGGATTATTTCCTGTTCCAAGTTTTGAAGAAATCTCTCCATAGACAGCGGTTTTCAAGTGATGAAGACATCAAGGAAGCTGTGACGTCCTGGTGTGAAGGTCAAACAGAATTCTTTTCAAAGAGGTTAAAGTCATTGCAGGAAAAGTGGATGACGTGTATGGAGCTATCAGGGGACTATCCTCAAAAATAAACATTTTTTGCAAACTCTTTTCTTTCCTACTGAGCTAGATAAATTATTGAACGCCCCTCGTATTCTTAAAGGAGAAGGATATTTAAGAGGAATTTGGTTTTGATGCAACCAGTCCATTAAAGCCCCCATTTCTTTAATTAAATATCTCCTTCTCCATATAGATTTGGCAAGTGCTGCATAAAGTCATTGACACTTATTTAAGACGCTTGAAAGGTAATGACTTCAAAGTAATTTCAACTGTAATTTCAATTAACTCTACATTCTGTAGCCTAGAGTCTCAAGATATCACCCGTTAGTTAAAGCATCTTATAAGGAAGCTGTTCTCCATGTTTTTGCATTTTTGCTTCAATAAACTGATTACGAAAGCTGAATCGAGCAGTGAATTGTTGTATATTCCATTAAAATCCAACTCATTGGTGACCAGTGCATGCTTGACTATTTATATCCATCCCTTGTGCTTAGAAAGACAAGATTTCATTACTATTATCAAATGAAATAAAAAAAACTCCCAACATATGCACATTCAAGATTCATTAGTTCAATCATTTTTCTCTGACGAAAATACCCTACATTATCCGATACTCCTCTTTCCCTAATTCAATGATACTGGCATGCCTTAGGGAATTATCACAATGCCTGCTGATATGTAATTCCATTATAGACATTAAACCCTTGTATAGAAATGGGGGGGACAACATCTGAAAAATAAGGTATACTAATGCCCCAAAATATGGAAAATAATTGGGCTAATATTCAGCAGGAGATAACCAGTTCAGAAGACTCTAAACCAGTTATCTCTCCCACTAACTAGGTAATCCCCAGCTTGGTCTGAATATTCTTTGGTGGGGGAATACCTTTAAACCCCTATGACTATCCCAATTCCTGTATTGTCTTTCAAATTGATCGAATATTAACATAACATAAGTTTTTTTAATTTATATATTGCATAAGCCTTACAAAAGAGGCAAAATGACCAGCGTCAGCGAGCTACTCTAAGTCTCGAGCAGTAGCAGCGGAGTTACAAAGGTGATTTACAAAGTGATAGAAAGATTAGTGACAAGGGGCTGCCATAAAACTTGCCAACTGCGGTAAACTGTAAGGTTTAGAGGTAGGCAGTTGTGGTAGGCATATTTTGAGTTTCTGGCCTTTAAACATTTAGTTCAGTCATTACTTCTAAGTCTTCTCGACTATTGTAACAGTGTCTTTTTGACATGTACCAAGAAAGAGATGACTAGGCTTAGACTGATTAAAAATATGGAGGTCAAATTAATTTATAGTCTAAAGAAATATGATCATGTGACTCCTTTCTACCGTGAGTTGTATTGGCTTACATAGTAACATAGTAGATGACGGCAGATAAAGACCAGAATGGTCCATCCAGTCTGCCCAACCTGATTCAATTTAAATTTTTTTTTTTTTTTCTTCTTAGCTATTTCTGGGCAAGAATCCAAAGCTTTACCCGGTACTGTGCTTGGGTTCCAACTGCCGAAATCTCTGTTAAGACTTACTCCAGCCCATCTACACCCTCCCAGCCATTGAAGCCCTCCCCAGCCCATCCTCCACCAAACGGCCAGACACAGACACAGACCGTGCAAGTCTGCCCAGTACTGGCTTTAGTTCAATTTTTAATATTATTTTCTGATTCTAGATCCTTTGAGTTCATCCCACGCTTCTTTGAACTCAGTCACAGTTTTACTCTCCACCATCTCTCTCGGGAGCGCATTCCAGGCATCCACCACCCTCTCCGTAAAGTAGAATTTCCTAACATTGCCCCTGAATCTACCACCCCTCAACCTCAAATTATGTCCTCTGGTTTTACCATTTTCCTTTCTCTGGAAAAGATTTTGTTCTACATAAGAACATAAGAACATAAGCAGTGCCTCCGCCGGGTCAGACCATAGGTCCATCCTGCCCGGCAGTCCGCTCCCGCGGCGGCCCAGACTGGTCACAACCTGTCTGTATCACCAGAAGGGGCTCCCTTGCCACCTTGGTTTCTCATTTAAGTCCTGTCTTCCTATCGAGATCCTAACCCTCCGGTCTTGCACATGCACGACCTGGTTTGGTTTCTATACTCATTACTTGATTAGCTTTCTATACTTGTGTTACATCCCAGCTCCTCCCTCAGTATCCCACGATCCCTTTATCCTTCAGGAATCCGTCCAATCCCTGTTTGAATCCCTGTACCGTACTCTGCCTGATCACTTCCTCCGGTAGCGCATTCCAAGTGTCCACGACCCTTTGGGTGAAAAAAAACTTCCTTGCATTTGTTTAATACCCTTCAAGTATTGGAACGTCTGAATCATATCTCCCCTGTCTCTCCTTTCCTCTAGGGCACAGGTGTCAAAGTCGGTCCTCGAGGGCCAGATTCCAGTCGGGTTTTCAGGATTTCCCCAATGAATCTGCATGAGATCTATTTGCATGCACTGCTTTCAATGCATATTCATTGGGGAAATCCAGAAAACCCAACTGGATTCCGGCCCTCGAGGAGGGACTTTGACACCCCTGCTCTAGGGTATCACGTGTCTTGTTTAAGCTGGGTTATCTTTGTTACAAAGTTGAGTATGGTATTGCTCCAAACTAAGGGCTCCTTTTACAAAGGTGGGTTAGGGCCTTAACGCGCGGATAGCGCACGCGAAAATGCCGTGCACGCTAGCCGCTACTGCCTCCTCTTGAGTTCTTATTCACCCAAAGGGTGGTGGACACTTGGAACGCGCTTCCAGAAGGTGTGATAGGTCAGAGAGTGATATTGGGGTTCAAGAAGAGATTACATGATTTCCTGAAGGAAAAGGGGATCGAAGGGTATAGATAGAGGATTACTATACAGGTCCTGGACCTGATGGGCCGCCGCGTGAGCAGACTGCTGGGCACGATGGACCTCTGGTCTGACCCAGCAGAGGCACTGCTTATATTCTTATGTTCTTATGGTAGTTTTTTGGTAATCCAGTGTGTGCGCTAAAAACGCTAGCATACTTTTGTAAAAGGAGCCTTATATGATCGATAGATTTCTCATAGCATTCCATAAACATAGGAGAGAATCGCATGCATTGTTTAATTTTCCATCTGCTCAAGGTTGTAAGAGCAAGAAATCCTTGGAACATACACTAGCATTTCAGGCTGCTTTCGGTGACGCGTAATTTCGGCCATTGTTGCGTAGTGCTTGCTCTTCTAAGCACTTTAGAACTCAACTGAAAACTCATCTTTTTTCAAAATATTTAGCGAACTAATTTAAAACATCCTTAGGTTATGTTATTTTGAATCTTTTGTTCACCGCATTGAACTTACGATTATGCGGTTTATAAGAACGACGTTATGTTATGTTTACAAAGGAGGCAGAGCGATGTCAGTGAGCTACGTCATAAGTGACAAGCGAAGTTAGCATTTCAGCTAGCTTCCGAGAGTATCTGCGAAGGACTGCTGAGTTTCGGGAAAAGGTATTTTTTTAGGAGCTTCCTAAAGAACTTCCTAGAGATCACAGAGATTTGATTGTGGGCGGGGGTGGGGAGCGATCCAGCTCATAAATGCTGTTTTGGAGAACTGTCTGTTCAATGGGATTATCTGCTGAATACTCATTATTGCTGTGATATTCCCATTAAGCAATCAAGATCATTTACATGATCTTTATAAACAGTCCCTGAACCAATTATGCAAATAATGTTCTCCAGCTTTGGAAATATGGACATTCTCCCGTTAGTTGCTGAGCATGCTCAATTGATTTAATCTCTGTCTTGCTGACGTGAGTTGTGCTTCTCGGCCAATTACGTAGCAAATGACCTATTGGTTTTCGTTTTCTGGACCAGTTAATTTTTATCGTAACATGGGAGGAGAGGTTCCGCTGAAAAACTACTAAAATGGAGTGTGGTCTTCATCATAAGGCGTATGGGGACAGACTTAGGGCTCCGTTTACGAAGGCGCGATAGGGCCCTAACGCGCGGAATAACGTGCGCTAGCCGCTACCACCTCCTCTTGAGCAGGCGGTAGTTTTATGGCTAGCGTGAAAGGAGCCCTTAAAGATCTTCCCTTAATCCCACCTCATCATTCAGCCCTGCCACCCATTCATAATGCCTCCAAGAACTCTTTCTTTTACTTATTCAATTTCCTACGAAAATGTTGCTACTTCTGTTTTTCCTTTAAGATACAGTGCCAGCGAAAATCTAGGTTTTAACTTATTACAGTTTTATTGTTGAACTAGTCTTATAGCCCGTTACATTAACGGGTGCTAGAATATATATGTGTGTGTCTGTCTTTATTTTTTATTCTCTCACCTTAGTCGCTTTCTGTATTTCTGTCTGTCTGTCTTTTTTTTTTTTCCTTGGCTGTCCACTGCCACCCCTTGCCTGCTCCCCCTGTCCATTCTCCCTTCCTTTTACCTCCCCTGTGTCCTCCACCACCCCATCACTGCTCACCTTATCCAGCAGAAGCCCTTCTCCCTTTGTTTTACCTCCCCCTTTCCATCATCACCTCCTTCCTGCTCCCCCTGTCCAGCAGTAGACCTGTCTTCATTTTTCTGCCCCCCTCCCTGTTCATCAGCACCTCTTCCCCTGTCCACCAACCCCTTTTCTGCCCTCCATTTCCGTGTGTTGCAGCATTTCCCTCCCACCCCACTTCCCTGTGCAGTATTTTGCTCACCCCCATACATTCCTTCTGAACTGTTTTCCGGGTTTTCCGGGTTTGGCTGCCACGGCCTGCAGCCGCCGACAGCCGCCGCGGCCAGCAGTCGCCGCGGCCGACATTTGACTCGGGCCGCCGCAGCCGACCTTTGACTCGGGCCGCCGCGGCTGACATCCGACGCGGGCCGCTGTGCCGCAGGAGAAGCAGTGCCCAACTTAAAATCGGGAAGGGTTGGCTTTTGATGGCCTCGGGGGGGGGGGGGAGGGGGGAGGAAGAGAGAGAGCGGAGAGGCGGCGACCGCTGCATCTTTGAACAGGGAGCAGGACAGACCGTAAGCCGCGCATGCACACTTCCTATGTGTCGCTACAGCTCACGGAAAACCGGCGCACACATAGGAAGTGCGCATGCGCAGCCTAGTGTTTTATTATATTAGATGTTTAATTGATAAGTTCTGTGTCCATTATTTGTTCATATCTATGCGACTAAAGGGCGATTAGTATATTATTTCTGTAACCAATATGTTAACCGCATAGTTTTATGCGGTATACTTGTATTTGATCAATTTTGCATTTTTGATGTTGAGTTTGTACTCTGTATGGTTGTGACTTTTTCACTGTCAATAAAAATATGTTGTTTTTTTTAAATAAATATACCGTAATCCCAGGAGAGCTCAGAATGGTTGACATGAATTTATTCATGTACTCAAGCATTTTCCCCCGTTTCTCCTGGTGGACTCGCAATCTATCTAATGTATGTGGGGTAATGGGGGGATTCGGTGAGTTGCCCGGGGTCATAAGGAGCAGTGTGGGATTTGAACCCACAGCCTCAGGCTGCTGAGGCTTTTGCTTTAATCACTGCACCACGGCCTCCCCACTCTGCCACAGTTTCCACTAGCAGTCATAGTCTCCCCCCCCCCTCCACATACTCATGCAGACCCCCACTCACTCACTACCTCCCAGTGAAACTCTGCCTGTTATCATGCTTGTTGCATGTATAATCCAACTTCTTACCAATCTGAACAATTCAAATCCAGTTGCATGAAAGGTAAACTAAAACCAAACAATCTATTGACTAATGCAGACAAGTCTGACAAAATGCTCTGAGAAGCTTTTAAAATGATTGTTTACAGACCAATAATTTAACAAACTAAATACAAAATTGCATTAATGCTGATGTATGTAATACCCCCTCAGATTTAGAAGCGTCACCGAGCCTTGGCAGAGCTAATGTAAACGATATGGATGATGGTGCAAAAAATAATTGAACCCTAAAGGCACGCAGCCTTGGACACGGCTATCAATCTGCTTAATTTCTGTCTCGTGGAAGCGCTGTTTAATTTGTGCCCTATCTTGGTTATATTTATTAGGGCAATAAAAATACGGAAGCATGGTCTTCAATCAAAAGTAGGGATGTGATTTCCAATTTCTGATTCCAGTTTGGAAAATTTTAATGTGCGTAGAAAACATGCACTTAATCAAGGTAACATATAAGAAATGAGTGCAGATAAGACCCGCACGGTCCATGTTTCATGTTTATTAAAGTTTGATGCAAACGCTTATAACATAGGGCTCCTTTTGCTAAGCTACGATAGCGTTTTAGCGTGCGTAGAATTGCCACGCACGCTAAACCCGGTCTACGCGGCTAGAACTAACGCACGGGGCAATTCTCCACACGCTAAGCGCACGCTAAAAACGCTATCACAGCTTAGTAAAAGGAGCTAATAGTTTCAAAGCGAATTACAAATTTTTAAAAAAGGGGTAATAAGAACATTTCACACATATGTTAACAAAAAATAGACAGACTTACAGAAAACAATGGGGAAAGGGGCTGGAACTCCAAATTTTTGAAAAAGATAACATTGAAGGGTCAAACAATGTGGAGGGGCTAAAAACAGAAGCATATATGTTTAAAAAAAATAATAATAATAATAAAAGACCTATAAAAATAAGTTTGACTGGTAAATTCTAATTTTCGAAAGCATCTTTAAAAAGAAACGTTTTCAAAAAACTTTTAAACTTATCTAGAGCGGATTCTCCTCTAATATATTCTGGCAAAGAATTCCATAATTGAGGCGCAGCTGTCGAGAATATTTCTGTCCGTCTCGTGCCGATAACTTTAAGAGATGGCACTGAAAAAAGGTTTTGGTCAGAAGACCACAGAGTTCTGGATGGTGTATAAGGGATAAGTAACCTGTCCACAAAGGTAGGCCGAGTAGATTGGCGGATCTTAAATGAAAGTAATGCTATTTTACAGATAATACAGTCCGCCTAACGGTTAAATTCCAATTATCTATTACAAGTAATCGTATATAGCTTATATCAATCTTCAAAGTGAGTGGGGTGGCAGTCCATACACACCAGCTTATATAATTGTAAATAAACGAGCCATCAGAAGCGGCCCTCCATCGCGTACAAGACACGAAACTTTATGCCGCTATGCTTCTTCGTAGGCTCCAACAAATTTTATAGAAAGTATTTTTAACTATATCTTTAATTTTGGTGCTACATATTACAGTATTTGAAGTTTCCCTGCAAATGTATAATCAAACTCCAAGATCATGAATATATTTTTGGGGATGTAAATCATTGGAACAGTTTGTGATCCAATGGGAACAACATTAATATAATTGACTTTTGGTCTTTCGAGAGTAGCCAAAGAATTGTTAGAGGGAAATACAGTCTATGATAAGATTTGTTTTAGATTTGGGGGGGAAGATAAATTTCCTTTAGTAGTGTATTACTCTCTAGATTAACGGTACTTGTTTTTCGATGTTTATAAAATACCGAATAGTCCTCCATTAATGTGGGCCAGAGGGTTAATGATGTTATTACTGATATGTAATTAAGGTTAATGACCTTTTTCTTTTATGTTTGTAAATTTCCATTTCCTTGCTGTATTGGCAAAGTTTGAAATAAAATTGATAAATAAATTTTAAAAAGTCTTTAATTTAATTTTAATCACCTATCTGTAAGTCCCTGATATGGCGTGAATTTTAGCATATGTCACAGTTTGTTATATGGCATATGCTAAAATTCACGCTATATCAGGGACTTACAGATAAGTGATTAAAATTAAATTAAAGATATAGTTGAAAATACTTTCTATAAAATTTGTTTGAGCCTACGAAGAAGCATAGCAGCTTAAAACCTCCATAAAGTTTCGTGTCTTGTACACGATGGAGGGACGCTTCTGATGGTTCGTTTATCTACAATTATATAAGCTGGTGTGAATGGACTGCCACACTACTCACGTTGAAGATTGATATATTATAAGCTATATACAACTGGTTTTAAGAGATAATTGAGATTGCTGATATATACCAGATCATTCTAGCGTTTTCAACCAGTTTAAGGGATTAACAGTTAAATTCAACATCAAATTCATGATTAGACCAACCATATTGCTGACAGCATTTTAGACACTATCGCCCGGATTCAGTAACTGGCGCCAATATCGGCGGCCACCTTGAAAGTGTCACTGATTGCATGTCATCGGCGCCGGTTTCAGAATCGTATCTATGAGAAATATAAGCACCAGAAATGTAGGCCAAGCTTTTCTGGGCCTATATGTCCGTCACCTATCTTTGCCTGAATCGCTCCAATGTAGGTGCTTTTGTCTGCCTAATAATAATAATTTATTCTTATATACCGCCAAACCTTTAGTTCAAGGCGGTTTACAATAAGAAAAGCTGGACAGACAGCGAATTGCAATGCAAATATCAAATACTTCTCAAAAAAACAAAAAACAAATTGTAATTAGATCGGATAGTTCTCAAAGATGGTTCAAAGTAAAAAAAAAAAAAAAAGGCTAGACAAGCAATAGATAGCAATCATAAATATCGAATGTTTCTGAAAAAATACAATTGCTAAGGATTCCTTTTACGAGTTTTACCGCAAGCACTGGATTAGCGCATGCTGTAGCATGCACTACCCAAAAATGCTCAAAAGGAGGCAGTAGCGGCCAGCGCACGCGGAATTTTAGCACGCGCTATTCCGCGCGTTAAGGCCCTAGCGTGCCTTTGTAAAAGGAGCCCTAAGTCAAATATTTTTCAAACAAATCAGTTTTAAGAGTTTTCCAAAATAGATATTAAGGCTGGGCTTGGGGAATAAGAACATTCCAAGAAGAATTCATTGCACTAGCCTGAAATGCCAAAGTTTTTCCCAAGAATCTCTTGTTACGACACTTTTACTGACGGAAACAAAAACCAGCAGGTTCTTCGTGTATTCTTGTTTGAATTGTGAAATTCAAAGTGGGACGAGATGTAGGTTGGGACCAATTCAAACAGAGCTTTAAAAGAGATACAACCAAATTTGAAGCTAATTCTGGCCTCGATAGTAAGGACTTACACGATCGTATTTTTTTAAGGCCACAAAATCAGGCAGACTGCTGCATTCTGTACTATCTTAAGCCTACTAAGGGCTCCTTTTACTAAGTTGCGATAGCGGGTTTAGCACGCGCTGAATTTCCGTGCATGCTAGATGCTAACGCCAGCATTGAGCTGGCATTAGTTCTAACCGCGTAGCGCGGGTTTAGCACGAGCTAAAATTCTGCACGCGCTAAAAACGCTATCGCAGCTTAGTAAAAGTAGCCCTAAGAGTTTTTCTATAAAAACCCAGATCAATAATATTACAATAGTCCAGAGTAGACAGAATTGATGACTGGACCAGTAACTTTGGTGTTCGGCGGCGTAAAGCACCTACATAGGAGCAATTCAGGTGCCTTATTTTTAGGCACCAGCATTTGCTTCAACCTTGCCATGTTTTTGCCATTTCCAATGGCGTTCTTCAATTAACTTAGGCACTAGTAAGGAGCCAATCAGTGGCGTAGCGAGGGTGAGCGGCGCCCCCTCCCCCACCCTCTTCCCCGCTCTCCCCTGCCATGCGCGCCTGCCCCTTCCCCATACCTTTATAATTCCTGCGCGAGCAGCCACTAACTTGCTGCCTGCATCGGCTTTGGCGCACTCTCTGACATCACATCCTAAGTACGGGTCCCGGAAATGACATCAGAGAAAGCGCCGAAGCCGACGCGGGCAAGTTGGTAGCTGTGCATGCTGAAGTTAAAGAGGTATGGGGGAAGGGAACGGGTGCACGCAAGGTAGGGGGAGGAGTGGGAAGAGGGGGCAGAAAGGAAGAAGGGTGCTGGCTCCCCGAGCAAGATGGCGCCCAGGGCAGTCCGTCCCCTCCCTCCCCCCTTACTCTGCCACTGGAGTCGATATTAGAATTTAGGGGTGAATATGTGGAATAACTTACAAGTTACATGGCTCCACTTCATTCCTTTCTTGGTTGGGCTGAGAACTTTTCAGCAGCCCCTCCTATTGTGATGTCATAATGCCTCATTCCACCAATGCCTAAGAGCCAACCTCATCGATGATGTCACAATGGCTTGGTTTCCCTATACTTGTGCCCATTCACTAGATGCATTTGCCTCATTGAAACGAAAAGTGTCAAGAATAGTGTGGAATAACTTATAAGCTACATGGCTCCACTTCATTCCCTTCTTGGTGGGGCTGAGAACTTTTCAGCACTCCCTCGTAAAGTGGCTATACATTTCTTAGAGCTGACCTACATGGAGGTTGCAAGTTGAGGGAAAAAAAAAAACCTTTTCCTTGACCTCATTTCTACCTTCTAATAGAAAAATGCCAACAATTTGAATGAAATGAAGCAGAAGAATTATGTTACCAACTAATGTCTGTTAAGAAAGCAATAGCAGGAGGTCTGTTTTCGAGTTTTCGAGGTACTTTCTCCCACCTGCTGTGATTTTCTGTATTGAATAGTGACAAGAAAATGTATCCAACAAAATGAATACCTGGTGATTTTCTTTTTTAATGTTCTTACATATTTATTTTAAAACTAATAGTTGTGTTGCATAGGAAGAGGAATATTTAATCTGGCTGTATCTGCTGCTGCATTTGAAATGAACGCTGGTAAGCTCACATCAACATAAAATGAACATTTGAATGTATGATGGGGGCTGGAAAAGAACATAAGAATAGCCTTAGTGGGTCAGACCAAAGGTCCATCAAGCCCAGTAGCCCGTTCTCACGGTGGCCAATCCAGGTCACTAGTACCTGGCCAAAACCCAAAGTGTAGCAATATTCTATGCTACCAATTCAGGGCAAGCAGTGGCTTCCCACATGTCATTGTCAATAACAGACTATGGACTTTTCCTCCAGGAACTTGTCCAAACCTTTCTTTTTAAAAAAAAAAATCGTTACGTTTTCAAGACTAATACAAAGTGCAGGAAATTATACAAACATTAATAATCAAAATAAGCACTTATATTCAATCAATAACAATGCAGAAAAAATGTCCCCTCCCTTCCAATACATTCAATACATTCCAATACATTCATACACACACACTCCCACCCTGTCCTGAATGTGTATGGAAATAAACAAAAATTAAAGACAAAAGACAACTATAATGAAGTAATAAAAGATGTCAACGGGCCCCAAACCAGTTTAAATAACAATACCAGTCTATGGACTTTTCCTCCAGGAACTTGTCCAAACCTTTCTTAAATCCAGCTATACTATCGCTCTTACCACATCCTCTGGCAACGCGTTCCAGAGCTTAACTATTCTCTGGAGTGAAAAAAAATTTCCTCCAATTGGTTTTAAAAGTATTTTCCTGTAACGTCATCGAGTGTCCCCTAGTCTTTGTAAATTTTGACGGAATGAAAAATCGATCCACTTGGACCCATTCTACTCCACTCCGGATTTTGTAGACTTCAATCCTATCTCCCCTCAGCCGTCTCTTTTCCAAGCTGAAGCGCCCTGACCGTTTTAGTCTTTCCTCATACAAGAGGAGTTCCATCCCCTTTACCGTCTTGGTCGCTCTTCTTTGAACCTTTTCTAGCGCCACTATGGGGTCCTTTTATCAAGCTGCGGTAGGGGTTTAATGCGCGTTCAACCGCCTGCTGCGTTAGCCGCTAACACCTGCATTGAGCAGGCGTTAGTTGTTTAGCCAGCCGCGGAGGTTAGCGCGTGATGAAATGTCCGAAGCGCTAACCCCGCTAGCGTGACCTGATAAAAGGACCCCTATATCTTTCTTGAGATATGGAGACCAGAATTGAACGCAATACTCCAGATGAGGTCGCATCATGGAGTGATATAGGGGCATTATAACATTCTTAGTCTAGCATCTTGTTTGCTTTTTTGGCCGCCGCCGCACATTGAGTGGAAGGTTTCATCATACTGTCTACAACGACACCCAGATCCTTTTCTTGGGCGCTAATCCCCAAGGTGGACCCTAGCATCCGGTAACTGTGACTCAGGTTATTCTTCCCAATGTGCATCACTTTGCATTTGTCCACATTAAATTTCATATGCCTCCCTTATGTCTTCTTAATTTTTTAAAGAACAATTTCTTTTAATAATATTTTATTATTGTAAACTGCTTAGACTAACTATGGTTGTGTTTGCGATATATCAAATACATTGAAACTTGTTTTTAAGAGTCTTGAAATGGGAAAAAGATGGTTCAGCTCTGATGACATCGGGTAAAACATTCCAAAGAGTTGGGGGCCAAGAAATAGAAGACTGAATACCTAGTAGACTCTTAGTTGGGCTTGCTACGGATTTGGAATAACAATTCTCTTTGAATCTAATGACCAGAGAATACGGGAAGCAGTGTAGCGAATGGTGGAAGATGAGAGATATGATGGCATACCTCAGTTTTGGAGGCCGTATCTGGTGAAGGATATAAAAAGATTTGAAGCGGTCCAGAGGAAGGCGACGAAAATGGTAAGGGGTCTGAACCAAAAGAAGAGACTGGAAGACCTAAATATGTATACTCTGGAGGAGCGGAGGGGCAGGGGAGATATGATACAGACGTTTAAATACTTGAAAGGTATTAATATAGAACCAAATCTTTTCCAGAGAAGAGAGAATGGTAAAACTAGAGGGCATAATTTGAAGTTGCGGGAAGGAAGACTCAGGAGCAATGTTAGGAAATTCTTTTTCACGGAGAAGGGTGGTGGATGCCTGGAATGCCCTCCCGAGGGAAGTGGTGGAGAGGAAAATGGTGATGGAATTGAAAAAAGCATGGGATAAAGATAGAGGATCTCTAATTAGAAAACAAAGAATGTAAAGAATGTACTGGCAGACTTGCAAGGTCTGTGTCCCATATGTGATGATTTTGTGTAGGATTGGGCTGTGGAGGGCATCAATGGGAACTCCACTAACTTGGAACATGAGGAGGTTACTTGTCAGACTTTATGGTAGATATCCTGCAAACAGGATGGTTGGATAGGCTGGAGTGAGCTTGGATGGCAATTTCAGCATTTGGAACCCAAGACCATACCAGGTGGACTCTACAGTCTATGACCCAGAAATATCAAAGAAAAGACAAGTTAATTTAATCATGTATTTTTAATGGCTATAACTAATGGGCAGACTGGATGGACCATTCAGGTCTTTATCTGCCGTCATTTACTATGTTACCTGGCAGAAACCCAAAGAGTAGCAACATTCCAGAGCTGAGATTGTGATGTCATAATGCCTCATTCCACCAATGCCTAAGAGCCAACCTCAGCAGTGATGTCACAATGGCTTGATTAGATGATAACTTCAGCATTTGGAACCTAGGGCAACACCAGGTGGACTTTACAGTCTATGACCCAGAAATATCAAAGAAGAGACAAATTAATCATGTATTTTTAATGGGTATAACTTATGGGCAGACTGGATGGACCGTTCAGGTCTTATCTGCCGTCATTTACAATGTTACCTGGCAGAAACCCAAAGAGTAGCAACATTCCAGAGCTGAGATTGTGATGTCATAATGCCTCATTCCACCAATGCCTAAGAGCCAACCTCAGCAGTGATGTCACAATGGCTTGATTAGATGATAACTTCAGCATTTGGAACCTAGGGCAATACCAGGTGGACTTCACAGTCTATGACCCAGAAATATCAAAGAAGAGACAAATTAATCATGTATTTTTAATGGGTATAACTTATGGGCAGACTGGATGGACCGTTCAGGTCTTTATCTGCCGCCATTTACTATGTTACCTGGCAGAAACCCAAAGAGTAGCAACATTCCAGAGCTGAGATTGTGATGTCATAATGCCTCATTCCACCAATGCCTAAGAGCCAACCTCAGCAGTGATGTCACAATGGCTTGATTAGATGGCAACTTCAGCATTTGGAACCTAGGACAACACCAGGTGGACTTTACAGTCTACGACCCAGAAATATCAAAGAAGAGACAAGTTAATTTAATCATGTTATTTTAATGGGTATAACTAATGGGCAGGCTGGATGGACCGTTCAGGTCTTTATCTGCCGTTGTTTACTATGTTACTATGTAAATGTAAGAATAAGTCATTTAAACTTACTTATCAAATGTATGGGCGACCAATGTAACTGAAAGAGGATGTATTGTAGCATTTCAAGAATGTGTTTGCATAGTAGAGGAAAGAAATCACTTTATTGACACCACAGGGCATTCTTAGGATTTCGTACACTTTTTAAACCTCACAATAGAATATAAAGGAATCCAGGAATTAAGTACCAGAACTAAAAAGCGAAACAAAAAAAAAAACCCATAAATTTGAGGCTCATGCTTACTGTACAACGGACATGAAGGGTTCCCATGTCAGCCAGAACAATGGGGTTTTCTAGCTCTTTCTTTTTTGCTTGTATTAAGAAGAATCAACAAAATAGTCAGATTTTAAGCGCCGAGTAGTAAATTGTGCAAGAAGGGTTAACAGCTTGGAGTCGAAATGAGCCCTCTTCAAGCTCCTCGCATTGGTGTAGAGCACACAGGCCGACTGAAGTTTCCCTCTCTGCCAGAAGGATCCAGGAAGGCGTTGCCGGGATTGCTGGAAGTGAAACGAGATTTCATACTGCTATGCTGCATAATGCATCTCTTACTATATTCCCTGAGGACGCTGCATTTCAGATGCCACAATCCGAGCGGCAGGAGCTGGTGCAATTACCAGTCTGGCCCCTGGCAGCCCTTCTTTGAAGGAAATGCCTTCTCTAAAGCAGACGCTGAGAAAGCTACGCTTGCCCCGCGAATGCATTTATCTCCCCAGGTTTTTTTTTCAATATTTAATGTGGAAACCTTGCTCACTAATGCAGCAGTCAGGTTGCCTGGTCCTGGACGATGATTTCCAAAACTCTATTAATCTGAATGCGGAAAGCAGCCTCAGCCCAGCTCTGGCGACAGACAAATGCATCGCCTCGTGTGGAGATCCCTGCAGAGTCTCAATGCAAAAGTAAGACGAGAGTGAGTAATGCAGTGATTGCCAATATTCCTGCTTTAAAAAAAAAAAAAAAAAGTTAGGCTGATTCCCGACGAGGAAACAAAATACCAGCTTTTGTGCACAGGGACAAAAAGCAGCACTAAATAAATTTTATTATTTTTTTTTTGCATTCAAACACAGTGGTTATTCTTGATAAGAAAGGGTTTAGGAAGTAGTAATATTTATTTACTCCCCCGCCCCCTCTTCAATGTACTGAACTCCCCTCCCTCTCCTTCTTACTGTATTCTCCCGTCCCACTTCCATCAATAACCTTTACTTCCCTTCTCCATGCTAACCTCAATGACATCACTCTTTGTCAATTGTTCATTATTGTTTGTGCATTGTTTGTAACTCTGATATCTTTATAACTTTGATAAATTGCTGTGAACCGCCTAGAACTCCCTGGGTATGGCGGTATACAAACATAAAGTTATTATTATTAATTTACTACGAGGGAAAAAAATGTTTAAAGACAGTTAACTTCACAGGACTAGATTTTGTTTCAGTAGAGAAAGACTATTTCAAAGAGTACCCGAAGTTTACTTTGGAGAACAGAAAATCAAGCATGTGTCCCAGCAGTCTATGGAACTTTCTGTCATGCTTTAAACCGCGTAATTGAACAGCAGATGATAGATATGAAATAATAATTAACTGCTATCCACATTATTTAGAGACCATGCCAGTTTTCCATACGGTACTTCAGATGAATAATGTCATGGAAGAGTTAACTGTTTAAAGTATCATACCTTATAATGCATTAAGGGGTCCATGTTCTAAAGCAGGGGTGTCCAACCTGCAACCTGAGGGCCGCATGCGGCCCCGTGAAGTATTTTGTGCGGCCCCGGTCAAGGGGGATGCAGTCTTTTCCTCTGCTGCCCCCGGGTGTTTACCATCAGCGTTTGCGCGTTTGTGTGGCCCCAGAAACATTTTTTTCAGCCAATGCGGCCCAGGGAAGTCAAAAGGTTGGACACCCCTGTTCTAAAGGTCTTCTCCCATATACACACCTTAGTCTAGAGCCTTTAATGTAAGCATGATAAGACTTATGGCTATTTAGCATCTCAGGCTGAAAATTACAGATTATCGTATCCTAATTATCTAATGTCAAAGAATGAACAGCATGTTCTGCCAAGCTAGGATCTGGACCTGACCATTGGAGGTTTAAAGAGATGCAATGTCTAAATCAGGGGTAGGCAATTCTGGTCCTCAAGAGCCACCGGTAGGTCAGGTTTTCAGGATATCCACAATGAATATGCATGAGATGGATTTGGAGGCACTGCCTCCCCGAGATGCAAATCTAACTCATGCATATTTATTGTGGATATCCTGAAAACCTGACCTGCCTGTGGCTCTCGAGGACCGCAATTGCCTACGCCTGATCTAGAACGTGGAATGTTGCTACTATTTGGGATTCCGTAATCTTGCTACTCTGAGATTCTGCAGGGTTCCGGAATGTTGCTACTATTTGGGGTTTTGCCAGGTACTTGTGACTTGGATTGGCCTCTGTGAAGACGGGATATTGGGCTTGATGGACCTTTGGTCTGACCCAGTAAGGCTATTATTATGTGAGCCAAGTATAGGACAATGAAGCCATTGTGACATCATCAATGAGGTTGGCTCTGAGGCACTGTGGAATGAGGCATTATGACATCACAATCTCAGCTCTGGAATGTTGCTCCCATTGGAGTTCCGGAATCGTGCTATTCTTTGAGACGCTGGAATGTTGCTACTCTTTGGGTTTTGGCCAGGTACTAGTGACCGGGATTGGCCACCGTGAGAACAGGCTACTGGGCTTGATGGACCTTTGGTCTGACCCAGTATGGCTATTATTATGCTCTTATGTGAGCCAAGTGAGCCAACTTGCATTAAATATTATTAAAACAAAATCAATGCTCTTTCCTTGGAAAAAAGATATAACATTAAGATATCCAATTTCTATCAGTAATATTGATTTAGAACAGGTCACTTCTATAAAAATACTTGGGGTTTTGATAGATGATAAGATCACATTTCATGACTATATTAACAACATTGTTAAATCATGTTTTTTTAAACTCCGATTGCTTCGATCTTTAACAAAATTCTTACAACCAGAATCCATCAATATTCTTATTCATTCTCTAATAATGTCCAAAATTGATTACTGCAATTCCCTTCTTATAAACATACCACAAAAAGAAAAAAGAAGGTTGCAACTCATACAAAATACTGCGGTGAAGTAAATTTACAAAGCAAAAAAATATGATCACGTTACCCCTTTACTAATTAAATCCCATTGGCTTCCGATAAGTCATCGCATCACTTTTAAATTATTGCTTTTGGTTTTTAAAGCGTTAAATTTTAAGGAACCTCAATTTATTAACAGATGGCTTATCCCTTATAGTATATCACGTTCACTTCGTTCAACATCGCTTAATCTTCTTGCCGTGCCTTCAATTAAAATGATAGGAACTAGAAGACACGACATGTTTTCAGTTATGGCACCGCATTCTTGGAATCTTTTGCCACAGTACATCAGAGAACTAAATGATTTAACACTGTTTAAAAAAACATTAAAAACTTTTCTTTTTAAAGACGCGTATGGATCTCAGGACTGCTAAAAACTTAGTGATTTTTTAATTACAATTTTAAATTTCTCAAATAGTGAAGATCAACCCTTTTTTTTTTTGTGCTTACCCTTTATGTTCTTTCTTCTATTCTATCAAAATTGTAACTATTCCCCATGTTAACCTCACATGTCGTGTAAGTGATCCACAAGTTTATTGTAAAGTCTTGTCTACACTAGTCTGTTTAGTTTGTTCATATTTTAACTAATCACAAATTTTTGTTTGGGTTGTAACACTAACATTTATCTGTTTTATTTTTATTAATTAATGTTATTATTATTGTACATCGCCTAGTAATCTAAATAGGCGATTTATCAAGAACGATTAAACTTGAAACTTGAAACTCAAGTATAGGACAATGAAGCCATTGTGACATCACTGATGAGGTTGGCTCTGAGGCACTTTGTACAAAGTAGCTCTTGATTGGTGTAGCGTGACTTTAGCTCCCAGAAGAGGCGGTCAGAAAATACCACGAAAGACTGAGTCCGCGATTCGCAAACCACGAATTCGCGGGGATATACTGTATTATTATTTGGATTTATTAACTGCCTTTTCATGAAGGGATTCACCCAGGTAGTCTTAAAGTATTTTCCCTATCTAGGGTACTAGATGTCTGGATTTACCCGGATAGGTCTTCTTTTTGTCCGGGTTTCGAAAAGCTTCCAGCTCGGCACCATGTCAGGAGAGCGTCTGCGCCCGCATGGATGCAACACGGTGATGTCACGTGCATGCACGAATGCCTGTGATGTCATCGTGTCACACCTTCACATGCCCAGATGTGCTCCCGACGTGGCTCCGAGCATAAGGACAGGTTGCTGGGTCGAACCGGGCGGGCCTGAGGGCCACCTGGTAACCCTATCCGTCTCTGTCCTGGCAAGCTCACAATCAAACGGTGGTATTTGGGGCAACTGAGGGATTGAGGCCTGGATTCTCTAAATGGCGAGGTTGTCGGCGGCTGCCGATCAAGTGCCAATCACGCAATGGTACCATTTAGAGAAGTGTGCCTCCGTCGAAGGTGGACGCCAGAAATCTAGGCCGAGGTTTTTGAGGCCTACATTTCCTGTGCCTACCTTTGACATGAATTGCGCCTACGTAGGCACTTAACATCACTTCTGGCGTTAGCCACGCTTACAGTGATGGCAGACACCGTAAAGCGCCTATAGGCATGATTCCGACACTATTTATTAAGTGCTAGTAGGTGCCATCTTTGAAATGGTGTTTTTCACTTAACTTAGGCCCTGGATAGGTGGCCAACTGACATCTAACTTAAGGTGCTGTTTATACACTATGGACCTGAGTGACTTGCCAGGGTCACAAAGAGCAGGCCGGGATTGAACTCACAACCTCAGGGTGCTGAGGCAGCAGCTCTCGCTAGGCCACTCCCTCCCTAAAAAAAGGGCCCCAGGGTTTTATAATTGCAGACTGTAAACCAAAATATTTGACCACATTAAAAGTGAATTTAAATTGGGTTTAAATCGGGTTTACAGGGCTCCTTTTACGAAGCCGCGTTAGCGCTTTAACGCGCGTAATGGCGCATGCTAATTTTCCGGCCACGCTAGCCGCTACCGCCTCCTCTTGAGCGGGTGGTAGTTTTTCGGCTAGCGCGGGGGTTTGCGCACGCTAAAAAGTTGCCTGCGATAAAGCCGCTAACGCAGCTTCGCAAAAGGAGCCCACAGTGTAATATGTAATAAGAAAAAAAAAAAAAAAGGGGGGGGGTCCGAGCCTTGACCATATTGTAAGTGATCCCACAGAATATCCCTGTTATAAGAGTTCTTACAAGGTACTTTATTTGTTTGCATCGTATTTTCACGAGTTAGAAATTTAAGGGCAAATTTTCTAAGAAGCGCCTAATTAGGCACCGTTCAGCGTGATTCCAGCACAATTGGGAGCTGTTTAGTGAATCACGCTGAGCGGCACCTATTTCGGAGGCGCTCATTAAATAGGCCAGCTCTAGGCACAACTAAAAATTAGGCACCCAAGCGAGCGCTTAAGCACGCTTAAGAGCAGTGATTCTGTAAGAAACATAGAAGATGACGGCAGATAAGGGCCATAGCCCATCAGGTCTGCCCACTCTACTGACCCACCCCCAAGTAAACTATCCTAGGGATCCCACTCCTGGTAACAGGTTCCCTTGGCTTAACCCTCTAAGGCAGTGTTCTTCAACCACCGGTCCATGGACCAGTGCCGGTCCACAGAAATTTCCTGCCGGTCCACGGGGTCAGCACGTGCATCAGGCCAACACAGTGTTCTTCAACCGCTGGTCCACGGTGCGATCGATGCGGCGTTATCTTCGAGCCAGCTCCCTCTTCCTAACTGATTCAGTGCACAAAGCCACGGACAGTGGCTCCTACAGACATCCTGCGCCTGAACCGGAAGCCTTCTCTCTGATGTTGCAACGTCAGAGGAAAGACTTCCAGATGAGGCACGGGATGTGCAAGGTGCAATTAGTACTATTATGGGGGCGGGGTCTGGGGTGGACATTGGGTAGAGATGGGTGGGGTCTAGCCCATGTTAGCCCAGTGTCCCTCAACCGCCGGTCCATGGACCAATGCCGGTCCACAGAATAATTATTTTATTTCTGCCGGTCCATAGGTGTAAAAAGGTTGAAAAACACTGCTCTAAGGGATCCCACATGGGCATCCCATTTGCTCTTAAATTCTTGCACGCTGTTTGCCTCCATCACCTGCACCGGGAGCTCGTTCCAAGGATCAACCACTCTCTCAGTGAAGAAATATTTCCTGGTGTCGCCATGAAATTTCCCGCCCCTGAGTTTGAGCGGATGCCCTCTTGTGGCTGAGGGTCCTTTGAGAAAGAGAATCTCTTCTTCCATCTCGATACGGCCGGTAATATACTTAAACGCATCGATCATGTCTCCTCTCTCCCTACGTTCCTCGAGTGAGTACAGCCGCAAATTTTTCAGCCTTTCCTCGTACGATAGATCCTTGAGCCCTCAAGACCATCCTGGTGGCCATCCGTTGCACCGACTCTACTCTCAGCACATCTTTTCGGTAGTGTGGCCTCCAGAATTGCACACAGTATTCCAAATGAGGTCTCACCATGGTTCGTAGCTTGGCTCTGCAGTGTTCGGTCGACGAAATCGCCTAACACCAAGCCATGTCCACACCTAACCTGCATAGCGCCTATTTTTTTGAAGGACACCTACATTTTTAGAGGCGCCTTGTTACAGAATCACTCTTTCTTGATAGGCGCCTACATTTCAATTAGTGCTGATTAAACAGCATACTTGCGCTTGTTACTCGATTTAGATAGGCGCCTATCTAGATGGGCGCCTCCGAAATAGGTGCCTAACTTTAGCCGCCGGTTACAGAATTTGGGCCTTAGTACCAGTAACTGGTATTGCTTTCCTTCACCCACCAATTCCCCAGCTGACCAGATCTGTCTTCTTACCTCATACCTCAGGGTGCTAAGAATATGATAAATAAGGACGAGAACAGGTTGAGGGGGCGGAGCTAGGGGGGCAAAGCGGGACTTGGGTGAAACGGGGCGGGACTTGGGTAGAACTGGGCGGGCCTAGGGGGGCGGGGCTACGGATCCGGATTTTACAAGAGTAAAATCTGGAAGACCTAATCCAAGAACCCCTATCAGTCATAGTCACAAGTTGCTTTAGTACAGGTAATTTGCGCAGGCAGTACTGTCAAAATTTACAACCCATGCTTAGTTTTACACGGATTCAGCATTACTTTACCTCTAAGTTTCTAGAGCAAAAGGAAAAATAGCAAAATGCTCCATTAAAATGTGCAGTGTTTGCACATTCAGCACCCGTAAGGAGCTCTGAACCTAGACAGGTGTTATTTATTTCACCGTCCCGGAAACAGCCTAATGTTAGTAAGATAAATGAGATGTCTGATTTCAGAATGTTTCCCAAAAGAACAAAACCATTGGATGCGGTAAAGTCTTTTGCTCCAGAGTTCGGCCTAATGAGTCCATTTTGCCTGAACGACCAAGGCTGAAGCTAGTTACCATTCAGACTTAGGAGGTCTATTACTACTATTTATTATTTCTATAGTGCTGAAAAGGCGTACGTAGCGCTGTACATTTTAACATGCAATAGACAGTCCCTGCTCAGAAGAGCTTGTAATCTAATTTAGACAGGGTTGGGGAGATCATGGTAGAGGGAATGATGCAGTGGGTCTAGGTATCTGACAGCAGTGAGGGGGAGTTAAGAGTTGAAGGCAGTTTCAAGAAAGTGGGCCTTTAGCTTGGATTTGAACACTGCCAGGGATGGAGCACGACGTATGGATTCAGGCAGCCTGTCCTGGGCATACGGTGCTGCAAGAAACAAGGGACGGAGTCTGGAGTTGGCAGTGGAAGAGAAGGGTACAGATAAGAGGGGCTTGCCCGATGAGCGGAGTTCACGGGGGGGGGGGGGGGGCGGAGCATAGGGGGAGATAAGTGAGGAGAGATATCGGTCTTTTACGAAGGTGTTTAGGCCCTTAAAGGGGAATTCTTATTTCTATAATTTTTATTAGTATTTAAAGAAGAAATCATACATATGTAAATACAATATAATACAGATGGACAAAAGATAAAAACACAGAATAAAATAAACAGTAGATTAACATTTAAAATTATTAATGATCATTAATGCTTTCATAATAATAATAATAATTTTATTTTTGTATACCGCCATGCCACATAGTTTTAGGCGGTTCACATACAATTAAAACATTATGGGGTTAATAATTTAAAAAAAAAAAAAAATCTAAAAAGTGTCCTAAATGGCTACTTGAACGATCAAAAAGCCTGATCGTCCAAGTACCCATAACCAAAGCTGGTTTTTAGACGTATCTAAAACCAACTTAGGCCTTTCCCCTGCCTCTAGACGCACAGAGAGAAAAGAGGCGTGTTTAGAGGAGGGGAAAGGGCGGGAGGTGGGCGGGAGGTGGGCCGACCTACACCTAGGAGTACAACAGGTATAACCAAAACATTAACAGGTTGCCTAGTCAGCACTTAGACCTTTTGGACTTAGACGAAGTCAAACCAGGTCTAAGTGCAGAAAAAGGGGCCGCTGAGCTGATGGCCGCTGGCGCCATCAGTTCAGCGGCCCGGCAACCTACCCACCGCAAGCATTGCGGCAGGAGAGATGCCTCATCTCCTCTACCACGATGCCATCACTCCTCTACCCAAACGGCCGCGACCCGCAGCAGGAGAGATGCCCTATCTCTCCCGCCGCGGGTCGCAGCAGTTCGGGTAGAGGAGTGGTGGCATCGCGGTAGGGGAGATGAGGCATCTCTCCTGCCGCGATGCATCACCACCCCACACACATAGAACATCGGGGCAAGAGGGAACCCAAGCCCTCTTGCCCCGCGGCAGCCGCGGCACCCCCGACGATATCGTTCCGTTCTTCAGAGCTTACCAGTGTATGCGCAGGTGTGTCTGATGAACGGAAAAGGTGTGATGGCATTTTGCAGAAACATAAGGCGACACAGCCCGTGGGGGCGAAACATGTCGGTGGAAGACCCCAACCGAGCAGAGCTTCAGCTAAAAAGATAAGGGTTCCAGCTCAAAGTTTCTTTTAAAAAATATTACAAAAAAGTATACATAAAAAATATAAAACAAAATGAATAAAATTAATTCAAAAAAATATCTATATTAAGGATTGCTGACGATTGAAGCAGTCTTTTCTAAAAATCAAATGAAGGAAGGATGGCTGCATTACATTCCAAGGATCCTTAAATAATGTCGAATTGATTTGGGTACGATTGCATCCTTTGAATTTGGAATACAGGGATTATTGATGAGATCAGAGAATTCTATGCCAAATTTATGGTACCATATAAATGAAGGAACATCAGATATGGTTTAGGCATGCAAAATAGAGCTCCTTCCCAGACTATTTATTGCTTGGTTGCTAAAGCCTCGTTTCAGCACCTTCCTTAGATCAGGTCTAAACGTTATGTCATGCCCATTCCTTGAAATGCAACTAAGGGTCATGGATTTGATATACCGCCTCTCTGTGTTACAAACAAAGTAGTTTGCATTTATTAATGTAGGCTATTTCTCTTTCCCTAGTGCACACAATCTAAGTTTTGTATCTGGGACTGAGAAGCTTTGTCTTAGATTTTAAAAAAACCAAAAACCAAACATGAAGGAACTCACAGCCAGCACCAGAATGCAGCTGAAAATGTAGGTATTGAATCAATATAATGAAAGCACAAACAGGATAAAAATAAAAACATTAATTTAGCTTCTTCTACATCATTAGGAAGAAGACATGAGAACAAAATGTTCTCTGCTTATGACACTGTGGAGCCCTACGGATGCGAGGGAGACATTTTCAAACCTGAGAACAGACTAAATCTAATGTCCTTGATGCCGGGTTTTTTACACTGGTCAAGGGCATCTTTTGTTGCTGTTTCTTGTGGGTAACTTGCCACTAGCTTAAGAGGATATCTTCTTTTTCAAGGGTCCCACGGCAACAAGGGGGCATCCGTGGAAAATCAGGGGCGGGAAACTGCACGGGGACACCAGGAAATTCTTTTTCACTGAAAGGGTGGTTGATCGCTGGAATAGTCTTCCACTTCAGGTGATTGAGGCCAGCAGCGTGCCTGATTTTAAGGCCAAATGGGATAGACACGTGGGATCTATTCACAGAGATAGGTAGGGGAGGGTCATTGGGGTGGGCAGACTAGATGGGCCGTGGCCCTTATCTGCCGTCTATTTCTATGTTTCTATTCTAGCCAAATCCACAGCCTGTAAATTGTTACCCAAAATGTTCCACGTTACAGACATTGTGTTTTTCCTCAGTGAGGCCACCAACAAATTATTTACGAACGATTCTTGTTGCGCCCTGAAATCCGCAAATCTGAAATAAGCAAGTAAAATTAAGGCTGATGTGTGAACTATTGAAGTGGCACAGCCCCTGAGTACATAAGTACATAAGTACATAAGTAGTCGCCTCCGCCGGGGCAAACCAGAGGTCCATCCAGCCCAGCGGTCCGCTCACGCGGCGGCCCATCAGGCATATTGCCTGATCAGCGGTCCCTGACTAATTTTATGCCTACCTCTACACTTATCTCTAAACCTTCCACTGCTCTTATCTGTACCCCTCAATCCCTTTGTTTTCCAGGAACCTATCCAGGTCATTCTTGAAACCCTGTACTGTGCTATTTCTTATCACGGCCTCCGGAAGGGTGTTCCATGTGTCCACCACCCTCTGTGTGAAAAAGAACTTCCTTGCGTTTGTTTTAAACCTGTCCCCCTTCAATTTCATCGAGTGACCCCTTGTTCTTGTGGTTTCTTTCAAATTGAAAAATCTGTCTTTGTCAACCTTTTCGATGCCCCTCAGGATCTTGAAGGTCTCTATCATATCTCCTCTGAGTCTCCGCTTTTCCAGGGAGAACAGCCCCAGCTTCTTCAGTCTGTCAGTGTATGTAAGGTTTTCCATACCCTTAATCAGTTTAGTTGCTCTTCTCTGGACTCCCTCAAGCATTGCCATGTCCTTTTTGAGGTACGGTGACCAGTACTGTACACAGTATTCCAGATGCGGGCGCACCATAGCCCGGTACAGTGGCAGGATGACTTCCTTCGTTCTGGTCGAGATACCTTTCTTAATGATACCTAACATTTGGTTTGCTTTCCTCGAGGCTGTGGCGCATTGTGCCGACGCCTTCAATGTCGTGAAATGGTTGGGCAGCCGTCGGGCAGAAGCTAGGTGTTCTTCTTTTACAATCTATAACACGACGATGAATACACCACCCCGGTAAGGGCACGAAAAAATGTTGAAGTAATGTCTTCGGCGTATGAGGTCTTGGGATAAAATTAGTCACATTCCGTATAAGATTGTTTTCATGACAAAATTCAACATAAAAAAATTACAACAAGCCCATGAATTATAGGCATTTGGGAGACGCACATGTTTTGCGTTACAATAGCAGATGGCATTATGGATGGTGGTTCTTCTCCTCGCGCTCCCCACGTTGTCCTGATGAGAATATATGCAATGAGACCCAAAGATGATGATGGCGGCATTGGTTTTCCTGGCACATGCGCACATTTCAGCCTCTTTTCGGGTTCATAGACAACACCGCCAAAGACAAAGGTGCGCGCCGACAACTGAGCGCAAGACGGAAGTGCGCGCCGAAGAAAAAAGAGTGTTTTTAGGGGCTCCGATGGGGGGTTGTGTTGGGGAACCCCCCCACTTTACTTAATACAGATCGCGGTGGCGTTGTGGGGGGTTTGGGGGGTTGTAACCTCCCTCATTATACTGGAAACTTAACTGTTTCCCTCTTTTTTAGGGAAAAAGTGAAGTTTTCAGTAAAATATGGGGGGTTACAACACCCCAAACCCCCCACAATGCCCCCACAACGCGGCGCAATCTGTATAAAGTAAAGTGGGGGGTTCCCCCCCAACACCACCCGTCGTAGCCCTTTAAAATAGTCATTTTCTTCGATGCGCACCTCCGCATTGCGCTCAGTTGTCTGCGTGCGCCTTTGTCCCGGCTCGCTTTTGACCTGACACCTCTTTTAGTGGTGTATTCTGCACATCGATCACAATTACCAGTGACTCGTCACATGTAAATTTAGCGACCTGTCACAAAACTCCACAAACCTCATTTGCATGTGTGATTTTTTGCAAATGACTAGTATTTTTGAAATCATTACAATAATGGTCACGATAGCGTCCCGTCGGATATTTCCAGTAAGTTTTGAGAATTTTCCTCTGTGTTGAAGGTTTCTTGGGAATTAGGATGAAACAGAAGCTGGAGGAATGGATGGGGGTGTATGTATATGTGTGCTCTGGGGCTGGGGACAGAAAGAAGGTTACTATGAGAAGGGGGAAGAGAGAGAGAGAGAGGAGGTAAGGGCTGGATAGGAGGGGAAGAGAGACACAAGATAAGAACTGTGAAAATAGAAACATAGAAACATGATAGCAGATAAAGGCCAAATGTAATGTAATGCAATGTAATTTATTTCTTATATACCGCTACATCCATTAGGTTCTAAGCGGTTTACAGAAAATATACATTAAGATTAGAAATAAGAAAGGTACTTGAAAAATTCCCTTACTGTCCCGAAGGCTCACAATCTAACTAAAGTACCTGGAGGGTAATAGAGAAGTGAAAAGTAGAGTTAGAGGAAAAATAAAAATAAAATAAACATTTTAACAAGACAGCATTGATCTAAATACTTTGGAAGGTAGAAGAGAGGAGAGAAAGGAATAGAAGCAGAAGGGGGAGCCGTTGAACAGTAGAATTCTGGAGAAATTTAAATGATAGAAATAGAACAAAACAAAGACAAAAGGCAAAACAATAGATAAGATTAAAGATAAATCATAAGCTGGAAAGAAAAATAAAATAAAACTTTGTCTTCAATCCATGGTTTCAGCGTCAGTGATGAAGTGGAGCAAGTAAGTTTAGGAGGAGCGATTGACGTTTCCAGAAAGGGCTTCTTCAGGGAAGAGACTTGGCAGACAGTCCCAGGATGCCTATGTCTCCTCCCCTGCGATGTTCTCCCATCCATGCATTCCCTCCCAGACACACTGCCCGTGCCCCAGCCGCTCCAAGGAGGCTGCCCTAGATGAGGCTCACGGTGAATGGCCCATCCAGTCTGCCCATCCACAGTAACCATTATCTCTTCCATTCTCTGAGAAATCCCACATGACTATCCCAGGCTTTCTTGAATTCAGGCACAGTCTCTGTCTCCACCACCTCTTCTGGGAGACTGTTCCACACATCTGCCATCCTTTCTGTAAAAAAGTATATCCTTAGATTGCTCCGGAGCCTATCACCTCTTAACTTCATCCTATGCCCTCTCATTACAGAGCTTCCTTTTAAATAAAACAGACTCGATTCATGCGCATTTACATTACGTAGGTATTTAAATGTCTCTATCATATCTCCCCTCTCCCTATTGGCTAAGGCTCTTAACATTTGCATCTCCTCTTTCTATAGGCTAAGGCTCTCTGCACCTGCATTGTGAGGTCATAGAGCAGCCCATCCACAGTAACCATTATCTCCTCCTCTCCCTATTGGCTAAGGCTCTTAACATTTGCATCTCCTCTTCCTATAGGCTAAGGCTCTGTGCACCTGCATTGTGAGCTCATAGAGCTGCCCATCTGCAGTAACCATTATCGCTTCCTCTCTCCGAGAGATCCCACGTGCCTATCACAGGCCTCTTGAATTCAGACACAGTCTCTGTCTCCACCACCTCTTCCGGGAGACTGTTCCACACATCTACCACCCTTTCTGTAAAAAAGTATATCCTTAGATTGCTCCGGAGCCTATCACCTCTTAACTTCATCCTATGCCCTCTCATTGCAGTTTCCTTTCAAATGAAAGAGACCTAACTCATGCGCATTTAAGCCATGAAGATATTTAAACGTCTCTATCATATCTCCCCTTTCCCACCTTTCCTCCAAAGTATAAAGATTGAGATCTTTAAGTCTGTCCCCATAAGCCTTATGATTACGACCACACACCATTTTAGTAACCTTCCTCTGGACCAACTCCATCTTTTTTTATATCTTGTTGAAGGTGCAGCCTCCAGAATTGCACACAATATTCTAAATGAGGTCTCACCAAAGTCTTATACAGGGGCAACAATACCTCCTTTTTCCTACTGGAATGCAAAAGGGAACCACCTTCTCCCCCTCCATCTCACTACCCCAAATCCCAGAAACTCAATTTTATCTGCTCCCCTACTTAGAGAATGACATAGGGACAAATTTTTCCCTGTCCCCACAGGAACTCAATTTCCCCGTCCCTGCGGGTTATGTCGCTGTCCCTGCCCCATTCCTGTAAGCTCTGCCTTAACCGCACAAGGCTCGAACACTTATGATTTTGAAGTGTTTGAGGCTTGTGCAGATGAGGATGGAGCTTAGGCATTGGTGGAATGAGGCATTATGACATCACAATCTGAGCTCTAGAATGTTGCTGCTTATGATTTTAAAGGGTTCGAGGCTTGTGCAGATGAGGACGGAGCTTAGGCATTGGTGGAATGAGGCATTATGACATCGCAATCTGAGCTCTAGAATGTTGTTACTTATGATTTTAAAGGGTTTGAGGTTTGTGCACATGAGGACGGAGTTTAGGCATTGGTGGAATGAGGCATTATGACATCGCAATCTGAGCTCTAGAATGTTGCTACTTAGGATTTGAAAGTGTTTGAGGTTTGTGCACATGAGGACGGAGCTTAGGCATTGGTTGAATGAGGCATTATGACATCACAATCTGAGCTCTAGAATGTTGTTACTTATGATTTTAAAGGGTTTGAGGTTTGTGCACATGAGGACGGAGTTTAGGCATTGGTGGAATGAGGCATTATGACATCGCAATCTGAGCTCTAGAATGTTGCTACTTAGGATTTGAAAGTGTTTGAGGTTTGTGCACATGAGGACGGAGCTTAGGCATTGGTGGAATGAGGCATTATGACATCACAATCTGAGCTCTAGAATGTTGCTACTTATGATTTTAAAGGGTTCGAGGCTTGTGCAGATGAGGACGGAGCTTAGGCATTGGTGGAATGAGACATTATGACATCACAATCTGAGCTCTAGAATGTTGCAACTTATGATCTTAAAGTGTTTGAGGTTTGTGCGGATGAGAGCGGAGCTAACAGGAATGGGGCAGGGAGAGGAAAAGAACTCGCAGGGATGGGATGGGAAAATGAGTTCCCATGGGGATGGGGAAAAATTTGTTCCCATATCATTCTCTAACTCTACTCCTCTCCAATCTGCCCTCTTCCTCTTTTTCCCTCTTTCTAATCATCTCTCCCTCACTGAGCTCTCCTCTTTCCTCTTCCGAATCAAAATAAATTGTTCAGATACCCAAGCAATGTTGAAAAATTGTTGTTGTTTTTTTTTTAAATCAATTCTACATTATTTAGGCCCCATTGTACTAAACCGTGGGAGAGGTTTCTACTGCGGTCAAGGGTGGTAAACAAAACACTCCGACGCTCATAGGAATTCTATGAGCATTGCGGCAGTGTTGGACCATTTAGCGCCCTTTACCGCAGCTTAGTAAAAAGGGGAGATAGTATGCAAAATAATTCAAACGTGTTCCAATGAATGATGACAGAATTTAAAAATCTACCCTACACTGCCTCAGGGAAATAGGAAGTATTTACAATCAGGCTCAGTTCAGCCAAATGCAATCATGCTTGATGTCATTAGATGACTTGATGTAATTATATTGTTTCAGCAGTACTCTCTTCTAACACATTTTCCTCTAGAGCTTTATTTCAGATCAAGAATTTCATTTTTAAGGAAGAACATAAGACGTGCCTCTGCTGGGTCAGACCAGAGGTCCATCGTGCCCAGTAGTCCGCTCGTGCGGCAGCCCAAAAGGTCCAGGACCTGTGTAGTAGTCCTCTATCTGTACCCCTCTATCCCTTTTTCCTCCAGAAAATTGTCCAATCCCTTCTTGAACCCCAATACAGTACTCTGTCCTATCACACCCTCTGGAAGCTCATTCCAGGTGTCCACCACCCGCTGGGTGAAGAAAAACTTCCTAGCATTGGTTCTGAATCTGTCCCCTTTTAATTTTTCCGAATACCCTCTCGTTCTTGTAGTTTTCAGAAGTTTGAAGAATCTGTCCCTCTCTACTCTCTCTATGCCCTTCATGATCTTGTAAGTCTCTATCATGTCCCCTCTAAGTCTCCTCTTCTCCAGGGAAAAAAGTCCCAGTTTCTCCAGTCTTTCTCTATCTATCTCTCTCTATTTCTGTCTCTCTCCCTCTTTCTTTCTCTCTCTCTCTCTCTCTCTATTTCCCTCTGTTTCCCTTTCTCTCTCTCTTTCTGTCCCTCTCTACTCTCTCTATGCCCTTCATAACTTTGTAAGTCTCTATCATATCCCCTCTAAGTCTCCTCTTCTCCAGGGAAAAGAGTCCCAGTTTCTCCAATCTTTTTCTATCTATCTCTCTCTATTTCTGTCTCTCTCCCTTTCTCTCGCTCTCTTTCTTTCTATCTCTTTCTCTCTCTGTCTCCCTTTCTCTCTCTCTTTCTGTCCCTCTCTACTTTCTCTATGCCCTTCATGATCTTGTAAGCCTCTATCATGTCCCCTCTAAGTCTCCACTTCTCCAGGGAAAAGAGCCCCAGTTTCTCCAGTCTCTCAGCGTATGAAAGGTTTTCCATCCCTTTATCAAGCGTGTCGCTCTCCTCTGAACCCTCTCGAGTATCGCCATATCCTTCTTAAGGTACGGCGACCAATATTGGACGCAATACTCCAGATGCGGACGCACCATCGCCCGATACAACGGCAGGATGACTTCTTTCGTTCTGGTTGTAATACCCTTCTTGATTATACCTAGCATTCTATTCGCTCTCTTAGCGGCCGCCGCGCACTGTGCCGACGGCTTCATTGTCTTGTCCACTATTACCCCCAAGTCCCTTTCTTGGGTACTCTCACTCAATAACATCCCTCCCATCGTATAGCTGTACCTCGGGTTTCTGGATGTGCTGGCAAATATACCAGATGCCTATCTGAACCCTACAAATGCAAGGTCATTTAGGGCAGTGGTTCCCAACTCTGTCCTGGAGGACCACCAGCCAGTCACGTTTTCAGGATAGCCCTAATGAATATGCATGCAGCAGATTTGCATGCCTTTCACCTCCATTGTATGCAAATCTCTCTCATGCATATTCATTAGGGTTATCACAAAAACCCGACTGGCTGGTGGTCCTCCAGGACAGGGTTGGGAAACACTGATTTAGGGCTTATCCCCCTCTTTTACAAAGGAGCGCTAAGATTTTTAGCGTGCATTAAATATTAGCACATTCTAATCACGCGCTAAACGCTAACACGTGCATGTTATCCTATGGACGCGTTAGCAGTTAGCGCACGTGTTGATTTAGCACACGCTAAATCTGCACTAAATCACTTTCGGCCTCTTTTACAAAGCCGCGCGGCAGCAGCCTCAAAGCCCTTTAAATCCCTATGGGCTTCGGGGCCTTTAGCGCAGCGCAGCCGCTAACGCAGCTTTGTAAAAGAGGCAGTTAGCGCGCCTTTGTAAAAGAGGGCCTTACTTTAGGGGTGGGGAAACTCCGGTCCTCGAGGGCCGGAATCCAGTCGGGTTTTCAGAATTTCCCCAATGGACATGCATTGAAAGCAGTGCATGCAAATAGATCTCATGCATATTCATTGGGGAAATCCTGAAAACCTGACTGGATTCCGGCCCTCGAGGACCGGAGTTGCCCACCCCTGCTATCACGGCACATTTGTGCATCATATCTGCAGTGGCGTAGTGAGGGTGAGAGACACCCGGGGGGGGGTGCCCCTCCCCCACTCTTTTTTCCACCCCTCCCCCTGCCGTATGCGTGCGCCCCCTCCCTTCTCCTGCACCTTTTTAACTTTCCTGGCGTGAGCAGCATCACCAACTTGCTGCTCGCGTCAGCGTCGGCTCTCCCTCTGATGCCACTTCCTAGGTGCAGGAAATGATGTCATAGGGTAAGCCGACGCTGGCGTGAGCAGCAGGTGGAGTTGTCGCTCACGTCAGTGAAGAGCTAGAGGTCTGGTGGTGGTGAGGGAGTGAAGTTGCGCGCGCGGTGGGGAAGGAGAAGGAAGGAGCGGGGGCAGAAAGGAGGTGGGGTGACGGTGCCTGGCGCAGACCGACCCCCGCCCTTACTGTACCACTGCTTATCGGTTATAAAATACTGGCACATGTCCACCACTTACACCGTATCTATGTCAGGCATAAATGGTACAGTATTTGGGGATCATAATCGATTTCATACAAAAAATTACCCTCTAGTTAATTTTCTGTTAATAATTAATTTCTTTATTATAATTATTCTTAAAAACATTCTACATAAATAACATTATATAACACAGTTACCACATGGCTATCGCAAAACTGGATTATCTTCCTCCCACTGTACTTCTGGACTCTGGAGCCTCCTTACGAACTGAGTTCTCCTCCAAGATTTTGGGAATACTTTTTGACTCTTCCCTTACCTTTAAGGATCAGATAAACTCTCCGGTTAAGAAATGTTGTTTTTTTTTAACTTACGAATGCTGAGGACGGTTAGATCTCTTTTTCATCAACGTCACTTTTCTGTTCTGGTCCAATCAATTGTACTTTCTCGGCTAGATTATTGTAACGCTGTTTATCTTGGCATCACAAAGATATTTCAAAGACTACAATTGATTCAGAATACCGCTGCAAAGTTGTTTTATGGAAAAAGCAAATTCGACCATGTGATTCCCTTGCTTTCGAGCCTTCATTGGCTCCGTGTGTCTCAGACTTCAGTTTAAATGTCTATACATTATTTTAAAATTTTTACATGGGATTTTTGTTCCTCTTCTATGGAACGTTTATAGATTTTCATACGCGAGAGGTCCTCAGCGATTTAAACTTTCCCTCCCTTCCAAGAAAGGGATTAAAGGAATCAAGAATTTCAGCCTCTCTATGGATTTTAAATTCTCCCAATTATGGAATGCTCTTCCTTTGATTTTGAGGTGTCTTAGTTCCTTCCAATCTTTTCGTAAATACTTGAAAACTTTTCTATTTGCTAAACACTTTGAAAATTAATTTCCATGTATTTTAGTATTATTTAAATTAATTTATTGTTGAAGTTAAATAGCTCTAAGTCTAATAGATGCTGGCATTGTAATCTTGAGATTGGAACATTAGATCATTTGTTATACTATTTATTGTCCCTTTATTTTGACCTTTTGGAAATCAATTTGGACACAAATAAATTGTTTATTAGAGAACCCTGTGGCTTTGTCATATGACACGATTCTATTTGGTATGTCAATGAGAACAAAGAGCCAAATTTCATCAAACAATAATAAGCTTTTATTGATTATGATAGGAGTCACCATACAACATATCACGCATAATTGGAAAAATTGGAGCAGGCTTAATTATAGTTTTTGGTGGAACTCATCGTGTCACATCCATAGGATGGAGAGAACAATAGCCATACAAAAAGGGAATTATCAAAAATTTAAAGCGATATGGGGGCCATTGACAAATTATTGTAATGAATGGATACCATTTTTCCATTATAAGTAGAATACAAATGAAGGGATGGGAGGGGGGGAATTCTGAATTTTATTAAATGTTTGGATCAGTAAAAAAGAATATTTCATAGGATATAGTTAATTACATATGTTATGGTAGGGTTGGGAGGGATGGGGTTAAATTTTATGTATTATTGTTAAATATGACAGAAAGTCAAGTGATGTATTTAATTTCAATTGTTAATTTATTGATACACTTGTTGTAAGATGTAAAAATGAATAAAGTTTTTTTTAAAAAATTTAATTTATTGTTAACCGTACCGAGCTTCCCATGGTTGAAGACCCTGGTATATAAGGCTAAGGGCTCCTTTAACAAAGCCGCGTTAGTGGCTTTATCGCACGTACATTTGTAGCGCGCGCTAACCCCTGCGCTAGCCGAAAAACTACTACCTGCTCAAGAGGAGGCGGTAGCGGCTAGTGCGGACGGCAAATTGGCGCACGCTATTCCACGTGTTAAACCGCTAACGCGGCTTCATAAAAGGAGCCCTAAATTGTACCCCCTCTTTTACTAAGGTGCACGTGCTAATCAAATTAGCGTGCGCTAAACGCTAACACGTCCATAGACTAACATGCACGCATTAGCATTTAGCACGCGCTAAATCGATTCGCGCGCTCTAATCGGTTAGCGCACCTTAGTAAAAGAGGGCCTTAGTTTAGTTTAGTAACTACAAGGTTAAATAAAAGACTCCGTGAACTCACAAACGGCCCTTAGCCAGAACTTCACGGAACAGAAAAAAGACTAAGGGCTCCATTTATCAAGGCGCGCTACGGGGGTTAGCGCGTCGGACATTTCATCACACGCTAACCCCTGCGGCAAGCCTAAAAACTAATGCCTCATCAATGGAGGCGTTAGCGACTAGCGTGGCAGGCGGATGAACGCGCGGTATTCCGCGCGTTAACCGCCTACCGCACCTTGATAAAAGGAGCCCTAACCCCCTCTTTTACAAAGGTGCGCTAAGCCTTTTAGCGCGGATTTAGTGCACGCTGAATCAATGCGTGCGCTAACCTCTAACGCGTCCATAGGATAACATGCACGCGTTAGCGTTTAGCGTGCGATATTTAGCGCCCGCTTAAAAGCTTAGCGCACCTTTGCAAAAGAGGGGGTAAATCTTCTACTCATCAGTTGGTGTTGGCTTTTGATCTTCTAAATCATTCAAAGTCCATTTGAAAGATTCCGTTGGTCCTGACCAGTGGTTCCCAACAAGTTTCAAGTTTCAAGTTTAATAATAATTTGATTAATTGCTTAATCTAAATTCTAAGCGATGTCCTGGAGGACCACCAGGCCAATCAGGTTTTCAGGCTAGCCCTAATGCATATGCATGAGAGAGATTTGCATATAATAGAAGTGACAGGCATGCAAATTTGTTCCATGCATATTCACTAGGCCTGGTGGTCCTCCAGGTCAAGGTTGGGAACCACTGCTGTACACATCACTGCAGTTTGTTTCTGTTCTTCGGCTTGATATTTCACTGCAGTTCTGCTGGATTCTTTGTTTGATGTTAGCATGAAAGCCATAAATATGGAACAAGAGCCTCCTGACGATCTATAATGTTAAGATATATTTATTATTGTAGTATACATTGGGTGAGAACAATTGTGATTGACATCTGTCTAATGCCCAGTTGGAAATTTGCCATAAGTCTTGAGTATTTATAGAACTTGTACATGTTTACCACCAGTTCTCAGCAGCGGTAAAGCTTCCTTGGTGCATGTACAGCATCACTTCATAGCAGGGGCCACAGCCTCCAGTGCCCAGTGGTGTATGGGCAGCGCCAGATCCCAGCAGGGGGTAAAGCTTCCATAGTGAGCCAGCTTAAAAAAAAGAGCTTCGCTTGTATGGTGTCAGCAAATGTTTTGGAGCATTACCAATAGAGAATGACACGGTGACAAAATTCATCACCGTTCCCATCCCCGCGGGAAACCTTCTTCATGTCATTCTGTAAGGAGAGAGGGAAAAATCAGAGTATGAATGGCCACAACCACTGACCCTCAAGCTTTGCTTTGAAGAATGCTGAGATTGAGCAGCAACATTCCAGAGCAGATATTGTGATGTCATAATGCCTCATGCTACCAGTGCCTAAGAACCAATCACATCAGTGATGTCACAATGGCTTCATTATCCTTGGCTCACATAAGAATCAGAGTATGAATGGCCACAACCACTGACCCGCAAGCTTTGCTTTGAAGAATGCTGGTGTAGAAGGACCGAGGTTGAAATAGACACTAGAAAATGACATGGGATTATTTCCCGCGGTTATCCGCGGGGACGGGAACGGTGATGAATTTTGTCACCGTGTCATTCTCTAATTACCAACTTAAGCCGGTCTCTACGCCCCCGATTCCTAGCATAACATAGTAGATGATGGCAGGTAAAGACCCAAATGGTCCATCTTGTCTGCCCAACCTGATTCACTCCCTCTTTTACTAAGGTGCACTATGCTTTTTAGCGTGCGCTAATCACGTACTAAACGCTAATGCGGTTAGCGCACATGGTGATTTAGCGCACGTTAAACATGCGCTACAATGCCTCAATCTTTCATGCTTTCCAGATTCAGACTGAACAAAGCGCATTCCCTCAATATGCAAAAGCCAGACCACAGAATACACCTAATATTCCCAGAAATTAACACATGAAGCTTAAAATGTCCTTTTAAAAATGATCTATGATATGCGTTAAAATTATTGGCATAGATTTAACAAATTAATAGCAAACTTATTAAACTAAGATAATTTGATTTCCAAATTTATTAATGCGAGTATACTGATACCTTTATAACAAAACTCTCTTCTATCATTCTCTTCAACAAAGCTTCCACTTTACATATTTTCCATCTGTCAAACCATCTGCATCAACAGTGCATTGAATTAGCACTTATAGATTTGTTCTCAGCTTTGGATCCAATTCTCCAGTAATTTGACATATGGGCTTATTTTTCCTTATTTCCTTATTTCACTCCTACCTTTAGGTAAATAAATTTACATAACTGAACTCCTCCTCCCCCACCGGTTTGGTTTCATAAAGGCATGCAAAAGTAATTTTGCAGAAGTCTGTATCTTTGACAGTTTTGCTTATCTCAGGTCCCTGGAGGCAGGCAAAGATTTCATAAGGTACCTGCTTAATAGGAATGCATCTGGAATAGATTCAAATGAGTTTGAGCTGAGAAGGACTAAGTAGCAATGTATTTGAGATCTCCAAGCAATTCAGAATGTAATTAAACTCTAGAATTTGTTGCCAGAGAACGTGCTGAAAGCAGTTAGCTTAGCAGGGTTTAAAAAAAAAAGGTTTGGATAATTTCCTAAAATAAAAATCCATACTCCATTATTGAGATGGATTTGGAGAAATCCACTGCTTATCCCTAGGATAGGCAGCATAAAATCTGCTTTACTCTTTGGGATCTTGCAGGGTATTTGTTTGACCTGGATTGGCCACTGTTGGATACAGGATTCTGGGCTTGATGGACCTTCAGTCTGTCCCAGTATGGCAGCTCTTAAGTTCTTACAATATGTAATATACAATATATGTGTATGTGTGAATCCAAATTGTATATATCTTCAGAAGAAATGATTGGAGATATATAGATACCAGAAACTTTTCCTGCTTCGAATAATATCTATCATCCAATCTGCTCTTTATTTTGACGAACTACAGACACTTCCACCTTTCTCTGTCTATTGATCTTTAATGCTTACATGAAATTGGTTATGACTGAGGTACTATAAGGTAATGAAAACAAGCAGAATTATCTATGCATCATGCACTTATATCAGTGCTTGTTTGGCAGGTTAAAATCAATGTTAAAGCCACTGGGAGGAGCCCTTTCACTACAGGGCCCTAAGTCCTTACACATGGTTAGCACAAAAGAAAAGGTTTGCCACAAAACATGCTAAAGCTTTTGCTTCTGTGCACAACCTGCACGTTTATTTTTTTAAATATCTAATATAATAAAACGGTAAGCCGCGCATGCGCACTTCCTATGCGTGCGTCCGTTTTCCGTGAGCTGTAGCGACCCATAGGAAGTGCGCATGCGCGGCTTACGGTCTGGCCTCACGCGAGGCAAGACAAGTGCACATGCGCGCCCTTCCCTGCACCCCCTGCCCTCTCCATCGCTTCCCGGCTCCAGCGGCGTAGGCAGCACTGTAAACACGCTGCTTCGCGCCCTTCTCTGCCAATTTCCTCTGCCGCGTCTCTGATGACATCATCGGAGTCAGACGCGGCAGAGGAAATCGCTAGTAGAAGGCTGCGAAGCAGCGTGTTTAAAGTGCTGCCTACGCGGCTGGAGCCCCGAGGTTTGTCGGCGGTGGGAGGGTCAGGAGCAGGCCGGATCGACAACGGCAGTAAAAGAAGGGGGAGGGGCCGAACGGAGCAGGGAAGAGAATGTAAGAGAAGGGAAAGGGGGAGTGGGGGGAAATGCTGCTACTGCTTCTACACAGGAAAGGGGGGATAGGAGGGAAATGCTGTTGCTGCTGCATAGGGAAGTGGGATGGAAATGCTGCTGCATAGGGAAATGGGGAAAAATGACAGACAGACAGCGGGAGGGAGGGAGACAGAAAGAAAGAAAGAAAGACACAGGGGCAGGGAGAAGGACAGAAAAACACAGGGGCAGGGAGAGGGACAGAAAGACAGACAGAGAAAGGGGGCCAGAGACAGAGTCAGCGGGAGAAGGAAAGGGGGCTGCTTTGGGGGGAGGGGTGTGCTGGGGACAGACAGCTTTGCTCTGAGGGAGGAAGACAGAAGAGGGCCATGGAGAAACATTTGGGGGGGAGGTGGGTGCTGAGGGCAGACAGCTTTGCTCGGGGGGGAGGGGGAGACAGAAGGATACAGACAGCGGCCAAGGAGAGAGAGATAAAGAAACACAGACAGACAGACACATCTATTCTAGCACCCGTTAATGTAACGGGCTTAAAGACTAGTATGTATATATTTTTCTGAGGTATGTGGCGTGGGTGGAGAGTGGGTGTTCCTACATTAACCAGCTACTGCATTGTAATTCAGAAGTATGCAGCCCCTCCTAAATAATTTACTTGTTCACGTTCATTTCATTCCCCCCTTTTTTATTGTAAACTGCAGAGATTTTAACTTCGGTTTTATATTCACGGTATATCAAATAAGTTGAACTTGAACTTGAATTATGAGGTGGTAAGTGCTCCTGATAGAGAATGACACAGGGACAAATTTGTCCCTGTCCCTGTGAGTTTTGTTGCTCTCCCTGCCCCATTCCTCTGATGCATATTAGGAAGAATAACCTGAATCACAGTTACCGGATGCTAGGGTTCTCCTTGGATCTGGGTATCATTGTAGACAATAAGATGAAACCTTCTGCCCAATGTGCGGAAGTGGCCAAAAAGGCAAACAAGATGCTAGAAATTATTTAAAAAAGGAATGATTAACAAGACTAAGAATGTTATAATGCCCCTGTATCACTCCATGGTGTGACCTCATCTAGAGTATTGCGTTCAATTCTGGTCTCCTTATCTCAAGAAAGATATAGCGGCACTAGAAAAGGTTCAAAGAAGAGCGACCAAGATGGTAAAGGGGATGGAACTCCTCTCGTATGAAGAAAGACTAAAAAGGTTAGGGCTCTTCAGTTTGGAAAAAAGATGGCTGAGGGGAGATAGGATTGAAGTCTACAAAATCTTGAGTGGAGTAGAACAAGTGGATCGATTTTTCACTCTATCAAAAATTACAAAGACTAGGGGACATTCGAAGTTACAGGGAAATACTTTTAAAACCAATAGGAGGAAATTTTTTTCACTCAGAGAATAGTTAAGCTCTGGGACGTGTTGCCAGAGGTTGTTTTAAGTGTGGATAGCATAGCTGGTTTTAGGAAAGGTTTGGACAAGTTCCTGGATTAAAAGTCCATGGTCTGTTATTGAGGAAGACATGGGAGAAGCCACTGCTTGCCCTGGATCGGTAACTTAGGATTTCAAAGTGTTTGAGGCTTCTGCAGAAGAGGATGGAGCTTAGGCAATGGTGGAATGAGGCATTATGACATCACAATCTGAGCTCTAGAATGTTGCTACTTATGATTTTAAAGGGTTCGAGGCTTGTGCAGATGAGGACGGAGCTTAGCCATTGGTGGAATGAGGCATTATGACATCACAATCTGAGCTCTAGAATGTTGCTACTTATGATTTCAAAGTGTTTGAGGCTTGCGCAGATGAGGATAGAGCTTGCAGGAAGTGGGCAGGGACAGGAAAAGAACTCGTGGGGATGGGACAGGAAAATGAATTCCCGCGGGGATGGGAAATAATTTGTCCCCATGTCATTCTCTACAAGTCCTGTATTAAATTTTTGTAGGTCTTGTGCACTAATGGAAACTAAGGGCTAGATTCACTAACCTGCCCAAATCGGAACAATCTGTTTCCGATTCAGGCAGGTCCGACAAATTCACTAACCTAAAATATGCAGATGGTGGTGATCGGAGGAACCCCCCCATCTGCCTGCACGGATTACGCATGCACGATCCATGTGCATGCGCAGACCCATCCGAACCGCGACCTTTTTTTTTTTTAACTTTAAACTTTTGGGAGCCCGTGGGTTTGACCTGCTTTGGGTGAAAACCACAGAGGTTTTCATGAAGGTTCACCGCGGAGATCTCGCACCTCATTAAGGAGAAGAAAAAAGCGTTTCTCTCCTACAAGCGCACGGAGAAAAGAGAGGCAAAAGTAGAATATAGGACCAGGTCTACAGCGATCAAAATGGCAGTTAGGGAGGCAAAACTTCGAGTGGAAGAAATTCTGGCAAAAAACATTAAAAAGGGGGACAAATCCTTCTTCAGGTATATTAGTGACAGAAAAAGGAACACAGGCGGGATAGTACGCCTTAGAAGACCGGACGGAAGTTACGTGGAAGCAGATTCCGATAAAGCCGAACTACTGAATGAATACTTCTGCTCAGTCTTCACCTGTGAGGCACCGGGACACGGTCCCCAGTTGAAGGCAACACAAAGCACAGAAGACCCGTTTCAGAATTTTGAGTTCACACCAGGTGAAGTTTACAGTGAACTGGCAAGACTCAAGGTGAACAAAGCCATGGGACCAGACAATTTGCACCCAAGAATGCTCAGAGAATTGAGCGATGTCCTGGCGAAACCGTTGGCTGAGCTATTCAATCTCTCCCTAAGTAAGGGGAAAGTTCCCCTGGACTGGAAATTAGCTAATGTCGTTCCTCTGCATAAAAAGGGTTGCAGGGCAGAGGCTGCGAATTATAGACCGGTGAGTCTCACATCAATAGTGTGCAAACTCATGGAAACACTAATTAAAAGCAAATTGGACACGATCTTGAATGAAGGGAATCTTCGGGATCCCAGTCAGCATGGATTCACCAAGGGTAGGTCCTGCCAATCCAATCTCATCAGCTTCTTTGACTGGGTAACAAGAAAGTTGGACTTGGGAGAGTCTTTGGATGTCATGTACCTGGACTTCAGGAAAGCTTTTGACAGTGTCCCACACCGCAGGCTGCTAAGCAAGATGGAATCGATGGGGTTAGGAGAGACACTAACTGCATGGGTCAAGGATTGGCTGAGTGGCAGACTTCAGAGGGTGGTGGTTAATGGTACCCTCTCTAAAACATCGGAGGTGACCAGTGGAGTGCTGCAGAGCTCGGTCCTGGGTCCACTCCTTTTCAACATATTCATAGGGGATCTGACTCAAGGGCTTCAAGGTAAAATAACACTATTCGCCGATGACGCCAAACTATGTAATATAGTAAGTGAATGCAGTTTACAGAATTATATGGCGCAGGACCTGCTTACATTGGAAAGTTGGTCCTCAACCTGGCAGCTAGGCTTCAATGCTAAGAAATGTAAGGTCATGCACCTCGGAAGTGGAAATCCATGCAGGACGTACTTCTTGAACGGAGAAACTTTAACTAGGACTTCAGCAGAACGAGATTTAGGAGTAATCATCAGTGCAGACATGAAAACTGCCAATCAAGTGGAGAAGGCTTCATCTAAGGCAAGGCAGATATTGGGTTGTATCAATAGAAGTTTCGTCAGCCGAAAGCCTGAAGTCATAATGCCGTTGTACAGGGCCATGGTGAGACCTCATCTGGAGTACTGTGTGCAATTCTGGAGGCCACATTACAGTAAAGATGTGCGCAGAATTGAATCGGTTCAACGGACGGCCACCAGGATGATCTCGGGGCTCAAGGGTCGCTCGTACGAAGAGAGACTGAACAAATTGCAGCTCTACACTCTTGAGGAACGTAGGAAGAGGGGAGACATGATCGAAACATTTAAGTACCTCACGGGACGTGTCGAAGTGGAAGATGATATTTTCTTTCTCAAAGGACCCTCGGCCACAAGAGGGCACCCGCTCAAACTCAGGGGCGGAAAATTTCATGGCGACACCAGAAAGTATTTCTTCACAGAGGGAGTGGTTGATCATTGGAACAAGCTTCCAGTGCAGGTGATCGAGGCAGACAGCGTGCCAGACTTTAAGAATAAATGGGATACCCATGTGGGATCCCTACGAGGGTCAAGATAAGGAAATTGGGTCATTAGACAGGGGGTGGGTAAGCAGAGTGGGCAGACTTGATGGGCTGTAGCCCTTTTCTGCCGTCATCTTCTATGTTTCTATGTTTCTATAGTATGTTCAGGGCCCGACTCTCCTGCTCCTTTGCGGTGGCGGCAGCCTCTTCCCTCCTTTCCTTCAGTGCGAGCCCGCGGGTTTAAAGCTGGCACTGCACTGCACTGCAGCTTGCAGCCCCACTTTAAAACCACAGGCTTGCACTGCGGGAATCGGCCGCAGAGAGCAGGAGAGTCGGGGCGAGCAGGCAGGCAGACGCGTTCGGGGCTGCAGGAGATGGGGCTGACAGGTTAGAAAGCAGGGCGGTCGCAAAGGGCTTCAGCGACTGGTCCTGAGCAGTCGCTTTTTGCGAGCCCAGTCAGATCAAAAAAAAGTTTAGTGAATTGCGTCCCTGCCTACTTTGCATGCAGTTCCCCTCATTTGCATGCGCGCACCGGAATCAGATCGCTATACAGGTTAGTGAATACTGCAGGAGGGAAATCTGGTCGCAAAGGGCTCGCAAACCGATCAGTACACGATCGGTTTGCTTAGTGAATCTAGCCCTAAGTGTCAGACCTGCAAAAAAAAATCCTATATAATAAAACCCTAAGCGCACATGCGCACTTAGGATTTCGTGTTCCCTGCCGCCGTGGTGTGTGATCCGTGGCCATGTTCCAACCCGGCGGCAGAGAACATTCTGGCCACTCCCCTCCTCCTGCACTCACTCACCATGGAAGCCAGGCCCCCTCCTCCTGCCCTCACTCGCCGCTGCCGCCACCGCCGCCGCCACCACCGCTGCTGCTGCTGCTGATCCTCCTCTTCAGAGCAGCCTGCGATGTTGGCCGGCTTTAACGAACCTCGCAGGCCGCTCTCCAACCTCGGTAGCACGTTCCCTCTGACGCCCGGGATCGCGTCAGAGGGAACGTGCTACCGAGTTGGAGCAGCCTGCGAGGTTCGCTAAAGCCGGCCACCACGATCGCAGGCTGCTTTGAAGAGGAGCAGGCCAGAAGACGCCGGGATGGAGGGAGGGTAAGAAGGGGATCAATGCAGGGGTCCAGGGGGAGAGGGAAAAGGGGGCTGCTTTGGGGGGAGAAGTGTACTGGGGGGAGACAGAAGGGGCCAGGAAGAAAGAGGGAAAGGGGGCTGCTTTGGGGGGGAGGTGTGCTGGGGGACAGACAGTTTTGCTTGGTGGGGGGGAGACAGAAGAGGGCCATTAAGAGACAGTTAGGGAGAGGAAAAGGGGGCTGCTTGGGGGGGAAATGTGTGCTGAGGCAGACAGCTTTGCTCGGGGGGGAGGGTGAAGACAGAAGGACACAGACAGCGGCCAAGGACAGAGAGATAAAGAAACACAGACAGACAGACATATCTATTCTAGCACCCGTTAATGTAACGGGCTTAAAGACTAGTACAGTGGTGCCTCGCATAACGAACGCCTCGCACAGCGAATGCTGCGCACAACGAACTTCATGTCTTGCTTCCCACAACGAACTTCGTTTCACACAACGAAGTCGCCCAAGCTGCATCCTTCCACGCAGGCACCGCGCTTAACTGCCCTCTCTCCGCCTGGCTCCCTGTGAAACAAGCACTGGCGCTACAGCCGACACCCCGCCGAGAAGAGAAAGTGATGTCGGCAGGGAAAGAAGCACGGTATCAAGCAGCTGTGGGTCCTGCACCGCCGATGCGGCTGCATCCACTGAGAGAGCCAGCGAAACTGAATGCACATCATTCGGGCGGGAAAATGCCAACTCAACCGGCGCCATTACTACATCTTCCCCCGAAGCGTCCACATACCCTGCAGCGCATAGCCCCGATGGTGTTTGCCGCTTCCCACACCGGAAACAACTTTTAACCACCTCTGCTGCCATGTTACTGCACCGAAAAAGAGAAAAAACTAACACCACAGAACATGAAAACCACCGGGCCAACCAAAAATAAGCCAAGAAAAATAAAATGAACAGTTAAGTCCCAGTTTTTGCCGCTGAGACTCTGCCCTCTCTCACTGTAAAATTAGACTCTACTTAGTCTGTCTTTAAATTTAAAAAATGTGTGTTGTTTTAAAAAACAATTATGTTTTTAGATGTATCTAAATAAAAATAATAACAAAAAATTTATCTTTTTTTATGTCATCTTAGCATATTTTATGCTACAGAACGAATTATTTTTTTTAACATGTATTCCTATGGGAAAACGCGTTTCACATAACGAACGTTTCACATAACAAACTTGCTCCTGGAACCAATTAAGTTCATTGTGTGAGGCACCACTGTATATATATATAACCTCAGAGTGTTGAAGCTGTAGCTCTAACCACTATGCCACAATCTCCTCAATGTTTAATACAGCTTAGTAAAAGTCATTGCTGTTGCAATTTTGATTGTTCAAAGTATTGGTAAAATTCCGTGATAATGTCCCATGAGCCTTCGGTGAACTAAAGCCTTTCCTGGCGGCATGCCATCACCTCTTGCCCTCTGCCACTTCCTATTTCCAAGGTTTTTTGACAACATTTTGAGCTACTGCAAACGTGATAAAATAGCCAATTTGGTGAAAATTGGATTTTGTGATGGCGCACACACACTTCAGCGGTTTATCAAAGAACCGGGGTACTGGACTGGCAGGTGCAATCCTATGAGCCCTGCCTCCAGTCCTGCACCGGAGAAGCAGAAAGATATTAAAAGAAAGGTACAAAGCAGTTTACAGACAGCTTGCAAAATGAATGCAGAGAAACCAGAATCCGATCTCATTCGAGTCTCTGTGATCTTGTCAGTCCTCTGGGTATACTTCTAGGTTGCCAGTTTCAATCACAGAGACTGTTTAGTTGCAGAGGGCGATAAGGCTGTCATCTTGTCTTCAGGAGCTCCTGTGCAATATAATGCTATGTTTTGTAGATTAAAGATGGGGAAATTAATGTTTCCTCGTTGTTTAAAATTTTTTTAATTATTTTATTAATTGAACACAACAAAATATTACAAAGATTACACTATTTTATACAATTAATCTATAGTACAATATTATATCCACCCCCTTCTTTCAATTATCTAATATAATAAAACGCTAGCTGCGCATGTGCACTCCCATCTGCGTGTTCCGTTTTCCATGCGCTGTAGGGCACCACAGGTAGGAGTGCGCATGCGCGCGAAACTCACTCTCTCTCCCCCCCCCCTCAAGGCGGATGTCAGCCGCGGCGGCTGTCGGTGGCCCGAGGCGGATGTCGGCCACGGCGGCTGTTGATGGCTGTCAGCGGCTGCAGGCCGCAGCGGACGGCATTTAAAAATAAAACAGGCAAGTTTTTAAAGTCCGTATGCAGGCGGCATACTTCATGGCCGATGGCTTTTCAACCCCCCCTGCACCGCCGCCGCTGTACCTTTTAAAACCCTCCACCCCACCTCCACCCCCAGCTTTGTGGTTAAGGCCTGGCTTCTTCAGGCAGCAGCAGCATTTAAAATTCGCTGCTGTTGCCGGCTTCAGGCCTTCCTCTCTGGCGGGTCCTGCCTACTTCATGTTTTCATGAAGACAGGACCCGCCAGAGAGGAAGACCTGAAGCCGGCAACAGCAATTAATTATAAATGCTGCTGCTGCTTCTGCCCGATGAAGTTGAAGGAGGAAAGGGAGCAGAGGGCGAGAGAATGGTAGGGCATGGAGGTAAGGAGGAAGGTAGGGGGGGGGGAGGAAAATGCTGCACAGGGAAGTGGGGTGGGAGGGAAATGCTGCAGCACAGGGAAATGGAGGGGCAGAAAAAGGAAGGGAGTGATACTGCTGGGCAGGGGGAGCAGGAAAAAGGGGTTGATGGACAGGGGAAGAGGTGCTGATGGACAGGGGGGGCAGAAAAATGAAGGGAGGCCTACTGCTGGACAGGGGGAGCAGGAAGGAGGTGATGATGGACAGGGGGAGGTAAAACAAAGGGAGAAGGGCTTCTGCTGGATAAGGTGAGCAGGGATGGGGTGGTGGAGGACACAGGGGAGGTAAAAGGAAGGGAGAATGGACAGGGGGAGCAGGCAAGGGGTGATAGTGGACAGCCAAGGAAAAAAAAAATGACAGACAGAAATACAGAAAGCGGCTAAGGAGAGAGAAAAAGAAATAAAGACAGACACACACACATATATTCTAGCACCCGTTAATGTAACGGGCTATAAGACTAGTTAATAATATAAGACATCTTTAATAATTACATTATTATGAAGAACTAATATCAATTTCCCAACTACGTTTCCCTCCCCCCAACCTCCCCAGGTGTAATGTTTCCTCTTTGAAGTTAGATATGATGGTGATTAAAAAAAAAAAAAAAGCTGTAAGGATAATTATATGATTTTGTATGATCCAATTCGGATCATACAAAATCCGCCTGGAAAAAAATCAACAAACAATACAAATCACAATTAAAGGACAAGAGAAAAGCACACTACACCAACCTAATAGGCACTGAAACCCAAGATACAAAAAAACTATTCCAAATTCTAAAAACCCTAACCGACACCAAACCCTACCTGACCACTAACAATACTACCCCCTCCCCTCAGCCACGCTATTAGCAGAACACTTCCAAAATAAAATTACCAATGCAAGAGCTACCCTCAATGACACCTCTACCCATCCTAACGAATTCATAATTCTCCCCATAGATAGAGATTCTACTGCAGCAGATAGAATATGGTCTCAATTCCCCAACATACAATGGCCCGTATTCAACAAATACTACAAAAAATACAGCCATGCATCCTGTGACCTCAACAACTGTCCACCATATCTCCTAAAAACATCCAGCACAAAATTCCACGCTCTTCTTCTAAACTGGATACAAATCTCGCTAATAAACGGCCACTACCCTACCAACCTCAGCGAAATCATCATCACCCCGATCCTCAAAGACCCCAAAGGACCGATAGACCAAACAGCCAACTACAGACCCATTGCCTCTATTCCACTCTATGTCAAAATAATAGAAGGACTAGTTGCCAAATTCCTCTCCAATTACCTAGAAAACCATAACATACTCCATCCCATACAATCTGGCTTCAGAAACATCTTCAGCACGGAAACACTACTAGGATCTCTCTTGGACACAGCCAGACAACATCTCAGCACAGGAAAAAAAATGATGCTCATACAACTAGACCTTACCGCTGCATTCGACTTGGTGGACCATAACATTCTACTACAAATCCTGGATACAATAGGTATCACAGATAAAGTATACACATGGTTTGAAGGATTCCTTAAATCAAGAACCTATAGAGTAAAATCAGACAAACAAAAATCTGAACCTTGGTCAAACCCCTGCGGAGTTCCCCAAGGATCCCCTCTACCCCCGACTCTCTTCAATCTCTATAAAGCCTCCCTCAGCTCTCACCTGGACAAACAAGGCATAACCTCCTACAGCTATGCCGATGACATTACCATTCTCATACCCTTCGATCAACCTGAACTCTCCATGACGAACACAATATACCAAACACTAAAATCAATAGCAACCTGGATGAAAGATCACAAACTGAAATTGAACCCAGATAAAATGAAATTCATCCTCCTAGAAAACAACAAAATATCAACCATAACCAACATTGAAATCAACGCAATCAACTACCCCATACAAACCACCCTAAAACTGCTAGGAATAACTATCGACAGATGCTGCACCATGCAACCGCAAATCAATAAAACAATACAAAAGTCATTCTTAGTCATGAGAAACTTAAGACAAGTTTGGAAATTCTTAGATAAAAATCAATTCCAGCTCATAGTTCAGTCCTTAATACATTACATTACATTACATTAGTGATTTCTATTCCGCTTGTGCCTTGCGGTTCTAAGCGGATTACAAGTTAGAAGACTGGACATTTCCAGTAGCATTGCAATACATATAATCAAGAATGCGTTAAGTTACAATTGTTGTTCTGGTCTTTTCCAGGATAAGTTGGTAGTAGATAGTAGGTAGTGATAGGTTGTTTAGACGAATAGAGATAATATTGTCCGGATTCTGTTGTTTAGACGAGTAGAGATAATACTGTCCGGATTAGGGTGTTGCTGGTGGTGGTGTTTGGGTAGTCATGAGAGTATTTTCTAATACTTTTGTGAGGTTATGATGATGGGAAGTGTTTTTTGAAGAGATGAGTTTTGATTTCTTTTCGGAATGCTTTAATGTCTATTGATTTGGTCAGTAGATTGGTGATGGTAGTAATACTTGGCCTACTTGACTACTGTAATATCCTCTACCTCCCATGCCCTACAACATAACAAAACAACTACAAACTATCCAAAACACAGCACTAAGACTCATCTACTCATTAAAGAAACATGATCACATTACAGAAGCATATCTCCAATCGCACTGGCTTCCGATCCCAGCAAGAATACAATTTAAATTCTACTGCCTACTATTTAAGACTTTATACGGAGACAGTCCAAACTACCTGAATAACCGCCTCATCCACAACACCTCAACCAGACATAGGAAAACTCACACCCCATTCTCATATCCCCAATTAAGGAGGTCAAACGGAAAAAACTATATGATGGCCTCCTGGCCACTCAAGCAGCCAAACTAGACAACCAAATCGCCAATCTACTGACGGCATCCCTCGACTACAAGACTTTTAGAAAAGAAATAAAGACCATACTCTTCAAGAAAACTCTGAAAAAAGAAATAATACCGCAAGTCTCAAACTCCACCTCCCACTAAAGCCAACTACCCCAAACAAATAACCTTACCCATTTCTTACTCTTTTTGAAAATGACCAATTTTTTTTTTTTTTTTTGTAAGTTCTTGTTGTAATACATCTTGGATAATTCTTTTGTAATCCGCCTTGAACTGCAAGGTAATGGCGGAATAGAAATCCCTAATGTAATGTAATACTATTATGGCACACCTAACTGTTAGGGTTATCAGATATCCCTGGATATGGCCTTCTTTTGAGGACATGTCCAGGGGTCTGGACGGCTTTTCAAAACCCGGCACTTTGCCAGGGTTTTGAAAAGCCGCCTCAAACTGCATCGGGCAGGGAGGAAGTCCGCGCGGATGTCACATGATGATGTCACCCACATGCGCGTGATGCCATCGCATGGCATCTGCGTATGCATAGACTTCCTCCCTGCCCGACTAGAGCAGGCAGCGGTGGCGGGGCTAGGGTGGGACTGGGGGGGCGGGATTAGGGCGTTATAGGGCGGAGATGGGCCTGGGGGGGCGGGTCTGATTGGAAAATCTTGCAACCCTAACCTAACCTGATATACAACAGTAGAGCAAAACCATTATGGGTTCTAAAACTTCGGTGTGACGGCTTACGCTGGTCATGGCAGGCATAAACTAGCAAGTGTGACTTGCTACATGTGCATCTGGTCATTTTAGAAGACAATTGAAAAGTCCTAAACTAAATTCATGGCTCACCCAAACTATACTTGATGCCTCTTCATATCTCAATTTTAGAAAGCAAATTAAAACTCAGCTATTCAACAGACCGAATCCTTAATTATACCACATGACCTTCCCCTCTCACGCTTCTAAGATTGCGGCTCCCTCCTTACGGCTTGCATACTTTTTCCTTATAGGCTCTTTCCTTATGGCAGGGGTGTCCAATGTCGGTCCTCGAGGGCCGCAATCCAGTCGGGTTTTCAGGATTTCCCCAATGAATATGCATTGAAAGCAGTGCATGCACACAGATCTCATGCATATTCATTGGGGAAATCCTGAAAACCCGACTGGATTGCGGCCCTCGAGGACCGACATTGGACACCCCTGCCTTATGGCATGTATGCAATTCTCCTTCTCTTAAACTGTATGCATGTACTTATTGTATCTATTGCATGTATTCTGCTGCATGTACTTACTGCTGCATGACATCATCAGTAATGTGGCAGAGTGAATTCACGGACGGACAAGTCCGAAGCAGCTTGTTTAGATTTCTGCTGGTCCGACGCTGCATAGGAAGGTATGTACTAGGACTCGTTTGCAGTCGGCGCGGTTCGGATGAGAGGGAGGGAAGAATGGGGGTTTGGCTGCATGGTGAGGGATGATGCTCAGGGGGCGGTGCTCACTCAAGGGTTCTGCTGCACAAGGGATGGGTGGGGGGGGGGTGGAAGGGGAACTGCCGGTGAATCCTGGGTCTAGGCTTGTATTTGGGGTAGAGCTTATATTAAGACCTACCCTAAAAATCCTGCTAGGGCTTATTTTCGGGGAAATACGGTAGTAATAGCAGACTATAGTGGATCAGTTCCACAGGTCAAAGGAAAATATACGTGATCTCCTACATGACAAAATAGAAAAGGTTTTGGAGATTTTCCCCCACTTTTACTAAGCTGAGGTAGAGGTTCTACTGCAGCCTGGAGCACTAAATACTCCGATGCTCACAGAATTACATCAGAATAGCCTTACTGGGTCAGACCAATGGTCCATCAAGTCCCGTAGCCCGTTCTCACGGTGGCCAATCCAAGTCCCTAGTACCTGGCCAAAATCCAAGGAGCAGCAACATTCCATATAGAATCTCAAAGAATAGCAAGATTCTGGAATCCCAGAGAGTAACAAGATTCCGGAATCCCAGAGAGTAACAAGATTCTGGAACCCCAAAGAGGGCAACATTCCTGTGGAATCCTCAAAGAGTAGCACCATTCCATGCTATCGATCCAGGGCAAGCAGTGGCTTCCCCCATGTCTTTCTCAATAACAGACTATGGACTTTTCCTCCAGGAACTTGTCCAAACCTTTCTTAAAACCAACTACGAGTATCGGAGCAGCGTCAGAGCATTTAGCGCCTCAGACCACAGTAGAACCCTCTCCCATGGTTTAGTACAAGACAGCCTTAGTTATATTCTTGCATGTTAATTTTCCTTTCTTTTTTTTTTCTTTTTTTTAATATAAATACGAGTTCCTATCTGGTCTAATTTGTTCTAGGCTGTAAACCACCTTGACCTGCCAGCCAGAAAAGGCGGTATAGAACGGTTTTACCACAAACGTTAGCAAAATGTGGAAGAAGTAACGGGAGAACTGAAATCTGTAGGGGCTGATGGGTCACAATAAAACTGGAGCCTCAGAACAGATTCCCCTTACTACCTTTCCCTCTCTTTTTTCATTGCCTTGCGTCCTTTCCCCCCTCTCATCCTACACATTTTGCTCGTTCTCCCTGCTCTTATCTTTCTTGCAGCGGTCATTTTTCTTTTCTGGCTCGGTGTCAGAAGCTGGATCCTGCCTCTTCTTTTCTGGGCCTCAGGCCAGCAGAGCAGCGTCAGCTCAGCTATTTCTAGGGAAGAAAAGCCTCTGGCGGCTTTATCCTTTAGTCGCCTGCTCTGCTATCTGTGTTCGCATCCCTCGTGCATTGCCATATGTTTCACAAGGACCATTGAGCACAGAGCAACTGACCTAGTGGCACTTGACGAGCTGCTGTTCAACAAAGGAGCCTTTTTCTCCGGAGACCCTACCCTACTCCCACCGGCTATATACACAACAACTCCAAGAGATAGAAAAAGAGGGAGACCTTGGCATGCTCTGGAAAGATCTAGTCCTTCAAGATAGGCAGGAGAGTTTTTTCAAATTCGGGTTCTAATCCAGTGGTTCTCAACCCTGTCCTGGAGGACCACCAGCCAGTCAGGTTTTCAGGATAGCCCTAATGAAAATGCATGAGACAGATTTGCATATAATGGAGGTGACAGGCATGTAAATCTGCCCCATGCATTTTCATTAGAGCTATCTTGAAAACCTGATTGGCTGGTGGTCCTCCAGGACAGGGCTGGGAACCAGTGTTCTAATCTATAGAACTCCATACTTCAAGGATTCATTGAAGAAATCTCCTACTTCTCCTTCCAGATCATAAAAGGCATCGAGAAGGTAGACAGGGACAGATTCTTCAGACTATTGGGGACCACAAGTACAAGGGGGCACTCGGAGAAGCTGAAAGGGGACAGGTTTAGAACCAATGCTAGGAAATTCTTTTTCACTTAGAGGGTGGTGGACACCTGGAACGCGCTGCCGGAGGTTGTGATAGGACAGAGGATTGAATAAATTCCTGAAAGATAGGGGGATTAAGGGATACAGATAGAGGTAGAGATGGGATATAGAGAGAGTATAGATAGAGACCAAGGGGGATTTAAGGGTTCAGACAAAGATCACCGTACAGGTCATGGGCCTGATGGGCCGCCGCAGGTGCGGACTGCTGGGCGCGATGGACCTCTGATCTGATCCAGCAGAGGCAACTTCTTATGTTCTTAACTCTGTTCCTCCATATGCGATTATTTATTTATTCACTCATTGTTATAGACCGTCCTCCCTAGGAGCCCAGAACGGGCTACAAGGATATATACATAGTGTGACCATATGGCTCCAGAAAAAAGGGGACGGATTGAGACATCCGGGTTTTACTTCCATTGAAAGCAACCAAGATGTCTCAATCTGTTCTCCTTACTTCCATTGCTTTCAATGGAAGTAAAACCCGGATGTCTCAATCCGTCCCCTTTTTTCTGGAGCCATATGGTCACACTATATATACACCAAGTTTTCAGGAACAGAGATACGTACATTACAGAGTCCGTAACATGCTAGTATCAAAACACCAAGCTATAGAGCAGGGGTGTCCAACCTTTTGGCTTCCCTGGGCCACATTGGCCGAAAAAAATGTTTCTGGGGCCGCAGAAACGCTGCAGCAAGACAGAGGAGGGAGCCGGCAAGATGGTAAACACCCGGGGGGCAACAGAGGAAAACACTGTATCGCCCTTGACCGGGGGCCGCACAAAATACTTCACGGGGCCGCATGCGGCCCTCAGGCCACAGGTTGGACACCCCTGCTATAGCGTCAATAACTTACAACTAATGTGACCAAGAACACACGCTTTGCAGACTCTAAGAAAATAAATCATAGGGTCCCAAATGGGCATATCTGCAATGAACGGCAGAAGAACTGGTTGGCAGGCTGGTTTGTACGTCGAAGAAAGGCCTGTTAAAGTCTGAGGCCAGAATTGATCCAGTCCACGAAAAGATTACTCGCCATAGTCTTATGTTGCCTTTTTGTATACCTATATTATTCACAGTACCTCTAGAAACATAGAAACATGATGGCAGAAAGAGGCCAAATGGCCCATCCAGTCTGCCCATCCACTATCTCCCTCCCTCTCTCCACAGATCCATCCAAAAACCTGTCCCCCTACTCAGAGACACATACAACCTTCCCATAGACACAGATACACCTCACTACCACATACACAGCCTCCCCATCTGCCTTACTATGTCATACGTAGGAGTTTCGTCAGCCGTAAGCCTGAAGTCATTATGCTGTTGTATAGATCCATGGTGAGGCCCCATCTGGAATATTGCGTGCAATTCTGGAGGCCTCATTACCGCAAGGATGTACTGAGGCTTGAGTCAGTCCAGCGAATGGCCACCCGGATGGTCTCGGGACTCAAGGATCTCCCGTACGAGGAATGGCTGGATAAATTGCGGCTATACTCACTCGAGGAACGCAGAGAGAGGGGAGATATGATCGAGACGTTCAAGTATCTCACGGGCCGTATCGAGGTAGAAGAGGATATCTTCTTTTTCAAAGGTCCGACGGCGACAAGAGGACATCCATGGAAAATCAGAGGGGGGGAAATTGCACGGCGACCCCAGGAAATACTTTTTCACCAAAAGAGTGGTTGATCGCTGGAATAGACTTCCACTTCAGGTGATCGAGGCAAGCAGCGTGCCTGATTTTAAGAAGAAATGGGATCGTCACGTGGGATCTCTGCACAGAGTTAAATAGGAGAGGGTCATTGGGATGGGCAGACTAGATGGGCCGCGGCCCTTATCTGCCGTCTTTTTCTATGTTTCTATGTTTCTAGTTCATAACATGACTCCCCAGCGAGTCCCTCACACAGATAAGTCCGAGTCTGCTAACAGAGAAACGAGAACTGGGTCAATGCATCACACAGCGCTCATGCACGTTCTAACTTGTTCAGGTTTGGTAATCAGGCAGCACTCTTCGACACTTAATTGTATTTATTTATTTATTGAGACATTCAAAACCAACCCTATAATGCAGACATTAAAAAAAGGAATGCAAAATCACTGTGGAAAAGGCATTAAAAACCCAGAAAGTACTATGCAGCTCCTCTTGAATATATTCTTTTTAGTAGAGTTTTTTTTTTCTACATTGTTTATTGAGAGCTTCTATACCGTTACTAATGACTGGGGAGTCTAAACTAAACTAAACTAAACTAAACCTTAGGTTTGTATACCGCACCATCTCCGCAAGCGCAGAGCTCGGCACGGTTTACAGAGGTTGAGAGGAAAGGAACTACAAAGAAGGGATATAGGAGAGGGACTGAGAAGATAGATAGGGACAGGGTACTAGAGAACGGGAGGTGATTAGATTTTTGAAAAGAGCCAAGTTTTCAAGTGTTTGCGGAAGGATTGGAAGGAGCTAGAATTTCTGAGCGGGGATGAGAGGTTGTTCCAGAGTTCTGTGGTTCTAAAGGGGAGGGATGTTCCAAGTTTTCCTGCGCGGGATATACCTTTTATAGATGGGAAAGATAGTTTCAATTTTTGGGAGGGTCTAGTGGAGAGTGGGTTTGAGGAATTCCAAAAGAGTGGGATAACAGGAGGAAGGATGCCATGTAGAATCTTGAAGGCTATGCAGGCACATTTATAGAGGACTCTGGAGTATACTGGGAGCCAATGAAGCTTGGAAAGGAGTGGGGAGACGTGATCAAACTTGCCTTTTGCGAAAATAAGCTTGGCTGCGGCATTCTGAATTAGCTGAAGTCTATGGAGGTTTTTCTTAGCTAGGCTTATATAGATGGAGTTGCAGTAGTCCAGTCTAGAGAGGATGGTGGATTGAACGAGGATGGCGAAATGAGAATGATGAAAGCAGGATCTTACTTTCCTCAACATATGGAGGCTAAAGAAGCATTTTTTTACCAGGGAGTTGAGGTGATCATTGAAGGAGAGAGAGGAGTCTAAGATGATGCCTAGGACTTTGCTTGAAAACTCGAGCTGAAAAGTGGGGCCGGAAGGTAGTGGGATGGAGGTGGGTAAATGATCTGAGTCAATTCAGAATGGTCTACATGAGCTTCTGCAAAGGCGTTATGATACATGAGCTTTTGTAGAGATGTTACCATAAGGAGTTGTAAGGTGTTACAATACATGGGCTTCATACGAGAGTTGCATAGAGCTTCTTTGAGGTGTTACAGTACGTGAGCTCTATACTGAAACACACGGAGCTCTGCGGTGGTGTTACTGAGTTATATGCACATAGTTATACCAAATCCATGTAATATTAGGTTTACTATTGCAGCTAAATACGCCATACATTATTATTATTTTTTTTTTACAGACCTCTTGAGGAGGTTGGCCATTTCAACTAAGGGCTCCTTTTACGAAGCCGCGTTAGCAGTTTAACACACGCTAAACTGCCGGCCGCGCTAGACGCTAACGCCAGCATTGAGCTGGCATTAGTTCTAGCTGCGTTTCATGGGTTTAGCGCACGCTAAAAACCTGCGTTAAAAACCTGCTTCGTAAAAGCAGCCCTAAATATAATCTATTTACAGGCATCCCTGAAAGTTCTAGTTTCCTCTCTCTGTCAACTTCATAATTTCAGTTGAAGTAGTTTGAGAAAAGGACCGTCTTCATCCCTTTCTTGAATTTTCCGGTGTTCTATTCTAGCTTTAATTCCTTCTATATGTGGTCTATAAAGACAGTAGCAGAGTTGATGAAATGATCTAGTGTATCACAGCTCATTATCCTTCAATATCTTCCATCAGTGGTCCCCAACCTGTTCTGGCTTTTTAAGATATCCACAATGAATTTGGACTTGGAGGATGAGATGTTTGGCGTCAGCATCTATGAGACAAACATAGTAACATAGTAACATAGTAGATGACGGCAGATAAAGACCCGAATGGTCCATCCAGTCTGCCCGACCTGATTCAATTTAAATTTTTAATTTTTTTCTTCTTAGCTATTTCTGGGCAAGAATCCAAAGCTTTACCCTGCACTGTGCTTGGGTTCCAACTGCCGAAATCTCTGTTAAGACTTACTCCAGCCCATCTACACCCTCCCAGCCCTCCCCAGCCCATCCTCCACCAATCAGCCATATAAGGACACAGACCGTGCAAGTCTGCCCAGTACTGGCCTTAATTCAATATTTCTTGGTTTCTTTTTGTTACATAGAAGTTTCTGGACCCCTGTTCGTTTGCAGAAATTAGACAGTTCAAAATCTAATAGATGCTTACACTGTCATCTTGATATAGGGACGCTGGATCATCTGCTGTTCAATTGTCCTTTGATACTCAACTTCTGGAAATCTATTTGGGGACATATTAGCTTAATTTTAGAGATGGTGATTCCGTTATCTTATGAAACGGTAATCTGTGGATCATTATTATCCCTTAAGCTACCAATTGATAAATATAAAAATAGGCTATTAGGAATTAGGATTGGGATAGCCATCCAAATGGTCACCAAAAAATTGGAAAAACTTTGAGTTTTTGGTGGCACTCATTATGCCTTTGTTACAGGATGAAAAAATGATAAATGATCAACGGGGAATTACTAAGGTATTTCAATTAACATGGGGTCCATTGACTAACTTTATTAATAATAGTTGACTGATTTATTAATATACTTTCAGTTATAACTTACACATCCAAGGGGTGGGTGGGTGGGCTGGGTATTCTCATAGGGTTGGGGAGATTCTGGTAGAGGAAATGATCGAACGGCTATAGGTGACAGCAGTGAGTGGGAGTTAAGAGTTGAAAGCAGATGGTTTATGACTTCCCCTGGATTAGTATTCCACGTGTTACAATATTAACATGTAACCAGCATGTATCCTCTATAATAAAATCCTAGGCGCGCATGCGCTCTTAGGGTTTTGTGATCCCTGACAGTGTGCTGTGTCCTTCTGTGGCCGTATTCTATTTATGGCGCACGGCGGCTTGAAGCTTGCGACGGCTGTCGGCACGTACAGGCATTTGAGCAACGGTGGCGGTTTCACTGCTGATAGTGCCTAGAGGAATGGCTGGAGGGTGTCGTGCGGGTGCTGCGAGGTGTCCCATGCTGGTAAACATTCTCAAATGCTCAGGGAAATGGAGGGGGGAGAGGGAAAGGGGGCTGCTTTGGGGGGAAGGGTGTGCTGGGGGGCAGACAGCAATCATGTTTTGCTCTGGGGGAGGGAAGACAAAAGGGGGACATGGAGAGACAGTCAGGCATGGCACAACAGAAAAATACAGGGAGGCAGGGGGCCAGGGAGAGAGACAGACAGAACGAAAGGCAAACAGACAGAGAGGCCAGAGAGACAGACAGAAAAAAAGACAGACAGTCAGACAGCAGTCAAGGAGAGAGAAGCAAAGAAAAAAAAAGAAGACAGCGTCCAAGGAGAGAGAGAGAGAGAGAGAGAAAAAAAAAAAAGACAGAAAGACAGCAGCCAAGGAGAAAGCGACAAAGAAAAAATAACCAGACAGACAGCATCCAAGGAGATAGAGAGAAAGAAAAAAACCAAAAAAAAAAAAACCAACACAGACAGACAGACAGACAGACAGAGAGCGGCCAAGGAGAGAGAGAGAAAGAAAGAAAGACTGACACATCTATTCTAGCACCCGTTAATGTAACGGGCTTAAAGACTAGTATCTTATAAAATCCCATTATATAATAGAAAAGTTGCCACCATGTTCTACAAAAACAGGCAAAAAGGCATAATTATATCTTCACATTGCTATTTTATCTTGGCATTCCACCTCTACAAAATGTTTCCTTATGCATTTAAGAGTGAAATAAATGCATTATGAACAGGAATCGTCTAAAACGCAATGTTTCATGCTTAACAGATTTCCTTTACCTGGATCTTTGTATATTTTGATTATGGTCTTCAATTTTGCAATTACAAATATTCCTTCTATGCACATTTCTCTGCCAGAATGGAAAATGATGCACTCGCTAACATTTTGCATCATACGTTCTTAGATGAGGATACGGGAAACAGCAGAACACGCTAAAGTGTACTGCAAGCGTCCAGCTGCTTCAAAAATTGCATGCCTAGAGGTTTATTCTCTTGTTTGTTGCTTAGGACTGATAGGAAATTGCTTTCTGAAAAGTTAATGAAAAGAGTGAACATGCTTATTAAGATTCTATTTGAATGCAATTTCACACTTACACTGCTAATCTTCACTGTATCACATTGTATTAGAAAACAATCTGGCAGGTGGCCCAAAAATTCCAAAAAGAATAGAAGCCATTGGAGCAGAAGGCTGAAGGATCAAAATGCTTTATTAAATATAAAATGAAAAGTGGGCCCGATATGGCCACGTTTCGCCAGACAAGGACTGCTTCAGGAGCAAAACATTACATTACATTAGAGATTTCTGTTCCGCCATTGCCTTGTGGTTCAAGGCGGATTACAAAAGAATTACAAAAAAGTATCAGAGTAAAATCATAAAATTATAAAAGGGTATGTTTGGAGAGAATGTACTTATAGAATTTTACATAGGGCTTATTTTTCCCAAATTCAAGCTTTTCATGCGGATTTAATAGATACCCCAATTTGTATTAAATGTAATAAAGATCCTGGCACATTATCTCATGCTTTTTGGTTGTGTCCTTTGATCAACTCATTTTGGTCTGCCATCCTATTATTTTTGGGTTCTTTATGGGGTAATTCGATAGTGGGTTGTCCTAGGGGAATAATTTTTCATAAAGCATCAGCTTGTGGGGGTTTTGGCCAACCAAAATGTCTTTTATTTCAGAAAGCCTGTATGATTGGGCATAAATGTATTGTGCAATTTTGGTTGCAGAAAGAATCTCCAAGTTTTTGGCATTGGAGGAATCAATTACATCGCTTATTTTTATTTGAGAGCTGGGAAGTTCGCCTAAAAAAAACTCGTCTTTTTATAGAGGTTAGGGATCCTTATATTCAGAATCTTTCACCAAAAATACGAAGTTTGGTTATCAATGATTTATTATGAAAATTTAGCTTTACTAATTACATTCTAGTTATTTATTTTAATTCTTTATTTTTGTCAACTTTCATCCAGGGGGAGGGATTTCATTTAGGGGAAGATAGTGGGTAGGGGATGGAATTAAGGGGGGTGTAGATAAGATTGAATTAATTCATATGGAAATTCAATTTGAAAGAATGATTTAAATTTGTATGAAATATTATTGTGATTCTTATTGTATTGAATGTATTTTTATATTATCTTATTGAACTGATTATTTGATTCTTTCAATAAAAATTGTTATACATAAAAGTATCAGAGAACCAAATAAAATCATAATAGATAAAATCATACCAAAACCATAACATAGATCAGTATCAGATCACAGTAATAATATCAAACAGCAAATATAAATAAATGGTTATATTTAAAACAAAGCCCTACTTCTCCAAAAGCATGCAAAGTGTCATACTATCCAGGGGTGTCCAACCTTTTGGCTTCCCTGGGCCACATTGGCCGAAAAAAATGTTTCTGGGGCCGCACAAACGCGCAAATGCTGCAGCAAGACAGAGGAGGGAGCCGGCAAGACGGTAAACACCCGGGGGCAGCAAAGGAAAACACTGCATCGCCCTCGACCGAGGCCGCACAAAATACTCCACGGGGCCGCAGGTTGGACACTCCTGAAAGACAGTAAGGGCTCCTTTTACGAAGGTGCGCTAGGGCCTTAACGCCTTTTGAGCAGGCGGTAGATTTTTGGCTAGCGCATGCTATAGTGCATGCTAATCCGGTGTGTGTGCTAAAAACACTAGCACACCTTCGTAAAAGGAGCCCTAAATCTATAGTGAAAATGTTGTCTATCATTTTATGCTACAAATACTATTCTATATCAGAGCATATCTGGGAAAAGACCTCAAACGCCCAAGTGTTTGAAAAGTTCACTTTTGAAAAACGCTTTCAGGGGGCTTGAACATCATCACTGGTCCAAAAACTCGGCCATCTTTTTTTCTTTTTATGCGTGATATTTAAATCAAATTTAAGTGCATGTGGAAGCAGTGACTGTTGCAGTCATTATACTAGCAGTATATGGATATAACAATATTATTTCAATGTTCAAATTTAACCTCTGTGGGCTCCTTTTTACAAAGCTGCACTAGTGGTTTTAGCGCACGCTAGACGCTAATGCCACCATTGAGCTGGCGTTAGTTTTTACGTGTAGCGCGGGGAGCAGCGCGTGCTAAAAACACTAGCGCACCTTAGTACAAGGAGCCCTGTGTGTCTCAAAATTTAATAACCCAGTTTTCATAAAATCAGGAACTATTCTCCTGCTTTAAATATCAGCCTCTATGAAAAATCTTCTCAGGCCCTCAGCGCCACCACTCAGAACTCAAACTTCTCACTGTTCTGAGCTTTACGTGGCAAATCGTCACTGGGTCTGTTTAATTATTTTTATCTCTTATCAAGAGCTTAAATATTTTTAGCATCTTAATATTTTAATTGTGTTTAATATAGCTAATACTTAGCTTTGCATAAAGTTGTCTCTGTTAGAGATATCTATGCCATAAAGGGTGTTACAGCCGACATGTTTCGCGGGAACCGCTTTATCAAGGCTCCACCCCTAAAACATAACAAACAAAATTTCAATTAATGCTCTTGTCAAGGAGTCTGATATATTCCAGACTGACTCTAAATATCTTATGCTTACCACTTTACTGTCGACAACCTCAAATACTCTATAGGAGCCAGCAGCGTACTACCGTTTAAATAGCTGGGACCGCCCCGAATGTCCGGCCCATTTAGTGACGTGAGCTCCTGACGTAAGGGGCCTTTTCCCGGATATGCTCTGATATACACTTCTCCCTCCGTATTCGCGGTTTCAGCATTCACGGTTTCAGTTATTCACGGTTTTAACCTTGCTCGCTCCTCCCCCCAAATTACATCAGCTTGCATAGAGAAATCGCTGATTCCAAGTGTTTATGGAGAAAATCGCCGATTCCCGGCTCTTTCTTCACCGTATTTTTCCTCTCCTTCAGGAACAGGCCAGGTCTCCCACCATGTTACTCACAGTTTCGCCTTATTCACGATGGTTTTTAATAGAAAACAGCAAATAACATATGAAAAAGTTATTTGCGGTTCTGTTAATCCCCTATCACAGCGAATACGGAGGGAGAAGTGTAGAATAGTATTTGTAGCAAAAAACATTTCCACTATAGATTTACTTTTAGTTTCTTTGGATTGTTGATAGTTTTCAGCACATATTTTTTGAGTTTTCTCATTCCATATAGACAAACATCAAAATATGAGAACCAAAATAAAGCTTATAACATACCCTTATGACCTTTCACTTTACCATAGGCCAAGAGCCGGAGCCAGGTCAGGTTTTCAGGATATCCACAATAAATATGCATGAGATAGATTTGTATCTCAAGGAGGCAGTGCATGCAAATCTATCTCATACATATTCATTGTGGATATCCTGAAAACCTGACCTGGCTCCGGCTCTCGAGGACAAGAATTGCCTACCCCTGCCATAGGCAATACTGCAAAAAATATATGTTAAGAGTTAATCTAATTCAGAGGTGTCAAAGTCCCTCCTCGAGGGCGGCAATCCAGTCGGGTTTTCAGGATTTCCCCAATGAATATGCATGAGATCTATGTGCATGCACTGCTTTCAATGCATATTCATTGGGGAAATCCTGAAAACCCGACTGGATTGCGGTCCTCAATGAGGGACTTTGAGATCCCTGGTAGGGATTCCCTGCTTCAAAGGGTCCCCGCCGGTGCACATGCGCGGAACACGCGGCCCTCCCTCTACTTCCCCTTATGGCTGGTAAAATTCTTGGAGTCGGAGGACTACGCACGCGCGGACCGCCTCCCCCCCCCCTTTTCTGGTTGGGAGGCACGCGCATGCGTTAAATGGTGCCGCGCCTGTCCCCCCCTCCTCCGCGTCCCATTCGTTTTTTGTTTTTTTTTCAGTGGGCTTCGGCGGCGCGCGCGCGCGCATAAGCGGCGCGCTCTCCCTCCACGTTCTTGGCTGGTGGAAAGGCGTGCGCATGCGTGAGGGAAAAGTGCCGCTCTCGCTGCCCCTCGTCCCTTTCCCAGGTAGTCGCGCCAGCGGGCATCGAAGGCGCTGTGCATCGGCCGCTCACCTGCCACGGTATTGTGTCGGGCGTCTTGCAAAATCCAGCGTGCGGTGCCCCATTTGCGGAGTAGCTTTGCCGGCAAAGAAAAGTTGCTCGGGATCAGCACCACGGACAGCTCCTCTGCCTCCAGGCTCCTCGCCGGGGACATCGGCTCCCCCTCCCCGCCCTTTCTGCCAATTCTTTTTTTGACTTGTTCCATACTGGGAGGGAACCCAATAAAATTCTCTTGGCCTCGAGGGAGGGGGGACCCGGATCAGCAGTCTGCCAACCAGAATGTACCAGGGACACATCCAGGTAAGGAAATGCAAGGTGGGTGGCTTTCTAAACAAACTGAGGACTTTTTTTTTTCTTTTTCTTACCATAAATTCAGTTGCTGGAAATAACTCGGTGAGACATTGCTTTTTAGCAAAACCTCAGAAGTTTGCCGAAATATTATTTTTTTTCATTCTTGGTCCTTTGATTTGGATCTGTCCGTTCATATAGACCAGGGACTGTTTTGAGTTTCACCTTTGGGGCTTGTGTGTGTCTCCCGAAGGGCAAACGCAAAAAGCAAATCTGTGTTTTCTTTGCAACCCTGCATAAAGTGTAACAGCTGGGGAAACCATATGGGGAAAGGGGTTTGCGATCTTTTTTTTTTTTTTTTTTTCCCCTTCTATGTATATATTTATAAAGCAAAAATGTATCTTTATACCAAACCTGACACGGACAACTGCACTTTCCAGCACCCATGCAGGTTGCTTAGGAAAAAAAAATGCTTTAGGCTACCGGTTTGTTATTATTCATTCCTGCCTTGAATGTGATTTCTTTAACCTTGAAGCTTCCCTCTTGCACATGACTCCCCTAGAAACCTTCCCAGTCAGATATATCATTCTGCTATGGTAGGATGTCAAGCAGAGGAGCAAGAAATCCCTTCTGATATTTGCACTGACGTCTTGCCTGGTTATTCTTGTGCTTTCCTGCAACAAGGTTTTAACATATCAGATGATAATATTCCAGTATATATCCCATGCTATACTTTTTTATCAAGGAAGATGCAACAGGCTGGTATCCCTCTCTTTTTCATGTGATAAATGGAACACATTGAGCTGCTGTGATCAGTTTAATATTAAGTTTAGATTGTAAACCATCGCCATGACAGCAGATTAGCCACTGCACCCAAATATAACTCACCTTGAGCTAAATCCCAAACCCCTTTCCTTATATATAATTCAGAACCGACTAAAATGTATCGAGTAGTTTAGATCTGAACCAGGATATATCAAGTACAAATTATTGCCCAAACCTGAACCTTTTTCCCCCACCCCCCCCATAAAAAAAAGCAAATACATCAGCTGTGGATGGTGTCCAGAAATTGACCAATCACAACTACTCCTAACCAGATAACGCAAACATTTCTCAAATAGTAGTTTGCTGTTTCAAGAATGAGAAGGGGAAATAACGCTTCTTAGCAACAGACGTTGTGACAACTGATAAAACGGCAAAAGACGGAGAGAAATACCCGTGCAAAAACTGCGCTAGCGTTTTTAGCGCGCACTGAAGATTAGCATGCGCTACCGCACCCCCCCCCCCCCCCCGCTATGTGGCAAATATTAACGCCAGCTCTATGTAGGCGTTAGCATGTAGCACGCGTTAAAACCGCTAGCACAGCTTTGTAAAAAGAGCCCTATATTTCTGGGGGTGCTTGTTTTGGGGGTTTTTAGCGAGGTGACACTGCCTGTTGGCCGCCCCTGATATACCCCATCAGACGTTAATAAACAGTAGCCCTGCTCTAACTTGCATAGCACTGTTTAACAGCTTGTCCTGGACACAATATGTCAGAGAGAAATAGCCCTGGTGGTAGGTTAGAAAACAGAATCTGTAACTAAGCTTTCGTTCAGATTCCTACTAACGCTAATTTTGCCACTGAATAAGGTTAAAAATATTAATCTTTACAGTATTGTAAATTCTGGTAATATCTTTCTGTTTGTCCCCTCTCCCCCAAAAAAGCTTTAACCTTTTCCTATCGTAATAAATTTTACGTTACGCCGGTTCCAGTCGTAATTATTTTAGCAACGTTTTGTATTATTCACCGTTATCATTTACGGCTATTGTAAACATAATGTAAATAAGTCTGTACATTCAAATATTTTCTGTTCCTGGCTCTTTATTAGTCCATACAGACTGTTTATCCACGATGGCAACGACATTTTTGGAATGTCCTGTCATTTGGGACATACGATAGGAAAAGGTTAAGGGCCTTAATCCCAATATCTTCATATGCATATCATATGCATGAGATTGTAGGGAAATCTATTTTGTGTATCCCCATATGCATTGTGGGTATCCTGAAAACCAGGACTGACTTGGGTAACACTGATGTAGAGAACACAGGGCTTAGCATCTAAGCTTGGACCTAAGGCCATAGCACAGGGTTAGGGAACTCCGGTCCTTGAGAGCCGTATTCCAGTCGGGTTTTCAGGATTTCCCCAATGAATATGCATTGAAAAGCAGTGCATGCAAATAGATCTCATGCATATTCATTGGGGAAATCCTGAAAACCCGACTGGAATACGGCTCTCGAGGACCGGAGTTCCCTACCCCTGCCCCAATATGTAGACAGGCCCTCTGAACCTATCTATATACCTGGGGCTCCAGTAGGGGTCTTCAGGGGCAGGAGCACAGCCCCCTCCTTCCTTCTTGCGGTTGCCTTTCAAAATAATTTTATTGAAGGAATCCAGTAAGAAATACAATAAGATAATACAAAGATATATTCATTACAATAAGATTAATAATAATATTTCCATACATATTTAAAAAATTCTTCCAAATTAAATTTCCATATGAACTAATCCATTCCTTTCAACATCCCCCTTAATTCCATCCCATTCCCCCCTACCCTTCCCTCCAAATGAAATCCCCCTCCCCGGATGAAAGTTGACAAAAATAAAGAAATAAAATATATATCTGGAATGTAATTAGATAACCTTAACTTCATCGTAAATCATTGAGAATTAAACTTCGTGTTCTTGGTGAAAGATTTTGAATATAAGGATCCCAAACTTCCACAACAAGAGGAGTTTTTCTAGGTGATCGCCGAACCTCCCAACTCTCAAATAAAAATAAACGATGCAATTGGTTCCTCCAATGCCAGAAACCTGGAGATTCTTTCTGTAACCAAAATTGCATAATACATTTATGCCCCATAAAAGACATTTCCTTTGGCCAAAAACCCCACAGGCTACTGCTTTTCCAAAAATTATTCCCCTTGGAGAACCCACTACCGGATTACCCCATAAAGAACCCAAATATAATAGGATGGCAGACCAGAATGATTTGATTAAAGGACATAACCAAAAAGCATGAGATAAACCCATGACATTAAACGGTGATCTTGCATTACCATGTTGATTTTGAGGCTCATTTTTCGATATATTTCCCATTGAAATTTGAAAGAAATCTCTCTTCTTTGTTCCTTTGCTATTTCACATTTATTCTCCTGGGGTCCAATAATGAAGTATTTGTTTTTATCACTAATTGTAGTTAAGAATGATGCATACTGTCCTCTATATGCAATGTGGGGCAAATATAGTTGTTCAGTACTGATGAAATGTATTGATATTAGCAGAGCAAGTACATCAGAACTCGAGACTAGATAAGGAAGCTTCCCAGAATTCTTATGTTAGTCTTCAGTGGACAGGATCTAAATCTTGGTCTGCCTCATTAGACATTTCAGACTAGTGCAGTGAATACATTGCAGGCTGTCTTTTTCCCCCAGTATAGGCTGAAATCATCGGGCGTGTCTGGAAATGTCAGCTGTAATGGAATACGATGTTAGTTCTTTTCTTTCTTTTACGTACATCAGAATCACGTAAAAGATTAATTTTGAAATCTCATTATACCATTGCAGAGGAATGTACACACTGTTCACATAAGATATTGTTCAGAACTATTAAAAATTGTTTGTAGGAAGCCTAAGTATTATTTTCTCTTGTACACTAATGGCCAGCTTCCTGAGAATGTAAATATTTTGCTAGGCTGCATTCATGGCTTGGATGGAGCACAGGTCACTGTGATTCAGGAGAACATTGTTCAAGTTACCTGTCTGTTAGGGCTGGTAGGATCTCAAGTGCACTGGTTTATCCTAATGGAATATAAGAACATAAGAACAGCCGTACGGGGTCAGACCAAAGGTCCATCAAGCCAAGTAGGCCGTTCTCATGGTGGCCAACCCAGGTCCCTAGTACCTGGCCAAAACCCAAGGAGTATCAACATTCCAGCATCTCAAAGAATAGCAAGATTCCAGAACCCCAATGAGAGCAACATTCCAGAACTGAGATTGTGATGTCATAATGCCTCATTCCACAGTGCCTCAGAGCCAACTTCATTAGTGATGTCACAGTGGCCTAATTGTCCTATACTTGGCTCACATAAGAACATAAGAATAGCCTTACTGGGTCAGACCAATGGTCCATCAAGCCCAGTAGCCGGTTCTTGGCCAAAACCCAAAGAGTAGCAACATTCCAGCATCTCAAAGAATAGCAAGATTCCAGAACCCCAATGAGAGCAACATTCCAGAGCTGAGATTGTGATGTCATAATGCCTCATTCCACAGTGCCTCAGAGCCAACTTCATTAGTGATGTCACAGTGGCCTAATTGTCCTATACTTGGCTCACATAAGAACATAAGAATAGCCTTACTGGGTCAGACCAATGGTCCATCAAGCCCAGTAGCCGTTTCTCACGGTGGCCAATCCAGGTCCCTAGTACCTGGCCAAAACCCAAGGAGTAGCAATAAAGAGCAGGAGGGAAGGCAACTGATACTAACTATCGGAGACTGATCTGTCTTAGTCAAGCAGACGCACACTTCTCTTCCACTGTTTGCTTACGCTGGGTTTTACCAAATGGCAGTAGATGTTTCTGCCAAGGGCCGGCAAGGTAAGTGCTCCAACACCTATAGAATTCCTATGAGCTTTGAAGCATTTACCTCGTTGGCCTGCAGTAGAAACCTCTACTGCCATTTAGTAAAACCCAGAAAGGGATAAAACAGTCCTTTTCTCAAACTACTTCAGCTGAAATTATGAAGTTGACAGAGAGAGGAAACTAGAACTTTCAGGGATGCATGTACATAGATTATATTTACTTGAAATGGCCAACCTCCTTAAGAGGTATGTAAAATATAGTGTATAGAGTGTTTGGCTGCAATAGTAAACCTAGTATTACAGGTGTATGTACTAGTGCTGCCTGATTCAGAGAAAAATATTGCAATTCGATTCACTGTTAATGACACAGCTTTTTAAGTTTAAACATTTTATTTAACCAAGGCAATATAATATCAAAAATTCCCAGCTTCCAGACTCACCAGCCCCCCTGCCGATTCCCAGCTTCCATCCCCAGCCCCCCTGCCGATTCTGAGCTTCCATCCCCAGCCCCCCTGCCGATTTCAGCTTCCATCCCCAGCCCCCAAGACTCACCAGCCCCCCTGCCGATTCCCAGCTTCCATCCCCAGCCCCCCTGCCGATTCAGAGCTTCCATCCCCAGCCCCCCTGCCGATTCCCAGCTTCCATCCCCAGCCCCCCTGCCGATTCCCAGCTTCCATCCCCAGCCCCCCTGCCGATTCTGAGCTTCCATCCCCAGCCCCCCTGCCGATTTCAGCTTCCATCCCCAGCCCCCAAGACTCACCAGCCCCCCTGCCGATTCCCAGCTTCCATCCCCAGCCCCCCTGCCGATTCAGAGCTTCCATCCCCAGCCCCCCTGCCGATTTCAGCTTCTATCCCCAGCTCCCCTGCCAATTCTGAGCTTCCATCCCCAGCCCCCCTGCCGATTTCAGCTTCTATCCCCAGCTCCCCTGCCAATTCTGAGCTTCCATCCCCAGCCCCCCTGCCGATTTCAGCTTCCATCCCCAGCCCCCAAGACTCACCAGCCCCCCTGCCGATTCTGAGCACTCTCTGCTGATTCTGAGCATCCCCTGCTGATTCTGAGGCCCTCCTGCCGATTCTGAGCACCCCCTGCTGATTCTCAGCCCCCCCTGCCGATTCTCAGCCCCCCCTGCTGATTCTGAGCACCCCCTGCCGATTCTCAGCCCCCCCTGCTGATTCTGAGCATCCCCTGCTGATTCTGAGGCCCTCCTGCCGATTCTGAGCACCCCCTGCTGATTCTCAGCCCCCCCTGCCGATTCTCAGCCCCCCCTGCTGATTCTGAGCACCCCCTGCCGATTCTCAGCCCTCCCTGCCGGTTCAGTTACTTACTCGACTGGATGTGGAATCACGGTGAAGAGAGGAGAAATGCGGAGACAGCCAAAAAATACCCTTTGCTTCCGACTGGTCCGCTGCACGAGGTCTGCTCGCTCCCCCTCGATGCTCCCATGTCCTTTCATTTCTTCTAATGTAACTTTCGATTTTGCAAAACCGGAAGTTACATTAGATGGGAACGAGTCCGGCGGCCGGCAATGAAAAAAGAATGAACTTTAATCGGGATGAATCGGTAAGTCTGGTTTTTTACAAAAACGAACCGATTCGAATCGATTCACCTGATTCGAATCCGTGAACCGATTCGAATCGTGAATCGGGCAGCATTAGTATGTACCATAGGTTGATTGATTCAGTATAAAAGTGCATAAAAGTAGGATGATCAATGTGCCAGTAACTATTTCAGTATAGAGCCCATGTATTGTAACACCTCACAACTCCTTATGGTAACATCTCTACAGAAGCTCATGTATTGTCGCGCCTTTGCAGAGGCTCATATAGACCACTCTGAATTGACTCCCCAGTCATTGGTAGCAGTACAGAAGCTCTCAATAAACAATAAAAGGCGCCCTTAGACAGTTATCCCCCCCCCTCCCCCGTTTTGCTAAGGTGCGCTATGTATTTTAGTGCGCGTTTAGCGTGCGCTAAATATACGCACACGCTAACACGTCCATAGACTAAAATGCACGCATTAGCGCGTGGTTAGTGTGCGCTAAAATGCTTAGCGCACCTTTGTAAAAGGAGCCCTTAATCTGGGGGAAAGAAGGGAAAAAAGGCAAAAGAAATGCAGTGTACACGTAGAAAAGGTGAGTAAAACCATTATCTAGTATTTTCTTGCCTTCTGTAGCTAGCTTTTGTTATTAATGTATATTTTATTTTTATAAAATAAAATGTATAAAAAATTGCAGTCACTGTAGAAATAAGAACATAAGAATTGCCGCTGCTGGGTTAGACCGGTGGTCCATCGTGCCCAGCAGTCCGCTCCCGCGGCGGCCCCTAGGTCAAGGACCTGAGCCCTAACTGCGTACGTTCTGGTCTAGCAGGAAGTTGTCTAACTTTGTCTTGAATCCCTGGAGGGTGTTTTCCCCTATTTGAATCCCTGGAGGGTGTTTTCCCCTACGACAGTCTCCGGAAGAGGACCTATAAGCAGAGTATTAATGGCATTCTGTTTAAGCTAGTAATGAATAATTATTACAAACTGGGAAGAAACCGTCAAAACGCCAAGATGCCGCATGCTGTTCATTGTCCAGTGATGGGCAGCGATGGGAAATTGTCTTGTGAAAATTGAAGAATTTTAAGATTTTATATGGTATTTTTGTTCCTCTATCATGGAACGTTTACAGATTTTCCTATGCGAGAGGTACCCAACAATTCAAGCTTTCCCTCCCTTCTAGGAAAGGAATCAAAAATTTTAGGGCTCCTTTTACGAAGGCGCGGTAGCGGTTTAACACGCGTAATACTGCGCGCTAACCTCCCCCCCCCGGCTGCGCTAGCTGCTACCGCCTCCTCTTGAGCAGGCGGTAGTTTTTAGGCTAGCGCGAGGGTTAGCGCATGATGAAAAGTGGCGCGTGCTGAAGCCGCTAACACGGCTTCCTAAAAGGAGCCCTTAGTCTTTGGTTTTTAAATTTTCTCAACTGCGGAACAAACTTCCTTTAGCCTTGCGATGCCCTAATCCTTTCCAAGTCTTCCGCAAATCTTTAAACACGTTCCTATTTGCAAAATATTTTAAAAATTAATTCCCTCGCAACGTTTCGTATATTTTTTTTATTAATTATTGTGAACCGTGTCACGCTTCCTTTGGTTGATGACCCGCTATACAAAGCTAAGTCTTAGTTTAGAAAAATCTATTTTCTAATCACTTATGAATGTGAACTTCATTGGTGTTTTACAGTAAGTTAGAGCAGTGGTTCCCAACCCTGTCCTGGAGGACCACCAGGCCAATCGGGTTTTCAGGCTAGCCCTAATGAATATGCATGAAGCAAATTTGCATGCCTATCACTTCCATCATATGCAAATCTCTCTCATGCATATTCATTAGGGCAGTGGTTCCCAACCCTGTCCTGGAGGACCACCAGGCCAATCGGGTTTTCAGGCTAGCCCTAATGAATATGCATGAAGCAAATTTGCATGCCTATCACTTCCATCATATGCAAATCTCTCTCATGCATATTCATTAGGGCAGTGGTTCCCAACCCTGTCCTGGAGGACCACCAGGCCAATCGGGTTTTCAGGCTAGCCCTAATGAATATGCATGAAGCAAATTTGCATGCCTATCACTTCCATCATATGCAAATCTCTCTCATGCATATTCATTAGGGCAGTGGTTCCCAACCCTGTCCTGGAGGACCACCAGGCCAATTGGGTTTTCAGGCTAGCCCTAATGAATATGCATGAAGCAAATTTGCATGCCTATCACTTCCATCATATGCAAATCTCTCTCATGCATATTCATTAGGGCAGTGGTTCCCAACCCTGTCCTGGAGGACCACCAGGCCAATTGGGTTTTCAGGCTAGCCCTAATGAATATGCATGAAGCAAATTTGCATGCCTATCACTTCCATCATATGCAAATCTCTCTCATGCATATTCATTAGGGCTAGCCTGAAAACCCGATTGGCCTGGTGTTCCTCCAGGACAGGGTTGGGAATCACTGATTTAGAATACTATATGCAAAAGCAGGTCTCTTGTACTCTATTACAATGTTTCTGTTTGATGAGATACAAGGGGGCTTCCAAGGAGGGGCGGGTGGACCATTTGTGCTATATGGGTCTTTGGAAAGATGTCTTGTTACTCTGCCCTAGCAGCCAGCATGAGCAGACATAAGTCTTCGAGATCTTCCAGGGTCTCTGAGGGTCGTCACACATTGGATAGCAGAGTGTAAGAATGCATGGGGGTGGTGTGAATGGGGCGAGTATGTTGTGTATTTGGTGGTGAGTCTGAGGAATGCTTAGCTGAATTGCGGATGTAGGGGGTATACATTCTATATATTTGGACAGTACAAAGATTATACGGTAGTTCAAGTACGAGGATTATACAGCAATTTAAGTACAGGTTAAGAATGGTCTATATAGTAATTTAAGTAGAGGTTCAGGATAGAGGAGGGTGGGGAGAAGGAAGGGGGAGTTTAAGGGACAGATTGCAGTTGTAATTTTAGTTGACGAGGAGGGTCTTTATCGCCTTCCAGAAGGTCATCAATGAGATGTTAAACCTGCGGTAACCTTGTGAGAAGTTTTCTGCATAGGCCCTATTGCTTCTAGCATGCCGCGCTTGTTTTGGAGCAATCGTTTCACTAAGGGAGGAACTCATGAGTGGTTATTTCAGCACAAGGTCTCATTAGATACAATAAAGTACACTTCTCCCTCTGGATTCGCAGGGGATAGGGGCAGAGCTGGACGAGAATATATAGAAATCTGTTGATTGCAATAGGATTGAAGTTTGAAACCGTTTGTTCTTGTTCTCTGTTGGATGTTTCTTCATGGCTGCCTGTTTGTACCTATATCGAGAACTTCACTCCTGTATTGCTGGTTGATTGTACACTTTGTGTTGCAATTAATAATAAACATAATTTTTAAAAAACAGAATGTTGCTGTTTGTATATGGGAGGTAGAAGAGCCTCTCGTTTGCTGTGGTCACATCACAATCCTCTCAATTATTCATGTGGGGGAAATTGTACAGCCTACGATGGGGTGCCGAAAAGTTCTCGGCCCAACCAACCAACTTCCAAAATTCTGAGCATTATTTTGTCACTGTAGTTGGAAAGAGTGTTATCATAGTTCGTTAAGTGCCAATCTGCAGAAACAAAATTCTATGTTTTGGCATTGTTTCAGGCCATGAACTGAACCATATCCACGTCGTTCTCTTCTTGGTTGGGCTGAGAACTTTACAGCACCCCCCTCGTACAAAGCACTCCTTTTAGCACAGAGGAAAACAGGTAATCTCATGTATTGGTAGCCCATTTGATAAACAGGACTACCTGCTCCCCTCAGTCCTTAGACATGCAGGGGTCTTCCTGGATCTAACTTTCATATTATAAATAACATATAATATCCTTGAGGTCAGGATATCCACAATGAATATGCATGAGAGAGATTTGCATGCACTGGCTCCTTGGTATGTAAATCTCTTAATGATTTAATTTAGATTGTCCTTTTTCTTAGATTCAATTAGATTCAATTAGATTCAAACATCCAATTCTTTGAACCGAGAAATAACTTTTGACTATAGCAAAAATATAGGCCCTCTTTTACAAAAGCGCGCTAAGCGTTTTAGCGTGCGCTAAATCAACACGTGCGCTAACCGCTAACACGTCCACAGGATAACATGCATTCATTAGCGTTTAGCGCGCGCTAAAAAGCTTAGCGCACCTTTGTAAAAGAGGGGGAAAGCTTCAGGATATGATCTCGATCCTGAGGGGAATGCAAAAGTCCCAATAAGGTTCCAAGAGTCACAGTTTCTGAATCTGATTTTTCCAGAAATTTAGGTCAATCTATGTAAACTGTTCTGAGATATATCTTTCATTGCAAACAGTGGCATAGTAAGGGTAGGAGGTGCCCAGGGCAGCTGCGCCCCCGTGCCCTCCTCTCCATGCCCCCGCTTCTTCCACCCCACCCCCTTCGCTCCTTCCCACTCCACACACTTCTCTCTATACCTCTAAATCTTTGCCAGCGCGAGTGACTTCTGCAGCATGCTCCTCACACCAGCGTTGGATTTCCCTCTGATGTCACTTCCTGGCCCCGTGACCTGGAAGTGATTCATAAGGGAACCAGGCTGGCGCGAGCAACAGGCAGGAGTTGCTTGCGCCAGTGAAGATCTACAGAGGTACGGGATTGCACGAGCATGGTGTGGTGGGGTCGGAGAGGTGCCAGCACCCCCACTGACACAGCGCCCGGGGCAGTCCACACCCTCTGCCTCCCCCTCTTACTGTGAGAGTTTGGACTGCTCCCTTATTTTTATCCTGTTCAACAGAGATTTTAATACTTGGGATATAATAAACCTTTGTAGTTGACTTCCTTAGGGAGAAGTAAAACTTCTTCAAAATAATTTTTTCAAGAGATGACTAGCTGGCAAAATTGGATGTTTTGGGGGACGTTCAAAAATCTTAGGCCCTCTTTTACTAAGGTGCATGCTAGTCTGTGGACTAATTCAGTTAGCGCACCTCAGTAAAAGCGGGGGTTAGAGTTTTTCAAATTCTCTACTCATCTATTAATAAAAGCTTTATCCTTAATCAGGAGAGCTTGTGCATTCTGTGATTCCGCGTGTTCCAAGGTGATTTTTGAACTCGATTCTAAAGTGTTGCTAAAGCATCATCAGTCTTCACAACAGTTGAGCGAAAAGTCAACACAGCATTTGTTAAAGCAGAAACGGCTGCCTGCAGAGAGGTCAGAGCGTCCCAAACTGTCTCTAGCAATACTTTTTAATGGCAGGATGTACCATAAATATATTTTATTTATAGCTAGAGAATCCCTGCTAATTCCAGTCGTAACTGTTGCTTTGTCCTTGCAATGACATCTCTATGCATGATTATCGTTATTACAGTACATCATTTCTTTCTATGAATGATGTATCCAGAAAGAAATCATTCACAGATACTTTTCCCCCACCACATAAGTCATTTCTAATGGAGCTGAAGCCTGAAGTAAAAGCTATCCGACCTTCAATAAATTCCGAGCTTTCAATGACTCCAAAACAGTCTAGCTGGAATTTCTCTCCAGTGACCAACGAAGACATAGACAAGATTCTGAGCTAATCTGTCCTCTGCATCGTCCATCCTCAGACCTTATTCTAAATAAGTCAGTATACTCTACCGAGTTGTTTCTCCTTTCAGTTACATTGTTTCACATTTAAACCTAAACTAAACTAAGCCTTAAGTTTATATACCGCATCATCGCCACGGAGGTGGAGCTCGACACGGTTTACAAAGCATAAAAATATAGGAAGAGAGAGGAGAAGGATTTACAAAAGCATGTTAAGAGAGGGATGTAAACAGGAGAAGAGATGTTATATGCTAGAGAAAAGCCAGGTTTTCAGTTGTTTTCGGAATGGTTGGAGGGAGCCCAGGTTCCGCAGCGGGACAGTGAGATCGTTTCAAAGGCCCGTGATTTTGGAGAAGAGGGATCTTCCCAGTTTGCCTGTGTGGAGGATGCCGTGTAGAGAGGGGATAGTTTATGTCTGTGGGCTGATCTGGTGGTAGCAGGCGTCAGGGCGAGGAAGGATAGAGGGATTAGGGGCGGAAGGATGCCGTGAATGATTTTGAAAGCCAGGCAGAAGCATTTGAAATGAATTCTGAGAAGTACTGGGAGCCAGTGAAGATTGGTAAGTAGTGGGGAGACATGGTCAGATTTGCGTTTAGCAAAAATCAGCTTGGCCGCTGGAATGTAAGTTGATTGTACTTTTGATTGTAACATTCCAGATGGCTGTTCATACGCTCAACTCTTGATATATACACTTCTCCCTCCGTATTCGCTGTGATAGGGGATTAACAGAACCGCAAATACAGAAAAACCGTGACTAACTTTTTCATATGTTATTTGCTGTTTTTTATTAAAAACCGTCTTAATGATTTACATTGAAGCTATGATTATTTATTTAAATTTCCAGTTCTTTATTTTTATTATTCTTTATTTTTGTCAACTTCCATTTGGGGGGGTTTAGTTTTTGGATTATTTTATTTTTTTGATAAAAAGTTTATACATAATTAAGGAGGGTTGGGAAGGGAGGAGGAGGTAATTGAGGAATTAAAAAAGGGGTTTAAATTTGAGATATATTGAGGTTTATAGTAGAAAATATATTGTGGAGGATTTATAGTATATTGTTTGACAAATATTCTTATGAATTTAATTGTTATGAGTCAATTTGTATTATATTTTTGTAAACTTGTATATTTGTATAATTCCTTCAATAAAATGTTCTAAATTAAAAACCATCGTGAATATGGCGAAACCGCGAATAACACGGTGGGAGACCTAGTTTGTTCCTGAAGGAGAGGCAAAACACGGTGAAGAAAGTGCCGGGAATCGGCGATTTTCTCTTTAAACGCTTGGAATCGGCGATTTCTCTATGCAAGCTGTTGTCATTTGGGGGGGAGGAGCCAGCAAGCTAAAAACCGCGAATAATCGAAACCGCAAATGGTGAGAGCGTAAATACAGAGGGAGAAGTGTAACCTGCTTGAGTCTTCAACCCTCAAAGCAGCCTAAATTTCAAATTTCATTAAGGCCGTCTTTTACAAAGGCGCGCTAAACATTTTAACGCATGTTAACTGCTAACACGCCCATAGGATAACATACACATGTTAGCGTTTAGCGTGTGCTAAAAAGCATAGCGCACCTTTGTAAATTTCCAAAAGATGATTTTGTAGCAGTTACACTGAATGCAAGTATATGTGCTTTGATACGTAATGTAATCTATATTTTAGGGTGAAGTATCTTTAACCACCCCTGAAATACCTTCTATTAATAATTCTTCAGGCCCTCTGAAATGCCACCAAATATTCAATAAAATTTTCATAACACTTTATTTATTTTATTTATTTATTTATTTAGATTTTTATCCCGTCCTCCCAGTAGCTCAGAACGGTCTACAAGTGAACATACACAATGGAGAGTAATTAGACATATAAGAAGTACAATAGGTTTAAGTGTTTGGACATACGAGATTTACATACATAATTTAAATACAGGGATAATACAGCAAATTAAGAGCAGAGTTTAAGAATAAGTAGTTTAGTTTAAGTACAAGTTATTTGAGTTTAGATACAATTTGTCAGAGTATAGACTAAGAGAGGACTATACTGAAATTTAGGGAGAAGATAGACAGGGGAGAGAGGAGAGAGGTGGGCTTAAGGGGGGGAGTAGACTGAGTGTGATCTTTAGCTGAAGAGGAGGGTCTTTACTTGGGTTTATGCATCCAAATCTTCATCGGGTCACTTTACGAGACATTATGTCAACTTCATAATAAATTAGGTTAAACTTTCAACTGTTTTTCAAAACTGTTTTTCAACTTTTTTTTTTGCTTTTTTAACAACTCTTCTTTATCAACTTTTTATTAAAAAGAATCTTGAAGAAATATATTGTACTTATCTTAGGTGGTGAACAACAAGGGACAAGTTCGCCAACGTGTTTCACCCTTAGGGGATTTCCTCAGGGCTACATTCCCTTGGTATCACTTGGACTTCACGACGCGACCACCCATCTTGTCAAAAACACTGGGTGGTCGCGTCAAAAGTAATGTTAACACAGAGTTTAAATAATCAAGTTTCAAGTTTTATTAAAATTTGATAAAACACTAATGCACTTTTTAAAGGCATAGCTCAAAAAGAAATCAAACGTTTACAAATCATACAAAATACTTCGATTAAGCTCATCTTTAAAGCCAAAAAATTCGATCATGTCACTCCTCTCCTTAAGGAAGCCCATTGGCTTCCTGTTGCCCACAGAATCATATATAAACTTAGTTTGCTCACTTTCAAATCTCTTTCTTTTAAAACTCCGGCCTTTATTTATAAATTATTAATCCCTTACACAACGAATAGAACATTAAGATCGACAGAACAACAATTATTAACAATCCCATCCCTGAAAATCATAAATACAAGACGCCAATTTATTTTTTCTGTTACTGCTCCCCAAACCTGGAATTCTTTACCCTATCACTTGAGACAAGAAATCAATTTAGAAAAATTTAAAAGTAACCTGAAAACTTTTCTGTTTAATGATGCCTTCATAAATTAATAATTATTTCACTGTAAAATAATTTCCAAGCCTCTGATTTACCCTGCCCTATTGTACTTTCCCTAAATGTTTTCCCCATCTTTATATTATATTGTAACTTCTAGCCCTTTTTTTTCCTATGTGTGTCTAGTATTGTTAAATTCGTCATTAGTTTAGTCAACTTTCTTTAATGTATTAATTTTTTATTCTGTAATTTTATTATGTACATCGCTTTGAATTAAGATAAAGCGATTAATCAAACCCAAATAAACTTGAAACTTGAAACTTGATCATAAATTCTAAGCGTTTGATAATTAAAAAATTTAAATGGAGAACAATTAACATACTTATTAGTGAAACGACAAAACTTACATGAAAACAATAGGATAGTAAGGAGAAATACCATTTTTTTTAAAAAAGAAAAGAGTACAGTTAAGGTTAGGAGGAATCATTTCAATGTTAAATATAAGTAAGGATGGACCCAGAGATCATAAATTTTAGGTATGGGTTGTACACAGGCCCCAATAATCTATAAAAAGTTCCAAAAATTGCACACACAATTTTGGTCATGTACCCAAATTCTGCATGCAATTTAATTGATTACGAACTAATTAGTACTGATATTTGGCATCTTAACAAACAATTATTGTCTTTAATTAGAATCAATTAACAGGATATGCACCTCAATTTTACAGTTCAAAAAAGGGGGCATGGAAAAGGGCGGATTGGTGCGTTCCTTTAAATTACATGCGTAATTTTTGTTGGTGCAAATGGCTGTGCCTAAGATTTAGGGCTCCTTTTATCAAGGTGCGCGTCGGACATTTCATCACACGCTAACCCCCGCGGCACACCCAAAAACTAACGCCTCGTCAATGGAGGCTTAGCCACTAGCGCGGCAGGCGGTTGAACGTGCGGTATTCCGCGCATTAACCGCCTACCGCAGCTTGATAAAAGGAGCCCTTAGTCACTGTTTCTGGGTTTAAGCGCTGTTTTATAAATCGCACCTAACGTTAAGCACTTTTTCTGTGCCGACGTTTTGGGAGTCATATCCAGTAAGACCTTGGATTGCGAGTAACTTGATGTACGAGTGTTTTGCATGATGAGCAAAACCTTTTATTAAATTTTAACTTGATAAATGAGAGCGAGGTCGTGCAATACGAGTACGTACAGTATTCGCGCGTCATGTCATCACAACTAAGCCGATGGTTCTTTTATATTAAAGTTTTGGGTTGTGGAACGAATCGTCTGAGTTTCCATTCTTTCTTATAGAGAATGACACGGGGAAAAAATCTGTTCCCGTCACCGCCCCGTCACCGGCCCACCATCCTCTGCACCGCCCCGTCACCGCCGATCCCTTCACCGCCGATCCCTTCACCGCCCCATCACCGTCACCGCCATCCCTTTCACCGCCCCGTCACCGCCACTGCCATCCCATTCACCGCCCCGTCACCGTCCCCGCTGCATCCATATAAGCCTTTTTCCTTTCACTCCCTCCTTCCAATTTGAGCCGGGAACACTAGCGATCGCACGGTCCCCGCGGCCACTACCTGCCTGCCCGGTCGATCCTGGTGTTTGGCCGGCTGTCTCCCTTCTCCTCACCTTGGTTTGTGGGTTTTCTTTTTCAGCAACCTGCGCGCTTTCCCAGGGAGCCGCACACGCGCGGCTGCTCAGTGTTCGATCTTCTGCTCTGCTGCAACTTCCTGTTTCCGGTTGCATCAGAGCAGAAGATCGAGGCTGAGCAGCGGCGGGTGTGCGCGGCTCTCTGGTAGCGTGCGGGTCGCCGAGGAGGAGGATCTGCGGACTGGGGTGAGGAGAGGGGAGAGAGCTGGCTGGACACTGGAATCGATTGGGCGGGCGGGTGTGAGCTACGGGGACCGCGCGATCCTTCATGCCTCACTGCGGGGGACAAGACCATTCACCGCCCCGCGGGCGGTGAATGGCCTTGTCCCCGTCGCCGCAGCGACTGCTAGTTTTCTCCCCGTTTTCGGCGGGTGACCCGCGGCTAAAATGCGGTGGCCGTGGGTAAACCGCCACCGTGTCATTCTCTACTTTCTTATGGGGAAATTCGCTTTGGATTACAAGCATGTTTCCGGAACAAATGATGCTCGCAAACCAAGGTTTTACTGTATAGAATTTAGTCCATAATCTGGAATCATGATATTTCATGATGTACCTAGCTGTGAATCTTGCTAAACTGAACCCATGGCCCCTTGGTAGAAGCTCAGTCCAGCAGTGAACTTAGGGCTGTTTTCACAAATGATTATTTCATTCCGTATCTGTGACAGAGCCCAAAGCATCTGTTCAAATCAACAGCATCAAATGCAGTTCTAGAGGTACAGGAGGTTTTTGCAGGGCTATTAAGATTTGTAAAGTGCTGGACTCTGGCCATAATGACTCTTTAATAAGATCTAGATAGACAGAAGTAAAGAGAAATGCTGCCTTGGAGAATATAAATAGTGAACATGAGAAAAGCCATATCCACAAATAAGGTGGGGTGAAACAGCGTACGTAAGAACATAAGAATAGCCCAGAGTCAAACCAGTGGTCCATCAAGCCCAGTAGCCCGTTCTCAACGGTGGCCAATCCAGGTCCCTAGGAGTAGCCAGATACGGTCTCCAAAACTGAACACAATACTCCAAGTGGGGCCTCACCAATGACCTGTACAGGGGCATCAACACCTTCTTCCTTCTACTGACTACGCCTCTCTTTATACAGCCCAGAATCCTTCTGGCAGCAGCCACTGCCTTGTCACACTGTTTTTTCGCCTTTAAATCTTTGGACACTATCACCCCAAGGTTCCTCTCCCCGTCCGTGCATATCAGCTTCTCTCCTCCCAGCATATACGGTTCCTTCCTATTATTAATCCCCAAATGCATTACTTTGCATTTCTTTGCATTGAATTTTAGTTGCCAGGCATTAGACCATTCCTCTAACTTTTGCAGATCCTTTTTCATATTCTCCACTCCCTCTTCGGTGTCTACTCTGTTACAAATCTTGGTATCATCTGCAAAAAGGCACACTTTTCCTTCTAACCCTTCAGCAATGTCACTTACATACATATTGAACAGGATTGGCCCCAGCACCGAACCCTGAGGGACTCCACTAGTCACCTTTCCTTCCTTCGAGCGATTTCCATTAACCACCACCCTCTGGCGTCTGTCCGACAGCCAGTTTCTGACCCAGTTCACCACTTTGGGTCCTAACTTCAGCCCTTCAAGTTTGTTCAACAGCCTCTTATGAGGAACTGTATCAAAGGCTTTGCTGAAATCCAAGTAAATTACATCTAGCATATGTCCTCGATCCAGCTCTCTGGTCACCCAATCAAAAAATTCAATCAGGTTCGTTTGGCACGATTTACCTTTTGTAAAGCCATGTTGCCTCGGATCCTGTAACCCATTAGATTCAAGGAAATACACTATCCTTTCTTTCAGCAACACTTCCATTATTTTTCCAACAACTGAAGTGAGGCTCACCGGCCTGTAGTTTCCTGCTTCATCCCTTGACCACTTTTATGAATAGGGACCACATCCGCTCTCCTCCAATCCCCAGGAATCACTCCCGTCTCCAGAGATTTGTTGAACAAGTCTTTAATAGGACTCGCCAGAACCTCTCTGAGCTCCCTTAGTATCCTGGGATGGATCCCGTCTGGTCCCATCGCTTTGTCCACCTTCAGTTTTTCAAGTTGCTCATAAACACCCTCCTCCGTGAACGGCGCAGAATCTACTCCATTTTCTCGTGTAACTTTGCCAGACAATCTCGGTCCTTCTCCAGGATTTTCTTCTGTGAACATAGAACAGAAGTATTTGTTTAGCACATTTGCTTTCTCCTCATCACTCTCCACATATTTGTTCCCAGCATCTTTCAGCCTAGCAATTCCATTTTTTATCTTCCTCCTTTCACTAATATATCTGAAAAAATTTTTATCTCCCTTTTTTACATTTTTAGCCATTTGTTCTTCCGCCTGTGCCTTCGCCAAACATATCTCTCTCTTGGCTTCTTTCAGTTTCACCCTGTAGTCCTTTCTGCTCTCCTCTTCTTGGGTTTTTTTATATTTCATGAACGCCAACTCTTTCGCCTTTATTTTCTCAGCCACTAGGTTGGAGAACCATATCGGCTTCCTTTTTCTCTTGTTTTTATTGATTTTCTTCACATAAAGGTCCGTAGCCATTTTTATCGCTCCTTTCAGCTTAGACCACTGTCTTTCCACTTCTCTTATGTCCTCCCATCCTAACAGCTCTTTCTTCAGGTACTTTCCCATTGCATTAAAGTCCGTACGTTTGAAATCTAGGACTTTAAGTATCGTGCGGCCGCTCTCCACTTTAGCCGTTATATCAAACCAAACCGTTTGATGATCGCTACTACCCAGGTGAGCACCCACTCGAACATTAGAGATACTCTCTCCATTTGTGAGGACCAGATCCAATATCGCTTTTTCCCTTGTGGGTTCCGTCACCATTTGTCTGAGCAGAGCCTCTTGAAAGGCATCCACAATCTCCCTACTTCTTTCCGATTCCGCAGACGGAACATTCCAGTCCGCATCCGGCAGGTTGAAATCTCCCAACAGCAGAACCTCCTCTTTCCTTCCAAACTTTTGGATATCCACAATCAGATCCTTATCAATTTGCTGCAATTGAGTCGGAGGTCTGTAGACTACACCCACGTAGATAGAAGTTCCATCTTCTCTTTTCAGAGCAATCCATATCGCTTCTTCCTCTCCCCAGGTCCCTTGCATTTCGGTCGCTTGGATATTGATCTTTACATAGAGAGCTACTCCTCCACCTTTATGACCATCTCTGTCCTTCCTAAAAAGATTATATCCCGGTATGTTTGCATCCCATCCATGTGATTCACTGAACCATGTCTCTGTGATAGCAACAATATCTAGATCTGCCTCTAATATCAGGGCTTGCAGATCATGAACTTTGTTGCTTAGACTGCGAGCATTTGTGGTCATCGCTTTCCAGCTATTTTTCAGCGATAATCTCCTTTTTCGTATGGATTTTTGTGTCGTTTCACTTTCCGTTGCAATACTAAGAAATGAGTTGCTGATATTGCTTATGTTGCAGCCTTTACTACTATCACATCTTTTCTTTTGCCGGGGGTGGTCTCTATAATTGTCCTTCGTACATACACCACCCCCACCTTCTAGTTTAAATGCCTAGAAAAATATTGTCTAAATTTCTCTGCAAGGTTTCTTTTTCCTGCTGTAGTAATATGTAGCCCATCAGTGCAATATAGCTTCTTGTCCTTCCATGTATTTCCCCATCCTCCTATGTACCTGAAGCCTTCTTGATGACACCAGGCTCTGAGCCATCTATTAAAGTCCTCTGTGTTTTTCACTCTTTGCTCTCCTTTTCCATATGCAGGCAGTATTTCAGAAAAAGCTAAAGTCTTTACAAAAGGTTTCACGCCCTCACCAAGCTCCCGAAAAGCTTTCTGTGCTGCAAGTGTGGAGTTGTTGGCCAGGTCATTTGTTCCCAGATGGATAACAACATCAGTGTTAAAATCCTTAGTTTCTTCCTTAATTATAGTCAGTATTTGCCTGGAACTCCTGGTAGCTGAGGATCCTGGAAGACATTTCACTATTTTGGTCTCCTCGCCCTGTGTTCCAAGGTTAATGCCTCTGATGATGGAATCCCCCAACAGTAATAGTTTTCTGTTTTTGGCTTTTTTATTTGTACTTAGGGTGCTCTTGTTCTCTTGAGTTTCCTTCATTGGTTCAAGTCCCACCTCCCTTCTGTTTTCCTGAGTATCGCAGTGCACTAGTGGAGCGAAGGAATTCTGTAGAGGTAATATTAGTGAAGGTGGATGTTTCTGTGTTATATGTCGCAGTCTTCCTGAGCCTACTGTGACCCATTTATTCCTGGGCTGTTTTATTCTTTGAGGTAGAGGTGGTAAGTTGGTATGATTTTGTGGAGTGATGGAAGCTGCTTTAATTGTATTCAATTCCTGTTTAAGTTTGCAGAGCTCCTCCTTAATACTGGCAAGTTGAAGACAGATGGGGCAAGCCTTAAGCCTCCAAATAGTATGTCTTGGAATTAAAGCACCACAGTGATTGCATAGAATAAAGGTCATCTTGATTGGTTGTGAAGTGACCAGAAATATAGGCTCTATACCACCTAAAACACAGTATTTTAAACAAAAATGCAGGTTCTATCAGTGCTACCCTAAAACACAGGATTTATAACAGGATTTTCCCTACTTTAGTCACCCTGAGCCACAGGCACCAGAAATATAGGCTCTATACCACCTAAAACACAGTATTTTAAACAAAAATGCAGGAAGAGGAAATAAGATTTAACAGAGGAAAGAGAAGGATTTATTTTTTTGTGCTTTTTTATATTTTTTTTTTAGTAAGAAACAGGGAGGAGAAGAGAAATTAAGCAGATATAATGCTGAAAACCAGTGAAAAGAGCAGAATATGAAATGCTGAGTAACTTAGCTTTTAGATGTTTACAGGGCAGCCTTGTTTCAGTAATTAAGTTTAAGTCGGCCCATGTCCCGCCCAACTCCCGCCCTTGACACGCCTTCTGAAACGCCCTGTTTCGCTTTGGACGTTGAGCGGCACTATGAAGGCCTAGGTCATTTAGAAATACGTCCAAAACCCGTTTTTATTATCGACACTCGGACGTTTTTGAGAAATGTTCGTCCAAGCACCCGACGAAGGCCGATATTTGGACGTTTTTCTCTTTCGATTACGAGCCCCGTAGTGTATTCTTAACTAATGTATTTCAAAGTGAAAAAGACTATGGGCTCCTTTTACTAAGCTGCAATAGCGTTTTTTTAGCACGCACGGAATTGCCATGCGTGCCAAACCCGCGCTACGCGGCCAGAGCTAACGCAAAAAGACAAAAAGTCTTCTTCAGGGGTCCCTGGGGGTCCTATAAAGGTGAATACGTGGGAAACAATTGTGTGGTGAGCCGGAAGTGAGACACTGCTTGCATTTGCACATGAGACAGTTCCTGCTCCTCAGAGCTTATGATATAGTCAAGACAGGATAAATAAGGGGTTGGGAATGATTAACACAGATATGGGCACTGAACAAGTGCGTAGGAGTTCGGAGTTAACAGCAGCCTAAAATGGTGGGCTTTTAACCTAGATCTGAATACGGCCAGAAACAGAGCTCGATGTACTGATTAATGATCTCATTTTAATACTAATGAGGTTGTTTGCATGGCAGAGTCAGAGAATGTATGAAAGCATGGAAAATCATGCGTTGAGTCATTGTGTACATTGGGTTGGCAAATTAAACCAGTGAAACTGGTTTAGCAATGATCATTAGATGATCGGAGATTTTATTGCGTCCGGGCCTGACTGAGGAAGCCTAGTAGAGAATGACACGGGGAAAAAATTTGTCACCGCCCTGTCCCCACGACCACTGTCCCTGTCACTGCCCCATCCCTGTCCCCGCAGCATCCATACAAGCCTCAGTACTGCAATATTTAGCATATTACTTCCTTATAAATCAAAGTTCTGGCAGCTGAAATAGAGAAAGAGATGATCAGCCGGCAGGGCTTTGTTTATAAATTTTTATCAACACAACTAATATACTACTTTATCCTAAAGCAAAGAAAAAAGAAAAGAAATAGAAATTGTTCTACCTTTGTTGTCTGGTTTCTGCTTTCCTCATCTTCTCATTCAGTTCCTTCCATCCACTGTCTGTCTTCCCTCCGCTCCCCCATAGTCTGGCATCTCTGTTTCTTCCCTTCCAGCGCCTTCTCCCCACTCTGGAAGTTTGCGTCAGAGGAGAAGCTTCCGCCCACACATGCTACTGCTTGCAGGCTCCAACGGCTTTGTGAAAGTTACTCAAAATGCGCCATGAAGGTAAGGGGGAGGGAGGGAGATAAATAGATTCGGGTAGGTAGGAAGGAGGGAGGAGGCCACGCGCAATTGGTAACCGAGAGCGATTGGTGACCGCGCGCATTCCTTCCCTTAACTGCGGGGACCAGGCCATTCACCACTCCACGGGGCGGTGGATGGCCTTGTCCCCGTACCTGCAGTGAGCACTTTTCCCCCCCTCACCATTTTGGCGGGTTACCCGCGGCTAGCCGCGGGTAACAGCCACCGTGTCATTCTCTAAAGCCTAGTCCAGATGTAAGGTGCAGCAAGATAAAAGGAACAGAGTCTGGCACTGGCAGTGGAGGAGAAGGGTACAGTTAAGAGAGATTTAGTGGATGAATAGAGTTCCTGGGAAGGAGTGTAGGGAGAGATAAGACAGGAGAAATGCTGAGGAGCTGCAGAGTGAATTCCCTTGTAAGCCAATTAGTTTGAACTGTGCATGAAAATGGATAGAGAGCCAATGGAGTGACTTTAGGAGAGGCCTAATGTGAATGTAGCAACACTGGCAGAATATAAGTTATGCAGCAGAAGTTCCACCTCATTCCTCCTCTTCAAAGAGGCTACAAGTCTTTATTCAGATTTTTATAAAACTCTCTTGACGTTGTCTTCCAGTTATACAGGAGCATGCTTGCACAGTGCACGGGGGGGGGGGGGGTCAGATTCAGTGAGCGGTGCTAAAAATCCACCTCCCGGAAAATTTGGCTCTGAACGGCATTCTATAATAGTTCCAGGACCGACGCCTTTTTTAGCACCAGGATCTACGCATGCGTATAAGAAGCACACAGATAGGGTTGCAGCCCCTAGCCCTGCCTCTAGGCCTGCCCAGTTCCATCCATCCCCCGCCCCTTATGAGGACATGTCCGGGGGTCCGGGCACTTTGTCCGGGTTTTGAAAAGCCTCCTCAAGTCGCGTCGGGGAAGAAGGAAGTCTGCACGTGCGCAGACTTCCTCCCTGCCTGATTGCGATTTGCGGACAAGGGCGGGCAGCGGGAGGTGGGGCTAGGGCGAGGATGGGCGGGCCTGGGAGGCGGGCCTAGGGGGGGGTCCGGATTTTCCGATTGGAAAATCTGGCAACCCTAACCATAGCCCCTATATTAAATTAGGGTCCAGTTAATTCCTTCCACATGGCCAATGTGTGCTGCACTGCGGGAGCCCATTCACTGGAAATCGGTCATTCATATTAGGTGATTCACAGATCCACTCATACCGTATATGCTATCAGACCGGGGCCTAAACTCCAGCAGCAGTAAAAATGGATGGAGATTTGTCAGAGGCCGGAAAAAAAAAAAAGATTTATTTGTATTTGGGTGAATAGTTCTTTGTGGACACGCTGAGTATTGAATGGAAGGCATAAACGAAGCGTCTATGGTGACAACTCCTCCCTTTGTGTCCCAAATCTATTTTTTTTTCATGTTATAGTAATTATTTTTAATCTACGTTTTGCTAATTATCTCGCGAAAGTATACGTTTCTAAGAGTATTCCGGTTCTTCTGGTATTAATCTTTCAGACGTCAAAAAGAATCTGCATTAGCTGACGCATTCCCCCAATGATTCTAACATGAATATGTTATGTTATGTTATGTTATTTATTTCTTATATACCGCTAAATCCGTTAAGTTCTAAGCGGTTTACATAGAAATATACATTTGAGGATACAATAAAATAAGATAAATAAATAAAGAATGGGTACTTTGAAATTCCCTTACTGTCCCGAAGGCTCACAATCTAACTAAAGTACCAAAGACAAATAAATTAGCAAATAGTAGATAGGAAAATAAAGATAGCGGAAATGAGATATAAAGCATCCTAACAAGAATACATAGAACTCTCATTAACATTGTGATGTCATAATGCCTCATTCCCCCAGTGCCTAAGAGCCAACCTCAGCAGTGATGTCACAATGGCTTGATTAGATGGCAACTTCAGCATTTGGAACCTAGGGCAATACCAGGTGGACTTTACAGTCTATGACCCAGAAATAACAAAGAAGAGACAAATTAATCATGTATTTTTAATGGGTATAACTTATGGGCAGACTGGATGGACCGTTCAGGTCTTTATCTGCTGTCATTTACTGTTACCTGGCAGAAACCCAAAGAGTAGCAACATTCCAGAGCTGAGATTGTTATGTTATGTTATGTTATGTTATTTATTTCTTATATACCGCTAAATCCGTTAAGTTCTAAGCGGTTTACATAGAAATATACATTTGAGGATACAATAAAATAAGATAAATAAATAAAGAATGGGTACTTTGAAATTCCCTTACTGTCCCGAAGGCTCACAATCTAACTAAAGTACCAAAGACAAATAAATTAGCAAATAGTAGATAGGAAAATAAAGATAGCGGAAATGAGATATAAAGCATCCTAACAAGAATACATAGAACTCTCATTAACATACTGTTAAAAATAAAACGAATATTCCAAAATAATAAAGTATTATAAAGAAACTAATTAAATAGAAAATACATTCGTGAATTCATCTACTTCTTTAAAATGCATGAGGATTTTGCTTAATTAATAGTTTTATGTATGTGACACACGACACAGGTGAGATAAACGATCCCATTCAGTCAAATGCGGCCAAATCCTTTTGTTGTCAGACTGAATATAGAGCATGGAGATATTTTCGGCATCCCTTGAGAACAGAGGAATTCTCCGGTGGACATTAGGTGGCTGAAATGGCTTTTTTGCCGAACAAACACCATTTGTGTCCCTTACAGCCCTCGCAGTAGACTGAAGCAGTGCAATGAATTTTCACTTGGCTTCTGTCATCTGTAGGAACAGATGGTTGCCATGGATTTTATAGCTCACCCTGGTTCTCCTTCTGCCATGGTTTGGGCCCTTCTGGGTTTTGGTTTTCTTTAATATAGCCCCACCTTATGGACTTGGATTAACACAGCCATGTGCAAAGCGCTTGTCCTCCATGGGAGGAATTAGGGGAGTTGTGTCCTTAATACCCTAGTAGTTCATGTCCCCCTACTAAAAGCAAAACTGGCAAAGGATACTGGGCTTTGTGACAGCTTCAGGATAAATAAACATTTATGTTTCTAAAAATGGGAGACATAAATGTTTTTTTGATCTAGCCAGCTCAAAGCATGGACCAGGCGAAGCACTAGCTCAGGGTTCCAAATTTTAAGGGCGCCAAAAGCCTGACTCACCTGTTCCCCTGCAGTGGCTACCCTCCCGCTGGTCTACCGCAGCGGTCTTCTCTTGAGCGCCGGCATAACCCACACTAGCTCCAACATCTTCCCTCTGAGCCTCCCTGCAGGAACAGGAAGTTACATCACAGTGGAGTGGGGATCGACAAAAGGAAGTTGCCGGAGCTAGTGCCAGAAGCATTAGGTGAAATGCTGCTGGTGTTCAAGAAGGGACGGGGAGGGTGATGTGAGAGATTGGGGGGAGGGGAGTGTACACCGATGGGGGAGGTGGCAAAACAAAAGTTAGCTGAGGGCGCCACAGTCCCTGGTTCCGGCAGATAAAAATAGAGCCTAAAGGCCTTGAACTGTTCATCTTTAGCCGAGGCCTTTCCTACCTGCGGCCTCAATGCCAGTGGGCAGGATTGGAGTTTTTATGTGGCGTGTCCATATTCGTTCATCTGGTGGGGGATAGAGAGTTGCCGAGGTGATGGAGGCCAGCTGTGGGGAGATCGATATTTTGAGAGAGGAGGAGGCCTGCGAGGGCATCCTACATGTTGGCGCTCCTGTTAAAAGCCGCGGAGACCAACGGCGACAGGGGTTGTGGAAGCCCCTACCGACGCAGCCGGCGAATCAGCCTTGTCATAGGTGGCTGACTGAAGAGTCCTCCTTCTCTCCTCGACCTGCTGCCTTTGGCCGTTGGGCTGCCTCTGTGAACTTCTTCAGTTCTCCTGCCTTCGGCTGCTCCTGGACTTGGGCAGTGGCGCCTTCCCTTGCCGTCCTGATTGCAGAAGTTCAAGTTTCAAGTTTATTAGGATTTTATATACCGCCTATCAAGGTTATCTAAGCGGTTTTTTACAATCAGGTACTGCTGTGCCTTAATGACAGATTTTAAATTACTCCCCGTGATTTTCTTTCTTTTTTATTATACGTGTCTGATCTGTCCAGTTTATGAGAAAATCTTTATTGTGAACCGCTTAGAACTTGTTATGATATTAGCGGTATACAATAATAAAGTTATTAGTATTATATTTATGTCGCTCTCAGTTTAACACTGCGTAGCCGCAGCAGGATATAATCCAGCTCACTGTCCCCGATTTGTTGTACTTATTTTTTTGATACCAACGGTTCTCGACGATTGTGATATTATCCAATCTGGACCCCTGAGGAAGGAGTGTTTCTCTGAAACACGGCCCGTTTCGCGTCCTGCGTTTTTATAGATGAGAACCACCATTGGGATCACCATATTTTATTCATTTCAATAAAGTATCCTGGCACTTTGTACATCATTTCTGCAGTCTTTTTTTATTCAACGCTATTTCATGTCCTAAATGTTTTTTTGCGCTTTTTTTGGATATTTTAGGCGCTTGTTTCTAAAATTAATGCTTCTGCCTCACACAACAGTTCATAAACCTCCAGGTATTACAAAACATACGCTGCGTTGACAGATTCTGTTCTAAAATGCTAGTGGAACTTGAGCTCAGCCTGGACATCTCGATTTTGACATGTCTGTCCTTTCTAAAGTGGCACACCACGTGTCTGTGACTCCCAAACAACCTCAGCCTTACAAAACTCTAACTGAATCTTTCAGCAAGGGAACTGCAATGTATCAGTGGCTATTTGAAAATAAAAAAAATCGAAAAGATGAATAATATTTTTAAAAACATAATGAAGCATTGATAAAATAAAATTACAAATTATTCAGGTAATCGTACTGTCCGAGAGCACCCAGAAAGACCTTTGTGGGAGATATGATACAGATGTTTAAATACCTATGTGATGTAAATGCGCATGAGTCGAGTCTCTTTCACTTGAAAGGAAGTTCTGGAATGAGAGGGTGTTGGATGACGTTAAGAGGTGATAGGCTTAGAAGGCATCTAAGGCCAGCCAGTCTGAGAAAGAGTAAGAATAGGGAGAGGGGTGAGGGCGAGGATAGGAGACGAAGTGATAGTGGAAGAGTGAACGTGAAGGGTAAGGGAAGAGAGCAGAAATCATAAGGGTGGATTTGAAAAGGCTGGCCAGGTAGGATAGAAAACGAGGAGCTGAGGATTTGAGCAGAAGCTTAACACACTAGTGGAAGAAGCTAAGAGTCGAACTGAAGTGGGAGTTGGGCCAATGAGGGAACTACAGGGGGTGGCGCCGAAGGAGTCTGCTGGGACAAAGAATCATCAACAACCGTTGCATGCCTTGCCTTGGCATTCAGTTGCGTCTACTTTAATGATACCATTTTATACTGAATCTGATAAATATTGGATCATATCATTAGTACGAAGGCTGCAGTACAGTGATAATCATATTCATTATCATGTTAATGCTACTTCTATCATTTCTATAATGCTACTTGACATACGCAGCGCTTTACATTAAACATTCATGAGCCAGTCCCTGCTCAGTAGAGCTTACAATCTATCATATTCCTACCTGGCCCCCTTCCTATTGCCTATGACCCTTAAGTAACCAACTAAGAGATGAGAGTATACTTGAAGACCTGAAAAAATGACTGAGGATCTCCAGGGTGTGGAACGGAGAGACCACCCTCTCCCCCTTCTTTCACGTGATCATAACTAACAAACAACAGCTCTACTTTATTTTAATAACCAGTTTTTGTGTGTGACTTCTGTTAGATTTTTCTAGAAGCGTCAACCCATTTGTCTTCCCTTCACTTAGGGACTGGAAAAGATAGCAGGTGGGACAAATTGTTTTTCTTTTCGGTCTGCAAGATTAGGCAAATACATTTTCAACACGTTATTGTATGCCAAAGATCATGGGGATTTTAGGTGACAGATTAAAACATGTTTGTTCTGTAAATTCTTATTAAAACGGGTTTAGATTTATTTATGGACTCAGTTGATTTATAAGTTCAGATACATAGTATTGACTGTAGTTTAATTGCATTCCTGGTTTATGACCAGCTTCTGTTTTGATATCCACATAGAACTGCAAGGTAATTTATATTATGTTATGTCATGTTATTAACCTGCATTAAGATTTTGCGCTTAGCCAAAATAAATAAATAAATAAATAAATAAATAGTGTATAGAGTATTTAGCTACCATAGTGAACTTGGGGCTCCTTTTACGAAGACGCGTTACATAGAAACATAGAAGATGACGGCAGAAAAGGGCTACAGCCCATCAAGTCTGCCCACTCTGCTTACCCACCCCCTGTCTATGCCCTAATGACTCAGTTTTCTTATCAGGACCTTAACGCGCAGAATAGCGTGCGCTAAAATGCCGCATGCACTAGCCGCTACCGCCTCCTCTTGAGCAGGCGGTAGTTTTTCGGCTAGTGCGCGCTAATCCGGTGCGTGCGTTAAAAACGCTAGCGCACCTTCGTAAAAGGAGCCCTTAGTATTACATGTGTATATAATAATAATAATTTATTTCTTATATACCGCTATACCATGAAGTTCAAAGCGGTTTACAGTAAAGATCCATTTTGTCAGTACATGGGATACAAGTGGTTTACAATAAAGATACATTTTGTTAGTACATGGGATACAAGTGGTTTACAATATAGATCCATTTTGTCAGTACATGGGATACAAGTGGTTTACAGTAAAGATCCATTTTGTCAGTACATGGGATACAAGTGGTTTACAGTAAAGATCCATTTTGTCAGTACATGGGATACAAGTGGTTTACAGTAAAGATCCATTTTGTCAGTACATGGGATACAAGTGGTTTACAGTAAAGATCCATTTTGTCAGTACATGGGATACAAGTGGTTTACAATAAAGATACATTTTGTCAGTACATGGGATACAAGTGATTTACAGTAAAGATCCATTTTGTCAGTACATGGGATACAAGTGGTTTACAATATAGATACATTTTGTCAGTACATGGGATACAAGTGGTTTACAGTAAAGATACATTTTGTCAGTACATGGGATACAAGTGGTTTACAGTAAAGATCCATTTTGTCAGTACATGGGATACAAGTGGTTTACAATAAAGATACATTTTGTCGGGAAGTGGAATACAAGGGGAGAGAGGGTAAGAGTTAGTCTCAAATCTAGAATTGGGGGTGGAGAGATAGAGATGAAGAGGTGGGTATAGGAATTTAGAATTTGTTAAACAATCGACTTTTCAGGGATTTTCTATAGCCTGTATATGTAGTGGCCTCAAGTATGGGCTTTCCAAGCCATGTGTTCAGCCTAGCTGCCTGGTAGACGCAACACTGAAGGCATCGGCGCAGTGCGCCACAGCCTCAAAGAAAGCAAACAGAATGTTGGGTATCATTAAGAAGGGTATTACGACCAGGGCGAAGGAAGTCATCATGCCGCTGTATCGTGCAATGGTGCGGCCGCATCTGGAGTACTGTGTCCAGTACTGGTCGCCGTACCTCAAGAAGGACATGGCAGTACTTGAGGGAGTCCAGAGAAGAGCAACTAAACTGATAAAGGGAATGGAAAATCTCCCATATACCGACAGATTGAAGCAGTTGGGACTTTTCTCACTGGAAAAGCGGAGACTTAGAGGAGACATGATAGAAACCTTCAAGATCCTGAAGGGCATAGAAAAAGTAGACATGGACAGATTTTTCAATTTAAGGGGCACCACAAGTACAAGGGGGCACTCGGAGAAATTGAAAGGGGACAGGTTTAGAACAAACGCTAGGAAGTTCTTTTTCACTCAGAGGGTGGTGGATACATGGAACGCGTTTCCGGAGGCTGTTGTAGACAAGAAAACATTAAATGGTTTCAAATAAGGTTTGGATAGATTCCTAGAAGAAAAAGGGATTGAAGGGTATAGATAGGTATAGACCACTACTCAGGCAATGGGCCTGATGGGCCACCGTGGGAGCGGACCGCTGGGCAGGATGGACCTATGGTCTGCCTCAGCGGAGGCAACTTCTTATGTTCTTATGTTCTAATGATAACATTCTATCTAGAAACTTTTTGTATTGGTAAGATTTCAGGGAGGGGTAATTAAATAGGTTTGTTCTGCGAGTGCTCTTGTTGGAACCGTTGAGAAAGAACTGGGAGATTAAGACGATTGATTCTGTATAAACATGTGCATATAAGTAGGATGATCAATGTGCCAGTAACTATTTTAGTATAGAGACCATGTATTGTAACACTTGACAGAAGCTCTATGCAGCTCTGTGTGAAGCCCATGTATTATAACACCTCACAACTCCTTATGGTAACATCTCTACAGAAGCCAATGTATTGTAGCACCTTTGCAGAGGCTCATGCGGATCATTCTGAATTGACTTCCCAGTCGTTAGCAGCGGTATACTCTAGAACAGTGATTCCCAACCCTGTCCTGGAGGACCACCAGGCCAATCGGGTTTTCAGGATAGCCCTAATGAATATGCATGGAGCAGATTTGCATGCCTCTCACTTCCATTATATGCAAATCTCTCTCATGCATATTCATTAGGGCTAGCCTGAAAACCCGATTGGCCTGGTGGTCCTCCAAGGACAGGGTTGGGAACCACTGCTCTAAAAGCTCTCAATAAACAAACCCGATATTATATATATGATGCCTAAAAAACATTGGCGCCAATCAGAATGATGCTTAGCATGAGTTTATAAAAGGTAAAAGCCATATATAGAATCATGCTTAGTAGTCATACATGTCTTAACATTTAGGCGCACTCATAGGCAACGGAACTTATTTAGGTTTGGGGGGGCCAAAACCTCCACCCCAGACCCCGCCCCCACAATAGTTCTAATTGTAATACCATTTTGTCCATTCATTTTTCATAAATACATACAATATAATCTTATTAACAACACATAGTCACAAAATTTTTTTTAAAAAAATAAATCTTTATTCGTTTTCAAAAATTACAAGTGTACAATAATCCATCAGAAATATATTAATTAATCACTTGACAATCTTATTTGTAATCTTCCAAATACATAAATATAAAAGAATCCCACCCCTCCCATATACTAATAATTAACAATTATCAATTATTATCATTCATACTCTCACCCTCCCTCTATCTTGTCCAATACTGAGGTGTTTAAGATATCTGATCATTAGAATAAATAATCAATGGCCCCCAAATCTTTTTAAACTTATTATAATTACCTTGTTGCAAAGCAAATACCCTTTGTTAATATTAATAAAAGTTTATTATTATTCGCTGAAATTTGGCTTTTAAATCTCATTGATGTACCAAATAATACAGTATCATATGAAAGGCCAACATTATTTTCTAACAAAGAATTAATTTGGGGCTAATTAATTAATTAATAGCCACAAAATTAAACTACACAAAGCACACTGTATGGTGCTTCTCAACATTCATTCTTACCAGAACACCTGGCCTTGGTCACACATGCAGAATACAGATGACCTCTATGCAAATACGGGACCACAAACTAAAAGTACTAATATATTCAAACGAACCTCTACGATGACAGACTCTGCATGCAGTACAACCTCCGGAGAAATAGAAACAAATGCATTTCTTTCTGAACAGTGCAAAATATAGACATCAGATGTAAATTCTCAAAACTGACCCATTTCAATCACTAAATTGAAAATAAAATCATTTCCCCTACCTTTGTTGTCTGGTGATTTTATTTTTCTAATCATCTTTTCCCAGTCTTTGACTGCATTTCCTTCTGTCTGTGCTCTTAACTGTGTATCCAGGACCACCTTATCCATTTGCTGTTTTTCTCTCCTTCGTCACTTTCTGCCCAAATCCATCTTTAGCACTAACTTTTAACATTCAACTTTCTTCCATTTTCCAGCTTTCTTCTCAAAATCCATCTATTTTTCCAAAACAAAAAGAATCCAAGTGATGCCTTTTGTTATTCGACTAACTAGAGCATGGTTAGATTAGTTTATGAAGGTAATCCTTCTTCAGATTGGAGCAGCGTGGAAGCATTTAGCGCTCCGGGCTGTGGTAGAAACCTTTACCATGGCTTAGTAAATGAGGGCCTAAATAATGAGAAAGAACTGATAATGAAAGGGTATGGGAGTTAAAATTTGATTAATATAAAATTTCAAAGCATTGTACAATAAAATCTAAAACTGAAACAAACAATAAAAAATAAACATATACCATACAGGACAAAATAACTTGGGGGCGGGAGAAGGTAACAACAAATGGATAGAAGGGAAAAATTACAATTCTTAAAATAATAAAACATAAGGATAAGAACAAAAGGATAAGAAGGGAAAGTTTAGTTTTAGGAATAAAATAAATTAAAAGGCATGGGATAAATCAATCATAGGCATCTTTAAAAAGAAAGCATTTTAAACTACTCTTAAATTTATCCAAACGCTGTTCTGCTCTTATGTATAAAGGAAGTGCATTCCAAATTGAAGGTGCCGTTACTGAGAAGATGTATGAGCGACGAGTGCCAATTATTTTTAGTGAAGGGACATTAAGGGCCACGCACGCTAGACCTTAGCGCCAGCATTAACCTGGCATTAGTTCTAGAAGCATAGCGTGGGCTAAAAACGCTAGCACACCTTAGTAAAAGGAGCCCTAAGAGTATGTTGAGATGCAGACCTTAGGATTCTAGGGGGGATCATACGGAATTAGGATTCTACCTATAAATGCTGGAGCATTGGTCTGTTTTGTTTTGAAAGTAAGAAGGGCGATTATATATATAAATAATCAAATGATGGATGGGCAACCAATGAGCATTTTTCAACAAGGGAGTGACATGATCAAATTTTTTCGAGTTTGTGATCATTTTTATAGCTGTATTTTGAATAAGTTGAAGACGTCTGATATCTTTCTGATACAATCCTTTATATAGAAACATAGAATATGACGGCAGAAAAGGACCGATGGCTTATCATATCTGCCCACTCAAGAACCCTCCCTCCAACTAGTCTGCCTACTCAAGGACCCTTCTTCCCTGGAGTATCTATCAATTGAGCATAACTCCGTAGTACTCCCACCTGTTTGTCCCATCGACTCTTGAAGTCGAGCACGTTACTGGCCTCGACCACCTGGCGGGGAAGATCATTCCATCGATCAATCACCCGTTCAGTGAAGAAGTATTTCCTGGTGTCGCCATGAAATCTTCCTCCCTTAAATTTTAGTGGATGCCCTCTTGTCGCCGAGGGACCCTTCAGAAAAAAGATTTCCTCTTCCACTTTGATGTGACCCATGATGTATTTAAATGTTTCTATCATGTCCCCCCTTTCTCTGCGCTCTTTCAGAGAATATAAGCAAAGTCTGATCATGCGTTCTTCATATGGGATGTCCTTAAGTCCTGAGATCATCCTGGTGGCCATTCTCTGTATTGACTCCATCCTCTTCACATCCTTTTGATAAAGTGGCCTCCAAAATTGGACACAGTACTCCAGGTGAGGTCTCACCATGGACCTGTATAACGGTAGTATGACTTCCGGCTTTCGGCTGATGAAGCTCCTTCTGATGCAACCCAGCATTTGTCTGGCCTTTGCTGTAGCTTTCTCCATCTGATTAGCAGCTTTCATATCTTCCCGGATGAGAACTCCCAAGTCTCTTTCTGCAGTAGTTTGATTTTAGATATTATAAGAGATTGAATTAGGATACTGAGAGAGTTAGAGTCTAGAAGAGGGACTAAAGATCGTTATCATCCTTAGCTTATAAAAACAGTTTTTAAACCAGAGCACTGAGATAGCAAGAGATTTTATTGGTCCATGAGAGGATCCAGGGGATTGGATGGGTGAGATAGAGTCAAGGGACAGGGCAGAAAGAGAGAAAGTAACATGGCTAATTTTGGCAGGCTTTATTTTGGAGAACTGAGGATGGTGGGTGGCAGTATAGGGGCGTAGGTTGTTTAAATGTGAAGAGACAGATTAAAATTTTAAAAACTATTGAAAACACAGCTATTTATGGCTGCTTTCATGCAAGGAAAGATTTCTGTTTGTACAGGCAATACATGGAAGTAGGCAAGAAATGTAATGAAGATTCAGCTTTTTGTAATGTTAATTTTATGCTCTATGAAAAATTTTATATGGAAACCATCTAGATATAGGAAGTATATACATTTTAAAAATAAATAGATTTGTCCCTGCCATTCCCTCCCTTGGAGAAGCAGGTTTAGGAATGTGGTTTTATGTTTAGGTTTTTGCTGAATTATATATTCTGGGGGTTATGGGTAGGTTTTGCAGTTGCACTTATGATAATAGTGCAAAATGCATTTTCCCGATGGCCTTCATTGATGGCAAAAGCAAGAAGGGAGATGGGACTTGTGTACTGCTTTTTTCCATGTGGTTTACATATTTTAGACCTCTTTATCTTCCTAGCTCCTTTCCTATAACCCTTCATTGTAGCTCCTTTTCAACCTAACCCTGTAAACCGTGTAAACCCTGTAAACCTAACCCTGTAAACCGTGCCGAGCTCTACGCTTGTGGAGATGGTGCGGTATACAAACCTAAGGTTTAGTTTAGTTTTACTTATTTTGTACCTGGGGGAATGAAGTGATTTGCCCAGAGTCACAAAGCGCTGGGGTGAGATTCGAACCCACAAATGAGATGATTATCGTCACTGAGGGGGGGGTGATCTGTTTGTGTGCAAAACCACCATAAGCAGAGGTAAGACCTTGACAGCGCTGCAGGAAAGAGGATTAAAGTACTAGTGCTTGGATGAAATGAATATGAGTGGCTAGGTCTTTACGGACTAGTTGTGTAAATAAGACAGGCGAAGGTCACTGTTGAAAACAACAGTGAAAGTCGTAAAGCAAAATTCCTTGTATCTAATGTTGAGTGTTGTCATTATTAAAGCTGTGGCCAAGTTTTTTGTCTCATTAAATTAAATTGTCATTGTTTAATTATGATGTGAGTGAGAACGGAAACTAATGCGCATGCCAATGTTATGAATTGACTAAGAAAAAACTCAATTAAACTAATGTATTTTCAAAGGTCATGCAATAATAATCATCATTTATTTCTTATATAGCGCTATACCGTGAAATTCAAAGCGGTTTACAATAAAGATACATTTGACAGTACATGGGATAGAAACGGTTTACAATAAAGATACGTTTAGTCAGTACATGGGATGCAAGTGGTTTACATTAAAGATTCATTTTGTCAGTACATGGGATACAAGTGGGTTACAGTAAAGGTATATTTTGTCAGTACATAGGATGCAAGTGGGTTACAATACAAGTGGTTTATAATGGTTAATAATAATCTCTGAGAATAAAAGCCTCTACATTGGGTTTTTTTTCCCATAATGATTCATTTGTATGTATGGAAAAATGGGGTGTGAACAGTGACAGTGGAAGAATTGGGGTGGGAGAGATGATTGTTGTACATAAAAAAGATAAAACATCCCCGAAAATAAGACAGTATCTTATATTAATTTTGGGTCCAAAAAACACACTAGGGCTTATTTTTGGGGAAACACAATATATACTGTAGATAGATAGCCTGGTTGTCCTGAGTAAACCTACTCTTACTATCAAAGCTAGGCAGGGTTGGACCTGTCTATTACCTGGATAGAATATAGATAGATAAATAGGACAGGCACATGGAATCTCTCAGGGAGAGGAAGAGATAGGCAGGCAGACTGGATGGGCCCTTTGGCATGTATCCGCCATCATGTTTCTATGAGAAGATGAATATAAACACATCTTCAGCACCAGCCAGCTGAAAGCTTTCCACTGGTGGGGGGGGGGAAAGAATAAAAAATTGGACAGCTCAGGGCTTCTGTATTGTGATCATTGGAGAATATTCGCTGAGAAGCAGAGAACTAGCAGTTTGGAGAGACTGCTCCGCTGTCTTGTTTTTAAATACAGTAAAACCTTGGATTGCAAGTAACTTGGTTTGCAGGTGTTTTGCAAGAGAAGCAAAACATTTTATTAAATTTTAATTTGATATACAAGCGAGGTCTTGCAATACAAGTACATACAGTATACACGTGTCACATCATCACAACTGAGCTGATGGTTCTTCTCTCTCTGACGCTGCGGGAGTGTAGTTACTGTTCTAAACGAGCGAGGTCTTGCAATGCAAGCACGTATAGTATCGTGTTTCCCTGAAAATAAGACAGTGTCTTATATTAATTTTGGGTCCAGAAAACACACTAGGGCTTACTTTCGGGGATGTCTTATTATTTTCATGTACAACAATCATCTCTCCTTTCCTCTCCTCCACCCCAATTCTTCCTCTTTCCTTTCTCCCCTCCCCCCATGTGCCACATCATTCCACCCCTCTCACCCATCCCTTTGTGCAGCATCTTTCTATCCCTCCCTCTCATCCCCCTGTGCAGCAGAACCCCATCGACCCTCCCACCATGAGACTGACATACCTCTGCTCTAAAGCAGAAGGAGTGGGGGGTTGCTGAATTGACGAGTTCAATTTTTTCAGCAAATCGGACAGCACTAGTCAAGGATGGAGTCTGGGAGTGTCGGGGACATTTCAGGGGGGGGGGGGCTTCATGAGTCAATCTTAACTAGGGCTTATTTTGGGGGTAAGGCTTATATTAGGAGCATCTTTAAAAATCATGCTAGGGCTTATTTTCGGGGAAACAGGGTATTTTGTATTAAAGTTTTTGGGTTGTGGAACGAATCGTCTGAGTTTCCATTATTTCTTATGGGGAAATTCACTTTGATGTACGAGTGCTTTCATGTTTTCGGAACAAATTATGCTCGTAGACCAAGATTTGACTGTGCTCGTTTTAGTTTTGTTTCAAATGGCCTTTTTCAAGAAGGGAGGCAGAGAGAGCCTGGGAGCTGTTCCAGGTCCTGATCTGGAGCGTTGCGTGAATGCGACCGAGTTCGTCAAAAGTGTGATTTTTGAACAGACACATGGGAAATATAAAAGATGTAAGCCTGTGCTTTAAAAATTAAAGGATGAGCGTGGTGAATAGAACCAAGCTGAGAGACTGATGATAAATTGCTGCTATTTCGGATCGATGTGACAGAAAAAAAAAAAAATCAGCTCAGCAACCGAATGATGAAACCAGGCGCTTCTTTATTTGATCGAGCTGCTCTGTGAAGGTACAGGACCTTTTGGTATTTCATGTACTGAGACTGCTGAATCCTCTTGCCCTTAAGAAAGGACAGGCACTGCCTCCTCCGACATCTTGAAGTGTTTTAAACCAGTGGTGTTCAACCCAGTCCTCAGGGACCACCTGGCCAGTCGGGGTTTTCAGGATATCCTCATTTATATTCATTGTGGATATCCTGAAAACCCAATTAGCCAGGTGGTCCCTGAGGACTGGGTTGAATTTCATAAGAAACCTTAGACAAGTCCGAAAATTCTTCGAAAAAACACAATTTCAGCTCCTAGTGCAACATCCTCTACCTCTTCTGCCCTGCAATAATGATTAAACAACTACAGACAATTCAGAATACAGCTCTGAGACTCATCTATTCATTGAAAAAACATGATCACATTACTGAGGCATTCATCAATTCTCATTGGCTTCCAATCCAGGAAAGAATACAATTTAAATTCTACTGTATACTATTTAAAACTATAAATGGAGACAGCCCAACCTACCTAAACGATCGCCTCATCCAAACCACCTCTACCAGGCATAGAAAAACACACACCCCATTCACTTACCCCCCAATCAAAGAAGTAAAACGGAAAAAAACTATACAACGGACTACTGGCCACTCAGGCAGCGAAGATAGACAACCAAGTCTCCAACCTATTGACAACAACCCCAGACTACAAGATGTCCAGAAAGGAAATAAAAACTATACTCTTCAAGAAATCCCTTAATAAAGCTTAATACCATGATAAAGCTTAACCCCCCTCTTACCATCCCCTCCCTAACCCCAGATCCTACTTTTCCCTCTCTTGGAAACCTTCTCTGATCTAACGTTGTAACCCTTCTTCCATAACTCTTTTTGTAATCCGCTTTGAACCGAAAGGTAATGGCGGAATAGAAATCTGTAATGTAATGTAATTTAGCCCGTCCTCCTGAAGGAGCCCAGAACGGGCTACAAGAGCACAAACTTGGTGGACATAGAGGTATAAATCTCAGCTTTCACAGTATAGTGATAACATACAGATGGAGGCGTTGGCGTCTAGCGTGCGCTAAAACCGCTGGCACAGCTTGGTAAAAGGAGCCTAACATATGGTAAAGTAGCTTTGTAGGTTTGTGCATCATTGAAGTATGGTGGGGTTTTGGTCCAGGCCGTAAGGGTCAGTCAGTTTAAACCACTTCCCTGCCTGCTTTTTTGGTGCTGGTGGGGGGAGGGGGAGTGAACAGGCTGTGAGGAGGGTGGGGTAGGCTCACTGGGGCCCAGATGCTCTAAAATTGCCGTTAAAATCCTGTGGTGCCGGTCAATTGTCCAGTTTGAAAACGGCGATTGATGTTCAAACAACTTCACACACAAATGAGTTTCACGGAGGTCTACCGTAATCCCATGCGAGTGACTGACCCATGTGCAGAATAGCTATGTCACGGAGACACTTGAGCGTCAATCATAAGCATGCGTTTTTTTGTAGCGCAACATTGGCTCGCGTCATAAGAGGGGGGGGGGGGAGTGGAGAGCTCAAACAAACCAAGCAGGCAAATGGAATAAATGTTTAAGCAAACCTTCAGGAAGTCAATTAAAACATATCTCTTTGATAAATTTCTCTGACTCCTCTCTCCTGTCTTGTTGTATCTTTGAAATGCTTCCGGATAAATCTTGACTAATCTTGACATGCTAATGTAATTTGAAAGTCTTTTCTGGAACATCGCTGTCTGTATGCAGTCTCTCCCTCTGTAAACCGCTCTGAACTGCTTGTGCTATTGCGGGATACAAAAAATAAAGTTATTGTTATTAGTTAGTTATATATATGCTTTTTTCTACGCTGCTTTGGTGGGACATATGCAATCGGCAGCCCCAGACCAGCTGGTTTACGCTTTTAACAGACGTGCATGAGACACGCTCTTTACACACATAATCAAAAAAACAGTCTAAGTCCCCTTTTGGCCTAAGTCCTTAAACGTTCAAAGCAGAAGCGGGGAAAGTGTCCAGAACCAAAACAAACGTCCTTGTTTTGATAATGGCCTGCCTCTACTAAACGCCCAGATCACCACTACGTCTACAAGTACACCCCCGTGACGACTACACTTTTTGCCCATAATGAACCAAAAAAACGCCTAAGCCCCAAACGTCCAACACAAGGGCTTTTAGGCGAAGGAGGAGCCAGTCCTTCGCCTAAAAGCTGGATTCTGTAACCGGTGTCTGTCAAAAACAACACCGGTTACAGAATCCCCCCCCCCCCGACAACATTGGGGCAAGAGGGAGCCCAAGCTCTCTTGCCCCGTCGAACCGCGACCCCCCCCCCCCCGATGGCATCAGGGCAAGAGAGAGCTCAAGCCCTCTTGCTCCGCAGCAGCCGCGGCATCCCCGACAATATCGGGGCAAGAGGGAGCCCAAGCCCTCTTGCCCCAGCGATCATGCCCCCCCCCCCCCCGACTCGATATGGCCAGGATGGAGCCCAAGCCTTCCTGGCCCCGGCGACCCCCCCCCCTCCGACACGAGCAGGCCAGGAGAGAGCACAAGCTGTCCTGGCCCTGGCGACCCCCCCCCCTCCGATACAACGGGCCAGGAGAGAGCCCAAGCTCTCCTGGCCCCGGCAACCCCCCCCCCCCACACTGGATTGGGCCAGGAGGGAGCCCAAGCCCTCCTGGCCCTGATGACCCGCTACCCCCCACCCCCCACTACAATACGGGCAGGAGGGATCCCAGGCCCTCCTGCCCTCGACACAAACCCCCTCCCCCAATGACTGCCCCCCTCCAGAACCCCCATTCGGACCCCCCCCCGCCAACCCGCGACCCCCCAGCCGACCCCACGATCCCACACCCCTACCCATTCCCCATACCTTTAACGTTGGCCAGATGGACGGGTGCCAAGCCCGCCTGTCCGGCAGGCCAGCCGGGTCCAGAATGGGGCCAGATTGGCCCAGGCGGCAGAAACCCCGCCCACAGGTGGGGCCTGAGGTGCCTGGGCCAATCAGAATAGGCCTGGGAGCCTTAGGCCCCCTCCTGTGGGCGGGGCCTTAAGCACATGTGGTCGTGGGGTCGGCAGCAGGGTCCGATCGGGGGTTCGGGGGGGCGGTCGTTGGGGGGAGGGGGGTTGTGTCAAGGGCAGGAGGGCCTGGGATCCCTCCTGCCCGTATTGTACTGGGGGGTGGGGGTAGGAGGGCTTGGGCTCCCTCCTGGCCCAATCCAGTGTGGGGGGGTCGCCGGGGCCAGGAGAGCTTGGGCTCTCTCCTGGCCCGTTGTGTCAGAGGGGGGGGGGTCGCCTGGGCCAGGACAGCTTGGGCTCTCTCCTGGCCTGCTCGTGTCGGAGGGGGGGGTCGCCAGGGCCTGGAGGGCTTGGGTTCCCTCCTGGCCATATCGAGTCGGGGGGGGGCACGATCACCGGGGCAAGAGGGCTTCGGCTCCCTGTTGCCCCGATATCGTCAGGGGTGCCACGGCTGCCACGAGGCAAAAGGGCTTGGGCTCCCTCTTGCCCCGATATCGTCGGGGGGGGGGGGTGATGTATTGTGGCAGGAGAGATTGGCCATCTCCCCTGCTGTGATGCGATCACTCTTGTACCCGAACTGCCACAACCCGCGGCAGGAGAGATTGGGCATCTCTCCTGTCGCGAGTCACGGCAGTTCGGGTAGAGGGGTGATCGCATCGCAGCAGGGGAGATGGTTGCAGTGGGTTGGTTGCCGGGCTGCTGAACTGATCGCACCAGCGGCCATCAGCTCAGCGGCCCCTTTTTCGGCACTTAGACCTGGTTTGACTTCGTCTAAGTCAAAAAGGTCTAAGTGCCGACTAGGCAACCTGTCAATAGTTTTGGTTATATGTGTTGTACGCCTAGGTGTAGGTCGGCCCACCCACCGCCCGCCCTTTCCCCTCCTCTAAACACGCCTCTTTTCTCTCTGTGCGTCTAGAGGCAGGGGAAAGGCCTAAGCTGTTAGATATGTCTAATAACCAGCTTTGGTTATGGGTACTTGGACGATAAGGCTTTTTGATCGTCCAAGTAGCCATTTAGGAGACTTTTTAGATGTGTTTGTTTGTTTTTTAAATTATGAACCCCATATATATTATATAGTCCCCAATCCCATAAAAAGTATTTTTATGAACTTCCATATGCAATCAGCAGCCCAGACCTGCTGGTATATTTTATTAATTAATTTATTTAAAAGACATATATCCCACATATCACAATATCTGTGCAGGTTACAAAAATACATACATAAATTAAAAACAAAAATACATAAATTAAAAATACATACATAAATACATACTCTTGTTAACTGTGTTGAGCTTTACGAATGTAGAGATGATGCGGTATACAAACCTAAGGTTTAGATTAGATTAGATTAGATATATAAATACATACATAAATTAAAAACAAACATGTCGATAATAATAAAAAAAAAAAATGAATGCTTAGATAAAGTAAATTCCTTAAAAAATAAATCATTTACAAAATTAAGATTTAATTTTTTTATTTTATTAGGATTTTATATACCGCCTATCAAGGTTATCTAAGCGGTTTTTACAATCAGGTACTCAAGCATTTTCCCTCTCTGTCCCGGTGGGCTCACAATCTATTTAACGTACCTGGACAAAACCAAACTATGGGCTCCTTTTATCAAGGTGCGGTAGGGGTTTAACGCACAGAATACCGCGCGTTAAACCGCCTGCCGCGCTAGTCGTTAACGCCTCCATTGACGAGGCGTTAGTTTTTTGGCTTGCCGCAGGGGTTAGCGCGTGATGAAATGTCCGACGCGCTAACCCCGCTAGCGCGCCTTGATAAAAGGAACCCTATGTAACAAAAGCCAAACTATATAACATCTACCACAAAAGTATTGAATGGTACATTTCCAAAAGCCTCTCTAATCAAAAAAAGCTTTCAACGCTACCGACACCTCCTGACCTGTCAATAATTTTGGGTTGTTAAAGGCCAGCGCTTCGTTTTGTGCATCATTTTTGGGTCCTTTTACTAAGGTGCGGTAGCCGATTTAGCGCGCTAACTGGTGTAGCGGGCGCTAATTAATGTAGCGGGCGCTAAATAGCGCACGCTAAACGCTAGCACATCCATAGACTCTAATGGGCACAGTTAGCGCGCGCTAAAACGCTTAGAGCGCCTTCGTAAAAGAGGGGGTTTAATATTGGTGAGCTCATTGTAATCCATTTAGATATGATTATTGGAGGCTGCTACAAACCGTGGAAAAGACTGCGATTAGCCATTTTGGGCATCGGTAGCTAGAATACTGGTTTAGCGTCAATCGTTAAAGGCGCAGTGCGTTTTGAGCATATGGGCCTGAGTGCTTAAGTGGGGGACAGACTGAACTGAGCCGTCTGACTGTATAGAGGGGGCAGGCTGATTGAGGAAGGGGAGGCAGGGCCAGTTAATTGGTTGGGAACAGCTGATTAGTTGGGAGAGAGTTAGCTGGACTGGGGGGGGGGGCCGTTAGGAAGAATAAGCTGGCTTGTAGGCAGTGATTAGCTGTCTGGTAAGAAACTGGTGAAGACAAGCTGAACTTGAAGACGGAGTGTGTGTGTTGGGGCTGGTGGTGGTGAGAGAGCATAAGGGTTTCAAATTGAGCAGTCCCTTGCCATATGGCTAGGTCGTCTGGCGTCCATGGATTTTTATACAGCAATTCATAGAGCCCGAGAAGAGCTCTGAACTGACGCTAGCCTTGACTTCTTCAATCTGCTGCTGGTGTTACTGCCAGTACTAGCAGCTAAGCAATAATTCAGCACTGCCTCCAGCTCCACGGTTTCCTCAGGCTCCACAGAATGAGAAAAGCAAAATCCCTGAACACCAAGACCTTTAGATGGGGGAAAATTCTATAAATAGCGCTCAAAAGTGAGCACTGGAAAAAAAGTCAGTGCTAAGTGCTATCCTAGTAAGATCTATAGCAGTGTCTCTCAAACTGTGTGCCACGAAAGATTCCAGAATTTGGCTTTATTTTTTTTAAATTCCCTTCCTATGCAAACACTAGAATAGATGACATGTACGTTGCATACACAAGAATCTGTCAATGTTATCAGCGTCTGTATGTGTAAGGATACAAGAATAAAACAGGAGAAACAAAACCACAACCTCAAAAGCACAGAACCAAAGTGGAATTGTCCCAATCAGAATGGTGCGCGCCAAAAATGTGTCTTTCAACTCGTCTGATAAAATCAAATGCCTTTATTCATCCAAAATTCATCCAGTGACTCAATGACCCGTCATGCACTTGTTTCGGCCCACTCGGCCTGCATCAGGAGTCTTTTCCATTTGCAACAAGGTCGCAGCGAATTGGATCGCTTTACGTCTGTTCAAAGCCGTATTTAGAGAGATTGTGCATCTTTATACCCTGTATGTTTCCTTAAAAAACACTCAAAGACTCATAAGACTCCTGATGCAGGCCGAGTGGGCCGAAACATGTGCATGTCGGGTCATTGAGTCATTGGATGAATTTTGGATGAATAAAGGCATTTGATTTTATCAGATGAGTTGAAAGACACTTTTTTGGTGCGCACCATTCTGATTGGGACAATTCCACTTTGGTTCTGTGTGTAAGCATCATTCTTTGACGTGATTGGTCCTTGAAAACTAAAGGGCAAGTCATTTCATTTTTAATTTTTACGCAGTAGGCTTTGTTACCACTTGGATCTTCTTATCTTTGCGAACTTGGATTTTCAGCTCTGACAAAAATTAAATAAAGAGAACGACTACAGACGGTGGATGATGAAATGCGTGTTTGCTCGTCGACTATCGAGCCGCATTTTGAGTTAATTTGCACTCAAAAACAATCATATCCATCGCATCGATTAGCAATTCTGTTCTATCTGCTTTACGGCCTCTTATACAAAGCTGCGCGGCAACAGCCCCGAAGCCCTCTAAATCTCTATGGGCTTCGGGGCCGTTAGCACGGCTTTGTAAACGAGGCCGTTAGTTTCACTGTTGTTACAATTATCCATACATGGCTTAAAGAACTTTAAATAAATACCTCTCAAATTTATTTATTTATTTTTTTGTTGGTTTTGCAATTTAGAATTTCAGTTATAATGTGCCGTGCAATACATTTGCTCCGTTTAGTATGCTGGAGCTAAAAATGTTTGAGAGACCCTGATATAGAGTGTGGAGAGGCATAAACAAAAGATACATCTAAGTCCGGTTTTGGGCCTAAGTCGCTAGTCGCCCAAAGTCGGACATGGGAAAAGGTCCATTTTTGAAAAATCATCTAACTGTACGGTCAGCCGTCTGATCGTCTAGACCGCTAAGTCCATCTTTATACCCCATTTTCGTAAAAAAAAATTCATCCATGTCAAAAATGCTTAGAAAAAGACCTTTTCGACATGGGCGGGGTCAGCAAAGTGATGGACTGGACACCCAAACATTGCACTAGTGTAGTGGGGTACCTTAGAGGGCACTGCTGTGAACTTCACAAAAAGGGTGCCACATATACATCTCACCACAACAACCTTATAGGTCATGGTGAGCCCCCCAAAACAACCCCCCCAGAACCAACTAGACCCACCTGTCTACCACTCCAATAGCCCTTATAGCTGCAGGTGCCACCTATATGGCAGTACATAAGGATTTGGGGGGTTTGGGGAAGTGCACATGTTTCACCATGCTTGCAGTGGGTACAGTGCCTTATGGGCCTGCGTCCTCCTCTCCATGGTTCACTAGCCCACCCCCCAGACCACTTAAGTCACCTCTGTGCAGCTCTACTAGGCTTTCCTGTGCCAGGTGCTGATGTTTTGGAGGCAGATATGTAAAGTTGTTATTACGATTTTTATGGCAGTGTGGGGGGGGAGGTGTCAGTGATCACTGGGGGAGAGTATGGGGATCTGTACTTTGTACCTACGATGGTTATCTGGTCTCTTTGGATACCTTCTTGTGACTTAGACCTGGTTTTAGATGGCCTAAGTCACAACGTCCAAGTTCTGGCTAGGCAGTGATATAAAACTTTCGGTTATACATGCAGTACGACTCAGTCTAGGACGGCCCATGTCCCGCCCAAATCCCGCCCTCACCACCCCTCCTAAAACGCCCCTTTTAGCTCTGGGCGTACTGCAGCACTGCGAAGGCCTAAGTCATTTTTAGATACATCTAAAACCCGGTTCAGTTATCGGCACTTGGACAACTCGTCTCACTGATCATCTAAGTGCTGATTTAGGCCGGTTTTTAGACGTATTTCCATTTCGATTATGAGCCCCATAGCATACAAAATAAAAGAAATAAAGCAAAAGGGCAAAAAAGTACACATGCCAAAAAGAATGATGACTTTCCTCCGATTCAGATCAGGTAAAAACAAACAAAATCACAGAACAGCATATAACTGAATAGAAGAAAGCGAAAATCGTTGCAAAAAACAACAACAAAAAAACAACAAAAGGGTGAGAGGCACCTCGACCTATGACCTAGCCAGGCGCCATTTTGAATTGTATCATGAATAAAAATAGAGATTAAGGCAATAAGATTGATCCTGTCCCTATACTGGTTGTGATCAGTTGCCTTATTGAATATTTGCAAATATTTGCCAATGTTTCTTTTTCAGCACACAGTAACGCATGGGTGTCAAAATCCCTCCTCGAGGGACGCAAACCATTCAGGTTTTCCCCAGTGAATTTGCATGAGATCTATTAGCATACAATGAAAGCAGTGCATGCAAACAGATCTCATGCATATTCATTGGGGAAAACCCGACTGGATTGCGGCCCCCGATGAGGGACTTTGACACCCCTGCAGTAACACGATCCTTTCTCTTTCTAAGAAGATCCCTGTTTTCTACCCCTTGGGATTTGCTATTGTACACCAGGATATCTGATCTCCTGTCATTATGTCAAGGGGACGTTTCCGATGTAGAAGATCATTTCCATTTCTCTGGAACACATCCACCCTCTTTCTTACTCGGCGAGACAAACAGCTCATTTGCACACAGGATATTCTCTATCATCACCGCTAGTTGTTTTAATGCATAAACATTTGCTTTTCATCATGAGGCCAAAGTTCACGTCTAATTACAGAAAAGCGCTGAACAAGAAAGCCACAAGCGTAAACCTGCATCTCTACCTCTAGCCCTTTTTTTCTAACTGCTGACTCACGAAGGTGCATCATTCATGGGATTTTAATTATCAAAGCCAGGTCTTTTCTAAAAACCTATTTTGAAGATGTCATTTTAATTTGCCCTTTTGCATGTTCCATCTATCTATATATATATATGCATTATGAAACACATTTATGTAAATGTCATTGATTTTGTTCTGCAGCAATGGGAGATGAACTCATTGTCCTGTTTCACTTAAAGGTTTTCTCCTCTCTTTTGTTCCCTTTTTTTATGTTTCCTTTCATCCTGCTCTTTCCTTTCTTCTTTCTTCATCTCTTTCCTTTCCATTTTTCATTTCAGTTTCTCTTCTGGGAATTTACCATTGCAAGATGTGACCCCCCCCCCTGACTATTAGAAATAAGCCCAAGACTGAGCGGACTACATGTCCCAGGCTGCACTGGGCTTTTACAACTCAGCGCTGAGCTACCTTAACAAGGTAGCCCTGCTGAGTCAGGAGGCGGGGTTCAGCAGGGAGGTGTTTATCTGCCACAGAGGAGTATCAATAGAGGGAGGTCCCCACGAAAGAGAAACGTTTCTGAGGAAGGAGTCACAGGGAGAGAGAAGCTTCTCCTTTCCTAGCTGTAGGCTGAGGGAGCCTTGGAAAGGTTTGGGACGTGTGCAAGAACCTCCAGGGATAACTGGTCTCTACTGAAACAGGGTAAGCCAAGCCCCTAAGGAAAATAAATGTGGAAATGACTTAAGGCTATGAAAACTAAGCAATTGTTTGTGCCTTTCCTGAGTCTGTGACTCAGGTCTCTCGAAAAATAAAAGCTTTCTTGTGGTAGCACCTTTTTACAGTAGTGGTTTGTGCTAATTTTGCTGGTTCCTGTTCCCCACCACTGTGATTTCCTTTTGCCTCAGTCTTCATGCATTCTTCCTCAGGTGTGGAAGTTTTCCACATTAGGCAGGGAAATTCTCACCCTCTTTTGGCCTTGTGCTGTTTTCTCTGCTGCAAATGCCAGTCTGTTCCTCAGGGAAAAACCTCCCTTCTAGTTTGAAGCTGTTAGTCCTAATGAGTGCCTGCTTTCGACATCTTATCTCCAACCACCAACCTGCTTCCCCTTGCCTTGTGGACTCATGGGAGTTGCAGTCCATTCTGGTGGCCACATTCATTCAAAATTCCTTACTGCAGTTCCCTCTTCTTAAGTCCCTCTTCTTAGCATACAATAAAAGCAGTGCATGCAAATAGATCTCGTGCATATTCATTGGGGAAATCCTGAAAACCCGACTGGATTGCGGCCCTCGAGGAGGGACTTTGACACCCCTGTCTTAAGTGGAAACTAGCTTTTTGGATATGAATCTGATAAGGAGGAGTTCCTCCCCTCCCCCTAATATCTTACAGCACTCCTTCTCTGTTTTGGGAGCTAAGCCCCGGCTGCTCACCACGGTACGTTTTATCAATAGTAACTCATGTCATTTCTTCCATCACTTCTCCAAGGAGTAACAGCCGGCGTTCAGTTTGAGAAGTGCGTCGATAAGCCAAGGGGAAAGGCAAACGGTTCTGTTTTAGTGGGGGCATAATATCAAAGCTTGTCTATTACTATTGTGCCAGCTTTTAAGCAATCCCTTGGTTCATTTCTCAGAAGGACCCCCCCAGCTCACAGACTCCACTGGAAGCACCCGGGAGCAGGTGGAAATGGTTGTGCCAGGAAAAGAATTCTATAAGGTCACTAGTGAATCAAAAGCATATCTTACATGCATTACTAGGTAGAATGGCACAAACATATTTGAAAAACAGACGTGTATAGCCATGCAGAACAAATAATTATAGAGAAGCAAGCCAGTTGTATAAAAAATGACAGATGCGTAATAGGCAATTGTAAACTGTGCTAATCCTATTAAGCTATCCAACCATATCTGCAATGGAGCCAGCACTAAGCTATCATTAAAGACCTGGTACCTACTCTCTCTATATTGCACTGCTTTATGGTGTGGGTTTTTTTTTTTCTATTTTAGGAGTGCATCAATTAACGGTTTTCTCACATTTTGTCCCTTGAATAAAATCTTTACAGTGAGCAAAGAAAATCCTACAGCTCTGACGTTTTGAGCTGTAAGTGCATAAGTTTTAAATTGTTGCAGTGCACTAATATTTCTCAGAAGTTGCAACTTCCCCCTGTCCCCTCCCCAGCACACACACACATACATAAGAACATAAGAATAGCCTTACTGGGTCAGACCAATGGTCAATCGAGCCCAGTAGCCTGTTCTCATGGTGGCCAATCCAGGTCACTAGTACCTGGCCAAAACCCTAGGTATAGCAGTATTCCATGCTAACGATTCAGGGCAAGCAGTGGCTTCCCCCATGTCTTTCTCAATAACAGACTATGGACTTTTCCTCCAGGAACTTGTCCAAACCTTTCTTAAAACCAGCTATGCTATCCGCCTTTACCACAACCCCTGGCAAAGTGTTCCAGAGCTTAATTTTTCTCTGAGTGAAAAGAATGTCCTCCAATTGGTTTTAAAAGTATTTCCTTGTCCCCTAGTCTTTGTAATTTTTGACTGACTGAAAAATCGATCCACTTCTACCCCACTCAGGATTTTGTAAACTTCAATTATATCTCCCCTCAGCCATCTCTTTTCCAAACTGAAGAGCCCTAACCTTTTTTGTCTTTCTTCATGCGAGAGGAGTTCCATCCCCTTTACCATCTTGGTCGCTATTCTTTGAACCTTTTCTAGTGCCGCTGTATTTTTCTTAAGATAAGGAGTCCGGAATTGAACACAATACTCCAGATGAGGTCCGGAATTGAACACAATACTCCAGATGAGGTCGCATCATGGAGCGATACAGGGGCATTATAACATTCTTAGTCTTGTTAACCATCCCTTTTTTAATAATTCCTAGCATCCTATTTGCTTTTTTGGCCACCACCACACATTGGGCAGAAGATTTAATTGTATTTATACGATGACACCCAGATTCTTTTCTTGGGCGCTAACCCTCAAGGTGGACCCTAGCATCCAGTAACTGTGATTCAGGTTATTCTTCCCAATGTGCATCACTTTGCATTTGGCCACATTAAATTTCATCTGCCACTTGGACGCCCAGTCTTCCAAATTCCTAAGGTCCGCCTGCAATTTTTCACAATCTGCATGCGTTTTAACAACTTTGAACAGTTTAGCGTCATCTGCAAATTTAATCGCCTCACTCGTCGTTCCAATTTCCAGATCATTTATGAATAAGTTAAATAGCACCGGTCCCAGTACAGACCCCTGTGGCACTCCACTGTTTACTCTCTTCCATTGTGAAAAATGGCCATTTTAACCCTACCCTCTGTTTTCTATCTGATAACCAATTCCTAATCCACAACTGAACTTTGCCACCTATCCCATAATGTTGTCCCTTTAAGTATGCAAATTAAATTAGAGTAGGTTTTAACATTCTCTTCCCAAATAACGCAAATAAGAATGGAAAATGTGTATGTATATATATATTTCTATACAGAATATATATTTAGAAAGGAAGTACCAGTTTTGACTACGCTTACAGAGAATATTCTGCAAATGATGGTTTCTTTGTATTTGGTTTTAAGAAGAAAATATTCTCTGTGACGATGATGTGGCAACTTATTCATGTTTTGTCATGCAGAACTATTCAGCAAGTGATATAAATGGGAGCCCAGACAAAAAAATAAACAGAAACCTCATTAATCAGACAACTGAAGTAGTTTTTCTATACTTCATACTATTTGTGCTAAAATTAATTCTGGCACAAAAGGAGAAGTGCAATTACCTTGGATTGTTAAACCAAGAGACAGAAGAATGAATGGCTTAAACAGTGTTAAAGAAATATCCACATTTTTTTTTGTTTTTGCAACAGTTTGTCAATCAAGCACTCACTGCTTAGTAAAACAACATTCCTTCAAAGAGGGCTTATCACCCTCACCCCCCCTTTTTTTTTTTTTTTTTTTACTAAGCCATGGAGCAGCATCGGAGCATTTAGTGCCCCAGGCCATGGTAGACACCTCAGGGAGTGTGTGGTGCAGTGGTTAGAGCTAAAGCCTCAGCACCCTGAGGTTGTGGGTTCAAATCTCTCGCTGCTCCTTGTGACCCTGGGCAAGTCTCTTAGGCCCAAATTCTGTAACCAGTGCCTAAAGTTATGCACCTATTTCGCAGGGGCCCAACTAGATAGGAGCCTATCTAAATTAAATAACAAGCCCAATGAAGTTTTTTGGGGTTTTTAAAAAAAAATCTTTATTCATTTTTCAAAACTAATACAAAGTGCCAGAAATTATACAGGAGCCCATAGACTGGTAATTTCATTGGCATATGCGTTGGGACCAGTGGCATGTGGTGAGGGCTTTCATGGTTGGTTGGTTTTTTTTACTTTGATGCAGTTTGATTTGCTGAGTAGGTAGCCTTCTCAACCAGTCAAACTGCAGCAAACAAAAAGTGAACAAAAAAAAAAAAAAAAGAAAGGCAGGGATCTTGGGCTGGGGATTCTCCCAACTAGGATTACCAGATTGGTCGTCGGTAAAATCTGATCCCCTAGACCCGCCTCCAGGCCCACACAGTTCTGCCCCGCCCCCCACTGGCATAGCATGCATGCGCGGAAGCCCCCTCCTGACGCAATTTCTTTTCAAAACCCAAAGTGCTGGGTTTTGAAAAGCCCTCCGGACCGCCATCCCCGTCCTCAAAAGGAGGTCTTGTCCGGCGAAATCCGGATGTCTGGTAAACCTACTCCCAACCCCTGAAGGCCCTAAATTTGATTGGCTGAGTAGCTTCAGCCTGTTGCCTGCTCAGCCAATCAAATTCAGAGCAGTGCCCTCGGGGCCTTTATGGGGCGGGGCAAATCCCCTGAAAGCCCTGACCACACGCCACTGGTTGGGACCATGTTGTGAACATGTCTTATGAGGGTCCTGGATGAATACTGGCCGAAATCAGCATAATGAAGACAAAATTGCTGAGCCACCTCAATTCCCCCCTTCAAGTCCTGATCCTCCCACCCCTCCACCTCATCTCCCCAAGACCAAGTTAAACACCTCCCCCAACCCCTTTTTAAAAATAACATGTGCCTGCAGAGAGGCTCTCACCCGCTTACATCGCTTGTCGGCGGCCAACTGCCAATATTCTGCGGCACTAAAGAGGAGTGGTGTAGTGGTTAAAGCTACAGCTTCAGCACCCTGAGGTTGTGGGTTCAAATCCGCACTGCTCCGTGTGACCTTGGGCACGCCACTTAATCCCCCCCCCCCCCCCCCCCCCATTGCCCCAGGTACATTAGATAGACTGTGAGCCCACCAGGACAGACAGGGAAAAATGCTTGGGTACCTGAATAAATTCATGTAAACTGTTCTGAGCTCCCCTGAATAGTGTGAAAAGCTTCAGCCTCTGATAACCAGAGCTGGTATTGTGACATCATAATGCCTCATTCCACCAATAAGAGCCAACCTCATCAGTGATGTCACAATGGCTTGATTGTCCTATACTTGGCTCACTTTTACTACTTTTGATTTCTAGAGTGGTGCAGTGGTTAAAGCTAGAGCCTCAGCACCCTGAGATTGTGGGTTCAAATCCACACTGCTCTGTGACAGGGAAAGATGCTTGAGGACCTGAATAAATTCATGTAAACTGTTTTGAGCTCCCCTGGGGAGAACAGTACAGAAAATAGAATGAATAAATAAACCAGGCACTGGTGCTGAAAATTGGCTCTGACCTGCCCAAACAAAGTCAGGGGCAGGCCAGGAGGCAGTGCTGGGGAGGAATATTTAGCAGAGACCAGCATAAGTAAGCAGGTGAATTTAGGACTCCTCAAGAGCTGTCCGATATTCAACTGCTTATCTTATGCAGGCCCAAGCTGAATATTGGGCTACAACAGGGGTGGACAACGAGGGCCGCAATCCAGTCGGGTTTCTAGGATTTCCCCAATGAATATGCATGAGATCTATTTGCATCCACTGCTCTGCCCAAGGATGCCCCCCTCCCTCCTTTCCCCTGCCTGACCCCCCAATACAGGGGTAGGGAACTCCGGTCCTCGAGAGCCGTATTCCAGTCGGGTTTTCAGGATTTCCCCAATGAATATGCATTGAAAGCAGTGCATGCAAATAGATCTCATGCATATTCATTGGGGAAATCCTGAAAACCCGACTGGAATACGGCTCTCGAGGACCGGAGTTCCCTACCCCTGCCCCAATATGTAGACAGGCCCTCTGAACCTATCTATATAACTGGGGCTCCAGTAGGGGTCTTCAGGGGCAGGAGCACAGCCCCCTCCTTCCTTCTTGCGGTTGCCTTTCAAAATGGCTGCCACAACCTCTCACGTCGGCTCACAGTAAAATACGCTTAGAATGTTGTGCACATAAATTCCAATTCTTAAACTACTCTTTTTTTTTTTTTTAATCTTTATTCATTTTTAAACTTATAATAAGTGTGATAACATATCCATACAAATAACCATAAATATATCACTTAATAATCAACAATGATACATATAATATTCTCTTATCTCCCCCTCCCCACCCTTATCTATCATATAATCAATACTTATACAACATGTAACAATAAAAATACCCTCCCTCCCACCCCATAATTGAACTTGTAACAGAGATTTTCTTAAACTACTCTTAAAAGAGATTTTTTTTTTTTTTTTTTTTTTGCATCTATCATTCTGAAATCCCTGTGTATTGTGTAGCTCATAACATTTGCAAAGTCCACAGATTAAAAAGTTCCCTGCTCCACTAATGAAATTTCCCTTTGAAAATGAGTTTTCAGATTCTCTCAAAGTTACCCTCTAATATTGCAATGCATCGTCTTGGTTTTGTGGCGATTAATGCATTGTTCTGACAAGAATGTTCTGGGTTGATTTTGATTTTTTTTAACGTTTCTACATAATACTTGTATAAGGAGGCTAGATTATTATTATTTTTTTTAAATCCATCATGCTAATACCCTTAACCGAGTGCTGCTTGGACTCAAGAGTATTTCTGGACATGCTGAAGGAGTCCAGTAGAGAGGCTTAATTTGGTTTTATTAGAAGATTAAGAATTCTTGGAACAAATGGAAAGAACAAATGATTTCTCTTTGTGTTAATGAGGTATGTGGGATGCCCTTGGCAACCGGCTTCATTAAAGGGAGAGGTCATTAAATTTAATGAACATGATTAAGGCTAGAACAAAATACTCATCAGATTTTAAAAAAAAAATTGGACATATAGAATGGCGACATATTGACAGTAGGAATAATAGCTTTATTGGTGCAATTATAAAGCCTTAGTTACAGCTACAGTAAACTGTTAGATGAGTAGGTTGGCAAGTCCATTGCATTATAGAAGGTGAGAAATTGTTCTGAGAGGAAAAAAAGGTGCTTTGTTGCCCTTTCCTCCGCTCAGCAAATTCCTCAGCCCTCTGGTTTAATTTGAAAGCAGAGAATGACACGGTGACAAAATTCATCACCGTTCCCGTCTCCGCGGATAACTGCGGGAAACCATCTTCATGTCATTCTTTAAGGAGAGAGGGAAGAATCAGAGTATGAATGGCCACAACCACTGACCCACAAGCTTTGCTTTGAAGAATGCTGAGATTGAGCAGCAACATGCCAAAGCAGATATTGTGATGTCATAATGCCTCATTCCACCAGTGCCTAAGAGCCAATCACATCAGTGATGTCACAATGGCTTCATTATCCTTGGCTCACATAAGAATCAGAGTATGAATGGCCACAACCACTGACCCGCAAGCTTTGCTTTGAAGAATGCTGGTGTAGAAGGACCGAGTTGAAATAGACACTAGAAAATGACATGGGATTATTTCCCGCGGTTATCCGCGGGGACGGGAACGGTGATGAATTTTGTCACCGTGTCATTCTCTATTTGAAAGGTCTATTGTACAGTCTAAAAAGTTTGGGGTCCGCCACTTTAGACCCAGGAAAATAGAAAGTAAGTTCAAACCATTTAAAGTTTGAATTCTAAATTTTCTGTGAAGGGACCGAGATCATGAATCCAGTGCTTAATAACTGGAAGAACGGCCATGAATGGTGTTCCATCACTACTTTCCAGACGCTGGGGCCTGAACCTCAGGGACGTTTTGCTACAGGGAGTCCGAAGGGGAGGAAGATAGCCAGAAACAGAGCGGAAAACAAATTGCCCTTATATGGAAAGCTGATCTCTTAGGGGTAGCACTGCGAGACCATCAGCGCCATTTTGTCACACGGATCCAGACAAAGTGGGAATGGAGAAGGACCGTTCCAACCCCTCGCACTAGATGACCAGGGATTACCCCCAAAGTCGGGGAGTGGGTGGAGGTTCAGGAGGAAGGGAATTTTCTTAAATTTTGAGTTCCGATGAGGGCCCTGCGGAAGAAATTGAATTGAGTGAGAGGGGCTTCTTAGTGGGGGGATTGGATCAGGTGTGTGTGTGGGGGGGGGGGTTCTTTGGAGGATCGGATTGAGTGGGGGATTTTCTGGGGAGGATTGTATCAGGTGGAGGGTATTGAACTATGACAGATTGGACAGTAGAATTGGGATTTGGCGGGATTAGACTGAGAGGAAGATGGTGGAGAGGGCACTATCACAGCACTACCTTTTTTTTCTTAATTGAGCTGATACCATGTTCACATAAGAACATAAGAATTGCTGTAATGGGACAGACCCAAGGTCCATCAAGCCCAGTTTCCAACAGTGGCCAACCCAGGTCCCAAATACCAGACAGAAACCCAAAGGATAGCAACATTCCAGAGCTGAGATTGTGATCTCATAATGCCTCATTCCACCAATGGCTAAGAGCCAACCTCATCAGTGATGCCACAATGGCTTGATTGTCCTTTACTTGGCTCACATAAGTACATTAGAATTGCCGTACTGGGACAGACCAAAGGTCCAACAGTGGCCAACCCAGGTCCCAAGAACCTATCTAGATCCCAAGTAGTAAAACAGATTTGAGCAGTGAATTTCCCCAGCCATCTCAATAATGGCCTATGGACTTCTTTTTTAGGAAATTATCAAAATCTTTTTTTAACAGTGCCCATGCAGAAAGGAAGCAAATAGGTGCCATGATAATGTGGGTAGTGAGCCTATTCCGTTGGGATACTTACCCTGCATAGGTGTCCTTATAGAATACCAGTGTAGGTGCCAACATTTATGTAGGTGCCAACATTTATGACTAGTCTATGGCTCATGTAAATGTTAGAGTCTATAGTATTCTGTAAGTTGCCCATGTGAATATTGACCTTTTTTATGGCATAGTGGTTAAAAGGGCACCCACATTTCATTTCCCCTCCGGTGCAGCGGGGCTTCTTAAATGCATTCTCCCCCGCCTTCCTTACCTCTTCTAGATGTCACCAGAAGTGAGCAGGGTCTCCTCTGATGTCACTTCCTGTTCACGAGACCAGGAAGTGACAACAAAGGGCAGGCTCAGCTGGCACGAGCAGCAGATAGGAGACCCTGCTTGCTGCCATTGCCATCTAGAAGAGGCACAGGAGGGGGAAGAATGCATTAAAGAGACCCCCACCACCACTGGGGATATGCTGGGGTCTCTTCCCTGGTTGCCAGCCTCCCCGCTACACCATTGATATGCCTGTCCTTGCTTCTCTCCTGTGAAAGCCCCCAACAATTACATTGTATGCAAGTTGAGCATTTATTTTCTTACCCACATGGATGGTGGTTTTCTATAAATTAAAGTCCACAATCAACACTTAAATTTTAAGTGACTTGTTATGTAACGAGGGGATAAGTGTCCGCCGTGTGATAAATGCAGGGCAAATGCTGAGTGTGCCTCTTTCGTGTGTTGAATGGGCTTTGCACTTACCATGTACTAGATTTTGCTCCTAATTAGGGCCAGCTCAAGAGATTACAACTGATATAGGCACATGGGGGGCCAGGGATAGGCACTAGAAGGGCCACTTGGCCTTTATCTGCCATCATGTTTCCATGTTTCTATAATCATAAAGTTTTATGACATCACAATGCAGGTGTAAAGAGCCTTAGCCTATAGGAAGAGGAGATGCAAATGTTAAGAGCCTTAGCCAATGGGGAGAGGAGGAGATAGTGGATGCTGTGGATGGGCCATTTGGCCTTTATCTGCCATCATGTTTCTATAACCAAAATGCTCTATGACCTCACAATGCAGGCGTAAAGAACCTTAGCCTATAGGAAGAGGAGATGCAAATGTTAAGAGCCTTAGCCAATGGGGAGAGGAGGAGATTGTGGATGGGCCATTTGGCCTTTATCTGCCATCATGTTTCTGTTTCTACTGCCCAGTCCAGCAGGATGTCGTTTCACAGGCCAGCGTCAAAGAAGGGAGGAAGAAAGTGCTGCCCTTCTCTCCTCTGACGCTGACACTAGCTCATGAAGCCACACCCTGCCAGGACAGGGTAGCAGCATCAGGAGAGGGAGGTGGAGGAACGTCACAGGGTAGCTTAATTTCTGGGCATTTGGGGCCCTGGGCCAGAGCCTCACCTGCCCCATAGGTTAAGCTGGCCCTGCTCCTAATGTACAGTAAGTGCCAGCATTTATCACACAGCATGGTTTATACGCACTGTAATCAAATCCAAACAATGGAAGCAGCAGTCCTATAACTGTATATTGGATAATAATGCTTAAAATCCTCTTTTATTTAAAAAAATAAAGTACAATAAAGAGAGAGACAGTCTTCAGCTCTGGCCTTAAGCATGCCCGCTGCACTGCTCACTTGATTGACAGCCAATGTGGGAGTGTGAAATGGGTCAATTTGCAGACTATACAAAGCCAAGGAATTCATTCGCATGACTTATTAAATAGAATGCTGAGATTGCTAGAAAGAATGGTCTATTATTACTGCAAGATAGGAAAAGAGAACTTATTTAAACAATAGAGAAAGGGCTTGGAAAGGGATGCTGAAGAAATGAAGTGGTTTTACCCACGTGGATGGCACTGTTCTATAAATTAGAATGTGCAATCAACATGCAAATTTATGCGACCTGTTATGGAATGAGGGGATAAAGGCCAGACAGACTTCTGCGGTCTATGTCCCGCAAATGGCGAGAGACGGAAAGAAGAGTGGCCGAATCCAACCTGGGGGACCTGAGGCCAATACCAGACAAACACCAAGGAAACAAAACCCCACAAGAAGTCGGCAATCGCAAAAAGAGTAGGAATGGAACTCTACACATCAACCGGAGATAATGATATAAAAATATATTTTGACAAAATTAATTTGATTCATAAAATGAGTCCATGTTACAGTGTTGATTCAGGCACCTTAAAACCATCTGTATGACAATGTAACGTAACATAACATAGTAGATGACGGCAGATAAAGACCCAAATGGTCCATCCAGTCTGCCCAACCTGATTCAATTTAAATTTTTTTTTTTTTTTTTTTTTTTTTTTTTAATTTTTTTCTTCTTAGCTATTTCTGGGCGAGAATCCAAAGCTTTACCCGGTACTGTGCTTGGGTTCCAACTGCTGAAATCTCTGTTAAGACTTACTCCAGCCCATCTACACCCTCCCAGCCATTGAAGCCCTCCCCAAACGGCCATACACAGACACAGACCGTGCAAGTCTGCCCAGTAACTGGCCTTGTTCAATAACCATGTATCATTCCCATTAGCCTAGTGGTTAAAGCTACAGCCTCAGCACCCCAAGACTGTGGTTTTAAATCCCGCACTGCTCTTTGTGGCCCTGGGCATGTCATTTAATCCCCCCCCCCCCCATTGCCCCAGGTAGATTAGATAGATTGTGAGCCCACCAGGACAGACAGGGGAAAATGCTTGAGGACCTGATTGTAAACCACTTAAATAACCTTCCCCCTCCTTGCGGGTTGTAGTGCCGGCAGCGGTGGTAACTATTTACGTTGTTATATAGTCTCTTCCTAGAGGTTAATCTTTCCATGCTTTTATTTGATACAAAGAGACTGTGAAAAAAATCTCGAGTTGGTCAGGGGTAACTCTCTATGGATCATCTGAAGTTCGTGTGCGCAAATCATTGATACACCCATGGCCACACCCCCTTTTTGGATTCACGCGGTAGAATTTCTGCATGCAGCTTTCTAGACTAAGCCTAACAGGTGAATTGTAATTATTGCCAATTAGCAGCAATAATTGATAGCTAATTAGTTCATTAATTAAATTGGGCACGCATCCACATTTGTGCACAGAATTTTATATGCCATATATTGCATCTGGGGCTTAGCACTATATTTAGTGCTTTGCCTTTTATCATGTGATAGGAATCTAGTTTGTAAATTAAGGATGAATCGGTGTTCGATTGACAAGCTAGACAAGATTTTGCAATTCTAATATAATCTGTGTCTGATGCAGTGTAAGAGACCTGCACATCTGGATGTAGACTGGTATCATAGGAGACCACATCTGGACATAGAATGGTTTCATAAGAGACCCACACATCTGAACATAGAATGGTATCATAAGAGACCAGCACATCTGGACATAGAATGGTTTCATATGAGACCACATCTGGACGTAGAATGGTATCATAAGAGACCCGCACATCTGGACGTAGAATGGTATCACAAGAGACCTGCACATCTGGATGCAGACTTGTATCATGAGACCTGCACATCTGGATGCAGAATGGTTTCATAAGAGACCTGAACATCTGGATGCAGAATGGTTTCATAAGAGACATGAACATCTGGATGCAGACTCATATCATAAGAGACTCGCACATCTGGACGCAGACTCGTATCATAAGAGATCTGAACATCTGGATGCAGAATGGTTTTATAACAGACCTGCATATCTGGATGCAGACTGGCATCATATGAGACCCGCACATCTGGATGCAGACTTATCATAAGAGACCTGAACATCTGGATGCAGAATGGTTTCATAAGAGACCCGCACATCTGGACGCAGACTCTTATACGAGATCTGCACATCTGGACGCAGACTCTTATACGAGATCTGCACATCTGGACGCAGACTCTTATACGAGATCTGCACATCTGGACGCAGACTCTTATACGAGATCCACACTTCTGGACACAGACTTATCATAAGAGACCTGAACATCTGGATGCAGAATGGTTTCATAAGAGACCCGCACGTCTGGACGCAGACTCTTATACGAGATCCGCACATCTGGACGCAGACTTATCATAAGAGACCTGCACATCTGGGCGCAGACTCATAAGAGACCTGAACATCTGGATGCAGAATAGTTTCATAAGAGACCTGAACATCTGGATGCAGACTCATATCATAAGAGACTCGCACATCTGGACACAGACTCATAAGAGACCTGAACATCTGGATGCAGAATAGTTTCATAAGAGACCTGAACATCTGGATGCAGACTCATATCATAAGAGACTCGCACATCTGGACACAGACTCATAAGAGACCTGAACATCTGGATGCAGAATAGTTTCATAAGAGACCTGAACATCTGGATGCAGACTCATATCATAAGAGACTCGCACATCTGGACACAGACTCATAAGAGACCTGAACATCTGGATGCAGACTCATATCATAAGAGACTCGCACATCTGGACACAGACTCATAAGAGACCTGAACATCTGGATGCAGAATAGTTTCATAAGAGACCTGAACATCTGGATGCAGACTCTTATTATAAGAGGCCTGAACATTCTGACAAACTTTTGTGTGTGAATAAGGGCCTCTCCTTATCTCTTCTTTTTTTAATGGATTCCCAATACACTCTGCTGCTCCTCGTGACCCTGGGAAAGTCACTTAATCCTCCATTGCCCCAGGTACAAAGTAAGAACCTGTATATATGTAAACCACTTCTTTGAATGTGTAACCACAAAAGAGTGGTATACAAGTCCCATTCATTTTCCTTTTCCCTTTTTTTCTACTGTATAAATGTGTCTGGTTTGATCTCGGTGATTTTTTTGTTTGTTTCAGCTTTAATATAGTTAAAATGTACTCTGTTAGCAACCCTTACGATCCTCAAGAGTGTAATTCATTAGAGGTTACATCTTATTTGTGCTTGTGGAAAATTATCTTCAGTAAACAGGCCTCTGGCATGGGAAATCACCACCTTGAATAAGCTTCACTTCTGACGCGCTCAGCTAATTGCACTTTTGGATTTGCTCTGGCTAAGAACAAAAGAAGAAGCAAAGAACTATTGGTTTCACATTTGGTGTTCAGGGAAAGATATTTTTGGTGCAGCCGTTCATCAGCTCATTTGGAGTGCCAGCCTTGTCCAAAGTAGGGGCTCAGGGCTGCTGCAGCTACTCACTGCCATGCAGAAGGTTCCTGGTCCAATTCCTCCCTAAGTAACCTCATAACAGTAAAAAGGCCCCTTGGAGGTGCATTTTTGATATGAAGTCCAAGTCCGATTTGAGGCTTTTTGATAAAAACATCTAAAAATCAAATGAAGGACATAGAGATTTTTGAAACATAAAAATATCTAACTTTTTGTTTCAAAAATCACTTTTTCTAGACATTTTTGTGCTCAGTGTATCTATTTTTAAGGTTCCATTTCAGGGCGAAAAAAACTGTATCCATGGCATCCTGTTTGTCTGTTTAGATTGTAAGCTCTTTGGAGCAGGGACCGTCTTCTTTGTGACTCTGTACAGCACTGTGTGCGTATGGTAGCGCTACAGAAATAATTCATAGTAGTAGTGTGAAGAGTTTCAGTCTTTGGGAAGCAGAGCTGAGATTGTGATGTCATAATGCCTCATTCCACCAATAAGAGCCAACCTCATCAGTGATGTCACAACGGCTTGATTGTCCTGGACTCCCCTCTGTCCTCCAACTCAGCCCACTGATTAACCATTCCCCTTAACTGTATCCATGACATCCTGTTTGTCTCGTCTGTTTAGCTTGTAAGCTCTTTCGTGCAGGGACTCTTCTATGTAACTGTACAGAGCCGCATATGTCTGGTAGTGCTATAAAAATAATTAATAGAAGTAGTAATAGTAAAGAAAACACACAAAAACAAGCCAGTGGGATATCTGGGGAACAGCATTCTTAATAGACTGGCCTTATAAACATCCCAGCAGAGCAGTGGGGGTAGGGTTACCAGACGTCCGGGAAAACCCAGACATGTCTTTTTAGAGGACTGCCTGGGGTCCCGGACGGACTTTCCAAAACCCAGCAGTTTTTCCGTGTTGTGGAAAGCCCCAACGAGCTCCAGCTGCATATGGCAGGCCTCTGAGCATGCCCTAATGACATCACACACATGCTCCAGGCCCTCCAGACGCAGCCAGAGCTTGTCGGGGAAGAAGAGAGGAGGTTTGCGGGACTGGAGGCTGAACTGGGAGGGGCTCTGGCAGAATGGGGCGGAGCTAAAGTCGGGACTGGACAGGACCAGGGTGGAACAGAGGCAGAACAGGGCAGGGCCATATGTATGGATTTCTGCAGGCTGAAAAATGGTAACCCTAGTATTTACAAAAGTGTGTGCTCTTTCCCTTGTGCTACCCAGAGTGTTTGCCTTTTGCACAGACTGTGCACTATTTACAAAGTGTGCACTCTTTCCCGTGCACTATCCAGAGTGTTTGCCTTTTGCACAGACTTTGTACTGTGGGCTAGATTCACTTACCTGACTCTCCGTGCCCGATCCGTGGCCAATCCGTGCAAGCCCGTCCAATTCCCAAAACAATAAAATTAAAATGAGGGCGGTCAGAGGACCACACGGATCGCTAATGTGTGATCCTGACTCATGTGCAGACCATCTGCTTTCCCTGTAGATGGTCTGCACATGCGTTCAGTGTTAGTTTTTGCTGGGGGGTATTTGGATTTTTTTTGTGTGGGTGGGGGCCTGACTCTCCTGCTCTACGTTGACCTTGATTTTTCTCTTTTCGCATCATTTCCAATCTTAAGGAAGAACTTTCTTATTCTAGATTCTGGGCACTTCTGAAATCCTACCTTTTCAGTCTGGCATTCCCAGTTTATAATCCCCCAGCATTTAAAAGCTGGCGATTTTTGACTCTCCTGCTCTCTGCCACCCTTCCCCGCAATGCAGCCCCGCTTTAAAACCACGGACTCGCACTGTGGGGAAAGGCGGCAGAGAGCAGGAGAGTCGGGGTGGCAAGAGCAGGGCTCGGCTGGAAGGAGCAGAGCAGCAGAGATGGGCTGCAGGGCTGGGACTTCAGGCCCAAGGACAGCTAGAAAGGACGCTTGTGACTGGTCCCCTGAAGTCGCTTTTTGTGTTGATCGGCCAGCCCAGTCGGTTTCAAAAATGTCTTTAGTGAATTGCGTCCCTACCTACTTTGCGTGCCGTTCCCCTCATATGCATGCACGGATTGGAATCGGATCGGCACAGAGGTAAGTGAATCGGGTCGGAGTAAAATCGGGTCGCCAAGACTACATGATCGGTTTGCTTTGTGAATCTAGCCCCATTTACAAAGAGTTTGTGCTCTGTCCCTTGCACTATCCGGAGTGTTCACACTTTGCACAGAGTGTGCACTATTTACAAAGTGTGCGCTCTTTCCCTTGCGCTACCCAGAGTGTTCACACTTTGCACAGAGTGTGCACTATTTACAAAGAGTTTGTGCTCTTTCCCTTGTGCTACCCAGAGTGTTTGCCTTTTGCACAGTGTGCACTATTTACAAAGTGTGTGCTCTTTCCCTTGTGCTACCCAGAGTGTTTGCCTATTGCGCAGACTGTGCACTATTTTACAAAGTGTGCGCTCTTTCCCTAGCGCTATCCGGGGTGTTCGCACTTTGCACAGAGTGTGCACTTTTTACAAAGAGCGTACGCTCTGTCCTTTGCACTACCTGGAGTGTTCGTCCTTTGCACAGAGAGTGCACTATTTACAAAGAGGATATATTCTTTCATGTGCACTATCAGAAGTGTGAATTCTTTGCAAACAGTGCCCACTTTCAAAAGAGTGTGCTATATTTTCAGCACATGAAAAGACACAATACATTTCTTTCAACTTATTTTTAGTTGTTAAAGATAGGCAATGACATGTTGGTATTCCCCGTGTTGTTTTAACTGCTCATCCATCCCTAATATCTAAATCTGTGGTTTCCAAATTTGTCCTGGGGTATCCCCAGGAAGGGGTAGCTTAATGGCTAGTGTAGCAGCCATCAGGTACTATTTCAACAGCAGTTCCTTGTGACTCTGGGCAAATCATTCAACCCTCCATGGCCCCAGGTACCACAGAAAGACAGTGTATCAAATCCCATCCCATTGTCGAGTTTAATTTTCAGGATATCCAAAATGAGTATGCATGAAATAAATTCACCTGCATTGCTTCCATGAAAGCAACTCTGTCTTATGAATATTTATTGCAATATATGAACATAACAATTGCCATACTGGTGTAGGGTCATGAAATGGTTACCTGTTGTTTAAAATATTGCTCTGGCCTACATAGCTGAAAACAGTGTACAATCTACTGACCTCATCTGCCTAAAATGTATGTCCCTGCCTTACCACATTGTAAGCTAAATAGATAAGAGTTTGAGCCATGATGTACCCTGCCCTTCTGTACATGTAACTTTTAGAACTGTAAGATTTAGATAAGCAGAGAAATGAGCTAGTTTCCTATAGGACTATAAGTTGTAGCCCTGAACCTATCATAAGTGCTGGCTTAGGACCAATAATAATTGTAGAAAGTTATAGAAGTAACAAATGAAAATTGTAGTTTTTCCATATATTAGTTAGTGAAAAGGGCATAAAAGTCCGTGCATTTCCTGATTCTAACACTCTAGTAGGCAGGCTGTTCACTGCACTAGAGTCCAGCATGCTGTAATAAACCTCTTGTACTTTCTTCACGCCTCTGACTTTGTGTGTCCAAGTGACCTTTCACTGGGACAGAACAAAGGTCCATCAAGCCCAGTATCCTGTTTCAAACCGTGGCCAATCCAGTAGAAACTCAAAGAGATACAACATTCCAGAGCTGAGATTGTGATGTCATAAAGCCTCATTCCACCAATGCCTAAGAGCCAACCTCATCAGTGATATCTTAATGGCTTGATTGTCCTATACTTGGCTCACATAAGAACATAAGAATTGCTATACCGGGACAGACCAAAGGTCCATCAAGCCCAGGATCCTGTTTCCAACAGTGGCCATCCCAGTTACCTAACTAAATCCAAGCTGGAAATGTCTGGAGGTCCCTCAGAAGATGCACATGAACTACTGGTCCCGATTTTTGTCCTCTGGTTTCCTGAAGAATATAAATCTTTCCCCTAGATTTTCTAGAAGGCAAAACTAAACAGTTGAATATAATCCATGATCTGATGCCCTTCACTAACAGCAGTTAGAATTAAATTCTGCCATCTCGGCGAATTCCCAGTTTACAAATTAGAGTACATTTCATATTAACACAGAATGAGAAAACCTTAGCTATCCTTAATTATCAGGCAAGACTGAGACAGAAAAAAACTATAATCAGACCTTGTACTGTGAAGAAAACCTCTAATTCCTGATACTTTAATCAAGCCCTGCAATTCTGGAAATGTCAATGTTGTTGTTAGCGGTCCGTATATGAGTAATTACAGCTGGGCGCTTTCCTCTCACTGTTTCAACATTCAGCTGTGGCATCAGCTTTCATCTGGCTACGGTACATGGCATCTGTCTTGAAGAGCATTAAAACCAATAGAAAATTCTGACGCTGCGACGATGATATAATCCAAGAGACAAATAGTTAGGTTGCCTTTCATGATCAGCCTGTACTTTTATCCAAATGATAAAGGACCCAAGTAATACTTCTTTCTAACGCAAAACCCTTTATTTCAAAACAAAATCTGCGTATTTAGCCATTTATCACCATCCTTAGAAATCATGCGTTTCGCTGTGAACTCCACTAGAGTCAAGTAAAAGAGAAACATAGAAATGTAATAAAAATAGTAGCTGGTAAAGGCCGTAGGGGCCCATCTGGTCTGTCCGTCCAGTTTAGGGGGTAAATAAATTTTGTGCACGGCAGAAGAGCGGAACTTGGGTGTGATTGTATGTGATGATCTTAAGGTGTTCGCCTTTTGAGCAGGCGGTAGATTACCGGTTAGCGGGCGCTATAGCGGGCGCTAATCTGGTGCGTGCGATAAAACTAAACTAAACTAAATCTTGGGTTTATATACCGCATCATCTCCGCAGATGGAGCTCGACACGGTTTACAAGGTTAGGGAAGGAACGGAACTCCAATGTAATAATATAAGTAAGAGAGAAGAGAGGTTAGGTGTGAGAGTGCCAGGAGGGGGACGGGATAAAACCGCTAGGGTGGCTTTGTAAAAGGAGCCCTCAGTGTTGGATGTGTCGCACGCCCGAATGCTGTCTGCCAGGTGTGTCGCAGTGGAAAAAAGGTTGAGAGCCGCTGTTTGTAGGGGTTCATAGTCATTCGCGCGTGGGACTTCGGCGCGCCAACGTTTCAGCGCAGACAAATTGGCGCAAGACTCCAGCGTGCCTTCTAAAAAGTTACTTTTAAAGACGTGGGGTGTGAGTGGGGAAACCCCCCCCCCCAGTTTACGTCATACTGTTCGCGCTGCCGTTGGAGGGGGGGGGGTTTGGGGTTGGAACCCTCCATTATAGAGTAACTTAACTTTGTCCCGTTTTTGTAGGAAAAACTTAAGTTTTTCTATAATGGGGGGGTTGCACCCCCCACATCCCCCCAACGGCAGCGCGAAGAGTATTAAGTAAAGTGGGGGGGGGGTTCCCCCTCACATCCCCTGTCAGAGCTCCTTAAAAGTAACTTTTTAGGCAGCATGCTGGAGTCTTGTGCCGATTTGTCTGCGCTGAAATCTCGCACGCTTTTGTCACCGTTTGTAGGTATTTCTCTGGGCAGTTCTTAGAGGGAAATGTTCTCATCTTTTTCCTTTTGAGAACTGGTGAAAGTCGGGGGATGAAAGTACCTGGAAACCTTGCCATGCCATGGGCTGTTTTGGAAACTGCTTCTATAAGCGAGAGAGAGAGAGAGCGCACTCCTTGCGAAGCTCACAATCTAATGAAGATATACAGTCAACCCTATTAACCCAAATGTCGTAATTGTCATCCATCTGATTAAGCAGTTTCATGCACATTAATTCTGATGTGCTTGAGAACACCTGTTTCGCTGTGGTCGGCAGGGCATTCGAAATTAACAGCAGAACCTGGAGCGGCCCGCTCACCCAATGAGAACACTTCCCCCACCAACCTCTGCCCATTCCCAATGAGACACTCACTCCTATGTGGTAAAACCTGGCCGCAGCCCTGTTTATTGAAAAATCAGCAAATATCTTAAATAAACATATTAACACTAGTATTTTAGCCCGTTACATTAACAGGTGCTAGAATATATGTCTGTGTGTCTTTATTTCTGTCTCTCTCTCTCCCTGGCCCCCTTTTTTCTGTCTGTCTTTCTGTGTCTCTCCCTGCCCCTGTGTCTTTCTTCGTTTCTTTCTATCTGTCTCTCTCCCTGCCTCCTAAGCAGCAGCATTTCTCTCCCACCACTTCCCTGTGCAGCAGCCACAACAGCATTCCCTCCCCCTCCATTTCCCTCCCCCCACACCACTTCCCTGTGCAGCAGCAGCGTTTTCCCTACCCCCCTTTTCCATTCCCGCGGTCTGGCCGGCTCCCTTAGTCCCTTACCGCCCCCCTCCCCTTCCCTTCCCGTGGTCCCAACAAATCTTCCGATTCCAGCAGCGTCTGCAGCACTCTACACACTGCTGCTTCGGGGCCTTCTACTGCCCAGCAAATCAGGGCAGTAGAAGGCCCCGAAGCAACATGTGTAGAGTGCTGCAGATGCTGCTTGAATCAGAAAGTTTCAGGACCCGAAGCCCTTGCCAGACCCGAAGCGAGCTCTGGGGGTTTTTTGGTTTTTTGACGCGGGCCCAGCCGGAGCAGGAGGAGAAGCCTGGGAGGCAGGAATTAAAGTCCGTTCCGGCCCCCGCTGATGTTGCCTTGGCCAGTTCACATCCTTCAGACAGCAAGAGCCGCCGCAGCCGACAGGCTCCGCGCCACCGCACACATGCGCACTCCTACCTGCGTGTCCCTACAGCACACGGAAAACAGGAGCATGCAGGTGGGAGTGTGCATGTGCGCTTAGGGCTTTATTATATTAGATATTTTAACAAACACACTGATATCACCATATCACCATAACAACCTTGATCCCGAGCTACAGTAACAATTTAAATGGCCCCCGACCCCACCGTTCAAGCAAGGGTCCGAGGGGGTGGCATTTCCACACATGCCCCATTGTCCTGGGTCATCCGACCCACCAGGCTCCCAGCCGGCCCACCGCTCATCCCTTGATGAGTCCAGCAGCCAAGTGATATTGCGGGCGGGCGGGAAAGCTGTCTCGGAGGACCAGGTATTCATACGCCTTATCGCTTGAATTCTGGACCAAATACTCGCCCAATAAATTTGCATATTAGGGCATGTATAAAGAAGATGCAAGCGAGTTCCGGGTTGCTGATGACAAGACCAATACACATCCGAAGGCATGGGTTCGATGTGGGTGACGGTAAAATACTGGAAGCCTTATGCGCCTCTTCATGACTGGACGGGAGGTGTATTTTGGTAGATTTTTCTGAGCAGCAGGATGCACTTTTCTCAGTTTGGATGGATGGAAATATTTCATGGCATATGGCGCCTTTTGCTGCGACAGAAAGCCTGAGAAAAGCAGAGCCTGTGAGCGTTGGGAAAGCAACTTTCTCTAATGACTAACCAAATGCTATTCAGCAGGCTGGCAGCGTCGAGCACGAATGAGTCCAAGGAACACCTAGACTTTAAAATCAAAAACTCGTCGTTTGGACTTTTAGAGGCTGAATCCAAACTCGCATAATTAAATTTATATTCAGTTAATCCGTACTGCTTTCCCATCTATACCAGCAGCTGCTACAGCGACAGTATGGTTTTTTACATATTAGCCAGGGGGGAGGGGGAAGCAAATTTAGTGGGATGAGAGGGAGTGTTTGTGTTTTTTAGATATGTGATCTTACTTTGCTTTCCTAATTGTGAGAGCAGGGACAGTGCTGGGCTGTATTAGGATTTTTTTTCTACATTATTAATGATATACTGTATTGTATTTTCTGTGTCATACATGGCTTTGGGTCCCCTTTTTGGGAAAGAGGCCATATGTAAGCATTCATGTAACACAATATAACTAAGAACCATTTTGCTTGTAAGTTGTAGTTTTGGCTTCCAGCTATTAAAGCAGGGGTGACCAACCTTTTAGCTTCCTTGGGCCGCATTGGCCGAAAAAAATGTTTCTGGGGCCGCGCAAACGCTGCAGCAAGACAGAGGAGGGAGCCGGCAAGACGGTAAACACCCGGGGGGCAGCAGAGGAAAACACTGCATCGCCCTCGACCGGGGCCGCACAACGTACTTCGCGGGGCCACATGTGGCCCGTGGGCCGCAGGTTGGACACCCCTGTTTTAAAGCAATCCTATCTCTGTTATCTCACAGACAATAGTTGATGAAAGACACACTTAGTTCTTGGGGGTTATTTTAATATTTATTAACCGCCTAAAACCTAGGCAGCGTACATAACTACATCCATAATCAATTAGAACAATAAAACAAAACAGTAAACAAAAAAACAAACATTTAAAATAATCATAATTGTGTTTTTGCTAAACATATTTTGGGAACAAAGATGAAACCCAAAAATGAGGGAGGTAAAAAAATCACAGAAGAAGCAAATAACCTCCCAAACCCCAAGAATAAAAATGGATAAGGGGGAGAGACAAGAGCAAAACAATCAATCTACTCACGTAAATAATAATTTGTTGAATAGGGAGAGCCCTCAGTCACACAGCCACCTACTGGGAACTCCCAGAGGGAAGGCTGTCACTGGCTTACACCCAGAAGAGTGTTAACTGTGAAACATCCCCGGGCTCTCTCCGTGCAAATAAATAAATAAAGTGCACCCCAAAAGTGCAAAGTGTGAAAAATATATATAAATGCTTCAAATAAACACACTCTTATACTGTAATTTGTAATTGTCTCTACCCCTTATCCAGAGGGCCAAAAGGAAAATAAGTGTCCAAATCCAACAAAGCAATCACAGTCTGGAAGTACTTAGCTTCTCCGTGTGAAGAACAGCCAGCAGATGTTAACTTCGTCCAACGGGACTCCGTTTCGGGGGTGCACACCCCCTTCCTCAGGAACGGCTGGACTGCGCTGAGTCTCTCAATTCCTGCGACACAGCATATTTTGGGGGCAACTGGACTAGCCAGAGGTGGAGGAGTAACCCGAGGGTTAGTGCAGTGGACTGGGGAACTGGGTTCAAATCCCACCACGGCTCCCTGCGACCTTGGGCGGATAATAAATAGTTTAAATAAATAAATACATTTCTAAAAACAATAAACCCCAAGAACTAAGTGTGTCTTTCATCAACTATTGTCTGTGAGATAACAGAGATAGGATTGCTTTAAAAGCTGGAAGCCAAAACTACAACTTACAAGCAAAATGGTTCTTAGTTATATTGTGTTACATGAATGCTTACATATGGCCTCTTTCCCAAAAGGGGACCCAAAGCCATGCTCTCCCAGAAGAGGTGATTGCGGAATCCACCGTTCTAGGATTTAAGGGTAAGTTAAGTTGAGTTCAAAGAAGCGTGGGATGAACACAGAAGATTTAGAATCAGAAAATAATATTAAATATTGAACTAAGGCCAGTTACTGGGCAGACTTGCACGGTCTGTGTCTGTGTATGGCCGTTTGGTGGAGGATGGGTAGGGGAGGGCTTCAATGGCTGGGAGGGTGTAGATGGGCTGGAGTAAGTCTTAACAGAGATTTCGGCAGGTGGAACCCAAGCATAGTACCGGGTAAAGCTTTGGATTCTTGCCCAGAAATAGCTAAGAAGAAAAAATATATATATATTTTAAATTGAATCAGGTTGGGCAGACTGGATGGACCATTCGGGTCTTTATCTGCCGTCATCTACTATGTTACTATGTTACTATGTTAGATGTACATCTCCTTATGAGTGGCATGAAGTGACATGGGTAAGGGTAAGCTAGATGCACTTCTCTTTACGAGAAGCTTAGAGCGATATGGGGACCAAAACTATGCCAGGGTACAGCTGGCGGGGCCTCCGCGTGTGCGGATCGCCGGACTTGACGGACCTAGGGTCTGTTCCGGAGATGGCGCTTCTGATGTTCTTATGACACAGAAAATACAATATATCATTAATAATGTAGAAAAAAATCCTAAATTATGTTGCTGCTATTTGGGTTTTTGCCAGGTACTTGTGGTCTGGATTAGCCACTGTGAAGATGGGCTTCTGGGCTAGATAGACCATTGGTCTGATCCAATATGGCTATTCTTATGTTCATTATTCACACAGCAAAGAGACAATGGCATACCTAGTTCAGGGCCTATATAATAAGAGAAAGCCCTGGGTTTATGGGGTGATTTTTTTTTTTTTTTTTTAAGAAATTCACTGAAGTAGCTCTTCATGGGGTTGCCATTCAGCAAATTACATATAATTGGAAGGATTGGAGGAGATTAAATTATAAGTTTTGGTGGAATTCTTTATGCCATATCTATAAAATGGAAAGATTTATTGCTTTACAAAGGGGATACTTTAAGAAGTTTCAGGATGTGTGGAAACCATTAACAAAATATTGTAAGGATTAAGTAAAATTATTTCCCTTTTAATTATCAGTTCAGGATATAGGGAGGGGGGTATTTTTATTATTACATATATTATGTAATAATGGAAGATATGGATGGGAGGGATGGGAAAGGGGAAGGGATAAAAATTTATATAATGTACCAATGATTGTTTATAAGTGATATATTTATTGCTACTGTGAATGAATATATTTTACACTTAATGTAATTTTGAAAATGAAAAAAGAATATTAAAAAAAAAAAAAGAAATTCAATGAAGGTGACCCTAATTTCACTGCTAGTATTCATCGGAAGAAAAGATATGGAATAAGACAGCTCTACATTGGTGAGGAAAAGCTGTCAGTTGATTCTAAGGAATTTGTCACAATAGAATTGAAATGTCAGTGCTTATTAGAAACGAAGGCATATCAAGGGACCAGTATACAACTGTGATGAAAACCAGGTTAAATTTTAAAATGTTGCCATCAAGAACTCATGCTTCACAGCTCAAAGCCTCAGATCCAGGCTATAAACAGAGTCAAAAAAGAGAGACTATTCTAGCCTGTGGCAGTGCAATTGGAAAACATAAATCACCATTGGCTTTCATTGGAAAGTCCAAAAATCTTAGGGCCTTTAAAAACATTGTTCCTGCTGCACTTCCAGTGGCCTATAGAAACCAGAGGAACACCTGGATGGACAAAGACTTTTTCCGTAGCTGGTTTTTCAAGGAATTTGTTCCATCGGTAGAAAACTTCTTGAAAAATGATAAACCCACCTAGGAAAGCAACCATTCTCTTCGATAATGTGTTATCGCATCCCGATGAGGATGAACTGAGAAATGCTGACACAGGGCTTTTTCTGCCTCGTAATGTCACATCATTGTGTTGGCCAATGGACCAGGGCATACTGGAAACCATCAAGAAAAAATATCACCATAAGCTTCTTCCATTGCTTGTTTGTACATTGGATGAAGGGGATGGAATGGCTGAAGGTTTAAAGAAAGTGAACATCAAAGATGTTATCTGCTGGATTGCTCAGTCATGGGATGAAATCAAACCTCCAACCCTAGCAAAATCATAACAAATGGAAATGAATACTGAACACAGAGAAGCCAAGGATAAAATACCGAGCTGTGAGAATGCTTGAGGATGACCCACAATAATGGATGAAGGCAGGTGAGGACGAAGAAATAACTGACAATGATGTCATTGTTATGGTGAACGAAATGGTGTGGGGGGCCGTGTTAGTCCACTTTCCAAAGTAGTATAAAGAAATAAAACAAACAAACAAAAAACCCAAAGGAAATAAGGTGATACCTTTTTTATTGGACTAACTCAATGCATTTTATGATGATCTTCTTCAGATCAGAGATAAGCAATTGTTGACAAATATCAGAATTGAGGAAGGGGAGGAAAAGTCCTGTAAGTTCAGGTGAAGACCCCCGAGAATTTCCCTGTTACAGCAGGAGCCGGCCAAAGCAAGGCCTATACAGCTAAGACCTAAAATGGTTGCTGAAAAAGCAAAAAAGCAAAAAAGGCTCTCTGACTAGAAACTGTCAACTCTGAAAGACACTGTCAACTCTGAAAGGCACTTCTGCTTTTTCTTAGAAGCAGAGGGTGTAGTTAGAGAGAAAAACAATTCTGATGAAAAATATAAGCAGCATGATAACTTTATGAAAGTTTCACCAGAAGAAAGACGAACCACAGACAGAAGTGTACAAGAAGTGTACAGAGTCGGAAAACCGTTAGGCCCAGGTGCTCAAAAGAGGAACTTGTTATATTAAAAGGACATTTACGGGGAAGTGAGGGAGAAGCATATGAAAAAAGGCATGACACAGAATCACTCAATTATATTAACCAATGCATAGCTTAATATATGAGATAATGAATATGGTTAACCAATGAATGTGTGAAATGTAAACTGCACCAACGTGGGCCAGAGCTGTCAGAATCATATAAAAGAAAGCTCCCTGGACCATAGTTTCAGAACTCATTGGAAGTTCTCCATCAGTCTGGCCAGCCTGGTGTATGCTCTATCACTCTGTATGCTGTGTGATTTGTTCCTGTAAGCTATTACTATTTGATTATTAAAACTCATGTTATTTGTATCAGCATAGAGAGAGTTGAGTGGCCTGTCTGTGAAGGCCGTGATTGTAGGCTCTTCATTATATATAAGGAAAACATGAAAGCATTTTGGGGATAAGAAGAGGGAGGGGGGGTTGGCAGGAGACAGAAAGGTGGCAGAGCAGTTTTAAATGTCTTTATAGTGGGAAAGAAAGCCCAGATCTCTGTTAGATCCTGTCTGGTAGGTGTCAAAATACCTTATCATTTTGATTTCAAAGGTTTTACGTTCTTGGAATGTCTTAAAATTCCCTTTTAGTACTCTCACCATAAAATCATTGGTGCAGTGGTCAGTTTTACCAAAGTGTGTCCGAGAATACTAAAAAGGAACTTTAAGACAATCCAAGAGCTCATCCAAGGGTTACCTTCAAAATCTCATCATAAAATGCATTGCATTAGTCCAATAAAAAAAGATATCACCTTATTTCCTTTGTTGGGTTTTTTGTTTGTTTGTTTTATTTCTTTATACTACCTTATGGGGAATGGGAGTGGAGATGATACTAATTAAGAAGCCTTGGGTAAGGCTGAAAGTATAGTAGATAAAATTGTAAAATCAGTCATAGTGAAGGGGTTACACTAGAGTGGAATCTTTCAGCTCAGTAACTCTGCCCTCTCCCCATGACAATGTAACAGTCCTCAACGTGATGTAACTAGTTCCCCTCTTGCAACAATGTAACCTTTTCTCCCTGTTGTCACAGTGTAGCCTTCCTCTATGACACAACGTAATCATGGCTTGGAAGGTGTGGCTCACTGGTAGAGCCTCTATGCTCGGAGGTTGTGAGATCAAATCCTGGCGCTGCTCCTTGTGACCCTGGACAAGTCACTTAATCCTCCCGTGCCCACCGCTTTGAAATGCCAAAGTCACAAAAAGGCAGTATACAAGTCCCCACACCCTGTCCTCATGATGGTGCATGGGCCTCATGTCTTGTAAATTGCCTCGAACCTGTACTGGATAAGCGTGATTAACAAATCCTGATTAGATTAGATCTTTAGGGTTGTTCTGGAATGGGGTGGGAGGGGGGTCTATCAGATGTTATCATTCATCACTGGCTCCCCATATCTCTGGAACAGGGGTTCTCTTAGGACCAATACTTGAGACACACTTGCCCAGTCAGGGTTTTAGGATATCTCCAGTGAATTTGCATTCACCACCCACATCATGGGTGTCAAAGTCCCTCCTCGAGGGCCACAATCCAGTCGGGTTTTCAGGATTTCCCCGACGAATATGCACAAGATCTCTTTGCATGCACTGCTTTCATTGTATGCTAATAGATCTCATGCATATTCATTGGGGAAATCCTGAAAACCCGACTGGATTGCGGCCCTTGAGGAGGGACTTTGACACTCCTGACCTACATTGTATACAGAACAATGTGTGTATAGCGTAGGTAACTTGGGGGAGGGGGCTTGCTGCCTATGTGTCTGAGGAACTGAATATAGCAGACGGAACTAAAATTAATTAGGATGAGTGTAATTAGAATTATCTAGGATGAGAGTAAATAGGACGAATAAAATACACATTGCTAGAGCTATTTAGTATGCATGTAAATATAGATTATGTGGCTGTAACAGTTAACCTATTTAGGAAGGTGTAAAAATAGCATGCTTAGAATGGTTAATTGTAATCTTGTATAAACATAGCATACATATATAATAGTGTAATTATGTAGTCAATTTTAGGTACCATCTTCTCAGGGGAACTCAGAATGTATACATGAATTTATTCAGGTGCTCAAGCATTTTTCCCTGTCTGTCCTGGTGGGCTCATAATCTATCTAATGTACCTGGGGCAATGGGGGGATTAAGTGACTTGCCCAGGGTCACAAGGAGCTGAGGTCACAAGGAGGTGCTGAGGCTGTAGCTTTAACCACTGCGCCACTCTAGAAATCAAAATGTAGTAAAAGTGAGCCAAGTCTAGGACAATCAAGCCATTGTGACATCACTGATGAGGTGGGCTCTTATTGGTGGAATGAGACATTATGATGTCACAATACCAGCTCTGCTATCAGAGGCTGAAATTTTTCACACTACTGTATTTATTTATTTATTTTTCTATACTATTCTCTCAGGGGAGCTCAGAACAGTTTTATTTAGGTAGTCAAGCATTTTTCCCTGTCTGTCCCAGCAGGCTCACAATCTATCTAATGTACCTGGGGCAATGGGGGGATTAAGTGACTTGCCCAGGGTCACAAGGAGCAGAGTGGGTTTGAACCCACAATCTCAAGGGTGCTGAGGCTGTAGCTTTAACCACTGCACCACTCTAGAAATCAAAATCTATTAGAAGTGAGCCAAGTAAAGGGCAATCAAGCCATTGTGACATCACTGATGAGGTTGGCTCTTATTGGTGGAATGAGGCATTATGATGTCACAATACCAGCTCTGGTTCACACTATTTATTTATTCAGTTTTCTATACTGTTCTCCCAGGGGAGCTCAGAGCAGTTTTATTTAGGTATTCAAGCATTTTTTCCTGTCTGTCCTGGTGGACTCACAATCTATCTAACGTACCTGGAGCAATAGGGGTTGCCCAGGGTTGCAAGGAGCAGCGTGGGTTTGAACCCACAGCCTCAGGGTGCTGAGGCTGTAGCTTTGACCACTGCGCCACATGCAAATGCGATGCCCTATTAGGGGTTTTTGAAAAGCTTCCCAACATAATCGCGTCAGATAGGGGCGTCCGCACATGCATGGATGCAACGCGGCGATGTCACATGCGCGTGATGTCATTGCGTTGTGTCCATGCATGCATGGATGCCGTCTGAGGGCAGGAGGGTGGAACTGGACAGGACAGAGGCAGAACTAGGTGGTCCTGGGGCGTGGCCATGGGTCCGGGTTTTCCCAAAGAAAAATCGGGAAGGGGTAAAATGTGGACCTCGCTGACCTTGCGGATCTAAAACCGCACGTCCTTAAAAATCTGAGGTCCATGCATTGACAAGTCCACCTTTTAGCTTATTGCACCGCTTTCCCTGCACGCTCAGCTCAGGCCCCCGGCTCTGCCTTCCCTAATGACTAAGGAGGGAGGTGGCGCACAGTGACTTTTGCTAATTAGCCCGTCGTCCCTTCTGTCAGCACAGCTATTGCTAGCATTCAGCATTTTCAGTTGGCATAATTAATGTCAGCAAAGGCCTATGGGAAATTATATCAATCTGACTTTGGCATGTGAATGCAGATGGACCCTGAGTGTAGGTAGACTGTTTCATATGGCCCGAAAAGACGGTGTTAAATAGCCCTGATTGAATCATTATTAGCTAAAAGGTGTTAATGTGTTAATGTCTGATTAAGAGGGTGCTTAGGACAATGGGTCCAGGTGCACAGATAACTAAAGTTAATCAGAAACTATTGTCAGAGGCATACTGGAAATTACATTTGACCATAGCCTATTCTTCGGCTGTCTAGCACAAGTTTATTAAGGAGGGGGAGATTTAACTTCTATTGAAGCTCAATAGTTTTCTATATTCAGAATAAGATTCCAAGCTATAAAAGCCTCCTCTCTGCAACACACAAGGAGCTCTCTCTTTCTCTGTCTATCCTTCTCTTTATCTATGGAACACGAAGCTTGGACCATCACCCCATCCCCCTTTTCTCTCTCTCTGCCTTTCCCTGGAACTTCAGGCTTCTATGTCTCTCTTTTCCTCTGAACTCTGTAAGGCAGGGAAACTGTGTTGCTCTCTCATTAATTGTAATGCTTAATTGTAATGCTTATAAATATTGCTTTTCTGTAAGCCTATTTCTATAATATATTTTTTATGCAATCACCTCTGGCTGTGCCTTTTTGATTCTACTTCCTGGTGAATCTTCAGTGAGGGAACTGTACCTGGGACCTGGCGTTTGTAAGGGCGCCTCTCAAGTGACCCCACCAATCATACATTTTGGGGGCCACTAACAAACCTTACACCTTCCTCCAGATCTCTCCCTCCATGCTGATTCCGAGAGCCCCCGCGATATGACACTGGGTGGCAAATAGCTGGGTTTTGAGGGGGGGGGGGTATAAAAAAAATGTGTGCAAAGGTCTGCAGTGCCTCACGGATCTGAACTGCACATCCTTAAAAATCTGAGGCCCGCGCCACTTTTAGTTTCTGGCTCTGACAGACCTCTATGACAATTTAGCTCTGACGGATCTTAAGGCTTTTCCTTCCCTATGCTGAAACTAAAAGTGGCACGGACCTCAGGGCAAAAGTTTTGCCGCTAATCTAAGCATAAGGAAGGAAAAGCATTAGGATCCATCAAAGCTAAATTGTCATAGAGGTCTGTCAGAGCCAGAGACTACAAGTGGCAGGGACCTCAGATTTTAAGGACGTGCGGTGTTAGATCCGTAAGGTCCACATTTTACCCAGGAAAATCTGGTAACCCTTTGCCCTATCCAAGCATCAAGGAGGCTGACAGCAGTCAGAGTGGAATCCATCAGAATCTGTAGTTAAAACCCATTACAGATGTCTGAAAACCGCCCTGAATTGACTTCCCAGTCAATAAAGGGGTATAGAAGCTTCCAGTAACGATAAAGGTAAAAGATAAAGAATCACTACACTAGAGAAAAGCCAAAAGCTCTTTACTACTGATTTGCAGAGACTAAGTATATTTTCCATCGCAGTTCTGCAGACCTCAGTCATAAAGCTATCTGTTGTTTGTTTTAATAAACCAAGAGCTTCTTCCCTGGATCACTTTAGTTAGTTATTTTGACATTTGAAGTTTTGTTTTTTAATTTGTTTCTTCTCTTGACTGGCAGCACATTTGCAGTAGGCAAAATAGTCCGTTTTCATCCTTTTGAACCATCGTTTATGAGAGGAAGCCTTTTTTTCTCTGTACTGTTTTCCTCATGATGTCTGAAAAGTAGGCCACTGACTTCTAGTTCTGTCTCAAGGGCAAATAGAAGATGTCTCTCTATAATTGCTATATTTTGCTCTTGCTTCATGGACTAATTCTTTATCGTGTTTGTTTATTTCATTGTTTTGGTCTCTGCTCTTTTAACAAGAGGGACCTGCACTGTCCCTACAGTGACACCTGCTGATAAGACGTGAGAACAACCAGAAGGACTGAAAGGTCAACTGTTCTTCTCATCCACCTAGGGTTACCAGGCGTCTGGATTTCCATGGTCTTGTTCTCCTTTTGAGGACACATCTGGGGGTCCGGACGGCTTTTCAAAACCCGCCGTCGGACAGGAGGTCTAGGTTTCAATGCCAAAAAGGCTTTTCTCCTAAGCTGTGTCAGGAAAAATCGAAGCTTTATCTCCACAAAACTTTGCATCTTTGTTTTTAAAATACTGCTTCAAAATCAGAACTTTATCAGATTCATTTAAACATGTTACTAAGGGGTCCTTTTACTAAGGCACGCAAACCATTTAAGCGCCCGCTAACTGATTTAGCACGCCTTAGTAAAAGGACCCCTAAGAGAGTGGACCTAACCTGTATCATAGCCTGTGAATCTTCAAGAAATTCAATAAGATTAAATTCAATAGATTCAAGCCGGTCCACTCCCTGCTCAGTATGGAGCTTTTGCTTTGAGGAATATACTCGTAATAAGTAGAAATCAATAATGTATCAACATTCTGTAATCATAATACTACTTTGAGATACTTCTTAAAAAGAATCTCAGGAGATATTAAATGTGTAATAGGAAAATTAGCCAAACGCAGATTCCTGGATCTTGCAACATTTTCCATCATTTTAAGTTTTAAATGAATGTTATGGGAATCTTTAAGCGATGACGTAGAAAATATTTGCTTTTCTACTGATACCATTCGTTTATTGGGATTTTGAATATTTGCATCCACATTTTCCAGTCACTCAACGACTTCTGTGCTGTCAGTGTTTTCACTCCAGCAGGCAGGACCCAGACGTTAGATGGCTGTCTTTTCAAGTGCCCGCTGTCAAAATGGCACTTTAAACTTGAAAGAAACTGGCAGGAAAGCAGTGCACAAGACAGCAGGGAAAGGGCCTCTGCTCTCCGTCGCCACATGCCCACTGCTAACACTTCCTCCCAAAAGGACCCCTTAGACAGCAGTTTTATAGATTGTAGAAGTCTGCCTAGTGCCAGCACTGGATATGTATTTGTCTAGAACAACTGACGTACACAGGTATGTGCTGGTACATACGTGTGTGTGTTCTGAAATATCAGCGCTTGTTTATGTGACTGCTGTGCCCATTGTTATGTAAAACATTTATGTTTTTGAAATATTTTATGCATTTTTTAAAATTTATTTAGTACTCAAGCATTTTTCCCTTTCTGTTCTGGCAGGCTCACACTCTGTCTAATGGACTTGCTCTTGCTGCATGTAAAGGTATAGGAACATCCATTTCACCGTTAGTCTAGGCTCTAAGTCGACTGATCCTTTTCTAAAATACAAGGGTCGCTTCTGCAAAGATTTGAAGAGGCACCGGAGGTGCGCGGTGATTTCAGACGCCACCAGCCTGGGCGCCTCCTTCCCTCACCACGCTACTGCTGGCATCAGTATGTACATGTGCCAGATTCCACAAAATTACCCAAACATGAGGCATCCATTAAGAAGCAGAATGAAAAAAAAACAAAAAACCAAAACCCACAAAAACTCTTTAAATTTTTGCAGTAGTGTCAGACAACACAGAGGTGAGCACAATTCATCACCGATGGAGGAAACCATCAGGAAATGACACTCCCCCCCCTCCCCCCCCCCACACACACACACTTCATAAATGTTAATTGTGAAATTTGTAAAAATGAGATATACAGGTATGTTTTTAGGGAGCACACACCCATGCCTAGAATATACCCCCTTTAAATCTGTCCATTTCACAGCTATTACACATGTAAATAATGACATGGCAAAATTAGCACTTGAACATGTAGATGTTATGTTACTCAGGTTTTTTTATTCCGCCTTTACCTATTCAGTTCAAGGTCGGATTACATTACAAGAGGTTGGGTCAGTTGCCTAGGAAGGTACAATGGACGGATTGACACAGACATTCAATAGAATTGCTAATACAGGTTGCTCAGTACTGCTTACAAATATAGAAGTCAAGAGACCCTTCTAAAAAGTCTCCCTTGGGGTATTTCTCATCTACAACTCCGAAATAAAACAGTCTGCTTGTTGACTGGTCTCCTTGGGCCCAATATTCAGCAGGCCGCAATTAGCATTTTGCTGACCTAGCAATTCAATTCCAGGCTATAATCCGGCAGGCACTGGCTATGAATTCCTGGGTTTCCTGAACCGGCTACGACACAGACGCAGAAAGACGGGACTGACTGAATATCAGCACTTAACCAGCCATGAGCCGTTATTGCCCCAGAACACCCCCCAAACAGCTGGTTTTCAGTTCAGCAATGAGCAGTGAAAACTTGTGGTAAGCCCCGAACAGCTACAGCGGCAATGTTGACATTCAAGGCAGGAACCGTTGAGCTGGTTATCAGCTTTAATGGATCATCCACGCGTTTCTGCTTCTCCTGCTGTTTGGCTCCGTGAAGCCGGATCAGATATTTGATCTTACTGCCTCTCCTTTTCTCTTCCTCTTTAGACGTTGTGAGTTTGACCTGCTTCCAGCACGTTTTTTATTTTTCCTCACCCTGCTGAATCAATGTTGTACCGGGAACCACAGCTGAGAGAGCATCTTAGCGACCCTTTTAGTGCTCTAGAGCATGAAAGACATATGTACCATGTTTTCGCTGTGATGTAGACTTCACTCCATGCATATTCAAACTTCTTGTATCTTCTTTTCCGTGCTGGGTTCCCCCCCCCATCCCCCCCGGTATTATTTGAATCTCAGATCTGTTGTTAAGGTTTCTTAAGCTGAGTTAGCATAAGCTCACCCACGCATGCAACTCCCTCGTGCTTGTCTGTAAAGAAAGAGTGAATATGCTCAATCAGATTCAAATGCTGCATAAGCAAGTAATTGTAGACAAAGTGAAACAGAAAATCAAAGCTTCATTTACTGTGGGTGTAAAGTACGGCATTTGTTACCAGCGTTTTCCGTTTGAATCTCTGCTATTCCCCTTCCCACCCACCCCCCACACAAGGAATCTGCTAGCCCACAGCATCTCCCTTGGCATAAACAGAGAAATACCAAAGGAGGTTGTCATCGTTCATTATTGCATGATCTTCTGGCCTCCGCTTCACACATAAAGGTTACTTGACTCATCTCTGACAAATGGAAGCCCGAGACCCCCGTGTCAATGGACCGGAATATAACATGGGGCTGGTAGAGCCCTCGTGTCGCCCATCGGCTGGGGTTTGTTAGGTTAGTTGGGCAAGGCGGGGGAAGGGAGAGTAATTGGGTATGATTGGGTGGAGGTCTTGTCAAAGTTAGGGATTTTAAATCGATCGGTAGGAGGCAGGGAAGGGCATGGGGGCGAGGTCATAAGAACATAAGAATTGTTGCTGCTGGGTCAGACCAGTGGTCCATCGTGTCCAGCAGTCCGCTCACACGGTGGCCCTCTGGTCATAGACCAGCACCCTAACCAAGACTAACCCTACCAGCGCCCGTTCTTGTTCAGCAGGAACTTGCCTAACTTTGTCTTGAATCCCTGGAGAGTGTTTTCCCCTATGACAGAGTCTGGAAGAGCGTTCCAGTTGTCTACCACTCTCTGAGTGAAGAACTTCCTTACGTTTGTACGGAATCTATCCCCTTTCAACTTTAGAGAGTGCCCTCTCGTTCTCCCTACCTTGGAGAGGGTGAACAACCTGTCCTTATCTACCAAGTCTATTCCCTTCAGTACCTTGAATATTTCGATCATGTCCCCTCTCAATCGCCGCTGTTCGAGGAAGAAGAGGCCCAGTTTCTCAGGGTGGCTTTTTCCCACCCACCCGCACATTGTTTTTGGCAGATGTTGGTAGCTCAGGGGTGCAGATCTCCTGAGCTACTGGGTCATGGGACTCATCAGGTGATGAGTGGTGGGCCGGCGGGGAGCCGTGCCCGGTGGGTCAGGTGACCAAGATAAAAGGGGCATGAGGGACATGCCACCCCCTCTGACCATTGCTATGGTGGCAGGGTCGAGGGCACTGAAACTATGTATTTTTGGTAGCTCGGGAGGAGCTCTTTTTGGTTTTGATGTTAATTCAAGTTAAGATATGTTTTATGTGTTATGATTAATAAACTGAGCTGCGGCTAATTTTTACCCTCATAAAGACTAGTGTGTTTGTGGTAAAGTGGGTGGGGGAAGGTTATGATGGTAAGGGGTGTGTGTGAGTATATAGGAGGACAGCAGGGCATATCCAGATCCCGCTGTTACGTCTAGACTACCATTTAGTAGACTATTAACCAAAAGACACAAGGGAAAAATGGCGAGGTAGAGGCACCTCCTGGCACCTAAATAAAAGGCGCCTGAATTGTGCGTGCATTGGCGCTTTAGGCTGCTGAACGCCAAAGTAGGCATGACCAATGCCGGAAGGGGCAAAGTCCCAACCATAACTAGTTTAGAACTCAACTCAATCAACTATCCAATCCAAACCACCATAAAACTACTAGGAATGACAATAGACAGATGCTGTACTATGCAACCGCAAATAAATAAAACAATACAGAAATCCTTCGCAATAATGAGAAATCTGAGACAAGTCCGGAAATTCTTTGAAAGAACACAATTCCAGCTTATAGTGCAATCCCTTTTCCTAGACTACTGCAACATCCTCTACCACCCCTGCCCTGCCACTATGACCAAACAACTACAAACAATCCAAAATACAGCTCTGAGACTCATCTACTCATTGAGAAAACATGATCATATCACAGAGGCTTACATAAACTCACACTGGCTACCAATCCAAGAAAGAATCCTATTTAAATTCTACTGCTTGATATTCAAAACCCTAAACGGAAATAGCCCATCCTACCTAAACAACCGCCTCATCCAAGCAACCTCAACCAGACATAGAAAAATGCACTCCCCATTCACACCTCCACCGATCAAAGAAGTAAAACGGACAGAACAATACGATGGCCTCCTAGCCACTCAAGCCGCAAAACTAGATAACCAAATCTCCAACCTACTGTTAACCACCCCAGACTACAAGATTTTCAGAAGAGAAATAAAAACTATACTCTTCAAGAAATTCCTGAAACAGTCCTAACTTCACTTACTCTTAACAACTCTAGAAATGAAAAATGATCTACTCTTTACAACTCTAGAAATGACAATTGTTCTTCCATTGTAACCCCCATTTATATATCTTTTGTAATCTGCCTTGAACCGCAAGGTAATGGCGGAATAGAAATCTCGTAATGTAATGTAATGTAAGTGGCGTTAGGTGGCCCAAAGCACCTGTATAGGCACGATTCATGCAAAGATGAGCGCCAGAAAATCCTGATCCTACATTTCCGGCACCTATCTTTTCACGTCGGCGTGATTCTGAAACCGGTGCTGGTGCGTGATTGACATGCGATTGGTGGCTGCTTTTAAGGTGACCACCAACATCGGCGCCGGTTAGAGAATCGGTGGTTAGCGCTTTAGTAAAAGAGGCCTATATAAGGTTAATTCTCTAACAGCGTGCCAATTTGGAGCCTCTTCTACAGAATGCTAGTATGGAATGCCTCACTCCACTCCCCACCCCCATCTCCTCAAGGAGATGCCTCTAATGCAGAACAGGTTGTGGGAGGACCTTCCGGGGGTAGGGTTACCAGACGTCCGGAAAAACCCAGACATGCCCTCTTTTTAGAGTTCGGGTGCCTGGATGGACTTTCCAAAACCCAGTAGTTTGTCTGGGTTTTGGAAAGCTCCGGCTTCGTCTAGAGCAGTGTTTTTCAAGCTTTTTACACCTATGGACCGGCAGAAATAAAAGAATTATTCTGTGGACCGGCGGTTGAAGAATATGGGGCTAAGTCTGGGCCAGACTCTGCCCATCTCTACACAATCTCCACCCCAGACCTCGTCCCCATAATAGTACCAATTGCACCTTGCACGTCCCTTGCCTCATCTGGAAGCCTTCCCTCTGACGTTGCAACGTCAGAGAGAAGGCTTCCGGTTCAGGCGTAGGATGCCCGTAGGAGCCACTGCCTGTGGCTTTGTGCACTGAATCGGTGAGGAAGCGGGAGCTGGCTCGAAGATAACGCCGCATCAATCGCACCGTGGACCGGCGGTTGAAGAACACTGTTTTGGGCCTGATGCACGTGCTGGCCCTGTGGACCGGCAGGAAATTTCTGTGGACCGGCACTGGTCCATGGACCGGTGGTTGAAGAACACTGGTCTAGAGGACCTCTGAACATGTGTGGCTGAAGTTGCACGCGTCAACGCATGCTCAGAGGACCTCGGACACAGCCCGGAGGTCAGCAAATGAAGAGATGAAGCTTTCTGGGGTGGTGCTGAGGGCGGAGCTAGAGACAGAATAGGGCGTGGATGGCAGCACAATGGCGCAGGGCTGGGAACGGAACAGGGCGTGGCCAGGCATCTGATTTTTCAACACAAAATACGGTAACCCTACCCGGGGGTTACTATGGTTAATGGTAGCTAGCAAAGCTGCACAGGTGGGTGGAGATGGAAGAAGCCCATCCAATGGGGGCTGACTCAGTGCCATCATTTTGGTAAAGCTGGTCATTGATTTGCCTGGAATACGCAACTCAGGAAAGCATGATCTGATTTGTGAGGAAGTCTTTAGACCTTTCAAGACACCCTCTTGAGTTGAAGTCTGTTTTATTTCCCAGCAGTAGAAACTTATTTTCTGAACAGCCTGCGGGTCTGATTTCCTCCCTCCTGCGATCTGATTCAATCTTGTTTATAATCCAGGTTTTTGAACTCTCTGATGCAATTTGTTTGACAGCCACAGGCTTAGACAAAACAAACCTTAGGCATGAGATGCGGGGAACAAACGTAAAAACACCAAACATACATTTTTTTTTTTTTTATCATGCATTATTTTACTTGTAAAAGTCTAGGAAGCCTACAGCTATTTTCAACAAGCTCAAACTAGTGACGTATAAGAACTGAAGACCCTTAGTACAGATTCATAAATATTCATAAACAGTAAAGCTTTCTAAACAGTAGAGATCCTCTGAGAAATTATTCACACGCTTGTTTGCATGCGCCTCTCACGAGGATGTCCACTGGCAAAGTACGTCCATTAGATTATGGCGCATGCTTCTTCACTAGTCAATATTTGTAAGTGACCATTTACAGACATACAGTAACCCCCTCATTCTATAATCTCGCACACTTAATTTGATGCATAGTACACAAAATGCGCTAACCAATTTAGCGTGCTAAATGCTAAGGCATTCTATCCACCCTGGACTACTGTAATATCATTTACTTGGGGATACCTAAAAAAAACCGTAAGAAAACTGAGAATAGTTCAAAACACGGCCGTCCGCTTAATATTCGGACTAAAGAAAAGTGATCACGGTGACGGGACTAAGTCGCGCCGACAACTGAGCGCAAGGTTGACGGCGCGCCGAAGAAAAGCACTATTTTAAAGGCTCCGACGTGGGGTGTGGGGGGGAAACCCCCCCCACACTTTACTTAACAGACATTGCGCTGCCGTTGTGGGGGGTTTGGGGGGTTGTAACCCCCCACATTATACTTAAAACTGAACTTTTTCCCTAAAAAACAGGCAAAAAGTTCGGTTTCAAATATAATGAGGGGGGTTACAACCCCCCAAATCCCCCACAACGCAAGCGCGATGTCTGTTAAGTAAAATAGGGGGGTTCCCCACCAACACCCCCCATCGGAACCCTTTAAAATAGTGCTTTTCTTTGGCACGCCGTCAACCTTGCGCTCAGTTGTCGGAGCGCCGTTGTCTCGCGCGATTTTGTCTATGAACCAGTGATCACGTTAGTCCCTTCTACAGACTACTGCACTGGTTACCAGTTGAAGAAAGAATTCTTTTCAAATTCTCCTGCTTTTGCTACAAACTAATCTGGGGAATGGCCCCCAACTACCTTCTACCTCACTTCGAATTCTACTCCCCCATTAAATCTACCAGAAACCGCAACCTTTTTGCATACCCGAAAATCGCTGGCTGCAGATATCGAACCTTCCTGGACAGAACTTTCAAGTTCCAAGCAGGTAGAATGCCCCACTCCACTCCCCACCCCCATCCCCTCAAGGAGATGCCTCGAATGCAGAACAGGTTGTGGGAGGACCTTCCGGGGGTAGGGTTACTAGACGTCTGGGAAAACCCAGACATGCCTTCTTTTTAGAGGACTGTTCGGGTGTCCGGATGGACTTTCCAAAACCCAGCAGTTTGTCCGGGTTTTGGAAAGCTCCGGCTTCGTCTAGAGGACTTCTGAACATTGATTCCGCTAGGCTGACTTACATAGATATAGAAAAGCACTATGATGGCTATACTAATAACTGGAATCAATCTATAGTGTCATGTCAAGAAAAAATTCCAGTTTAATAATAATCTCCAAATTCATTCATCAGGAGAAGTTTAGATACCCGATCCTCAGAGGGTCAAATTACCCAATAGTTCAAGTGAGCAAAGCTCACCGAACCCGATCTTCACAGGATCCAAATATATCTTTTTTATATCCTTTTTTTATCACTTTTATCTTATCCATAGATTATAAATATGGAATATTTTTTACTTAACTTTTTAATTTTTAAAGGGGAGCGCCTCCACCAACATGTCCATGTTTCACACGCTTTCCTCAGGGTCGAGGCTCCCTATTATATTCTTGCACTCAGTAGAAATCGGGCCCGACTAGCATGAAATTAACCCGAATGAAGCGATTTCTACTGAGTGCAAGAATATAATAGGGAGCCTCGACCCTGAGGAAAGCATGTGAAACATGGACATGTTGGTGGAGGCGCTCCCCTTTAAAAATTAAAAAGCTAAGTAAAAAATATTCCACATTTATAATCTATGGATAAGATAAAAGTGATAAAAAAAGGATATAAAAAAGATACATTTGGATCCTGTGAAGATCGGGTTCGGTGAGCTTTGCTCACTTGAACTATTGGGTAATTTGACCCTCGGGTAGCTAGGCTGACTTACAGCATCTTCCGGAAAGAATTAAAGACCACTTTGTTTAAGAAATTCATGTCCTAGCCAGACCTTCGCCCCGCGAATATATCTACCACACCTTACCCTAATCTTCTTCCTCACTTTAGGCATCCTATTTCCCCTGTCTGCTAAAATTTCCTCTTCTCAATTGTATCCAGCTACTCACTGGCGTCCAATTTTTTTTCAATATAATATGTAAAATAGTTAATTCCTATAATTTATATGTATAGTTTTTCCTTCAGCCACCCTGCACCTCGTAATCACTGACCCTCAGTGACCCCTTATCTATTCATCTACTGTAATTCGCTGATTGTACAGCTATTCTTCATTGTGAGCCGCCTAGAAGTCGCAAGATTATGGCGGTATAAAAAAAATAAAGTTATTATTATTATATTCTATGAGCGCCCTAAATCGGTTAGCGTACCTTAAGAAAATGACCCCCAAATTACGAGTGCAGGTACCTGTGTATTTTAATTGACAAACTAGCCGCTATATGGCACTAATTTGCGGTTATGCGAAATCTATAGCGCATAACCGCAAGGAAGTGTGGATGTCGGAGGGGGAATGGCGGGTCGGACTGTGCCCCAAACTTACATACTGATAGATACACACGCAACTTGTGCAAATATAACGTTTAGTCGCAGACATTCTCACCATCCGTTGACGTGGTGTCAGGAGCTGCACCAAAATGTTGGCGTGTAACTGCGGACTTATGCCAGTATTCTGCAATAGTAACTTCACATAGAATTTGCACTTAGCACACAGCATCCTGGCACCTAGCTGTTGGCATATGTCATTTATGTATTTATTTTTCGATTTACTTCCCGTCCTTCCCAAAGAGTTCAGAATGGGTTACAATTTACATTCACAGGGTTACAGTATAGGGTTTACCTACTATGTGTTGCAATATATCTTCATATAGGATTAGTTACTGATGCTGGTGAAGGGTTGAGGGAGTGATTGGGCAAAAGGCAGATTTTTACAGCTTTTCTAAAGTTAAGAAGACCTTTGAGGGCTCTGATAGGAGGAGGTAGGCTGTTCCAGAGGTTTGGTAAGAAATGGAAATAGGATCGTTTCCAGTGCTATATGCTACAAGGTGTTGGTATGGTCTTACTGCAAATTATCTGAAGGATCACTTTGAACTGGCTGGATCAAAACGGTCCGAACGCCTTTGATCTTATATTACCTTCCCTTCTGTTAAGGAATGTCGATTCAAAAAAAATGCTTTGATAGGTTATTCTCGTTTCGGGCAGAAATCAGAGACAAGGAATTTAGGGCTCCTTTTGCGAAGGTGCGTTAGGACCTAAACGTGCACTAAAACGCCCCGCGTGCTAGCCGTTATCGCCTCCGCTTGAGCTGGCGGTAGTTTTTTGGCTTGCGCACACTAATCCAGTGCGTGCGCTACAAACGCGTGCGCATCTTTGTAAAAGGAGCCCTTAGTCGGTTGATAGTTAATGCTGTATCGTATAAACACTTCAGGAAACCCCTGAAAACCTATTTATGTGATAAATTTTGGTAATACATGATTAGGATGCAATATAGAGAATGACACGGTGGTTGTTACCCGCGGCTAGCCCCGGGTAACCCGCCAAAACGGTGACCAAAAAAAAAAAAAGTCACCGCGAGTTCGGGGACAAGGCCATTCACCGCCCCGTGGAGCAGTGAATGGTAGCACGGGGCGGTGAACAAGTAGTGAACGCGCGGTGAACGAGCGCTCGATCCGGCAGCCCGCTCTCTCCCGCCGGCCATCCATGCATCTCCCTCCCTCCTTTCCCCTTACCTTTTCTTCTTGAAACTGGTGATTTCTGTAAGGCTACGAGCTGTATTACAGCTGGAGCCTTGAAGTCACGTCGCGTTGCCTGCTGGAAAAAGTCTCCTCTGACGCAACTTCCTGTTTCCGGTTGCATCGGAGGAGACTTTTCTAGCAGGCAACCTGACGCGACTTCAAGGCTCCGGCTGTAATACAGCTCGTAGCCTTATAGAAATCGCCAGTTTCAAGAAGAAAAGGTAAGGGGAAAGGAGGGAGGGAGGGAAATGCACGGCTGGCCGGCGGGAGGGAGCTGCTGGACCGCGTGAAGGGTGCTGGGGGTGGGGGAATGGAGAGGAGAAGACGCTGAAGACGGTGACGGTGCGGTGAAAGAGACAGCGGGGAAGGTGACGGGGCGGTGAAGGGGACGGCAGGGACAGGGCGGTGAGAGGACCAGCGGGGACGGGGCGGTGCAGAGGATGGTGGTCCGGGGACAGGACGGGGACAGAATTTTTCCCTGTGTCATTCTCTAATGCAGTAATCTATCACTATGTGTAATTCCTGAGATTGTCTCAGTTTCTTAAAGCTGTGAACCGCATTGAACTAAATAAGGTTATGTGGTATATAAATAATAATGTAAGAAATAAGCAATAATAATAATAATAACAGCTTATATACCGCAATACCGTGAAGTTCTATGCGGTTTACAAAAGATTAAGCAAAGGTACAAATTGACTGACTTCAAGAGGGGAAGAAGAAAGAGAAGTAATTAGACAGGAAATTCATTGTTGCACCAAATCAAGGACTGTGCCAAGAGTCTAATAGTTCATTAGACATTTATGAAAAGAATAGTTGAGTGCCAGAATAGATGGGTAAGTTCCCTTAGGTGCTTTGGAAAGGGGGAAAGGCCGCCTCAGGGGAATGAGAGGATGCCAGCTGCGGAAAGCCTGAAAGAACAGAGGAAAATTCTGCCTCCATCCCGACGCGGTCCTTGGCTTCTCCGCTAAGTGCTCACATGGGTGCCAGCTCTTGCCCAGCTGTGATGACGGGATTCTTTTAGTGCTCGGATTCCTGGACAGAGACCACGGCAGCGTTTCCCATATGCTATGAAACGTCTGTTAATGACTTTCAGCCCCAGCTAACCTGAGCTCTGATCTGAGCTGCTAAGCTAGAGATGAAATGCCCCGTTATCCTCTGCCAAACCACTGAACCATTCAGCCCCTTTTACCTCCAGATCGCCTACGTCGTGTTCGGCGACAAAGCAGAACGTGGTGCTACTGTTTATATTAGATTATGATAAATCTCTGATTTATGATCATCGAACACAGGGCATACTGTATATTCAGAACAGAAATAGAAAACCATAACCAGTGGTGTGCCTGGAAAGAGGGAGATTTGATTTGTGCGTGCCCAAGCAGAATGCACAGTTGGAAAGGTCTTTGTCGCAACACCGCTGCACTTGGTGGGTTTTCTGAAGCTATGAATAAATCGTAGGACTAACTCAAGGTTGCCAGGCTGATTTTAACTGGCTTGGGCAGCATTTGTGTCAGTTACATTGAGGATAGTTTTATAAATGACTTAAGCTTATAGAATAGTGTTTTACCGGCTGAAGCAGGCTCTAATCGAATACACTTTCCACTGCCTCCCTCATATAAAATTGCCTGGGGGCAAGGCTGGCCAATCTATTAAGCAAGACGAGGCAGTCACTTAGGGCATCTGCTTCTGGAGAGCATCAATGATCAGCTGCACTCAAAGCAAAAGAACCTCAAGCATCGGTAGCATGGAGTGTTGCTTCTCTTTGGAGGTTCCTGAATCTTGTTACGCATTGGGAATTCTGCATGGAATGTTGCTACTCTTTGGGGTTCCGGAATCTTGCTTACTCTGAGATAATGGAATCTTGCTACTCTTTGGGATTCTAGAAATTGTTAATCTCTGGGATTCAGGAATGTTGTTATTCTTTGAGATTCTGAATGGAATGTTGCTACTCTTTGGGATTCCATTAAGCAAGACGAGGCAGTCACTCAGGGCATCTGCCTCTGAGGGAGCATCAATGAGCAGCTGCACTCAAAGCAAAAGAACCTCAAGCATCGGTAGCATGGAGTGTTGCTTCTCTTTGGAGGTTCCCGAATCTTGTTACGCATTGGGAATTCTGCATGGAATGTTGCTACTCTTCGGGGATTCCGCATGGAATATTGCTACTCTTTGGGGTTCCGGAATCTTGCTTACTCTGAGATAATGGAATCTTGCTACTCTTTGGGATTCTAGAAATTGTTAATCTCTGGGATTCAGGAATCTTGTTATTCTTTGAGATTCTGAATGGAATGTTGCTACTCTTTGGGATTCCATTAAGCAAGACGAGGCAGTCACTCAGGGCATCTGCCTCTGAGGGAGCATCAATGAGCAGCTGCACTCAAAGCAAAAGAACCTCAAGCATCGGTAGCATTCTTCACGGGGACGGGTGTGGACGGAGGGATTCCTCGCGGGGACGGGTGGGGACGGGTGGGAATCCTCACGGGGACGGGTGGGGATGGGTGGGACTTTGACGGGGACGGGTGGGATTTCTGTCCCTGCGCGACTCTCTAGTCTTAACTAGGTTACCAAAGGGGCCGGGAGTATACACTTCCTTACTGCATCAAATCTTCAAGACTTTCCGGAACGTTCTTGTCCTGGAAAATACTATCTACCTCTTCTGGCAGAACTACAAGGCCAATGAAGATGAAGCCACCTTCCTGACACAATGTTTCATGCTAAACAAAGACTCAAAAAGAGAAACGTACTGTGAATTTGCTTAGCAGAAAACCACCTTCTTCCAAAACCAAAACAGAAAAACTTAGCCAAATTTAAGGGAAATCTAAAGACTTACCTTTTCCATGATGCATTTGATCCAAGTAGAGGACAATCAAGCCATTGTGACATCATTGGTGAGGTTGGCTCTTATTGGTGGAAGAGGCATTATGATGTCACAGTATCAGCTCTAGTTATCAGAGGCTGAAGCTTTTCATAGTATCTATACTGTTCTCCCAGGGAGCTCAGAACGGTTTACATTAATTTATTCTTCCATGTCTGTCCTGGTGGGCTCACAATTTATCTAAAGTACCTTAATTGTGCACTTGACCTGCAGTTTGCATTTTTAAGCCCGGGGTGGTTGTTGAAGGAGTTATTTTGCCAGTAATAATACTGAAAACAGCTTGACTGGCTACTTTGTTAGATGCTGTGACATTAGTATGAGGTTTTTTTCGCCCTTTACATCAAAATTTAATCAACTGGGTTTAGAATGTAATGCCGGTCAGTGACCACCAGTGAATAACCTATATATGAGCTTTGAACCCTTCTGGTTGTTTTTCCGTAAATAATTGTGTTGGATTCAATAATAAAATTTAGAAACACAGACTATAAACTGGTAGGGAGAGATTGTAAAGCTGAGGAGTTTGTGTGGGTGGGCAGAAGGGAAAAGCCAGAGGGCTGGAGTAGTGGGGATTCACCACCCAGCTGTGGGTATGGGACTTACGGCATCGAGTGTTGCACAGGTCAGGAAAATGGTGAAAGCCATGCTATTTGAGCGAGCGTTTTCTTAATTATAATAGCATATGTTATTTTAGTTTGTCATTTTATCTGGTATGCATTGTTGTGGCTTTCATTGAATTGTGTGGGTTTTTTTATATTGAGAGAGAATTTCTGATTTTATTTTGTGTGGTTTTTTTTTTTGGTTTTTTTTTAATTATTATATATGTATTATTGTTACCCATGCACAATTGTTGGATGTTGGGGGGATACAAAATTTTTAAATAAATAAATAAACCTGGTATAAATCCTGGCGCATGAGTTGGGCGCAGATCCCCGGAATTCTGTAACATTGCGCACATCTTGTGCGAATGCCCCAACCCACCCGTGCCCCTCCCGTGGTCATTCCCCCTTTTGGGTGGTGCGTGAGAAGATTTGGGTGCAGATCTTTATAGAATCATACGCAGACAGATCCGTGTACAAATCCAAATTGGCGCCAATAATTGCTTTTCAACAGCCAAGTAGTGATTATTAACAACTTGTTATCTAATTTATTCGCATGCAGATCTCAGGATCGCACACAAATTTGGGCACCATGTATAGAATCTGGGGATAGAATCTACATCCGCCACCATATTCTATATACTTCTGCAGTATATTTCTACGGGACTCCGATTGGTAGGAAGACAATTGGTAAGACAATAATTCATAGAAAGACAATTCATAGGATACGACAATTGGTAGGATCTTCCTACCAATTGTCGTCCTACCATTTGTGTACTCAATTGTCCTACATCTACCAGTTGTCCTACCCTGTCAGAAAGGCTTGCCATCAGCTTATGGCGGCAGGGGAATCCCCAATCAGCTGAACTGGCAGGACTCCCTGAAAACGGGGCATTGGGGAGTCCTGCCAACTCAGCTGATCGGGTATTCCCCTGCCACGATCAGCTGAACCGGCAGGGAGATCTGTGATTCCTCTCTCCCTCCTTCCCTATTTTTACTTATTTCCGAATGCCTTCCTTCTTTATCATTCTGTTTAATATGGCTAATAGCTCACCTCCTTTTCACTCTTGGCTGTGAAAAGAGAACATTTGTCAATAAAATTCAGTAAGTGCTGATTCTGGTGTCCTTTGAATACGATGCATGAATTAGCTTTCTATTAATATTGCACTTGAAGTTAAGCTGGCTTATATTTGTACAGAATTACTTTGGTGCCCAGCCTTGTGTTTGGATCGGCACTTTTGATTTGATCAAAAATCGTTTCCCTTGTTTAAGGAACTGCAACCCCAAAAATGACAAATGGAACATGTACTATCAAGAGCCAGCCGTGCTCTTATGTGTAAAGCTGACAATGGGCACTAATGCAAGTATCATGGCTTTTTCCAGGTAGTAGGTGTGAACGTCAAGAAAAAGTGGCTGAACCGGACTTTGGTGGGTTTCTGCATTATGCAAGACTAAAATTACTGCATGCTTCCAAAGCTTCCTTTCTAGCTGACGGGGCTTTCGCTCCATGGGAAAAGAAGCGTCGTTGGGGGTTTTTTTTTTCCCAATAAAGGCGAATAAGCTTGTGGTAGATGGAGTCTAATAGCTGATAAACAGAGGGAGTTCCACTTGGCAATGAATTAAACTGTTTTCATGGTGCTGTACGCGTTTTGGCCCTGATTCTATAAAAGGCGCCGAACTTTGGGTGCCGTTGAGTGCCATAGTCAATCATCCGCTAGGCGCAATCGTAGGCACCGGTAGGTGTTGAAACTTTAGGCGCACTCCCATTTAGGCCAGGGTTTAGTCAAACCACGTCCCAAATCCACTCAGAATCCACCCCAAACCGTGCCTACTTTATGGTAGGTGCCTTGAAGTCGACGCCTACCTTGAAGTGGTACGCGTCTACTGAGTTAGACACCCACCGGCTAATTCATTTTTTTTAAATGGGTTTTAATGGCGCTGTTCAGTTAACTGCGCCAATTAACAAGATTAAGGGGGCCTTCTACTAAGGCACGCTAGCCGATTTAGCGCCCGCTAAATGCTAACGCGCCCATTATATTCTATGGACGCATTAGCATTTAGCGCATGCTAAATTGGCTAGCGCGTCTTAGTAAAAGACCCCCCCTAGTTAGGTGCCTAGATCGGCTAGATGCGTTTCAGGCACCATTTATAGAATCTGGGCCTATGGGACGATATTCAGCCAGCAGCAGGGAGCGCGGTTAAGGCCCGTTGCCAGCACTGAATTTCCGGTTTCAGTTTTGGCTGCCAGGACTTAACCACATTATGACATCACAGTCCCAGCTCTGGAATGTTGCTCCTCTTTGGCTTTCTGCCAGGTATTTGTAACCTGGATTGGCCACTTTTGGAAACAGGATACTGGGTTTGATAGACCTTCAGTCTGCCCAGTATGGCAGTTCGTATGACTTTTATGCAGTGACCCTGAATATCAGCATTTAACCAGCCAAGTGCCGACTTCACCCCCCCAAATATCCAGTTTTGCGTTAAGCATCAACTGGTCATTTTCAGCGGCACTAATCGGTTAACAGGTGATTTAACCAGCCAGGAGCTGTTTCTGGCTGGTTAAATTGCTTTGAATATCAACCCCATAATCTTTACATACATGCACATCGCAAAGAACCTGGACCTTTGACACAGGAAATAAAAATATACAGCTCAAAGTCAGAATAATTATACCTTTATTATTTTGCCTCAGAATATCCCATGATGGTAACAAACCAGACATTGTAGTGTTCAAGTCACTGGTCTCCATTTGCCAAAGTGGACAAATCAGGCAATTCACCCTAGTTACCTGCTTATCTTGGTCACATGTTTGGTTATTTGCTGCTAAGAACACAATATAATCACTGTATATATCTCTATGATTTTTTTTTTTTTTCATTATGCCTATACCACCAAATTCTGTGTATGGCGCCTGGAGTTGTGTGTACAACTTAATTGTTTAAGAAGCCTAATTGGTGCTAATTGGCATGAATGAGTTTATTTATTGGGATTTATTAACCGCCTTTAGGAAGTAATTCACCCAAGGCGCATAACTGGGTAGGTGCATTGTACAAAGTGGTAGGCGTCGTTTCCAGTACGCGAATCTGAAAAGGGAGAAGAACCAGGGGAGAAGCATGGGCAGATTTTGGTGGTCCCTAAAATTTATGTACACCTTTATAGATAATATGCCCGATCTGTGCACAACTTAGGCCCAGGTATTTAGGCCTGGTTTTCCTTGGCCTAAGTGGGTGTGCCTAAATGTTATGCCGTGTATGGTTCGGCTACTAGTGTCTAATCTTTACTATCCATCCAACAATTTCAACTAGAATGCAGATATAGGACCGGATAATGACAAATTTTCACCAAAACCTTACAAGTGAATAAATGTGAACGCCTCAGTCCCACCACTCCACCGCTGTTAAACCTTGCAACTGCGGGAAGAATTACGTGGCAACTATCTTCATTGGCTGTTCTGCCTTTGTCAATTTTTTAGTTTCTTAAAATTTCTATATAGCTTACTAGTATGCTTTGTTATATGTTTATTTTTTTAGTTTTTTTATATATTCATGTATGCCTTTGAGAGTACTTGTACACTTATCTTTGCATCCTGCCAAAACCTGGGAGCCAGACCCGACATGTTTCGCGCTATGGCGCTGTATCAAGTGTCTCCCGGTTGGCCGCTGTCATCCGACTCCACAAGAAAAATTTAAATTTAAATAGCGCGAAACATGTCGGGTCTGGCTCCCAGGTTTTGGCAGGTTGCAAAGATAAGTGTACAAGTACTATCAAAGGGTGTCAGGTCAAAAGCGCGCCGGGACAAAGGCGCGCGCAGACAATTGAGCGCAGCACGGAGGTGCGTGCCACAGAAAATTACTGTTTTTATGGCTCTGACGGGGGGGCGTGGCTTTACTTAATAGAGATAGCGCTGCGTTGTGGGGGCATTGTGGGGGGGTGGGGGGGTTGTAACCCCCCCACATTTTACTGAAAACTTCACTTTTTTGCTGTTTTTAGGGAAAAAGTTAAGTTTACAGTAAAATGTGGAGGGTTACAACCCCCCACAACGCCGGCGCGATCTCTATTAAGTAAACTGGGGGGACTCCCCAACAAAACCCCCCTTCGGAGCCCCTAAAAACTGTAATTTTCTTTGGCGCGCACCTCCGTCTTGCGCTCAGTTGTCGGCGCACACCTTTGTCTTTCGCCGAGTTGTCTATGAACCCTATCAAAGGCATACATGATTATATAAAAAAAATAAACATATAACAAAGCATACTAGTAAGCTATATAGAAATTTTAAGAAACTAAAAAATTGACAAATGCAGAACAGCCAATGATGATAGTTGCCACATAATTCTTCCCGCAGTTGCAAGGTTTAACAGCGGTAGAGCGGTGGGGCTGAGGCGTTCACATTTACTCACTTGTAAGGTTTTGGTGAAAATTTGTCATTATCCGGTCCTATATCTACATTCTAGTTGTAAATGTTATGCCGTGCAGTGGCGCTTAGCGAGATTCTATATATGGCGCATGTCTTTTATAGAATCATATTAAGCAGGCCCATAATCAAAATACAAGTGCACAGTCCAGTCAAATGCAGGTCAGTAACAGAATGTAAGTAATGTATTTGCCAGCACTTATACGTGTAAATATCAGATCTCACAAGTCTAGATGTACAAGAGAAACTAATTAAACCAATTGTTCTCTGCATAACGTCCATCAAGCCATCAAGCTGGGTAACTACATATAGTTAGGCTAGCAAAAAGGCTAATCCTAACAAAGCAGTGAAATTAACCAGGCACCAGTCTAAATAACGTCTGGCACCAGGTTAACATTCAGGTGACTGCCGAGACCCACATATTCAGTCATGCATACTCCAGCATTGAATATCTGGTTCAGTTTGGCCTGCGGCTATGAGCAATCGCGCGTTCCCCCCTATTCCTTCCCGTAACTGTAGGTGCCAGACTAACACCTGCTTCAGCCCGGTGTTAATGCTTGCACCCAAGCTGGGCGCATTGAGGCTGCATTCTGTAATTCACACAACCTTTTGGAACACCCAAACTTGCTTATGGCCACACCCCTTTTTAGGCCAGTCAAGTTAGGCTGCATGCATTATAGAATAGTCTTTCTATAGGCCACACTGAGGAAAGGAGGAAGACCAGGAGAGCCACGCAGGACAAGCTGCACAGAAGGTATTAGGTTAGACATGCAAAAATGGTGTCTTTGACCATTTTTTAATTGATCTTTTATAATGCATTTCAAGGTATAGCATGGCACCTAGGCTGGGAGGGGGTTTCACCTTTGAAAGCAGATCCGACTTTGATTATCAGCTAATCATTTACTGACACTTTGAATTATAGCTATTTTCAAAAGTTCCAGAAGTCGCATTGCCCATTATAAAGTCCGCCACACCTTACAGGCAAATTTCACATTTTTTTTCCCTTCAAAACAGCCATATAAGTATTGCATTTTGAATGACAGATGGTTTTTTCCCCCCATTTTAACCTGAAATAGTAAAACTGTGTGCACTCATTTTAGTTGTGAATTATGGGCTCCTGCGTGACTAAGAAAGAGAAACTTCTTGGGGCCTGGCTCTTAGAACATCTTTTTACCCATAATCAGCCAGTTGTTCCAATGCAGAAGCCAAGGCGATTTCATTTCGGTTGTATCCACCATCATGATCTAAAGACTTTCTATGGAACCAGTTGCAAAAATGAAGTGTCTTGACCCTCGTCGTTGTTGATTTCACTGTTGTAGGGGAAAGGCTCTAGGGCGGCAGATAAGGCTGTTGCCATGGTGATGAAGGAGATACCGAGGCATGAGTCTGCAGAAGAAAAGCCCCTCCTTACTATGACATCACAGGTGGGCAGAATGATGGGAATTCCAGCAGGAAGCTGACATATGTCAATTCCATTACACCCTGTGATTTTTGCCACCTACGCACGCATGTTTACAATTTGAGACATTTGAAAGCAAAACACAGAGAATAATTTACCCAAACGCTTTACAGACTTGTCAAAATAAATTTTTTTAAAAAAAATGAACGCCACCACATCAAGAATTGAAGAACGGAAGCTCACTCCTTGTATAGCTTCTGTCTTGCAATTCAATTTTGTCTACACCATTTAATTTTTAATATACAAAAGTACATGAGTAAATGACATCAGCTGCTTTACTGCCAGCACCCTTTGCATATGTCAGTTTGCCAGAACCGTGTTATTAACTGATAAATGTCAACTGTTAACAGTGTTGTCAGTGTTTGTGTATGTGTGTGTTTGTGTGTGTGTGTGTAAAACATATGTCTGATTACGTCCAGTACGATGTTTTCACATTCATTAAATTGCTTTTGCATTATCTAAACCAGTGGTTCCCAAACCTGTCCTGGGGGACCCCCAGCCAGTCAGGTTTTCAAGATATCCCTAATGAATATGCATGAGAGAGATTTGCATACCTGTCACTTCCATTATATGTGTATTACTATATTTCACAGTTATTATATCTATATATTCTATTCATTAATAATTTTGTATCTAAAATTATTGCGGTGATGTGCTCAGACTTGTAACCCAATAAATAGTGAAGTCACTACAATGAGTTTAACAAGGGGACCATCATTGCAACCACCAGTCCCCGACCCTCCCTGAATGAACTTGAACTTATTCAGATACTGTGTTTGTACTTATCTGAATGGAGAGGTTTTTGTTGTTGAACTTGGTCTAGTTAAATCTCAATGGTGACTGTGTTCTAACGAATAAAGTGACAATTAAAATCCAAAGATGATAATTTTTGTAGTCTTCAATTCCCGTCCCCCCGACTCGAGTTTCGTATTCTTCGTCGGGGAGGGACAAAAAGAACAGCGTTTTATATATAATTGGCAGACCTTACAACCAAGAGGTTTGAATGCGGATATAGAGTGGTTAGTCATATAGTATAATACCGTACTTCCCTGGCGTTGTCTTCATCCGGGGCTTAACAGGATCAGCCTTTTCCGCTTAGCTTCCTTTATAAGCGCATAGTCACAATAGAGTTATTCAGATGGCCAGAAGATTTTGAACGAGTCTGACCTCAGTTAGCCAGTAACAGGTAACAAGATAATTTAATTTGAAAAAATGTAATAGTATGTTGACAAGTTGCAGCTTGGATCTTTTCTTATAATATATATAAGTATTTAGTAAAATAGAATTAATAATCATGTTTTGATTTAAATTTTCAGTGTCCCTCCCCGACGAAGAATACGAAAAAAAATAAATAAATAAAAAAAAGTGTCCCTCCCCGACGAAGAATACGAAACTCGAGTCGGGGGGACGGGAATTGAAGACTACAAAAATTATCATCTTTGGATTTTAATTGTCACTTTATTCGTTAGAACACAGTCACCATTGAGATTTAACTAGACCAAGTTCAACAACAAAAACCTCTCCATTCAGATAAGTACAAACACAGTATCTGAATAAGTTCAAGTTCATTCAGGGAGGGTCGGGGACTGGTGGTTGCAATGATGGTCCCCTTGTTAAACTCATTGTAGTGACTTCACTATTTATTGGGTTACAGGTCTGAGCACATCACCGCAATAATTTTAGATACAAAATTATTAATGAATAGAATATATAGATATAATAACTGTGAAATATAGTAATACACAAATTGTTAGTTATTCACAGAGCAACATTGTATATTTCCCTATTATTGTTCAATTTACTTCCATTATATGCAAATCTCTCTCATTCATATTCATTAGGGATATCTTGAAAACCTGACTGGCTGGGGGTCCCCCAGGACAGGTTTGGGAACCACTGATGTAAACAATGCCAGTATAGGTCTAGACACAGTGCCGTCAACGTTACTTGAGTTGGAAACAGACTCCACTAGATTGCTTTCAAATCAACTACTTGGCTATGGTAACTTACTTTGCTGTGCGGGCATCACCAATCACTGAAGAGTGCTATGCCTTTATTATCATAGGAGTGGACTAGACTCAAGAAACACGAGCATGTCGCCAGCCATCCATTGTGACGTTTTGCATGGTGCGGTCTCATCACGCATGGATTGGTAGATGTGGCATTTGAATATTGTGTCTACCACTATTGTATTTTGAATTTGTAATGGGGAGCGTGTTTGAGTTTTGCCACTTGCTCAATGGGGGTGAAATAAGTGATATATTTCATTTGAGACTTACTCTGCTGCTTTATCCCCCTTATAGATTTACTGTAACTGAAATAACATGGGAAGCCCTATTTTGTACAGGATGTAGAGGTGGGAATTGGGATGTCCAGATCGGGACGTTCACAGGTTTCTGAGTGTTTCACAAAAGGCTCTGCTGAATGTAGAGCAGGGGTGTCCAACCTGCGGCCCCGTGAAGTATTTTGTGTGGCCCCTGTCAAAGGCGATGCAGTGTTTTCCTTGCTGCCCCCGGGTGTTTACCTTCTTGCCGGCTCCCTTCTATGTCTTGCTGCAGTGTTTGTGCATTTGTGCGGCCCCAGAAACATTTTTTGGGGCCAATGCGGCCCAGGTTAGCCAAAAGGTTGGACACCCCTGATGTAGAGCCTTCTGTAAAATACTTATAAGAATGCTGGGCATCATGTGGGGCTTTACATATGTGCATGATGGAAACTATATGTGTAGGTGTTGCTGTCTCAAACATATGTATTTGCCAGCACTTCTACATGTAAATATCAGATTTCATAAGTCTAGATGTACAAGAGAAGCTAATTAAACAGATTGTTGTCTGCATAACGTCCAGATCCTCCTGCATTTTTAGTGTGCACAATTGACCTGATTCGAGCTATATGGGGACACGTCATTGCAAGGGAGGACAAGTCAATTGATTTATCTTATGTTCTGTTTTTACTACAGGGCAGAGGCACTGAAACAGATTCTCAGTGCAGTAGTAGTAGTGGTAGGACTCTCTTCTGACTTCATGGTGTTTCGCAGTACTGAGGCTTATATGGATGCTGCGGGGACGGTGGCGGGGCGGTGAATGGGATGGTAGTGGCAGTGACAGGGCAGTGAAAGGGATGGTGGTGACGGTGACGGGGCGGTGAAGGGAACGACGGTGACGGGGCGGTGCAGAGGATGGTGGGCCGGGGACGGTGCAATGACAGGGACAGATTTTTTCCCCGTGTCATTCTCTAACGTCCATCAAGTCGTCAAGCTAAGTAATCACATAAAGTTAGGATAGCGAAAAGGCTAATTCTAACATTATGCAGTGAAATTAACCAGGCACCAGTCTAAATAACGTCTGGTACCTGGTTGACATCCACGTGACTGCTGAGAACCACATATTCAGTGTCCAAAGTCATACATGCTCCAGCATTGAATATCTGGTTCAGTTCGGCCTGCAGATATGAGCAATCGTGCTTTCCACCTAGGGATACCAGCCGTCCAGATTTCCCCAGGCACGTCTTCCTTTGAGGAGATGTCCGGGTGACAAGACGGCTTTTCGAAACCCGGCACTCTGTCCGGGTTCTGAAAAGCTTCCGACATCGGGATAGCATCCGCAAATGTGCAGATGCAACACGATGACATCACATGCACACATGCGACATCATCGCGTTACATCTGCGCATGCACGGATGCCATCCCGCCGCACGAACAGGTTAAGGGGGTGGGGGCAGGGCTGGGAGGTGGATCATGCTCTATGTGGGAACTGGGCATGCCTGGGGGGGGCGTGGCCACGGGTCCAGATTTTCTTTCGGGAAAATCTGGTAACCCTATTTCTACCTAGTCCTTCACTTAACTTTAGGTGTCCGACTAACGCCCGCTGCAACCCGGTGTTAATGCTGGCCCCCAAGTTAGGCGCATCGAGGCTGTATTCCATAATTGGCACAACCTGTTGGAACGCCCCGACATGCCAATGGCCACACCCCCTTTTTAGGCCAGTAGAGTTAGATGTGGGCAAATTTTAATGAGTACCAATTAACCTCAATAATTGGTTATTGTCACCCAGTTAGTTGGCTCGTTACTCAATTTGCATGTGCATCTTGGGCGCGGGCACAAATTTAGGTATGCAATTCTGGGCGCCCTATGTAGAATCCAGGAATATGTTTACATATGTGCATACGTATGTACATACTGAAGAGAGTATTATCAGGGGTTGGGACTGCAGCCTTCTCAACCAGGGTTGTGGATTTGAGCTCACGCTGCTCCATGTGACCCTGCGCAGGTCGCTTGGTCTCCCATTGTCCCAGGTATCTTAGATAGATTGTGAGCCCACTGGGACAGACAGGGGGAAATGCTTGAATACCTGAATAAATCCATATAAACCATTCTGAGCTTCCTGGGGAGAATGGTATTGAAAATTAAATAAATGTTCTTTTCCTATCGGTGTGCTCAAAAGAAACGAGCAGTAGTGCATTGCGTGCACTTATACCCATGGTGGTTCCGTTCACCTTCCTTGTGCATCAGGACACTTTCCCCTATCAGTGTGCTCAAAAGAAACGAGCAGTAGTGCATTGCGTGCACTTATACCCATGGTGGTTCCGTTCACTTTCCTTGTGCATCAGGACACTTTCCCCTATCAATGTGCTCAAAAGAAACAAGCAGTAGTGCATTGCGTGCACTTATACCCATGGTGGTTCCGTTCACCTTCCTTGTGCATCAGGACACTTTCCCCTATCAGTGTGCTCAAAAGAAACGAGCAGTAGTGCATTGCGTGCACTTATACCCATGGTGGTTCTGTTCACCTTCCTTGTGCATCAGGACACTTTCCCCTATCAGTGTGCTCAAAAGAAACGAGCAGTAGTGCATTGCGTGCACTTATACCCATGGTGGTTCCGTTCACCTTCCTTGTGCATCAGGACACTTTCCCCTATCAGTGTGCTCAAAAGAAACGAGCAGTAGTGCATTGCGTGCACTTATACCCATGGTGGTTCCGTTCACCTTCCTTGTGCATCAGGACACTTTCCCCTATCAGTGTGCTCAAAAGAAACGAGCAGTAGTGCATTGCGTGCACTTATACCCATGGTGGTTCCGTTCACCTTTCTTGTGCATCAGGACACTTTCCCGTATCAGTGTGCTCAAAAGAAACGAGCAGTAGTGCATTGCGTGCACTTATACCCATGGTGGTTCCGTTCACCTTCCTTGTGCATCAGGACACTTTCCCCTTTCTACAATCGGAAATACAAGAATGGTTTGAAACGTATTTGTAAAAAAAAAAAAAAAAAAAAGCAAGTTCAACAACGTAGTCTCCATCGAAGGCTAAACGCTTAGTCCGAGTTTCCAGTTCATTCGTAAGCTATTTTTCCTATGATACGAAAGAACTGGAAATTCGCTGGACTGCGCATTTAACCTTCGACGGAGAGTACAACTTGTTTAACTTGCTTTTTTTTTTAAAACCAAACTTTTCAAACCACCCTCGTGTGTAAGAAAGTCCCCGGAGAAGTAGAGACCAGTTCAGGGCCAGATTTAGGCCAACTGTCGCCCTAGGAACGGCCCGAAAATTTTGCCCCATCGGCGCGGGTCTGGGACAATTGGGCACGGCCGTTTCAGTTCAGCCAGTTTTAGTGCGGCAAGTTCATCATCGTGGCCCTTTCATCGTGGCTGCTTCAGTGAACCCAGTTCAGCATGGCTGTGTCACCGTGGTCCTATCGTCTCCGGCAGGCACTTACCTTGCTGAAGCTGCCATTCCATAGAACAAATATTATGGTGAAAGAAGGGGTATTTCAAAAAAAATGCTTGCCCCCCCCTACACACTGGTGCTTATGTTCCAATTGGACAGATGAAAGAAGGGGGTATTCTGCAACACCCCCCCTGCACCCCACTGGTGCTCAGACTCCTCAGCTCTTCAGATGAGCTGGGTGGGGGCCATCTCGGGACAGCCTGGTTGGGGGGGCCAACTCATTGTGACGAATTGGCCCACACTGAACTGGCCGTGCTGAATTGTCCCATTCTGCTAGGCCCTCAGTGGCGTAAGCGAGGGTGGTGGCGCCCCTCCCCCACCCTTGTCTCTGCCCCCCTCCTGCCATGCACATGCCCCCCCCCTTCCCTTCTCTGTACATTTAGTTGTTGACCGCCGCGGCCAACAACTTCAACGTGCTCTTCACAACCACGTCCTCCCCCCTCTGATGTCACTTCCTATGCACGGCATCAGGAAGTGACGTCGGCGGGAGCTGACGCGGTCACGAGGAGCACGTTGAAATTGTTTCTCGTGGTATGGGGGAAGGGAAGAGGGGGGGGGAGGCGACAGGGTGGAGAGGAGGAGGGGTGCCAGTTCCCCCACCATGATGGTGTCCAGGGAGGACCGCCCCTCCCGAGCCCCCTCTTACTACTCCACCGTCGTTCCTTCCATTGTTTATCTGACAGGACATTAAAACTCAGTAAGTGCTAAGATAAAATTATTGTACAAAACATCATCGTATTTATAGTCAGTGACATAGTAAGGAGGGATGGGGGGCAGACCTCCCATGCGAAGAAAGCACCTGGGGCTTTCTGACTCCCCCCCCCCCCCATCACCATCACCATACCACTGCCTGCCCCTCATTTTTTGTGTGCAAAGTTCTAAAATACACCAATATTTGGACTTGAACTAAGGAAGGCGGCTGAGCAAGTTTCTGCTTTGATGTCAGCGCCAATGCCGCTTATCAATTACCGCACTCCCTCATGTAAACCCAGCTCCATAGGAAGGAATATGAAAGGAGGACCAGGAAAGGAAAAAGAGAAATCTGTCCCAAATGAAATAGATACTATCATGATCAGAAGGAAGTTAAAAAGTTTCTTATTCGATGGGGAACGTTCACATATTTACATGGATAAATAAATGACAACTGTATCATCTGCTTTGGCCTCTCTGTTTTATCAGCTGTGCTTCACATCAGGAAGGAACAATCTTCACCAACTTTTAAATACTTTTAAAGCCAATAGGAGGAGATATTTTTTCACTGGAACGCATTGCCAGAGGTTGTGGCAAGAGCGGAGAGTGTAGCTGGTTTTAAGAAAGGTTTGGACAAGTTCCTGGAAGAAAAGTTCATAGTTTGTTATTGAGAAAGATACGGGGGAAGCCACTGCTTGCCCTGGATCGGTAGCATGGAATGGTGCTAGTATTTGAAATTCTAGAATCTTGTTACTCTCTGGGATTCCGGAATCTTGCTATCTTTGAGATTCTGTATGGAATGTTGCTACTATTTGGGGTTCCGGAATCTTGTTTACTCTGAGATAATGGAATGTTGCTACTCCTTGGAGATTCCGCATGGAATGTTACTACTCTTTGGTGGTTCGACATGGAATGTTGCTCTCATTGGGGTTACGGAATCTTGCTATTCTTTGAGATTCTGTATGCAATGTTGCTACTATTTGGGGTTCCGGAATCTTGTTTACTCTGAGATAATGGAATGTTGCTACTCCTTGGAGATTCCGCATGGAATGTTACTACTCTTTGGTGGTTCGACATGGAATGTTGCTCTCATTGGGGTTACGGAATCTTGCTATTCTTTGAGATTCTGTATGGAATGTTGCTACTATTTGGGGTTCCGGAATCTTGTTTACTCTGAGATAATGGAATGTTGCTACTCCTTGGAGATTCCGCATGGAATGTTACTACTCTTTGGTGGTTCGACATGGAATGTTGCTCTCATTGGGGTTATGGAATCTTGCTATTCTTTGAGATTCTGTATGGAATGTTGCTACTATTTGGGGTTCCGGAATCTTGCTTATTCTGAAATAATGGAATGGTGCTACTTTTGGGGTTTTTGCCAGATACTAGTGACCTGGATCGGCCACTGTGAGGACAGGCTAGATGGACCATTGGTCTGACCCAGTAAGGCTATTCTTAAGTTCCTAAGTAACACATATCCCAAAATTCATTATCTGCTCCCTCCCTGCGTGGGCATGATGCCTTGATAGCTCTGAACTGATAAAACAGGTCAATCCAGCACAGGAAGGGGGGGGCAGTAGATAGGAAAAGGAATATTTATATGCCACCTTCAGTTTTCATCGCTTTTATGAACTGAAATGCGTTTCACTTAAGAGAGATTACAAGCTGAGTAATCACTGTTCGACAACCTCTTCTAAAAGCACTCAAACGGCAACATGAAAGAGTCAACGTGGACAGAAAATGAAAAGAATCCCGTGACAAAACAAGCTGTTATAAATGAAATATTCCTCACGACGGTGCAACATTTAGAAATACAGTCAAACCTTGCTTTGCGAGCCTAATTCGTTCCAGAAGCATCAAAGCAAATTTCCCCATAGGAAATAATGGAACCTCAGACGATTCGATCCACAACCCAAAATCTTTAATACAAAATACTCTACGTACTGGTATTGCAAGATCTCGCTCGTTTAGAACAGTCACTACACTACCGCAGCGTCAGAGAGAGAAGAACCATCGGATCAGTTGTGATGCATGTATAATGTACTTGTATTGCAAGACCTTGTTTGTATATCAGGTTAAAATTTAATAAAAATGTTTTGCTTGTCTTGCAAACCAAGTTACTTGCAATCAAAGGTTTTGCTCTACACTTCTCCCTCCGTATTCACTGTGATAAGGGATTAACAGAACCGCAAATACTGAAAAACCGCAAATAACTTTTTTATATATTATTTGCTGTTTTCTATTAAAAACCATTGTGAAATAGGGTGAAACCGCGAATAACGTGGTGGGAGACCTGGCCCGTTCCTGAAGGAGAGGGAAAACACGGTGAACAAAGTGCTGGGAATCAGCGATTTTCTCTGTAAACGCTTGGAATCAGCGATTTCTCTATGCCAGCTGATGTCATTTGGGGGGGAGGAGCCAGCGAGCTAAAAACCGTGAATAATCGCAACCGCGAATGCTGAAACTGCGAATGCGGAGGGAGAAGTGTAGAGCAAAAACAAAGGAAACAAGGCAATACGTGGTTTTTACTGGAGTAACTCAGTTTTCCCAGGAATACTTTGCTCATCCTTAAAGCCAGACTTGAACAAGATCTAGCTTGAAATAGCCTCCATCTAGGGCAAAGATCTTCTTAGAAAAAAAAAGTAGCACATTAAAACACAAGGGAGCACAAGCTCCCAGGAGGCCTTACATTTGAATGCTATGTAGGGAAGGATTTGACAGATCCTTTGAGACATCTGCCTCATTCTTACCTCTATACAGGGCAGGATTAACCAATTGGCCAAGTAGGCACGTGCCTAGGGCCCGAAATGGTCAGGGTGGCCCGATGAAGGAGGGCATCAACATTGTTTTTTCCAAACGGCGACGGGCCCTTCCAGCATCGATCGTCAACGCAGCCCCCCCCCCCCGATCGGCAACACAGCCCCCCCCCTCATCGACGGAAAGTAAGACAAGCAAGCAATGCGGGTAAGAAAGGCATTGGGAACTGTAATTGTGCAAGCGGTGCTGCTTGCCCAAAGCTTCCCTCTGACGCAGCTTCTTGTTTCCGCCTGGGCGCATGGTGGGGTGGGGCGGGGCAGGGGGGCCCAGGGTACTTATGTGCCTAGGGGCCCTCAACGGATTAATCTTGCTCTGCCTCTATAAATTTGCAAAGCTTCCTTTAGTGGAGAAAATCTACCATTAGAGCTGTACCACCATTCCGGGGCCACCTGACACAGCTTATGGGGATAGTTTTATTCAGGATTTCTTAGGCAAAAAGGCCTTTTTGATGCACATAAAAGGGCTTTTATAAATTTACCACTTCAGAAAGGAACCCGTCACCGTAACAACCAACATCCAGCAAATGTTCTACTACTTCATCATCCACAAAGACTACAGAATCTATTTTGAGATTCCTGTGGTTCCATAATGCCAACATCTACAATGAAACACCTGAATTTCGAAGGCAAGTTCTTGCTACCTGCAGTAGTGACCCACGAACACAGGAGAACCGCATCAGGAGGAGAAAAAGATTATGGCATGCATGACGGACTTAAGGCTCTATCTAGCGAAGAAGGAACTATCAGCCTGCAGGAAGGACGCGGACGTTAGTGGTGTCTTATTTTGGTCACACCGTCAGAAGAGAAAGATCATTGGAGAAGGCCATCACGTTGGGAAGATTGAAGGAACCAGGCAAAGAGGGCGACCTGCAACCAGATGGCTGGACACGTTGAAAACAACCAAGGGGATGACGCTGGAGGACCTTTCCGGACTAACACAAAACCGATCTCTTTTTAGCTCTGTAGTTCATCAGGTCGCTAGGACATGAGCACGAGTCGATGGCCCATAACTAACATCACTCAGATAGGAAGCTTACCAATGAGGACATTTTCCACTTCTCTCTTCACAAGGTTTCCACTTTCATAGTAACTTAGTAGATGATGGCAGATAACCTGCCCTCCCTCAACCAGACAGTTACCAGGTTTTCAAAGCACAGCACTTAATTCACATTCAGCCAGCTACACTACTTTTGTCCCCCTCTCTGTCTCACCAGACTCCTGGGGAGCTGTGGGTCCACCCACCAGCTAGCTACCATGACTAGGATTGCCAGATTTCCTCTTTGAAAAAAGAGGCTGCTTAGCCCTACCCTATTCCACCGCCCCATTCCACTGCCCCATTCTGCTTCTGGCTCCGCCCAGTTCCTCCTCCAGCCCCGCCCCCACACAACACCCCCCCCACGAGCCCGAAGGCCGCATTTGGAAGCCTTTGCGCATGTGCAGACATCAATGCAATGACGTCACATGCATGCGCACTTGCTTATGATGTCATCACAATGACGGTCGGGCATGTGCAAAGGCTTCCAGGCAAGGCCTCCGAGCTCAGGACTTCCAAACCCCGGACAAAGTGCTGGGTTTTGGAAATCCCTCCAGGCGCCCAGACAGTCCTCTAAAAAGAGGGCATGTCCAGGTTTTCCCAGACATCTGGTAACCCCAACCAGTACAGCCATTATTTTTCCCTTGGAATATCAGCCTTCTGCCCCTCCTTGGGATCCACCTGCTACAGACCTCTCTGCCTCTCACAGCTCCTTTGGGAAAAATCCCTTTTCCTTTTAGCAGGCTATGGGTTCTAGGGGAACTCCTTTCCTCTGTCTCTGGGAAATGGCCTGCCTTCGAATGAGCTCTTTCCTTCCCTCTGGTCTCTATGGAAACCAACCCCTCCTATACCGTGGACCTCTTCCATGGACCTCTTTACTCTGCTGGCTTATTACTTTAAACCGCGTGTGTTCTCTAGCCACACACTCTTTCTGTTTTGGCCCCTTACCTCTGCCAATTTTACATCCCCCGTTGCTGCCTTTTGATCAGGCTAGCTCCTGCAGGCTGATTCTCGGGCTTCATTCCTTTTCGGGAAGTCTCTCAGTGCCCTCTTCCTCAGCTTGCATGCATGCAAAATCATGCGGGCACAATGCAAGCAGTGCTTGTTCAGCATGCGTGCATGCAGGGACATGCAGGCACAATGCAAGCAGGACTGGTTCTCGTGTACCAATCCTCGGACCCAATCAGCGGACGCACAATTAATGAGGATCCAGTGCATTCAAACTTCTCCAAGGCATTTCTTTTGATGATTCAGGCATCTTCAAGATAAGTAGAAAAATTGTAATGGAGAGCTCTAGAAAATCTGACCGATGGGAACGGTTGGAGAAGGGGAAAGCAGGAGGAAACAGGTAGTGCTCGGGCATGCCCGGTGGGGCCCCAGGCCCTGCACGTGCTCAGAGAGAGAGAGAAAAATAAATCGATCTGAGCTATTAGAGAGCTTATCCGCAAATGGGAGCTGATGGGACATCACCCATATGTGGCTGACTCATCCTGCTTGTCCTAGGAGAAACCAGGGTCACACAGGCTTCCCTGATGAATTCCCCCTCCCCCTGCCTATTTCCTACAAGGTAACTAGAGGGGATTTCGTTCTCTTGTGCAGCATGTACAAACTAGCATTATTAGCTATTCCAGTGGGAAAGGGATGTGAGGTTCCTGCTTCCGGGGGGGGGGGGGGGGTTCCTGCCCCGTCTTACTGTCTTTTCTAAAGTCCTGTTTAAAATATAATTTTTTTGGCATGCTTGTCTTTTCCTTCCTGTCCTGGGGAGCTGACAGCTTCAGTCTGTCACAGTACATCGCCATGCAAAAATACATCCATATTTTGTCATTTAAATAGGAAAAGCTTGGGTTGTATGGAAGAAGGATCTCTCCTTCGCTCATTAGGTATTCAAAACCATGCCTCTAGAACTTCTTAACTACCGTATGTGTGGTGCCGGCTGTCACGCCTCATTGGCTCTCCTTGTTATAATGGTATGAATAGTCTCCCTGTCTTTGAAATGATATCCTTATGGTGGTATCGGAAGCTTGCTTAATATACTGGTCACATGCACAACCCAGCTGATAATAGCCTAGTTGCAAATTAATCAAAACTTAAAAAAAAAAAATTTAACTCTGCAAATTCTGCAGCCTGATTACCTCGAATAACTCTACCTGGACTTCATTAGAGGTACGGCCCTAACTAGCTATTATGAATAGCTTCCACTGAATATCGACCTCCCCCCCCCCCTCTCTAAAAAAAAGAATTTCCTTCTTGCATGGTTAGAATTGCTCAGCCGCCTCAGTAATTGATAACAATGCAAAAACCTGCTGGAGGCATTTTCTAAATTTGCTTCCGAGATGTTCAGCAATTTTCTTTAGCATTAGAAATTTATGAATGTCAAAACTGCATTTGTGCTATGGAAGTGGTATATATAGCAGATAAGCCTGGAGTCTTCAGATATGACACGCGGTAACTGAGAAACCATTCCTTTGTTACCAGGGCAATTTCTCCAAGAGGGCTGGTTTTGTGCATACCATGGCTGCTGGAGGAAGATTCTCGGGCCTCACTTCTCTTCATGAAGTCTTTCAGTGCCCTCTTCCTTAGCTTGCGTGCACGTGGAGACATGTGCGCACAATGCAAGCCACACGGAAACCTCGTGCGCCGGATCCAATCAGTGGGCGCACAATTCATGAGGATTCAGTGCATTCATCCTTCTCCTGCATCCCAGTCGTTTCTTTAGATGATTCAGGCATCTTCAAGGTGATGAGTAGAAAAATTGTAATGGAGAGCTGTAGAAAATCTGACTGATGGGAACGGGTGGAAACTAAAGACTGGGGATTATGGGGAAGCAGGGGGAAATGGGTAGGGCTTGGGCATGCCCAGTGGGGCCCGGGCACTGCATGTGCTCAGAGGGGAAAAAAAAAAATCTCTCTGAGCTATTGGAGAGCTTATCCGCAAATTGGGAGGTGTTGGGACAACACCCATATGTGGCTGACTATCCTGCTGTCCACTGAGAACCTACGTTACAGGTAAGTAACTACACTTTATAAGCTCGTTCCTTTCTTAAGCCCTTCGCTAAAATTCATTTATTCAAGGAGGGATACGATTTTTTTCTGTTACAACTCCTCAGATTTGGAACTCGCTCCCGATCAATAGAAAAGAAGAAAAATGACTTAATAAGTTTAAAAGTCTTCCAAAAAGCTGGTGTTATTAAGGACGCGTTTAACTGAATCGTTTAGGGCTCCTTTTACTAAGCCGCGCTAGCGGGGTTACCGCGAACGACTTTTCACGCGCTAACCCCCTGCGCTGGCCAAAAACTACTGCCTGCTCAAGAGGAGGTGGTAGCGGTTTGCACGGCTGGCGGTTTAGCGCGCGCTATTACACGCATTAAACCGCTAGCGCGGCTTATAAAAGGAGCCCTTAAATTCTATTATATTAGGATACTTTACAGTCGACTAGTAATGCTGGTAAGCGAAAATTAAGTGGGTAACCTTCCCCAACCTCTTTTTTTATTACCTACCCCTTTTTACACTTCCCCCTCCCCATTCGCGGTTTCGGTAATCGCGATTTCACATATTCGCAATTTTTTGGGGAGGGGGAAAAAAGAAAAACAAAACATCCTTAAGTCTTCCCTCCGGCATCCCGGCCTTACCTGGTGGTCTATCGGGCTTTCAGGGCAGGAGTGATCTTCCTAGGCTCCTGCCCCGTGCAGATCGCCATTAGGTAATAGCTGTAGGGAGTTCCCGTCGTAGTCTCGAGAGACTAGGGGAACTCACAGCAGCCATTTCCTAATAGTGATCTGCACGGGACAGGAGCGTAGGAAGATCGCTCCTGCCCCGAAAGCCTGTTAGACCATCAGGTAAGGGCGGGAGGGAGGCGGGGGTGGGTCAGAGCTGGATATTCGTGGTTTTTCGCCATTCGCAGTCTGGCTCTGCCCCTATCCCCCGCAAATCCGGAGGGAGAAGTGTATTGGTTTACGAATTGTATTTAATCCTTCATTTTTTAATTTTTTTTACTCCCTTTTTCACATGTTTTGTTTTGTTAAAATAGTTCCAATTGTCTTGTTATGTTTTGGGGTTTTTTTTTTAAACCTAATTCTTAACTAATGGCTCCTTTTATCAAGCTGCGCTAGCGGGGTTAGCGCGTCGGACATTTCATCGCGCGCTAACCCCTGCGGCCGGCTAAAAAACTAACGCCTGCTCAATGCAGGCGTTAGCGGCTAGCGCGGCAGGCGGTTTAACGCGCGGTATTACGCTCGTTAAACCCCTACCGCAGCTTGACAAAAAGATCCCTAAATGTAAATCGCATTGGATTTGGATTTTGCGATCAAATCAAATATTTTAATAAACTTGAAACTTCAACTAAAGGTGGTTTATAAAATAGTCCGTTCCTCAAAAAAAAACACAATAAATTACAATAATGACATTAATATTTCAAAAATACTGAGGGCTCCTTTTATCAAGCCGCGCTAGCGGTTTAACGCACGAAATAGCGCACGTTAAACCGCCGGCCGTGCTAGCCGCTGACGCCTGCCTTGAGCAGGAGGTAGTTTTTTTGGCCAGCGCGGGGGTTAGCGCGTGATTAAAAGTCGCACGCGCTAACTCCGCTAGCGCGGCTTGATAAAAGGAGCCCTTAAATTAAATACTGTTTTTTTAATATAGAGGTACCTGGAAACATATAGGGCTCCTTTTACGAAGGCGCGGTAGCGGTTTAACGCACGTAATAGCGTGCGCTACACCGCCGGCTGCGCTAGCCGCTACCGCCTCCTCTTGAGCAGGCGGTAGTTTTTCAGCTAGCCCAGGGGTTAGCGCGTGATGAAAAGTCGCACGCGCTAACCCCGCTAGCGCGGCTTGATAAAAGGAGCCCTTAAATTAAATACTGTTTTTTTAATATAGAGGTACCTGGAAACATATAGGGCTCCTTTTACGAAGGCGCGGTAGCGGTTTAACGCACGTAATAGCGTGCGCTACACCGCCGGCTGCGCTAGCCGCTACCGCCTCCTCTTGAGCAGGCGGTAGTTTTTCAGCTAGCCCAGGGGTTAGCGCGTGATGAAAAGTCGCACGCGCTAACCCCGCTAGCGCGGCTTGATAAAAGGAGCCCTTAAATTAAATACTGTTTTTTTAATATAGAGGTACCTGGAAACATATAGGGCTCCTTTTACGAAGGCGCGGTAGCGGTTTAACGCACGTAATAGCGTGCGCTACACCGCCGGCTGCGCTAGCCGCTACCGCCTCCTCTTGAGCAGGCGGTAGTTTTTCAGCTAGCCCAGGGGTTAGCGCGTGATGAAAAGTCGCACGCGCTAACCCCGCTAGCGCGGCTTGATAAAAGGAGCCCTTAAATTAAATACTGTTTTTTTAATATAGAGGTACCTGGAAACATATAGGGCTCCTTTTACGAAGGCGCGGTAGCGGTTTAACGCACGTAATAGCGTGCGCTACACCGCCGGCTGCGCTAGCCGCTACCGCCTCCTCTTGAGCAGGCGGTAGTTTTTCAGCTAGCCCAGGGGTTAGCGCGTGAAGCCGCTAATGCGGCTTCGTAAAAGAAGCCCTTAGTAGTAAAGTTCATAGCATACCAAGTACAGTGGTGCCTCACACAACGAACTTAATTGGTTCCAGGAGCAAGTTTGTTATGCGAAAAGTTCGTTATGTGAAACGCGTTTTCCCATAACAATACATGTTAAAAAAAATAATTCGTTCTGTAGCATAAAATATGCTAAGATGACATAAAAAAAGATAAATTTTTGGTTATTATTTTTATTTAGATACATCTAAAAACATAATTGTTTTTTAAAACAACACACATTTTTTAAATTTAAAGACAGACTAAGTAGAGTCTAATTTTACAGTGAGAGAGGGCAGAGTCTCAGCGGCAAAAACTGGGACTTAACTGTTCATTTTTTTTTTCTAGCATCGGGGAAGCGGCGAGAGTAGCTCCGCCCCCCCCCCAACGCATCAGCAGTAGGCGCCGGGCCCCTGCGAGCCGACGGTCCGCCACTGCACAGGGAGCCAGGCGGAGAGAGGGCAGTTAAGCGCAGTGCCTGCGCGGAAGGATGCAGCTCGGGCGACTTCGTTGTGTGAAACGAAGTTCGTTGTAGGAAGCAAGACATGAAGTTCGTTGTGCGCAGCGTTCGCTGTGCGAGGCGTTCGTTATGCGAGGCACCACTGTACCATAAATAAACATATATTAAGATTTACTTAATATATGTTTAATTAGGGCACATATACATATATTAAGTAAACCCTAACATATGTTTATTTAGGGCATTGGGACATTGACGCCTCTCCTCCCCCCCTTTTACAAAACCGCGATAGTGGTTTTTAGTGCAGGCAGGCGGTGTGTCGGGAGCAGTGCAGAGCATTCGGCGCGCCAGTCTAGATGCAAAACCGCTTTCGCGGTTTTGTAAAAGGGATGGGAGGGGTATGTTTGGGAAGATGGAAAGAACCAGGCGAAAAGCGGCGACCTGCAATCGGATGGCTGGACACGTTGAAAACAACCTTAGGGATGACGCTGGAGGACCTTTCCGGACTAGCACAATAGCGATTTCTTTTCAGATCCGCAGTTCATCAAGTCGCTAGAACACGAATATGACTCGATGGCATCTAACTAATTAACTAAGGTTTACTATTTCTGTTAAATCTATTGTTATTGCCCTGTTTATAAAATTAATAAAAATATTTTGAACAGGAAATATTAGCCGACTATACCTTCAGTTCAATTCTATCCCCCAGCCCGCCTCCTATATTCCCTCCCACAGTGGTGTAATGTAACCCCTAAATATAATAGAGTAGCACTACTGATAGGGGTGCCATTTTGAGGAATGGCGCCGGACGGGCAGAAGCAACTGGAGATTGCTTCTCCTGAGGTAGCCGCTAAGAACATAAGAATAGCCTTACTGGGTCAGACCAATGGTCCATAAAGCCCAGTAGCCCGTTCTCACGGTGGCCAATCTAGGTCACTAGTACTTGGCCAAAACCCAAGGTGTAGCAGTATTCCATGCTACCGATCCAGGGCAAGCAGTGGCTTCCCCCGTGTCTTTCTCAATAACAGACTATTGACTTTTCCTCCAGGAACTTGTCCAAACCTTTCTTAAAACCAGCTACGCTCTCCGCTCTTACCACATTCTCTGGCAACGCATTCCACAGCTTAACTATTCGCCGAGTGAAAAAAAATTTCCTCCTGTTGGTTTTAAAAGTACAGTATTTCCCTGTAACTTCATCGAGTGTCCCCTAGTCTTTGTCATTTTTGACAGAGTGAAAAATCGATCCACTTGGACCCGTTCTACTCCACTCAGGATTTTGTAGACTTCAATCATGTCTCCCCTCAGCCGTCTCTTTTCCATGCTGAAGAGCCCTAAACATTTTAGTCTCTCCTCAGACGAAAGGAGTTCCATCCCCTTTACCATCCTGATTTGCTCTGTGATTTGAAAGTGCTCACTGGCAGGAGTTGTTTTATCCTGTAATTATTACCCCCTGATGCAGCCTGTGGGTGAAAAGTGACCACATAGGATTTTTGATATTGATAAATTGGATTTCTTCACTTTTTGAACTGATCTGGTTTTTGGTTTAGTACAAACAACTCAAAAAGTCTTATTATATATGAAAAAAAACCAATTAGCACATTGATGAAAAATTAAGTGACTATAAATAATGTAAAATATCAACTATCAAAATCCTCAAATCCCACAAATCTCCAAACGTCTAACTTGCTATGTTTCACCCAAGCAGGCTTCATCAGGGATGATATATTCAAATAGTCCAATGGCTTTAATGAGCAGAAAATCTAATGAGTAAAAGAACAAAAGAATAGCCTTTCTGGGTCAGACCAAAGGTCCATCTAGGCCAGTATTCTGTTTCCAACAGTGGCCAATCCAGATCACAAGTGCCTGGCAGAAACCTAAATAGTAGCAACATTCCAGAGCTGAGATTGTGATGTCATAATACCTCATTCCACCAGTGCCTAAGAGTCAACCTCTTCTGTGATATCACAATGGCTTGATTGTCCTAGACTTGGTTCACATAAGAAAATCCTGTTTCCAACAATGGTCAATCCAGGTCACAGTGCCTGACAGAAACCCAAATAGTTACCAATTCCAGGGCAAGTAGTGGCTTCCCCCATGTCTGTCTCAATAGCAGACAATGGACTTATCCTCCAGGAACTTGTCCAAGCATTTTTTTAAAACCAGCAGCTTTAACCACTCTCACCACATCCTCTGACAATGCGTTCCAGAGCTTAACTATTCTCATGAGAGAAAAAAAATTCCTCCTATTGATTTTAAATGTATCTCACCATAACCATCAAGTGTCCCCTAAAAAATCTTCCAAAAGAATTTCAGGTCCATTATATAAAGGCTTCAAAATGCATGCCTTATTTGCCTGTAATCGTGCCCTAGTCATAATTGGAACGTACCATAAAGCAAGCTGTCGGTCAAGCTCAGCTGGTAATTTGGTGAATGCTCTTATGAATATGGTGATCAGAATCTGCCCTTTTGACATTCATATAATGGTGAAAGCCTATCTTAGTTCTTTGCATAGAGCAGCTGTTTCTGAAGCGGGTTCTAGGAGATTGCAGCAACTCTTCATGGGCCAGTCGTTGTGGCAACAGTGAAGATGTGTCAGCAAGTAGATTAGGTTCCTCTTTGTATGAACCGGCAAGAGCATAACAAAAGGGGATTATGAAACATGAAGCTTTCCTTCAAATGGGGAATCTCATAAATATCAAATTTCAAGCCTGGAAATGGAAAGGAATAGTTAAAAGGTTAATAGATGTCACTTTAAATGTTCTGCGCCATTACCGTCATTAATTAATTGCGTGTGTTTTGACTCACTGATTGGTATCTAGGGGTGATTTATTTATTTGATTCGATTTATATCCCGTCCTCCCCGAGTTAGCAATAAAACGTATTACAATTAACAATAAGGAACAGAAGACTAAGGCAATAGGGTACCGTGAGATGCGTCTAGTTCGATTGCTCTGGATTAGCAGACACTGAAGCATGCACAGGGAAGCGCATGAAGTCAGAAGCATGCACAGGGAGAGAGTTGGTGTTTGCACAGGGAGAGAATCGGTTGAACATCTATTAAGAATACAGTGGTTTTGCAGTAACAGTCTCTGAATGATAGGGAGGCGGTAGAAAATGGTGAGAGCGTTCCAACAAGCATGGGATGAACACAGAGGATTTCTAATCAGAAAATAATGGGTCTACATTGAAGGAACTAAGGCCAGTACTGGGTAGGCTTGCAAGGAGAGCGAACAAAATGTTGGGTATCATTAAGAAAGGTATCACGACCAGGACAAAGGAAGTCATCCTGCCACTGTATCGTGCAATGGTGCGCCCGCATCTGGAGTACTGTGTCCAGTACTGGTCGCCGTACCTCAAGAAAGACATGGCAGTACTTGAGAGAGTCCAGAGAAGAGCAACTAAGCTAATAAAGGGTATGGGGGGACCTCTCATATACGGACAGACTGAAAAAGCTGGGGCTTTTCTCCCTGGAAAAGCGACGACTCAGGGGAGACATGATAGAAACCTTCAAGATCATGAAGGGCATAGAAAAAGTGGACAGGGACAGATTTTTCAAACTAAGGGGAACCACAAGTACAAGGGGGCACTCAGAGAAATTGAAAGGGGAAAGGTTTAGAACAAACGCCAGGAAGTTCTTTTTCACCCAGAGGGTGGTGGATACATGGAACGCGCTACCAGAGGATGTGATAAGCAGAAGCACGCTACATGGCTTCAAAGAAGGTCTGGACAGGTACCTGGAGGACAAAGGGATTGAGGGGTACAGATAGGAGTAGAGGTAAGGTTATAGGGACAGGATTAGAGGTAAATTATAAAATTAGTCAGAGACCACTGTTCAGGCAGTGGGCCTGATGGGCCGCCGCGGGGAGCGGACCGCTGGGCGAGATAGACCTCTGGTCTGCCTCAGCGGAGGCAACTTCTTATGTTCTTATGTCCCATATATGGACATTCAGTTGAGGACGGGCTGGGGAAGGCTGGGATGGTTAAGATGGGCCTGAGTGAGCTTTGATAGAGACTCTAGTAGATAAAACCTAAGCACACTACCGGACAGGGCTCTGGGTTTCTGGCCCAGTAATATCTAAAAAAAAAGGACCATTTAAACTAAGTTAAGTTATGGAGCATGTATGGTTGGGCAGACTGGATGGACCACTCAGGTCTTTATCTGCCGTCATTTACTCTGTTGTTCTAAGGAATCAGGTGGAGAGGTGGGTTTTTATTGCGTTTCTAAAGCTCAAAAGTCCATCAAGGGATTTGATGTTAGGAGGCAGCTGATTCCAGTACTTTGGTAAGAAGTGAGAGTATGACCTTCATCTGGCACTCTCTAGGCTCCAACCAGGGGGTATTTGAAGACGTATTTCTATATCTGTCCCGGTGGGCTCACTAACTATGGCACCCTGGGCAACGGAGGGTTAATGTGCCCAGGGTCACAAGGAGTGGTGTGGGGATTAAACCCACAGAGAAAGCCCAACCTACTGGAACAACCGACTAAATCAATCCTCCTCAACCAGACACAGAAGACCCCACTCAATATTCACTCACCCATCATCCAAAGATGTCAAACGAAAAAAACTTTATGACAACCTAATAGCCTCCAAAGCAGCTAAACGGGACAGACAAATCACCACTCTGTTATCTTCGACTACAGACTACAAAGCCTTCAGGAGAGAATTCAAAACCAAGTTATTCGGGAAATTTGTCGAGCCAAACTAACCGTCTCAATATAACCCCGGAGCCTAATGCGTCGAATTATTTCTCTTGTAATCTCACTGGGTATGCCCAGACCAATTCATTTTGTAATCCGCCTAGAACCGAAAGATATTGGCGGAATCAAAGACGCTAATGTAACGTCGTGTAAATCAAAAAGTAAAGGCAAAATCCAAAGATCCCACTCACTATTCACTCACCCATCATCCAAAGATGTCAAACGAAAAAAACTTTATGACAACCTAATAGCCTCCAAAGCAGCTAAACGGGACAGACAAATCACCACTCTGTTATCTTCGACTACAGACTACGAAGCCTTCAGGAGAGATATTAAAACCATACTCTTCAAAAAACACATAAAACCTATCCATCACAACCAATCCCAACCCAATATCCAACACTCTCTATACCTTAATACTCTCCAATACTCTTCTATTTACCAAACGTTATCTAAAATCCATAATTTCGCCCTATTCTTATCTCCTAAAGACCTCCACTTCCCTTTGGTAACTCTTTACCCAATATATATTACCTTAAAAATTCTATGTCGTCGCTTATTCTATTCCTTCAAATTTTGAATGTAATTTTGTTTTAGTTTGTAACATAGTAGATGACGGCAGATAAAGACCCGAATGGTCCATCCAGTCTGCCCAACCTGATTCAATTTAAATTTTTTTTTTTTTTTTTTTAATTTTTAAAGTTTGGATGTAATCCGCCTTGAACCGCAAGGTAATGGCAGGATAGAAATCACTAATGTAATGTAATGTATTTCCTCCTGGGAGTAGAAGGGTCTATTTGGGACATAAGGAGGAGTTTGGCTGATATGTAGCCGAGCGCCATGTTATGTAAAGGACTTTAACACAAGTGCTAAGCCTTTGAAAATGCAGTGTTTGGCTATAGGTAGCCAGTTGGTGGTTGGGCGGAGATGCGGTTTCCCGCGCTCATGGGCATTAGGATGAACATTTTATTTACCTCGTTTTTCCAGTTTCCCAACTCGTCATTTTTCCCACGTAAAGTCAAACCCACTACTAAACTCAGGACATTTCAGATCTGCTACACTTCACCTTACATAGAAAGTCCTTATTAAATGGAGCACAATGCAAGTGCCCAAATTATAATTGTGAACTGTGTATTCAGAAGAGAACAGCAGTGCGTAAAGGTGTTCAGTTATTTGCAAGCAATCCAGTACAGTAAAAATCTAAAACACTGTGTGGAGTGGGGGAGTGGCCTAGTGATTAGAAGCTCTGCCTCAGCACCCTGAGGTTGGGTGTTTAATCCCCGCACCACTCCTTGTGACCCTGGGCACATTATCACTCCGTTGCCCCGGGGACCATAGTTAGTGAGCCCACCGGGACAGATATAATAATAATAATAATCATTTATTTCTTATATACCGCTATACCGTGAAGTTCAAAGCGGTTTACAATAAAGATATATTTGACAGTACATGGGATAGAAACGGTTTACAATAAAGATACGTTTAGTCAGTACATGGGATGCAAGTGGGTTACAATACAAGTGATTTACTATCAAGGTGCATTTTGTCAGTGTAAGGGATACAGGTGGGATACCATAAAGATACATAGAGAAATATAGTACCTGAATGTAAACTGCTTCAAATAGAAGCAGTTTATAAGAAATGTAAATGAATCAAATATATGCTATGAAGATTGTATAAACAATTATTACCATAGTTATGTGGGAAAAGGCTATTAATGGCTCCCCTGGTGCAGATTGCTCACACTGTTTTTACTGTGCAAAGCTAAGCAGAAATTTTTACTTATGTAACACTGTATTTGTGCTGATTTATTATCAACATATATTTAAAGACTTTATGATTTTCTTTTCTTTTGTACTGTGTGATGAATAGATCAAAGATAACTTGCAGGATTTGTCTTTTATGATGTGTAATAACTTTATGAACACAATTTTTCCTCATTACAATGGAGCTGATTTTTGCACCATGTATATATCTTCACTGGCTGCTCCTCGAGGCCAGAGTAATATTTAAATTCTCTTGTCTCTGCTTCAAATCAGTCTTTGGTCTGGCCCCTATGTACCTGGTCTCCCACTTCAATCTGGGTTGCACTATCAGGCCCTCACGTAAAATCCACTTATTTTCACACCCAACAATAAAGGCCTGCCGTTACAAAAGATTCCTGGACAGAACGCTAGCCTTCCAGGCAGGTAAACTGAACGACTGGCTGGGTAACATCATCATGCTCTCCTCTTCCTATCAAGGCTTCAGAAAATTAGTAAAAATGAAACTGTTCAACCGATTTGTTGTTCATTATCTCTCGTATTCTGTATCCAATTCATAACTATGTCGCGGACTGTCCAGCTCTTCTTATTTGTACTTGCTTCCAGTGTACTTGTATTCATTTATTCTATTTTGTAACTTATCGCTGACTGTCCAGCTCCTCTTGTTGTAAACCGCCTCGAACTACCATAGCTTTGGCGGTATATAAGAAAATTAATTATTTATTATTATTATTTATGTAATGTTTTAAATTTTGACGGTACTGAGCAAAATAACTGTTAGGATGTAATGTTAACCTCAGCCCCTAGGTGGCATGGGTGAGATTATATCAGTCTGTTAACAGCAGCTGCTGTGACTTTAAGACTGTGACTCCCTGTTTTATCATAGGGGCTGCCTTTCTTCATTTAGGGGCATTTTATTAGAAGGGCTTAAGTTATGGTTACTAGATTTTTCCGGAACTAAAATCTGTACCCATGGCCCTGCCCCCCCACCCCAGGCCCTCCCAGTTCTGCCCAAGCCACGCCCCCCTCAACCTGTTCACTTCTCGTGAGGGCATCTGCGCATGTGCTGGTGTGACGTGATGACATCACATGCATGCATGCGCATGATGTCACCGTGTTGCAGACGCCATCCCAACATCGCTCCTAGCTGGACGCTTTTCAAAACCCGGGGGAATCCGGACCTCTGGCAAACCCTAGGCTTAAGCCCTAACATGCACCTAATATGTGAAAAACAGGCTATCGGAAACAAAGCATTAAAGTGTTTTGCAGTATTTTGCCTGTTGACGCGTACTATTTTTTTAGGTATATTTTTTAGAAGGGGGGGTGTCATGAGCGGATAATAGGCGTGGAAGCAACCACTAAGCGCATTTGTATTAGTATATGCTAACTGGCTAATGCTGAGTTAATGCGGGAATACTTAGGCCCAAATTCTGTAACCAGCGCCTAAAATTAGGCACCTATTTCGGAGGCGCCCAACTAGATAGGCACCTATCTAAATTGAACAACAAGCTTAATTAAGCTTTTTAATCAGCACTAATTGAAACGTAGGCGCCTATCAAGAAAGAGCGATTCTGTAACAAGGCGCCTCTAAAAATTTAGGCGGCCTTCAAAAAAATAGGCGCTATGCATGTTAGGCGTGGGCGTGGCTACCTGTTAGGCGCCTTATTACAGAATCGCTGCTCTTAAGTGCACTTAAGCGCTCGCATGGCCGCCTAACTTTTAGTTGTGCCTAGAGCTGGCCTATTTATTGGGCGCCTCCAAAATAGGTGCCGCTCAGCGCGATTCACTAAACAGCACCCAATTTTACTTGAATCGTGCTGAACGGTGCCTATTTCGGCGCCTAACTTTTGGGCGCTTCATATAGAATTTGCCCCTTAGCGCTTCCTACATACGAAGCAATAGGGGCCGGATTCTGTAAACAGCACTTACAGCGGGCAGTGGCTACAAAAACGGCGCCATCTGCAAGTCAATCCCATGTAGGCACACAATGACAAAGTCGTGAGGACAAGATATGAAAAGAACAGCCAAGGGTTGTATGGCTCATAAGACGTTATTGATGGAATCTGGCGCCCCTCCATACCCTCCTGGGGATGATGTGAGACCATGCGACTACCGTATTGTGAAGTATACAGTGTTCCCCCGCGAATTCGCGGTTCGCGGACTCAATCATTCGCGGTCTGCTCCGACCGCCTCTTCCTGTAGTAAAGTCAGGCTACACCAATCAGGAGCTGCGTGTCAAAGCGGCTCCTGATTGGTGTAGCCCGACTTTACTACAGGAAGAGGCGGTCGGAGCAGACCGCGAGTGATTTTATTCATCCAGCTGCCCTCTCCTGCCTCCCCTGCCTTTTGACAGGTGAGAAACCGCATTTGTGGTTTTTCAAAATTCGAGGGGTTCCTGGAATGGAACCCCTGTGAATTTCGGGGGAGTACTGTACTGCATATTTGTTGCATTTATGTGTTACCACCTTTATATGGGACCCCTGAGGAAGACAGTGTTGATCGAAACACGGACTGTGTCGGGTCCCATCTAATATAATAAAACGGTAAGCCGTGCATGCGCACTTCCTATGCGTGCGTCCATTTTCCGTGAGCTGTAGCTAGGAAGTGCACATGTGCGGCTTACGGTCTGGCCTCACGTGAGGCAAGACAAGTGCGCATGCGCGCCCTTCCCTGCTCTACACCTGCGGAGCGGCGGCTGCCGCCTGCTAGCACCCTCTGTCCTCTCCGTCGCCTCCCGGCTCCAGCGGCATGACAGTTTTCAAAGAGGCGCAGGATTCTTTCTACGCGGAACCACCAGCCGTTAAAGCTCCTGGCGCTGACTCCTGACTCCAGCCTCCAACAGATGGCTACTTCCCATTGGATCCAGCCGCTGGCAGGTCTCGCGCGCAGCAGCCAATGGGTGCCAACCACGGGTGGGCCAGCACCAGAGGGGGAAATCAGGAAAGACGAGCATCAGAGGGTGGAGGAGAGGCAAGGTAGAAGAAGAAAATCGGAGAGGAGGAGAGAAGCAGAGAGAGAGAGGACAAAGAGGAGGGGATGGTGAAGGAGGAAGAGAACAGAAAAGAAAAGGAAAGCATAGGAGGAGCATTAGAGAGGGAGAGGAGAGGACAGTTTGCCAGCCTGAGAAACTCCCTAACCCCTTATGCTGCTGCACAGGGAAATGGGGAAAAATGACAGACAGACAGCGGGAGGGAGGGAGACAGAAAGAAAGAAAGACACAGGGGCAGGGAGAGGGACAGAAAGACAGACAGAGAAAGGGGGCCAGAGAGAGAGTCAGCGGGAGAAGGAAAGGGGGCTGCTTTGGGGGGAGGGGTGTGCTTGGGGCAAACAGCTTTGCTCTGGGGGGGAAGACAGAAGGGGCCATGGAGAGACAGGGAGAAGGATAGGGGGCTGCTTTGGGGGGAGGGGTGTGCTGGGGGGAGACAGAAGGGGCCATGGAGAGATAGGGAAAGGGGGTTGCTTTGGGGGGGAGATGTGCTGGGGACAGACAGCTTTGCTCTGGGGGGAAGACAGAAGAGGGCCATGGAGAGACATTTGGGGGAGAGGTGGGTGCTGGGGGCAGACAGCTGTGCTCGGGGGGGGGGGAGGGGGAGACAGAAGGATACAGACAGCGGCCAAGGAGAGAGAGAGAAAGAAACACAGACAGACAGACACATCTATTCTAGCACCCGTTAATGTAACAGGCTTAAAGACTAGTATTGCTATAAGTGGTTTATTTGTACACAACAATTTGTTTATTAGTTTATAATAAATTTTGCCTGCATCTTGTACACCTGTCTGCATCTTGTACACCTGGCTTATCGTTTTTGACCTGTTGTATCTTCTTTTTGTCTTTCGTCTAACTTATTATTGACATACGCACTGCGCCACATTCCTCGGTGCGTTATAGAATCGGGGCCTTTGGGCCTGCACAGAGTAGTGAGCGAGGCTTTGGTCACCTTGTTGGGCAAACTGGATGGACCGTAAGGCTCTTTTTCGGCCATCGTTTACTGTGATGCTGGGTTACAGTAACTGGCGGTACCACTTTCACAAAACTATACCCCCCCCCCCCTGAGATTTAAGCCCCGCAAATGTTGACTGCAGTATTTAAATTTATACCCAGGTATTCAGTGTTGGACTATACCAGGATATCAGTGCTGAACATTCAAGTAAAGGGCAGCCATATAACTTCTGTCTCTGTTTGAGCCCTTGGACCACCTCAGCATTACACGGATAGCGCCAAGGTGGTCAGACATTTATCTATTTAGCCCGTCCTCCCAATTAAGCCAGAACAAGTTACAAGAAAACACATGTGATCAGTTGACACAAAATAGGGCAAAAAAAACAAACGAACAACAACATAAAAGTATAAGAAACCCACAGCATAAAAAAAAGAAATAGTTAAGCGGTTTTTAGGTTTCATGAACTAAAATAAAATTTAGAAAGGGCATTTCATCTGGAATTTAAACATCCAAGTCAGAACATCTGATGCTCCGCAAGTTTGGAGAAACAGGCATTCATGAGCCATATTGTAGAAAACTAGATGTCCAAAATATCGAAGAGGCAACCCAGGAGCTCCTTCACCACAAAGATGCTCAGAAACATAACATAAGAATAGCCTTACTGGGTCAGACCAATGGTCCATCAAGCCCAGTAGCCCATTCTCACGGTGGCTAGTCCAGGTCACTAGTACCTGGCCAAAACCCAAAGAGCAGCACCATTCCATTATTTCAGAGTAAGTAAGATTCCGGAACCCCAAATAGTAGCAACGTTCCATATAGAATCTCAAAGAATAGCAAGATTCTAGAATCCCAAAGAGTAACACCATTCCATGCTACCGATCCAGGGCAAGCAGTGGCTTCCCCCATGTCTTTCTCAATAATAGACTATGGACTTTTCCTCCAGGAACTTGTCCAAACCTTTCTTAAAACCTACGCTATTTGCTCTTACCATTTATATGCTGGAACATAAATAGAAAAAACATAGACCCCTGTTTCTCCTAAAGCTATCACAGAGCCCAGTATCATGTGCCAGTTTTTTTTGGGGGGAGGGGGACACCAGCCACTGGGAGATGAAAGAGGCGACCTCCTCTAATCCCTCCGATGCAGTGTTACTCAATAGGAGCACTTTTGTGAAACCTGGATGGCCCGGGTAACAGGCCTAACTCCCTATGTCCATCTTTATGGACATAGAAGGTCATTCAGGTTCTGAAATAGGGAAGGAAGGTTTACGTTTTGGGCCCACCCAAAACACACCCAGACCATATCCTCTTACAATTTGAGATCCTCCGTGGGAAAACATGACTAAAGTCGCTAGATTTTAGTCATGTTCTCCCATAGGTGGTCACATTTGAATATTCTTCAGTTTTAAACATCCCCATCTCGGCTTTGTAGAACCAGAACTTAGATGTTTGTGAATGATCGATGTCTAAGCGCTGGTTGATGGCATTTCTAAAATAAACACCAATGAGTATCTCAATAAGCAGGTTCATGATATGTTCAATATTTGCCTCATAAGGCTGGGGATTATTTGTACATTTTGTCTGGTCAGGACCTAAGCTAGATACCTCTGCATCCAAAACCACCCTGAAATTCTTTGCATGGTGATTCCTGTCACTAATTCAAGTTCTGCGGCTCATTTGTAATCATTTTTTTTTTCTATTTCCAGCTAGTAAGTGAGCAGCAGGAAAGCAGACCTCTCCTGAGCCCCTCCATTGATGATTTTCTGTGTGACACCAAATCAGAAGCAAAAGCGAAGCCGGTAACATCAAACACAGCAGGTACTTCATTTCCAGGTTTATTATTTCTGAAGAAAACGGATTTTATACACAGATCAGGCATCTGTCACTTGTCATTTATGTTTTAGACACCTTCCAGTTCTCATTTCCTCTTTCCAGACTGAAGAGAGAGAAGCTTTTACAATCATTTTTGTCTGTCGACACCGCTGCCCTGAATTAATGGCTCATGCATATTCATTGCCCATATTTAATGCATATTCATTGGGGAAATCCTGAAAACCTAACTAGGTCGCAGCCCTCGAGGACCCGGGTTGCCCTCCTCTGATACAGATAATGCTTCATAAAATCTGGATTTTCCCCCATCAGCAGACCTTAGATAAAAGTGAAAGGTCACTTGGACACACAAGGTCAGAGGCGTGAAGAAAGTACAAGAAGTTTATTACAGCATACTGGACTCTAGTTCAGTGAACAGCCTGCATACTAGAGTGTTAGAAATCAGGAAATGCACGGACTTTTATGCTCTTTTCACTAAACATATGCTAATACATGCAAAAACTACAACTTCTCATTTGTTACTTCTATAACTTTTCTACAATTATTATTGGTCCTAAGCCAGCACTTATGATAGGTTCAGGGCTACAACTATAGTCCTATAGGAAACTAGCTCATTTCTCTGCTTATCTAAATCTTACAGTTCTAAATGTTACATGTACAGGAGGGCAGGGTACATCATGGCTCAATCTCTTATCTATTTAGCTTACAATGTGGTAAGGCAGGGACATACATTTTAGGCAGATGAGGTCAGTAGATTGTACACTGTTTTCAGCTATGTAGGCCAGAGCAATATTTTAAACAACAGTTAACCATTTCATGACCTTACATTAGCACTGAATACTGGGCCAGAATGTTTCAGAAAATTGGAATTGGCAGGAGTCCAATAGGTAATTCTGGTTATCACCTTATAACTATTGCTGCTACTAAAAGTGATACACAGTATGTGGCATCTGGGGCCGATCATTTTTTTAACAACTCCCCCCCCCCACACACACACACATATAAAAAGGGATCGGAGGAGCACCCCCTAGGAGCTCCACCCAGGGAGGGACTGCCCCCTCCTGCCCCCTCCCCTTGGATAAGGTGACCAGATTTTCCCGAAGGAAAATCCAGACGCATGGCCACGCTCTTCCTCTGATGTCATTTCCTAGGCATGGGTCCAGGAAGTGACATCAGAGGAAGAGCCGACGCTAATGCGACAGAAGCTTGGGGGCTGCTGCCTGTGCCAGGAATGTTACAGAGGGATGGGGGAAGGGAAGCGGCACATGTGTGGCAGGAGGGGGCGCCACCAATCCGGGTGCTTCTCACCCTCACTACGCCGCTGCTCATCCTTGTCAGTTCTAGCACTTTGGGCTTTTTTTTTTTTTTTTTTTAACTTTTGTAATGAAATGTTGGGATCATGTGCCACACTGCAAGTGATTGGCAGTCAGGAAGTGCAAACTGAATCAGAGGAGCACAGGAAGTGCAGAGGATTAGGCTGAGACAGACAGAAGGATCCTGCAGCTTCAATCTGCATCACTATGGGATACTTCTCCGAGGCTATAGTTAGCTGCTTGCAGATGCTTGTTTCACTTGGCCTGGAGTCCCTTTTCCAGAAACAAAATTAATTCCTTATATACTGAGACTCCAGGCCTTTTTTTTTTTTTTTTTGTCAGAACCGAGCAGGATAATCTTTGGAAGATCTGCAGTCGTGTCGCCTCAGGCTTTGCTTTTGTTAGCTACCTATGATTGGGCTTTGGAGACGTGGGTGGAAAGCTCCCACCCTCAGGAAAATGTTTCTGAGGTCTGTCAGGGTTTCATAGAGTTTCTACGGATGAAAAATTGCCGTTCAGGAGGACAAACTGTGCTGCATCTTTTGCCTGAGACTTTAAGCTGGAAGCTTTGTGCAGACTGATGATTCATAGGCATATTCAAAAGTGAAGGAGGCTTTTCTATGAAGCAGGTGGTGAGGAGGGGCCTAGTGGTATAGCCGCTGCCTCAAATCCCAGTGCTGCGCCATTGCTCTGGGTCCAAACTAAGTACTTGTATATGTATATGTGAACCACTTTGAAAGTTATACCACAAAAAGGCAGTATACAAGTTCCATTCCCTTATCCCACTTTATGCAAACTGTGTCAAAAATGTCTCCTTGAATTTCTATTTACAGCATATGGACTGCTTTAAGATAAGTGTCTCCTAATTTCTAAAAAAAAAAACACAAAAACTTTTTTTAAGGTCTCTGCTTTAAATTATCAAATGAATCCATGATGAACAAAATCTAGTCTATTTCTCTTTGAAGAGTTTGAAATCTGTGACTCAGTGATTCATCTAACTCGCCTCCAAGGGTCCTAGAATTAATTTGCATTACCCTGTATTATAGGATTGGTTGGATAGCTCTTTGGAATTTTATGATATAGAAGAATTTTAAAAAACCAAAACACAACCATTCAGGCCAATTCCAGAAGTTCTCAGTTCTGCCTCTGGAGATTTACACTGATATTATGGTTCAAAACTGATCCTTCGTATTCCCATGGCCAGTCTGGTTTTCAGGAGAGCCCCAATGAGTCTGCAAAAATGGCTGGAACTAAAAACATGATTGTATGTCTCTGCAATTCACATATGTTTTTAATTTTCCAATTGTTATATAATGTTAAAGATTTTTGGCCCCCCAGATCCCTAAGCAGGTAACAACATCTTCAAATCTACAATCTTACATGAAATAATATATCTAGAAAAGAACAATCAGTGATTACAAATTTTATTGTACAAAAGTGCTTTCGGCTTCATTCTAAATTCCATGTGGTCGAAATTAGACAAATGTTCAAAGCAAAGAATTATTCACATTTTAATTTTTCAATCTGGAGAACAAGACCTGAGTCTTAAAGTAAATTAAACCTTAAGTTTATATACCGCATCCTCTCCATAAAGACAGAGCTCGGCACGGTTTATAGGAACTTTAAAATAAGGAAGGGAAAACATAATCAGAATTAGTGATTATAAAGAGGGTAGAGAGATTTACATTTTTGAGAATTACCAACTTTTCAGATGCTTACGGAATAATTTGAGGGAGCCCAGATTCCGCAGCAGGGCAGAAAGGTTATTCCAAAGCTCAGTGAATTTGAAGAAGAGACTTCCCCAATTTTCCCGGATAGATGATGCCTTTTAACGAGGGGAAAGATAGTTTAAGTTTTTGGGTGGATCTGGTAGTGTCAGGTCTTGAAGAATTCCAAGATAGTGGAATTAGGGGAGGAAGAGTGCCATGTAGGATCTTGAATGTTAGGCAGGCACATTTAAAGTGCACCCTAGAAATTACCGGAAGCCAGTGAAGTTTTGACAGAAGCAGAGAGACATGATCAAATTTACTTTTTGCGAAAATCAACCTAGCCGCACTGTTCTGGATCCGCTGAAGTCTTTGAAGACTTTTCTTGGTTAGACTTAGATAGATGGAGTTACAGTAGATTGTACAAGGACATCAAAATATTGTTGGTGAAAGCAGGATCTCACTTTTCTCAACGTGTGAAGACTAAAGAAACATTCTTTTACCAGAGAGTTCAGATGGTCATTCAAAGAAAGTGTAGAGTCAATAATGATGCCCAAAACTTTGCTTGAGAATTCAATCTGCAGTGTGGGGCCAGAAGGTAATGAAATGAGCATGGGTAGCTGATATAATTTGGGGCCAAGCCAGAGAAGTTTTGTTTTGGACAGGCATAGCTTCAGTCATTTCTCATTAACACCTCTTTTTTTTTAACTTTTTATCAAAAATGTAATATCTTGAAGCTTAGAACGCTTATCTAAGATTCCATTGTCCAAAGGAGGCCTGTTCTCTTTACAGGCTTCATCAGGGGTAATGCATTTCAGTATTTGTGTTCTATAAACATTCTGGGGACCCCCCCCCCCCCAACAAAATCAGTCAATATAGGAGTCAATAAATCAGTCAATAAATCTTCTTATAAAAATCATTAACATCAACACAAGCACTTACAATCTACATACCTTCTTCCATCTTCAGCTTATCCAAACATGGTACCCTCTTTGGAGAACCTTTTACAAAGCTGCAGCACATCTGGACCCCATATTTGGACACTTTATCACCACGGAGTCGAAGCCATGTTTTGAATAATTTGCAATGGTACTCTGTCTTACCGGCTTGATATCTTTCTGCTGCCTGTGCATGGTGGTTTATCTTATTCGCTGGGATCGGGGTTTGGGGAGGGGTTTTTTTTTTTCTTGGGGGGGGGTTCTGTGGGGTTGGGAAGGAATGGTTTGTGACCGTGGAGGACATCGGAGCACAGTCCTTCACGGAGTATGTATTGTTTGTATAATATGGGAATCTGCTGGTGGTGTTGTTGATGTATTCTTGGTTTAATAAAAACGATTTCACATAATAAGAAAGTGGCCTTAATGCGCCCTTACGTGGGTCTTTCCTGCTCGCTAAGGCTATTTTTACCGTAGCCAGAAAGGCCCCGATTTCTATGAAAAGTGGCTACCATGATGAGCGTCAGAGCAGTATCGAAGCATTAAGCGCCCTGGACCACGATAGAAACCTCTACAATGGCTTAGTAAAAGAGGTCCTTCATTTTTTTAATTGGTTCAGTTAGCTAATAATATGATTCTTTAATATGAAGGACAAACTTTGCCCCTTAGACATATGGACTGAATCCAATAATGCTGTATATTGACTGGATATTGGCAACGTGGAGGATGTATTCATTGCAATATCATGATGGAAGGAATTCAGATTTCTATCCCAGGAAAAAAAGTTATTACTCTGAAAAAATATTCCACATGCCAATCCAAATTTGTGGTTTAGTTTTTGATATGCCTGTGTTCTCTTTTATATATTGGGCATACGTCTTGTGCATTAAAAATCCAAATATCTGAGCATAAATATACGTAATATTGGAAATAGAGGTCTGCACGGGAACGGGGATCGCGGGAATCCCGTGGGTTCCGCGGGGGTCTCGTGGGAATCCCCCCCTAACTCACGGGACTCCCACGGGGACTCCTCTCTGGCCCACGGGACTCCCACGGGGACGCCCCCTCTAGCCCACGGGACTCCCACGGGGATGGAAGGCTTTGGAAGCAGGGTTCGTCCATATAATATAATGGACACGTCACCCTTAGTAAAAGAGGGGGTTTATAAGTTAATTACCTGAACAGAAAACAAAAAAAAAGGGTTCCACCAAAGAGATTCCACAAGGAAAACAGCAGCGCAAACACAAAAGAAACTGTGGAATTGATGATCCTGTCAGAAGTAATTGCTGCTTTTTATGGGGACGGGCGGGGATGGAGGTAATTCCTTGTGGGGATGGGTTGGGACGGAGAGGATCCTGACGGGGACGGGTGGGGACGGAGAGGATCCTGGTGGGGACGGAGAGGATCCTGGTGGGGACGGGTGGGGACGGAGAGGATCCTGGTGGGGACGGAGAGGATCCTGACGGGGACGGGTGGGGACGGAGAGGATCCTGGTGGGGACGGAGAGGATCCTGGCGGGGACAGGCGGGTATGGGTGGGATTTCTGTCCCCGCGCAACTCTCTAATTGGTAATGGAAGGGCAATAGATCTCCTTGTGATACATTGTATGGAGAATCATAAATCAAGAACTTGAAATGTACTATTTTAGACTCGATTGGTTGCTCTACCACATCAGGGTGATCTGGAGAGAAGATTCTGGCAAATGGAACAGCAATTTATTTTTTTCTTTTCAGACAATTTGACCTAAAGGGCTTAATGCTAGATGGAAAAGCATTTTTTTTTTTTTTTTAATAACATAGGGGGTCTTTTACTAAAGATTAGATATAAAGTAGAGAATCACGCGGTGGTTATTACCCGCGGCTAGCAGCAAGTAGCCACGGGTAACCCACTGAAACGGGGAAAGAAAAAATAGTGGTCGCTGCGGGGACGTGGACAAGGCCATTCACTGCCCCGTGGAGCGGTGAATGGTCTTGTCTCCACAGTGAGGCAATCAAGGATCGCGCGGTGCAGCAGCCCCCACCTGCCCGATCGCAGCATTCCGCCATCTCCCTCCCTCCACCTCACCTTAGATGCAGAGTTTGCCGGCTTTCTTTGTCGCCCAGCTGCACGCATTCATTGTGGCAGGCCCATTGTGGATATCCTGAAAACCTGGCCTGCCAGTAGATCTCGAGGACCGGAATTGGGCAGCCCTGGCCCAGATGTTCCACAGTCAAAAACCGGAAGTCCAAAGCACTAAAGAACAGATTGTGGAATACGATGATCTTGATGAGGCGTTTATTATGACGAGTCAGATAAAAGTTCAAATCCAAAATAAAATAATCTCCACTTCACGAGTAACTGACGTGTAGTGTGATACGGACCCTACACGGTCCACGTTTCGGCAAAAAGCCTTCTTCAGGGGTCCAGGTCAGTATTCATTCAATAATATAAAAATAAATATAGATAAAACCTTGTCCATGAAGACGCTAAAATGAAATATAAGAACATGAGAACTGCCATCTCCGGATTAGACCTTCGGTCCATCAAGTCCGGCAATCTGCACACGCGGAGGCCCAGCCAGGTGTACACCTGGCATAATTTTAGTCACCCATATCCCTCTATGCCTCTCGTAAGGAGATGTGCATCTAGTTTGCTTTTAAATCCTAGAACGGTGGATTCCACAATAACTTCCTCTGGGAGGGCATTCCAGGTGTCCACCACTCGTTGCGTAAAGCAGAACTTCCTGATATTTGTCCTGGACTTAGCTTCAGTCCATGTCCTCTTGTCCGTGTCACACTGGACATTGTAAATAATTTTTTTCCTGCTCTATTTTGTCGATTCCTTTCAGTATTTTGAAGGTCTCGATTATATCCCCTCGCAGTCTCCTTTTCTCAAGGGAAAACAATCTCAGTCTCTTAAGTCGTTCCTCGTATTCCAAGTTCTCTATACCTTTTACTAGCTTTGTTGCTCATCTCTGCACCCTTTCCAGCAATTTTATATCCTTCCTTAGGTTGGGAGACCAATGTTGGACACAGTATTCCAAGTGTGGTCTGACCATTGCTCTATAAAGCAGCATTATAACTTTCTCCGATCTACTCGTGATTCCCTTCTTTATCATGGCTAACATTCTTTTCGCTTTCATTGCCGCCGCCACACATTGTGCTGACTTCTGCACACTACATGTCAGTAATTCATGAGGTGGAGATGGGCAGACTAGATGTGGATGGGCAGACTAGATGGGCCATTTAGTCTTTATCTGCCGTCATATTTCTTTGTTTCTATAACCATAAAGCTCTATGACCTCACAATGCAGGTGTAAAGAGCCTTAGCCTATAGGAAGAGGAGATGCAAATGTTAAGAGCCTTAGCCAATAGGGAGAGGAGGAGATAGTGGATGCTGTGGATGGGCCATTTGGCCTTTATCTGCTGTCATGTTTCTATAATTATAAAGCTCTATGACATCACAATGCAGGTGCACAGAGCCTTAGCCTATAGGAAGAGGAGATGCAAATGTTAAGAGCTTTAGCAAATAGGGAGAGGAGGAGATAGTGGATGCTGTGGATGGGCCTTTATCTGCCATCATGTTTCTGTTTATTTTGGATTTGTACTTTTATCTGACTCGTTATAATGAACGCCTCATCAAGCTCATTGTAGTCCACAGTCTGTTATTCTTTTATGCTTATGACTACCTACCTGCAAGTCAAAAATAAATACGGGGAGGGGGAGGGGGGAAGAGTATTTTAAATCCAGTAATACTAAAAAAAAAAAAAAAAAAGAAACAGCAATAAATAACAGTTTTTGACTTTTTTGTTATGCAATTTCCGTCAGGGGACAGCCTGGAGTACGTGATGACAAATTGAAAAATGAGACATAAATGTAATTAATATTAAACTTAAAACAACATAGTATTTGAACTGAGCTTTATATAATGTTTTGCGTGCCCTACTTAGCACTTTTTGCATAGCACTGACAAATTTAGTGCTGACTTAACTGCTGAGCATCACATGTGCTTGCGTAGGTATTCCCTGATAATTCAGGTCTCACTGGCATTTTCAGCAACTAAGCATATTTATTCCCCCTATTACAAAAAAAATGATTTTTTTGTATTTATAAAAATGCTGCTAGTCTAGATCTGTCCTACATAGAAACATGACGGCAGATAAAGACTAAATGGCCCATCCAGTCTGCCCATCCACAGCATTCACTATCTCCTCCTCTCCCTATTGGCTAAGGCTCTTAACATTTGCAACTCCTCTTCCTATAGGCTAAGGCTCTTTACACCTGCATTGTGAGGTCATAGAGCTTTATGATTATAGAAACATAGAAACATGATGGCAGATAAAGGCCAAATGGCCCATCCACAGCATCCACTATCTCCTCCTCTCCCTATTAGCTAAGGCTCTTAACATTTGCATCTCCTCTTCTTATAGGCTAAGGCTCTTTACACCTGCATTGTGAAGTCATAGACCTTTATGGTTATAGGAACAAAGAAACATGACAACAGATAAAGTCTAAATGGCCCATCCAGTCTGCCCATTCGCAGCATCCACTATCCCCTCCTTTCAGTAAGAGATCCCATGTGCTTGCCCCCGCTTTTTTGAATTCAGACACAGACTTTGCCTCCTGCCCAACGCAGATGCCCTCCTGCCCGACGAGAACAGGCAGCCGTGGGGCGCTAGGGCGGGACCAGGGTGTAATGGGGCGGGGATGGGTGGGCCTGGGGGTGGGTCTAGGAGGGGGGGGTCTGGATTTTCCATTTGGAAAATCTGGTAACCCCACATGGAAGGGGCATGGGCAGGCAGATGGTAAATTCTCTTGTGCCCAGAGCTAAGCGCCAGAGACTAGATTCTATAAATGGCATCTTAAAAAACTGGCACCGGTAGGCACCGTTTCTAGAATAACACTTGGCAACAGGAATCGCGCCTAATTTTAGGCACATTTACTTCAACTGAAACATGGTATAAATCCTCGTGGCTAAATTAGGTGCAGATCCCCCTTATTCTGTAAACACACACATGAGGTTGTGGGTTCAAATCCCTCACTGCTCCTTGTAACCCTGGGCAAGTCACTTAATCCCTACATTGCCCCAGGTACACTAGATAGAGTTTCAGCCCACCGGGACAGATGATAAAGTACCTGAATGTGAAACCACTTAGGATATAAGTGGTATATAAATAATAAATGAATTGTAGGCAGTGGCGTAGCAGAGGTAGGAGGCACCTGGGGGGTGGTGCCTCTTTGCTCCCTCGCTCCTTCCCCATCCCCCACACCACACTCGTGCCCTTCTTTCCCCCCTGTACCTTTTTAAATCTTCACCAGCGCCAGCAGCTTCTCCAGCCTGCTGTTCACGCTGGCATTGTTTTTCCTTCTGATGTCACTTCCTGGCTCCGTAGCCAGGAAGTGATTTCAGAGTGGAGCCTAGGCCGGCGCAAGCAGCAGTCCAGGGAAGTTGCTCGTGCTGGCAACGATTTAAAGAGGTACTACGGGAGGGGGCGGGTGTAGCATGGAGGGGGCAGAGAAGTGCCAGCACCCCCACCAAGGCAGTGCTTAGGGCGGTCCATCCCCCCTGACCCCTCTTTCTATGCCACTGATATAGGAAGCGCCCCCCCCCCCCATTTTTGGAAAATGTACAAGCAGATCTCATGCCTAAAAAATAAGTATGTCAATTTTAATTAATTCCAATTAGAACATGCCACAGCCTTTTCCCCCTCTGAGGGGTGGGAGAGCAGCAGGGCCTTGAGGACGTGAATGATTCAAAGACCATATCTGTATTTTTGTTTTCAGTTCTTCCAGGTGCCATGGCACCCTCTTGCCCCCCCCCCCCCATCCCCTCATACTACAACACTGATTCAACCCCCCCACACCCCCACCCCCATTTTATGTCAATTCTTTTCTCTGTTGGGTCGGCTTCAGGGTCACCCATCTCTCCTTGTCCCTGCTGAAAAGAAAGAAAAGAGAGAGTAATAGCAGAAGCAGAGATGCTAAGTTTAATTCCAGGATGGAAATTTTGGGGCAGCCCTGGATTTCTAATCACCCCTTCAAGGCTCATTATGGGACTTGCAGCAATGTTTTCAGTGGGCATGATCAGGTGCTACAAATCCCACACTGCTTTGGGATGTAAGAAGAGAATGACACGGGGAACAAATTATTCTCCATCCCAGCAGGAACTCATTTTCCAGTCCCGTCCCAGCAAATTCTTTTGCTGTCCCTGCCCCGTTCCTGCAAGCTCCATCCTCATCTGCACAAACCTAAAACACTTTAAAATCCTGAGTAGCAACATTCTGGAGCTCAGATTGTGATGTCATAATGCCTCATTCCACCAATGCATGAGCTCATCTGCACAAGCCTCAAACACTTTCAAATCATAAGTAGCAACATTCTACAGCTCAAATTGTGATGTCATAATGCCTCATTCCACCAATGCCTAAGCTCCGTCCTCATCTGCACAAGCCACAAACACTTTAAAATCCTAAGTAGCAACATTCTGGAGCTCAGATTGTGATGTCATAATGCCTCATTCCACCAATGCCTAAGCTCCGTCCTCATCTGCACAAGCCTCAAACACTTTAAAATCCTAAGTAGCAACATTCTAAAGTTCAGATTGTGATGTCATAATGCCTCATTCCACCAATGCCTAAGCTCCGTCCTTATCTGCACAAGCCACAAACACTTTAAAATCATAAGTATTCAAGGCTTGTGCAGTTAAGGCTTACAGGAATGGGACAGGGACAGGGACAGCACTAAAACTTGTGGGGACGGGACAGGGAAATTGAATTCCTATGGGGACGGTGAAATATTTGTCCCCATGTCATTCTCTAGATGTAAGTTCAAAACCAGGACTGGCCAAAAATTTCCAGTCTGGAGCTGCATAATTTGGCATAAGAGGGGCTAGAGCAAAAACACCCTGCCACTCTGACTTTGGACTCTGAAAAGAAGTGCTGGCACTGTTCCCTCAGAAATGATGGCCTGCACTTGTCCATTTTGAAGTGTTGACGTGAACCAAATCAGGAAGTGCGGTGCTGCTTTGTGACCCTGTGTCAAGGACTGTTTTCATTCCGTGCTATTAAGCCTGCTTTAAATTTTAGATCAGGCTATTTCAGGATGTGCAAGATCTGCATTTGCTCTCGTGAAAAAAACATTCATCACTCCGCACTCCAGGAATTAAAGATTCCATCAACTAACTGTATTCAAGGTATTAATAATGCACAAGAAGGCAATCTTGAGGAGGGGCCAAGATGGCGGCATCGACCAGACGCTGAGATCGTGCTCTCTCTGCTTTGGGAGAATTACTCGCAAGGAAAAATGCCCCATAAGAGGAAAGGGACGCCAGCTTCCTCGACGCCAATGCTCCTACCCCGTCAGCAGACGATTGAGCAATTGATACCTGGTATCTGCATCCAGCGGGGCGAAATTCCGGCAGTGGGAGAGAGTAGAGAAGGCTCCAGCCCACACGGAAACGAGATCTCACTCTCGCCCCCCCTTCACCGAACCACCTCCCTGTCCGGCTGACTCTTCTGCTTTGGCAGTAGGAACAGAAAGTGCTGCCGAAGTTGCACACGGAGTTCTTAGAGGGGAAGCGCCCAGAGCAGATGAGCTTCTGCCGATGGCGACCAGCGTTGGGGAGTTTATTCCCTCCAGGGAGGTGACACTAACAGCGATTTGGGGACTGTTACAGAAAATGGACTCTGAGGCAACGAAGACTTCTACAAAGGTACAAATGTTGGCTAGTAAGATGGACGAATTAACCAAGGCACTGGAACAGTCAAATACTGAAGCTAAAAATATTTTCACGGAAGTAAAATCAGAAGTGAAATCCCTTGTGGACTTTAAAAATGCTGCAATTAAAGATTCAGCGACTTTACACCGTAAACTTTAATAGAAGGCTGAATGTTAGGATTTTGAATTTCCCCAAAGTACCTGGGATATTAGCCTATGATATGTTTAAGAAATATTTAGTAGAAATTTTAAAGTATTCCACGGACAATATTCCTCCTTTAAACAAAGTCTATTATTTACCTTCTTCACCAAAAAACCGGGAAGCAATGGGGGTTGGAGAACAGACTCCACAATTGGACTTAAATAATATTTCAGCCATATTAGAGGAATCTATTACAGCTATGACTCAGAGAATGACACTTCTGGCTTCATTTATTTTCCATCAACCAACGAATAGAGGACAGGTAATAACAAGGGTTCTTGCTATTCTATACCGCTCTCAGAAACCTGTGATATTCAGGACACTTAAGTATCCAGACATGACTGGTACAGGTATAAAGTATCTTTCATCGAGCCGGTATTTTCATGTGCAAAACTACAAATGTGCAAAAAGCTATGATAAAGTGCTACGTGAAATAAATATTATTAAAAAATTAGCACTTAGCTTTTATATGTACTTGATTTGTAGTGGATCATTGTAGTAAACATTTCTATGTGTCAGCTCAAACAAAGTTGCACATTCATAAATACAAGACCCCCGATGAAGCCCTTGACTGTGGCGAAACGGGTCCCGTAGGGCGTTTAGCCAATTTCTGTTTACTACAATGATCCACTACAAATCAAGTACATATAAAAGCTAAGTGCTAATTTTTTAATAATATTTATTTCACGTAGCACTTTATCATAGCTTTTTGCACATTTGTAGTTTTGCACATGAAAATACCGGCTCGATGAAAGATACTTTATACCTGTACCAGTCATGTCTGGATACTTAAGTGTCCTGAATATCACAGGTTTCTGAGAGCGGTATAGAATAGCAAGAACCCTTGTTATTACCTGTCCTCTATTCGTTGGTTGATTGATTTTGATTCTTGAAGAGGACTTAGTCCATTGTTTGTGGTTAAGTTCATTTATTTTCCAACAGGACATTGACTCTTTTATGAAACTTTACTTTCGTGTTTCTAGAGAATTGTTCTACGGTAAAAAGATATGGGTGTTCCTGGATGAGCAATGCGACAAGATACCAGGGCTTTGGGTGCGTCCTTTTTGCTCGCCTATCCCTGTAAATGCATTGTGAAATATGCTCAAGTTAAGTATGTCTTCTTTCAACCAAAGCAGTTAAGATCTTTTTTTGGAACTGAAGAAAATCACTGCTGGTGTTTAGGTGATTAATGGACTTTAGAATGCAGAGTGTTATGTTAGGCCTTTCAAGGTACTTTTGATTCTTTGTTATGATTGATTAGCTTCTCAATTACTTGCTTAACCCCTCCTTCATAGCTTTTTGTGGTCTAAGAAAGCATACCCGTATTTCTTTTTCTTTTATTTTTGTAAAATGTGATTTTGAACTTTTGAACATTTGAACAATTATTCCTGCTGTATTTTCCTAAGCAAGATGTATTTTCTTGTAAAGATATAAAACTAATAAATAATAAATACAAAAAAGAAGGCAATCTTTTCCCTGGCAAATTCTACAACCAGTGCTTGTAATCTAAGATTTCAAGAGATTAGACTCAGGAGCAATGGCAGGAAAACTCTTCATTCAAAGGGTGACAAGTGTGTGGAGCGCCCTCTCTGGTGGGGAAGGCTAAAATGAACCGGTTGAGTATTCAGTCTGAGTATGCCGTAGGCAGTGGCTTACCTGGCTAAAGGCCCACTTTTTTGAAACTGCTTTCGAGTCTTAATTCCCACTCACTGCTGTCAGACACCTAGACCCACTATAATTTCCCCAACCCTGAAATGTCCTATCTAAATTAGATTGTAAGATCTTCTGAGCAGGGACTGTCTATTGTGTGTTAGAATGTACAGCGCTATAGAAATAATAAATAGTAGTTCGTTGCCACTTGGGGTGGAGCACCCCCTCCTCCAGGCAGAAAGGGGGTACATGGAGCAGTCAAGGGGCTGCAGTCTGCGTGCATTCGGTATCAGCTCTGCTGGTCCTGTGCCCTGGAACAGAAAGTTGATGTCAGAAGGGGTGGAGCAGGAACAGGAAGATGATGTCAGAGGGGTGGGGCAGGGGGGGACAGTGGAACCAAAGGCTGCCTATGTGTGGACTGCAGCCCCATGGTTTCTCTGTGTACCCCCTTACTGTCTGTACCCGGTGAGCACCACACCCACCACCCCACCCTTGGTACGCCACTAACCTCAGGGATCGGTTCTTGGGCCTGGTTCTTTTTAACATTTTTGTAAGGTTTGTCTATTTGTGAATGATATTAACATCTTCAATAGAGCAGACACCCTGGACCGTATGGATAACATAGGAGGGATCTAGCAAAGCTCGATGAAAGATCTAGAATTTGGCAGCTAAGTCTTGCTGTTAAAAAAAAAAATAGAGCCTCACGTATTCGGGCTGCAAATACCAAAGGGGAACAGTAAGGGTGAAGTAGTTCTGTGCATGAAAAAAAAAAGATGATCGTATCTGATGATCTTAAGATGGCATTCGTAAACCGGTAGAAAAACCAACAGCAAAAGTCTGAAGGCCGTTTGGGTGCATAGAAAGAAGAATGGCCAGCGGGAAAAAGGAGATGATAGCACCCTCTGCCTAACTCTGATCAGGCTTCTTATGGTGAACTGGAGACTGTACCTGCAACAAGATATAAATTTATTATTTATTTATTTCGATTTTTATCCTCCCAGTAGCTCAGAACGGCCTACAATCAAACATTCAAAGTGGAGTATATTTGGACAATACAAAGATTATACAGTAGGTTAAGTACAAGGATTATACATCAATTTAAGTACAGGTTCAGAATGGAGAAGGGAGGGTAGAAGGAAGGGGGAGTTTAAGGGTAGATTGCAGCTGTAATTTTAGTGTGAAGAGGAGGGTCTTTACTGCTTTCCGGAAGGTCATCAATGAGTTCTGTGATCTGATTTGCGGGGGGGAGTTGGTTTCAGAGTTGGGGGATGAAGTGGCTGTAGGAGCGTTTGCGGGCGGTTTCTGACAGGAGAGACCTTCCTGGGGGGGATGCTTAGGCGTTTCTCCATTTCCGAGCGGAGGGAGCGGTTGGGGGTGTACAGGGTCAGTTTGGATTCTACGTAGGATGGCGTGGTGGTGTTCGTTTCCGAGGGTGATTACTAAAGTGGTCAGTGGTCTTCATCATAAAATGGGGACAGGCTTGAAGATCTCAGTATGTATTCAGAGAGGAAGATAGGATAGAAACATTTAATACCTCCAAGGCATAAATTCACAGGAGGCAGGCCGGTTTCAATGTAAACAAAGCTCTGGAATGAGGTGAATGGAGAGATTCTGGATCAATCTACAGAAATACTTCTTTATGGAAAGGATTGCGTGACGCAGCCGTGCACTGGAGGTGGTAGAGATGAGGACGGCGTCTGAATTCAAGAAAGCATTAGATAAGCACGGGGGATCTCTAAACATAGAAAAAGTTAAAGACCAATGGCCTAATTCGTCTGCCTAACCATGCCATCTACTACGGTAACTCCTCCTCTCCCTCAGAGATCCAATGGACTTGTCCCAAGCTTTCTTGAATTCCAATTTACTTTTATGTCTCCACCATCTCCTCCAGGAGGCCATTCCTAGGGTTACCAGATTTCCAGGAACAAAAATCCGGACATCTCATTATATATTCACTAGGGATGTCTTGAAAACATTAACTGGAAGCGATATAAATTCTGCCCAAGCAGGGGAGCCAAAAAAAGAACCCATGGGGAAAAAACACCCCTGGCATAGCTAGATGCATTAAAGTCAGCGATCATCGCTAAGCCAGTTTTGACTGCTTTAGCGACAATCACACTTGCCAACCCGATGCACAAAACAGCTTACTGCGTGTTTTTTCCCCTCAATCACCCATTTTACTGTCCGGCCGTGCAAATTAACTATTTAATATTAAAACGCCATGCAAACTAGCTGAAGCGACCGATGCACTAACATTGCTTGGCGATGCACAAAAAAAGCGATGGGTTTTTGCGATCTAAAAAAATGACTGGTCACGACCAGTCACTTGCCTGCCTTATAGTTCAGCCCATTTTTTTTAAAATAATGGGCACAGATGCTGTGTGTGTTACACATACGAAGGAATGTGTCTCAGAACACCACTCAAGGGATCACAGGCTTTCAGCCTGATTTTCAGTGGTAATGGTTATTTTTCAATGACCAAACCTTCATTTTATTATCTACTCTTACAGAGTTAAATTAATCATATTCTATCTAATAATAATAATAACTTTATTTTTGTATACCGCAATACCACAAAACAGTTCAGAGCGGTTTACAGGAGAAGAGACTGTACATATACAGCGAAGTTATAGAGTATCAGAAAACAGTTCAAAGTAGTTTACAGGAGATAAGAACTGTATTTATGCAATGAAGGTACAGAGAATTAGTTATCAAGTGTATGGTATAAACCAGTGGCCATTACAAAATGATCCAATAACTGTTGCAAGGGGAGGTGCAGAAAGGGGAAAGGAACTTCCTCTCTGAATGTTTCAAAATCAAACTAATTTATAATTTAGTTTTTAAATACCTGTATTTATAAATATTTTTTTCTTTTTCTAAAAAGTTTTAGTTTTTGTAAAAAAAACTTAATACCAACATCAATTTTCTGCCGGGAGACCAATACCTATTTAGCGTCAGAGGGTGCCATAATCATATTATTGAATTCTGAGGCACTATGCTTTACTCACAGTACTAGTGTTAGTAAGCACAGAGAATTAATTTTCTACTTATCTTGCCATTCGCTTGATAACTTATGCTGGTCCAAACTGCATACTGATAGTTGACAAATTATGCAAACCGATGGGTCCTGTTTTGCCACTGGCCGCGGCATCTTCAGGGTTTTTATTACTGTCGGATGTTTTCCAGCATATAGGCTCAAGACATACAAGCTTGGCGAGATAAGAAGAAAATTCTCTGTGCTTACTAATAGCAGTACTTTGAGTAAATGGGCACAACTACTGACCCTCAAGCCTTGCATTGAAGAATGCTGGTGTAGAAGGACTGAGGTTGAGATAGACACTAAAGAATGACAGTCTCTGGTATCCAGAGCAGATATTGTGATGTCATAATGCCTTATTCCACCAATGCCTAAGAGCCAACCTCATCAGTGATGTCACAATGGCTTTATTATCCTATGATTGGGCACAGCCACTGACCTTCAAGCCTTGCATTGAAGAATGCTGGTGTATAAGGACTGAGGTTGAGAGAGACACTAAAGAATGACACGGGATGGTTTCCCGTGGTTATTCGTGGTACAGGACTGGTGATGAATTTTGTTACCATGTTATTCTCTATGCCAGATGTCAGCCCTGCATTCAATTACTTCCAGATCAACTAAACAAGTGTTAAGCCCGTGCTTAAAACATCATAACAGCTAAGAAGCTAGAAGTTAAGCTTAGTTATGCTGTCCTTTCTCACCTGATTGAACTTTTGACATCTTATGCTTCTGACAGTATTATCCACTGGTTTGGATCTCCTGGACCTGAGTGAACCGGTCGCACCATCCCACAGCAAAGCCAAGAAGTCGGAAGCTGCGTCCAGAGCGGAGGGCTCAAAGGGCCCGTCCCACAAGAAGAAGACCGACAGTCCTGACCTCATTCAAGTAGAAGCTGAGAAACGTGGCACATCGTCATTGGATTTAAGTAAGAGAGAAGTCGTTTGTCACGTTTCTTCTTGTAGACCTGTAACCTGAACTATGCGTTCTCTGTATGTGGTAGAAAAAGTGAGCTTACATAAGCAACGAACATACTAGAAAAGAGCAAATTCCTACGGCAGCTCACAAGACGGTACACCGTCAGTAGCGCACAGGACCTTGGCGCTCCGACAATTCCGCTCCGTCAAATGCGCGCGCCGAAAAGTGCATGCATGAAGGGAGGGGAATTGTTGAGGCGGCATTGTAAGTATAGCGGGGGTGGGTTTGCTGCAAAGAGCGCGTCGGCATTGAACACCCCCCCTCCCCGAACAAGAGCGCGAGTGTGGGTGTGAGTTCCCCCCACCCTCTCAGAGCGCACAAAGGAAGGGCGAAGTGCTCGTGCACGAGTTGTAAGTTTTGTCACCCCCCCCCCCCCACAGCCGCCAACACAGCGGAAACGGGAAGGAATAATGCGGCGCATATTTGTCCTGGTTACAAATGTCGGGGCGGGATTGTCGGCACTCCAATGACCTGCATGTATTTGACAGGTCACCCTATAGACTGACCACATCTGCCACCGTATACCACAGTCATACCTAGGGCTGCCTTATTTTTCTCCGGGGAACCCTGGACACATGACCCCTGTCCTGTTCCGCCTCCAGCCCTGCCCCAAGCCCCGCCCCCCACAAAGCCTCCTCTCTTCTTCTGGATGAGCTCCAGCCGCATCTGGAGGGCCTAGAGCATGCGTGGATGTGTGTGATGTCGTCCGCGTATGCTCAGAGGCCCTCCAGATGTGGCCGGAGCTCATCAGGGCTTTCCAAAACTTGGGCAAATGCCAGGTTTTGTAAAGTCTCTAAAAAGGGCATTTCTGGGTTTTCCCAGATGTCTGGTAACCCCCACTATTGAGAATCATACATTAGGTAAATTATATATTATATTACGACTACTACTATTTATTATCTATAGCACTAAAAGATGCACGCAGCGCTGTGCATTAAACACACATTAAACATGTATAGGGGCCCTTGTACTAAAGCCACAGGAAAAGTGGCCTTAGCGCACCCCTTAACTGGGTCTTTCCCAAGTGCCAAGGCCACTTGTGCCACGGGCTGAAAAATGGCCACATAGTTCCATTTTCCAAACTAATGGCCAAGCGCTGATTTTGCCATTAGTCCACGGCATGAGCCCCCTAGCACCACCTGTCTTGATACAGAAATACTTTTAGAAGTTTCCTGAGCCTGAGATAGTGGTCACCAGATCGTAGTGTAAACGGTACTCGGTTCCATCATTTTGCGAATTGATTTTTGGATGGTTAGGGTAATTTGCCCGGTAGACTTTATAGTGTTGCAAGCTGGGAATTTTAAGAGGAAAAGATTTCTGGTGGAATGTCTGTTGGAGGCGCCCTGGAGTAGGATGGCCAACTCCGTTAGGTAGTCAGAGGCATTCCCTCTCGGGATCTTAAAGGCAGTGATGCCCGATTTAAACTTGATCCTTGCGGTTATCGACAGCCAATATAGTAGTATATAGTAGAGAATGACACGGTGAAAAAATTGGTCCCCGTCACCGCCCCGTCCCCGTCTCACCATCCCCGTCACCGCCCCGTCCCCGTCTCACCATCCCCGTCACCGCCCCGTCCCCGTCTCACCATCCCCGTCACCGCCCCGTCCCCGTCTCACCATCCTCTTCACCGCCCCGTCACCGCCACTGCCACCCCATTCACCGCCCCGTCACCGCCACTGCAATCCCATTCACTTTTCTTTATTTACGTATAAAGGAAACATTCTTTAAAACTTTAAAACTTAGTTAAATATTAGTTAATAACTATACAAAAACAAAACACGCAGAGAAAAAATTAATTAATATAAATTCCCTGACTTCCCTGCACTGTCCCCCCTTGAAGGTCTGTCCCCATCCTGAAAGCCTGATGCCCCCCCCCCCCCGACGTCCGATACATCCCTCCCCCCGAAGGACCGCCGACTCCCCAACAATATCGGGCCAGGAGGGAGCCCAAATCCTCCTGGCCACGGCGACCCCCTAACCCCACCCCGCACTACATTACGGGCAGGAGGGATCCCAGGCCCTCCTGCCCTCGACGCAAACCCCCCTCCCCCCAACGACCGCCCCCCCCAGCTTCAAAATGATGCCTGAAGTTACCTTGGGGGTTCTGAGCACTATTAATTTTAATTTATTACAGCACTCCAGAAATATTTTTCTAATTGTTTTAACTTGGAAAAGCGAACCAGGATTGTCTTAATGAAAGGCTTATGTTCTGCACTGCAGCCCTCCTGCCCTCGACGCAAACCCCCCTCCCCCCAACGACCGCCCCCCCAGCCGACCCGCGACCCCCCTGGCGACCCCCACGGCCCCCCCACCCCCCTTCCCCGTACCTTTGGTAGTTGGCCGGACAGACGGGAGCCAAAACCGCCTGTCCGGCAGGCAGCCAACGAAGGAATGAGGCCGGATTGGCCCATCCATCCTAAAGCTCCGCCTACTGGTGGGGCCTAAGGCGCGTGGGCCAATCAGAATAGGCCCTGGAGCCTTAGGTCCCACCTGGGGGCGCGGCCTAAGGCACATGGTCGGGTTGGGCCCATGTGCCTCAGGCCGCGCCCCCAGGTGGGACCTAAGGCTCCAGGGCCTATTCTGATTGGCCCACGCGCCTTAGGCCCCACCAGTAGGCGGAGCTTTAGGATGGATGGGCCAATCCGGCCTCATTCCTTCGTTGGCTGCCTGCCGGACAGGCGGGTTTGGCTCCCGTCTGTCCGGCCAACTACCAAAGGTACGGGGAAGGGGGGTGGGGGGGTCGTGGGGGTCGCCAGGGGGGTCGCGGGTCGGCTGGGGGGGCGGTCGGAGGTTCTTGGGGGGGCGGTCGTTGGGGGGGAGGGGGGTTTGCGTCGAGGGCAGGAGGGCCTGGGATCCCTCCTGCCCGTAATGTAGTGCGGGGTGGGGTTAGGGGGTCGCCGTGGCCAGGAGGGTTTGGGCTCCCTTCTGGCCCGATATTGTCGGGAAGTCGGCGGTCCTTCGGGGTGGGGGTGCGAGTGGTCCTGCCGGGGGGGGGATGTATCGGACGTCGGGGAGTCGGCCGGGCAAGAGGGCTTGGGCTCCCTCTTGCTCCGATCGCGGGTGCGGGTGGGAGCGCGTGCGAGCGGTCGTTCGGGGTGGGGGTGCGAGCGGTCCTGCTGGGGGGGTGAATCGGGCGTCGGGCGGTAAATAGCGGTTCCTAGAAGGGGGTACATTGGCCCGCGGGGACAAACCTGTTCACCGTTTCCGCGGTCGGTGAATGGCCTTGTCCCCGTCACCGCAGCGACTGCTAGTTTTCTTCCCCGTTTTCGGCGGTGACCCGCGGCTTAAATGCGGTGGCCGCGGGTAAACCGTCACCGTGTCATTCTCTAGTATATAGTACATTACATTACGGATTTCTATTCCGCCTATATCTTGCAGTTCAAGGTGGATTACAAAAGATTTGACTGGACATTTTCCAGTGAAGATACAATTTTTTTTTTTTTTTTTAACAGAGGAGAGATAGCTGGATAGAATCCTAGGGGAATTTACGGGTTGGATAGTAAACTGACAGTGCCGAACTGTGTGATATAAACAAATAGAATACAGTTAGAGTAGGTTATAGTAGGGTTGCAGATGTTCCAGTTTCCATAGTCCGCAGTCGAGTTTTACTGCTGCATTTTGAGCTAGTTGTAGACACAATGGCAATGTTTTAGAGCAAACAACTAGTGTTGCATTACAGTAGTCTAGTCGAGATAGAATTAGGGATTGCTCTAAAATTCGGAAAGCCACTGTTTCAAAGTATTTTCCTGACGGATCTTAGCTTTCTCATCACAAGGAAAGATTGTTTTATTTAGCTAAGGACTTACTAGAATTCGCACATAGCATGGAGTATCCATCGTTTATGCTTTGGCAACCTATAGAAAATTACCCCATACAAATAAATATACATAGATATAGACTAACACAAGTTAATATAGGCATGCTTTACATGCACATACAGCCGCAACGAACGTATGAATACAGTATACACATATAGGCCCAGATTCTATAAAAGATGGCTAAAGTTAGGCACCAAGATCAGCATGCCTAGCCTAACTTAATTAAAGAACTTAATTGGTGCCAATAACGAGTAAATTAGCACCTCTTAATTGGCTTAAATTAAAATTAATTGGTTTCTAGGCACCTAACCTGATAGGCGCCTATCGCTTTCAGATAGGTACCTAGTCTAAGGTGCCTACCAGAAAGTGGGCGTGCCTAAGGCTGGATTCTGGGCGTGTTTTGCATGTAAGTGCCTAAATTGGACTTAGGCGCCGATATTTAGGTCAAGAAAGCCCTGGCCTAAATAAGGTACGCCTAAAGTTTTGACGACTACCGGCGCCTAAGTCCAATTAAGGCGTCACCAGGCGCGATTCCGTAAGCAGCGCCTAACTCAAGATGGACATGCGCTATGCGCCGCGTCGCTCAGCACCTATGGTTTAGAAGCCGTTTACAGAGCCACAACATGCACAGATACACACACGCACACACTACACGCACATCACAAAACAACAGACGATACTCTTCTGTTTTTGTCTCTCTGGCCTGAAAGAAGACATCTTAACATAGTTTATCTTGGGTGTAACATAAGAACATAAGGAATGCCTCCGCTGGGTCAGACCTGAGGTCCATCGTGCCCAGCAGTCCGCTCACGCGGCGGCCCAACAGGTCTAGGACCTGTACAGCAATCCTCTATCTATACCAGCAGAAAATTGTCCAATCCTTTCTTAAACCCCAGTACCGTACTCTGCCCTATTACGTCCTCTGGAAGCGCATTCCAGGTGTCCACCACACGTTGGGTAAAGAAAAACTTCCTAGCATTTGTTTTGAATCTGTCCCCTTTCCTTTTTATTTTTCGAGAGTTTGAAGACTACAAGACTCCTAAAGAGATTACAAACGGTTCAAAATACTGCACTTTGAATGATCTTCCCATCACAGTTAGATCAAAAACGAATTATCTAGTTTTTAGAAAGTTTTTTAAAAACAGTTTTATTTAAGAAATTTTTGAACTGATTGTTTTTAAGATTTTTTTTCAATATTGTTGGTTTAACTGAGTTTGTTTTCGGTCATCCACTTTATTGTAATTCGCCTGGAACTCATAAGGGCCATGGCAGAATATAAAAATCTCTGTAATGTAATGCAGTGGCAATCAGACCATGGACGCAATTCCTCCAGGCTCTAAACATTTTCTTCCAGTATTTGGGGGAACTAAAGCTCAGATAATGTGTGCTCAAATTGCACCTGCCAAGAGGGATTGACAGCAGTTCTGTCGGTAGAGATCTTAATTCCCCTCCTGCCAAAAAATATAACAAATGACAAATTATATTACATCCAACATGGTTGCTTCTGGAACAGTTAATCTAATGCAGTATCCGCTGGTTTCAGCAGGCAGTCTTCTGATACCTGGACTATTTATCTCTTAAAGGAAGACTCTCTTTTTCAGGTCTACAGGCAACATAACTCCACAGATAAGCAAAGGAAAAGTTACGAGATGAAAGGTCAGAAGGACATCATTATTTTAATCTCGTCGTTTCTAAACCTTATTAATATTAAACAGGGAAAAGCTTTTAGTTATTGTAGCTGTAATGAACTGCGTTAGCTCACAGTTCTTGATCAGCTTTGCAAAATGCATTATATTTTGATTGATTGTATATTGTAGATGCAAAGTGCCTGAAAAACGGTAATAGGTGTGGGGGTTTGTTTGCCAGAGAGTGAGCACAGGTATTCAGAATGCAAATAGACCATCTTCGCAGAATTCTAATTATTTCAGTTCTCATTTGTAAACTGTAAATGCCGAGTGAATAATTGGCAGCAACTAACAAATTGCGAGATCAAGAGGCTCAAGAGATCTTCAGAAGAGGTAGACTAAATCCTCCATCCGATCCTTGTCCAGGCCTTCATAAAGTGATCTCTACTCTCTAGTCCGGTACTTGTAACTCCCAATTCCACCTGACAGTTTCAACTAAAAGTCAGTAAAGCACTCGCTAAGACCAGTTGAAATGTTTGCACCATTGGTAGGGACCTTTTGGAAAAATGGATCCAAGAATCAACCATTGAAGCAACCTGTAGCAGGATTCCCTCTCCCCCAATTCCACCCCCCCCCACACCACTTCCCTGTGCAGCAGCAGCGTTTCCCCTACTCTCCCTTCCCGCGGTCCCGACTAACCTTCTGATTCCAGCAGCGTCTGCAGCACTCTACACACTGCTGCTTCGGGGCCTGCCGCGCTAGTCGCTAATGCCTCCATTGACGAGGCGTTAGGTTTTCGGCTTGCCGCGGGGGTTAGCGCGTGATGAAATGTCTGACGCGCTAACCCCCGTAGCGCACCTTGATAAAAGGAGCCCTAAGTGCTTGTTAACACCAAGAGTTGGTTGGTAGGACCCAATCGACTAATTTGTTTACACACAGATCCGGGTGATCTATATGGAATCTGGCAGAAAATAAAAAAAATAATAATAACCTTGCAAAAAAAAAATAATAATAATAACCTTTAATAATAATTATAACAACATCAATGGCAGATTAAAATTCACCTATGCGAAGTCTTCCTTCGCGAGCTTGCTCAACGACACTGGTACCCGTTTCACAGACCTACAGAATGAGCTACCTCCTCCGAGTTAAGTTGTTTCTTGCCAAAGTGTCCTTTTTTTTTTTTTCTTTCTGCAGTTGATATCCGTGCGCAGTTGGATAAATGGGATGAAGCGAACCTTTGTGGCGATAAGAACGAGAGGCATCGGACTTTGGAAAGAAAATCCTCGTCCAAAACTGCTTCAAAAGAGCTCTTATGGTAAAAAACATTTCTCAGGCTCTGATCCACGTCCCCCAACAGAGCTGTTTATTGCTTGATTGAAAATCTGACTATAACGTAGGGGTCCTTTTACTATTGTCTTAGCGCGCGCTAATTGCTAATGCATGCTATCGTGTCCATAGGATATAATGGATTATCGTTCGCACGCATTAGCATTTAACACATGCTAATTTTTAGCGCGCGCTAAGCTGCGCTAGCGTGCCTTAGTAAAAGGACCCCTAAGTTACTCTCTTGTGAGGTTGGAGCGCCAATTGATGCTTCATCAGAAATTGCCTTTATGCTATACTGGGTGGAATGGTCACTCTATACGCCTCAACGGCAAATGATCTTAAAGAGATACATTAAACTGTAATTGAAAATAATGCTCAGAGACATGAAGGCGAGAATACCGCCTCACCACCCAATCAGTATCATAAGAACATAAGAAGTTGCCTCCACTGGGTCAGACCAGAGGTCCATCGCGCCCAGCGGTCCGCTCCCGCGGCGGCCCATCAGGTCTATGACCTGTGAAGTGGTTCCTGACCATTTCTATAACCTACCTCTGCTTCTATCTGTACCCCTCAATCCCCTTATCCTTTAGGAACCTATCTAAACCTTCCTTGAACCCCTGTACTGTGCTCTGGCACAGTACAGGGGTTCAGTACAGTACAGTATCGAAACGTGGCACGTCGGAACCAGTGACCTTTTTGAAGTTAAGTTTCACTTCTTTAAGTGCTAAGTAGACAAGTTCATAATATTCATAGCCCAGTTGGCATTTTTTGAATCGTATAGTAATCAATGCCATCATTTTGACACTGTATTGCAGTGGTTCCCAACCCTGTCCTGGAGGGACACCAGGCCAATTGGGTTTTCAGGCTAGCCCTAATGAATATGCATGAAGCAAATTTGCATGCCTATCACTTCCATCATATGCAAATCTCTCTCATGCATATTAATTAGGGATATCTTGAAAACCCGATTGGCCTGGTGTTCCTCCAGGACAGGGTTGGGAATCACTGCTGTATTGAACAATGCGATGATTGGGTGGTGAGGCGGAATTCTCGCCTTCATGTCTCTGAGCATTATTTTCAATTACAGTTTCATGTATCTCTTTAAGATCATTTGCCGTTGAGGCGTATAGAGTGACTATTCTATTGTTGGTGACACATTCCTTTTCAGTCACTCAACTTTTGCCATTTAGTTGAGTTGTTCTTGCCTCTTTTTCATTTTTTTATACTGGGTGGAATGGGCTGTGTGTGATATTTCTGCACTCCGATCACTTTGAAAAAGATTGTACTATAAAGAAAAGAACATTTCAAAACGTATTTTCCATTGCATGAGAACATTTCTAATCCCATCAGTACCTATATAGTTTAGAGTCACAGTTTGCCTAATCGGTATCCCGCAAACTGAACTGACTTTATTACATGCAGTAATGCATCCCAGCAGTGGAAGACTGTATTTACAGAAAGCAGCTGAGTCTTTCAAATGTAGATCTCGCAAAATGTACCTCATGATATTTTTATAGAATTTCTTCCATGATCTTCATATCTGGGTTTTAAGCACTGCTGTCCCTATATGGATAAAAATGGACCAATATTCATCTCTAATTAGTGCATTAACTTTATACCAAAACTTCTTCACAAGAAAAGGGACATTTCAAAGCCGTTTTCCTTGAACGAAGCTGGGCTCTACCAACGGAAAAGGTCTTTCCCAAAATTGCCTGTTCAATTTGCAAGTAAAATGCACACATGGCAGTATGATGGGGCAGAAGTTGCGGTTGAGTGCCTGCATTTTTTTTATGGAAAAACTAGCTGATGCCCCGGCGTTGCACGGGTATTTAATTATAGCAATAACACTGTAAATGGATTCAAATAAAGATACTTTATAGTGGTGAATGAAAGTATTTTTTTACAGCTTAATAAAAAGTACAATATTCAACTTATAATGTGAAATATTTGACAAAATAAATACAATACAACTAACGAAAAACGTGATTATAAACAACAATTTTAGTTTCACCTCCTGGAGCAAGAACATATAAATTCTTGGGTGAACCCACCCTTGAGCAAGCAACATAGAGTTGTGGGCCGCGAGACCCCCAGAACATATCAACCCAGGTAGTGAGGGATCTGCATACCAAGTTTCGTTCAAATCGGTCAAGCCGTTTTTGCGTGATCGCGGCACATACATACACACACACATACATACCTCCGATTTTATATATATAGATTATGCAAACCAAATAGCAGATGCTGAGGCGTGAGCCTGTGGAAATTTTCAAAGTGAAAGGACAAGCAAAGTGAGAATCTGGCAAACTCTGCGCTGGAACTAAGACTGTGCACACGTTACCTGCAAGCTTTAGTCCAGTTCTCAGGCACGTTCTTTTTATTGCCATCATTGAGATGGCTTGGGGAAATCCAGTGCTTATTCCTAGGATAAGCAGCATAGAATCTGTTTTGCTACTTGGGATCTAGCTAGGTACTTGGGCCCTGGGTTGGCCATTATTGGAAACAGGATTCTACTACTGCTACTACTGCTATTAATTATTTCTATAGAACAACCAGACGCACACAGCTGGGCTTGATGGACCTTCGGCCAGTCCCAGTAGAGCAATTCTTATGTTCTTATGATCTTAATATTCAGACCTTGGGAGTTAGGAAGGGCCTTAAACAACCTGGGCCAATCAGAGTCTTAGGCCACACCCCGGAGCATCCCAGGATGCACCAGGGAGGGGAAGGCCAATCTTTGAAGAGGTGGGCCAGCTAGCCACAGGGAATAGGCATCCCTTCGGTCAGCCTACTAATTCAAGGTAAGAGGGAGAGGGGTCAGAGGCAGTGGCGGGAAGTTGTTGTGTGACAGCAAGAGAGAATGGGCTTCTCTCCCGCTTCAGGAGTGGGGGTGGGGCGCTTGGTGGGGGAGTGAGTGGGCATTTCTCCCACTGCTGGGGGGTCACTGGTGCAGGGGGTGTTTATGGCGGGAGAGAGTGGCCATCTCTCCCACTGCTGGGGGGTCACTGGTGCAAAGGGGGTATCTCTCCCACTGCTGGGGGAGGGGTCGCCTCTGCAAAGGGGTGTTGTTTGTGGTGGGAGAGAGTGGGCATCTCTCCCACTGCTGGGGGGGGTCACTGGTACAGGGGGTGTTTATGGCGGGAGAGAGTGGGCATCTCTCCCACTGCTGGGGGGTCACTGGTGCAAAGGGGGTGTCTCTCCCACTGCTGGGGGGGGGTGTCACCGCTGCAGGGAGGCTGTTGTTTGTGGCGGGAGAGAATCGGCATCTCTTCCACTGCTGGGGGGGGGGGGGGTTCGTTTGGCTTTCTAGCAGTCTCCAACACTGCCATGCTAGTGCTGTTACTGTACCGGCACCCCTGGACCAGTGTTTTGATGTGAACCTTCTTCTGGGGCCTTTACTGGTTGAGCCACAAGGTATAAAAATGCCAATTTATATCCAAAGTACTGTGCGATGAAATCGAAACGCAGCCAACGCCATGAATCTAGCAATAGTGTCAATCCAAAAAGCACTATCACTAGATTCACAGCGCTGGCTGCGTTTTGATTTTATCGCCCAGTACTTTGGATATAAATCAGCATTTTTATAGCTCGTGACGCAACCAGTACGGACCCTGGAAGAAGGTTCACACTAGGATTACCAGACGTCCGGATTTCCTCCTTTTGAGGACACGAGCGGGGAAATCCGGACGGCTTTTCAAAACCCGGCACTTTGGGTTTTGAAAAGCCTCCTGACATAATCGCGCAGCGCAGTGATGTCACGCACACGTACGTGTGCGCGTGACGTCACACTGCATCGTGTCCGTGTATGTGCGGATGCCATTTGGGGGCAGGGTTGGGGGGCAGGACAGAGGCGGAAGTGGACATTCCTGGGGGCGTGGCCATCAGTCTCGACCACACTTTCCCGAAGGAAAAATCTGGTAACTCCAGTTCACACCGAAACACGGACCGTGTCGGGTCCATGCCACAAGGCCTAACAACAGTTCAGGATAGGTTTGGTAACTTTTCCCTATATTAGCAATTAGTCATTTCTTATTAGTTTACATAGGGGTCCTTTTACTAAGGCGCGCTAGTGTGTCTTAGCGCGCACTAAATGCTAATGCATAGCAACGCGTCCATAGGATATAATGGACGCGTTTCCCCGCATTAGCAGTTAGCGCGCTATGACGCACTAGCGCACCTTAGTAAAAGGGCCCCATACACGGTAGCAGTTTTTATACTATACAAACAGAGCAAGATAGGTTCAACAACTTCTCCCGGAATTATCAATGATGACCTTTTAATATTTTTCCAGAAAATATTTTGATGAGCATAATTAAAGAGGAATGTGATTAAGTAAGACCTTCCATTGCAATTTCTTGCTTCTTAACACAGTATATTGTGCATTCCATTTTGCAAGTATATACAGTGGTGCCTCGCATAACGAACGCCTCGCACAGCGAACGCTGCGCACAATGAACTTCATGTCTTGCTTCCCACAACGAACTTCGTTTCACACAACGAAGTCGCCCGAGCTGCATCCTTCCGCGCAGGCACCGCGCTTAACTGCCCTCTCTCCGCCTGGCTCCCTGTGAAACAAGCACTGGCGCTACAGCCGACACCCCGCCGAGAAGAGAAAGTGATGTCGGCAGGGAAAGAAGCACGGTATCAAGCAGCTGTGGGTCCTGCACCGCCGATGCGGCTGCATCCACTGAGAGAGCCAGCGAAACTGAATGCACATCATTCGGGCGGGAAAATGCCAACTCAACCGGCGCCATGACTACATCTTCCCCCGAAGCGTCCACATACCCTGCAGCGCATAACCCCGATGGTGTTTGCCGCTTCCCACACCGGAAACAACTTTTAACCACCTCTGCTGCCATGTTACTGCACCGAAAAAGAGAAAAAACTAACACCACAGAACATGAAAACCCGGTGGCCAACCAAAAATAAGCCAAGAAAAAAAAAATGAACAGTTAAGTCCCAGTTTTTGCCGCTGAGACTCTGCCCTCTCTCACTGTAAAATTAGACTCTACTTAGTCTGTCTTTAAATTTAAAAAATGTGTGTTGTTTTAAAAAACAATTATGTTTTTAGATGTATCTAAATAAAAATAATAACAAAAAATTTATCTTTTTTTATGTCATCTTAGCATATTTTATGCTACAGAACGAATTATTTTTTTTAACATGTATTGTTATGGGAAAACGCATTTCACATAACGAACTTTTCGCATAACAAACTTGCTCCTGGAACCAATTAAGTTTGTTGTGTGAGGCACCACTGTAATTGAGAAGAATCATTTTGATCAGGAAACTTTCTGATCATATGCTTTTGGTGTCACTCTTTGGAACCTCAAAGTTCTGTTCACGTCCTGCTTCGTTTTCATAATGTTTTTGAAGTGGAAGTCAATCTGAAACATAAAAGATTTGAATGTGTGCTATGAAATGATTTTTTTGTCATGTTCACCTAGAGAATTGCCAGTCGATAAATTAAGGTTGGATGTGTTTTGTGGCTGGCCCCAGGGCACCATGTATTTTAGGCTTCTTGGAACGCTGTAAATAATTTCTAAAAATGCACCCCCATGCAGGTCTGCAGAGAATAGATCACAGCCTGAGTTGACTAAAAGCAAAAGTGCCTTGGAGTCTGAATCCACCTCTGATCTTGAGCTAGCACCAGCCACCAGGGTAAGTCAAATGCATGAATGAAGAATAGGTTTTAACAGCAGAGACATGCAAACATTTATGCCTCAAAAGTAAAAGAGTCAAGACTCGTCATTTTCCCCTTCCTGCACATTAGTGAGGAAATAAAAGTTTAAATTCTGGCATATTCCCACTACCACATGTTGCAAATTTATCAACCCACCAACTCGTTGAAAGCACAACTTGCGAAACAATTGAAGGGCTTAATGGTTTCTTTTTACAAAACCGTAGCGTGGTTTTTAGCACTGAGTTCCTAAGAGCGTCAGAGCTATTGCCACCATGGCCGGCGCTAAAAACCACGCTACGGTTTTATAAAATGGGGGAGGGATAGTTATCTACTGGTGTAATTGGTTGTTGAGATGCAAAGAGCGTTTTTGTCATTCACTTGCAGCCAAGTTCAAATAAGATTTGTTTCCAAAATCAACTAAGTCCAGGTGGATCATGTCAGTTCTTATACATTCTATGGCCATAACATATCAAGTAAATATTACTGCACTCTTATTTTATAAATTAAATAAGCATTCTTTCATAAATGACCTTCTCTTTAACTCGTTGCTCTTTTGAAACCAGTCATCAGAATGCTAACTTGCTCCTCAGATGCACCACTCCACGTTCAAACTTTTTCCATTGCGTTCAAACTTTTTCCATTACGTTAAGCTTCACCGGATCAATTTAATTTTTTAATTTATCATTTTTTTATCTTTTCAATGTTTTAAATACTTGATAAATATATAACTCAGTTCTTAAGACTTAGCTTTAATGTTGTGGTCTCTGTAAGGGACTTTCTTTCACCAACATGTTTCGCTACAAAAACTTTTTCAAGGCTGGGTCCCTGTGTGGAAACCCAGTATTTTAGCGAAATACACATCACCCTATATTATACAGTGAACTAATAATTTAATGTTATCACCTAGTAAATTCATTACCTAATAGTAGCACGCCTTCAGTCTCGACCACACTTTTCAGTAGATGAAGATGGCGGCGGTTTGGTTAACTCCCCTTTTCATACCTCACACGCCGGATCAGCTGGGTGAGACGCACCTAACGTGCTGACATCATCACTCAAATTTACTCACTGATTGGCGGAGGAGACTTTGTTTTGACACACTGGTTCATAGACAACGGCGCGAAAGACAAAAGCGCGCGCCGACAATTGAGCGCAGCGCGTGCCGCCGCACCGCTCTAAATGACAGTTTTTAGGGGCTCCGATGGGGGTTTTTGTTGGGGAACCCCCCCCAGTTTACTTAATAGACATCGCGCCGGCATTATGGGGGGTTTGGGGGGTTGTAACCCTCCACATTTTACTGTAAACTGAACTTTTTCCCTAAAAACAGGGAAAAAGTGAAGTTTTCAGTAAAATGTGGGGGGGTTACAACCCCCTACACCCCCCCACAACGCGGCGCGATGTCTATTAAGTAAAGTGGGGGGTTCCCCCCCCACGCCCCCCCGTCGGAGCGCTAAAAACAGTAATTTAGAGCGGCGCGGTGGCACACGCTGTGCTCAATTGTCTGGGCACGCCTTTGTCCCGGCGCGCTTTTGACCGGACACCGACACACTATTACTGCTTTACCAGATGGAAAAAGAGCTCGCTTAAAATGAATGTAAGGAAAACCTTCCAATATATAAGAATTTAAATAAATTAAATATCACATTGCTAACTCATGGTGATTTAAATATTCGTCGTAATGTAGATAATTCATACCTCCTAAGGTTAGATCAGAGAGTCCCATTCTAATTCTTCATTCAGTCAATAGGGAGCTACTGTATTCAACCGGTAGATCCACTGTTGTTCTCTAAAGTTTAAGATTTCTTCAATGTTCCCCCCTTCCCTCCCATGTATATTATCTATAATCCTCCATCTAATATCGCTAATATCATGGTTTTTTTAGCAGCCAATGTTGCACAATCGGTGCTTGTATGTTCTCAGTGAGGTGCAATAATTGAGACAGATGAGGACATTTTTAACTTATCTCAAACGATCGGTACACCAACAATGGTCAGCGTTCACAATTCTGCTTGGCTCAGGGGGGTGTGACCAGTGTATTGTGCAGGGAGACGCGTTCACGAGTCCCATGTTAAAGTTTGCGATCGGATTGGTCACACCCTGAGGCAAGCAGAATAGTGAAACACTGGCCATCGTTGGTGTACCGATCGTTTGTTTGAGATAAGTTAAAAGTGTCCTCATCTGTCTCGATTATTGCGCCGCACAGAGCCCTGAATAAAACTATTTTTAAAAGCTTTCTAAAAACTGAATAATTAGTTTCTTATTTAACAGTGAGAGGAAGTTTATTCCAAATAGTCGGAGCTTGATAACTAAAAGAAGTACTAAGCTGATGGGATGACTTAATTGATTTAGGTGATGGAAATTGTAAACAGAATTGATTTTGTTGTATATGACCCTTTTACCGATCATTAAGGAAACTAAATCCAGCAAATAAGAAGGAGCTAAGTCAGACATGGGCAACTCCGGTCCTCGAGGGCCGGAATCCAATCGGGTTTTCAGGATTTCCCCAATGAATATGCATGAGATCTATTTGCATGCACTGCTTTCAATGCATATTCATTGGGGAAATCCTGAAAACCCGATTGGATTCCGGCCCTCGAGGACTGGAGTTGCCCATGTCTGAGCTAGGCCATGTAAAATATTAAAAACCAATACACAGAGCTTATAAGTTATCCTAGCAGAAATTGGTAACCAATGTATTTGAACAAAGTAAGGTGTAAACCTTTCATATTTGGGAATCGAGAATATAATTCTAAGTGCAGTATTTTGAACAGTTTGTAATCTCTTTAGGAGTCTTGTAGTATACCTAAGACAGGAGTGTCCAATGTCGGTCCTCGAGGGCCGCAGTCCAGTCGGATTTTCAGGATTTCCCCAATGAATATACATGAGGTCTATTTGCATGCACTGCTTTCATTGTATGCTAATAGATCTCATGCATATTCATTGGGGAAATCCTGAAAACCCGACTGGATTGCGGCCCTCGAGGACCGACATTGGACACCCCTGACCTTAGATAAATTTATATTACAATAATCCAATTGCGAAAGAATTAATGACTGGACCACTAGTGAAAATGCTGAAATATCAAAACATTTTCTGACTAATCGTAATTGCCTTGAACGCCCCCAAATTTTTGTACTCACTAAATTAACCTGATATTCCATAGTTAACAAATTATCTAGTTGAACTCCCAATACTCTACTTTGCATTTCGAACTTATAACCATTCTGACAGAAAGAGGACAAACCTGATCTAGCCAAACCTGCAGATCACAAAGTGAATTTTCATTTCAAACTTATTTTATGCAAAAAGATAGCACTAAAACTTTAAGAAGAGCACTTATCATGCACAATAATCACATGGGGCTTTGACCGATGATTGAGACACATGACCTGCTCCATTGCTAAATCTTAAGCAGCATTGTGGCTTTGCAAAGGTCTCTGAGGTCTTTTCATCCCCTTATACATAGTAGTGGTTTGAATTATTGTATGGGTGTGTTTGCTCGATGCACATTTTGTGATTATCCACCTTGAAGTTGAAGCTTCAGTTCCAGTTTGGCCTTTGTAGAGGGAGATCCTGGTTTGGACTGCTCCCAATGGTGTGAGGTTTACATACATTGTATAATGAATAATCAGAAACACAGACTCTAACTGAATCTAAGAATAACTTACAGCGCCTGACAATACCGATGGGCGAAACACAGACTTATGTTGGTCATAAAGGTTCAATTGTGGAGAGAAATGATACATGGAGTATGAAGCAAAAGCCTAGTGGACAAACCAAGAATGAGGAGAAATTTGCACAGTACTTGAAGATTGTGAAGTTCAACATATGGACAATGATACAAGTTTGATATGAACTTTTATTGGATGGGAAGGGTTTAGATATATTTATTAGATATATTTATATGATGCACAGGTGTGATTTGAGTGGAACTTTTGGGAAATAAAATTGTGTATGGTTAGTGTGACCATATGGCTCCAGAAAAAAGGGGACGGATTGAGACATTCGGGTTTTACTTCCATTAAAAGCAACCAAGATGTCTCAATCTGTTCTTCTTACTTCCATTGCTTTCAATGGAAGTAAAACCCGGATGTCTCAATCCGTCCCCTTTTTTCTGGAGCTATATGGTCACACTATGTATGGTTGAGAACACGTTGCAATTGATACATAGCTCTTTGTGGTGTATAATTTGATGTTTTATGTATGAGAGCTATTGAATAGGAATTAGAAATCCCAGTGTTAATTAATAATTGGTAATGAATATGCATGAGAGAAATTTGCAAGCCTTCTACCGATTTTATAGGCAAATCTCACTCATGCATATTCATTAGGGGTATCTTGAAAACCCGACTGGCTGCAGGTCCCCCAGGACAGGTTTTTGAGAACCACTGAACTACAGTAAAGGATGTTCAAAAGTCTGTCATTCCAAAATCGCAATTTGAACATTTTGTCAGATAGACACTTTTTTTTTGGCGATTCTGGAGCATCCATGTGCTGTGTTTTTTTTTTTTTTTTTTTAATTCTTTATTCATTTTCAAATTTACAATAAGTGTAACAATATAGCCAAACAAATTAACAATAAATATAACACTTAATAATCATCAATGGTACAAATAATATACTCTTATCTCCCACCCTTCCCACCCTTTCTTATCATATAATCAATACCTTATACAATATGTAACAATAAATTTACCCTCCCCTCCTCCTTCACAATCAAACTTGTAAATTTAAGGGAAAAAAAAAATAATTAATACTTGTAAATGGCTCCCACACATCCTGAAATTTCCTGAAAAAAACGTGCTGCATTGCAATAAATCTTTCCATTTTATAAACATGACATAAGGAATTCCACCAGAAATTATAATTTAATCTACTCCAATTTTTCCAATTATACGTAATTTGTTGAATGGCAACCCCAGTCATTATAAGTAATAATTTGTTATTATTTGTAGAAATCTGACTTTTTGCTCTCATTGCCATACGAAATAGCACAGTATCATATGACAATGCCACTGGATTGTCTAATAAACAATTAATTTGGTCCCAAATTGATTTCCAGAAATTCATAATAAATGGACAATAGAATAATAAATGATCTAAAGTCCCTGCTTCGAGATGACAGTGCCAACATTTATTAGACTTAGAGCTATCCAATTTTTGTAACCGAACAGGGGTCCATAATGCTCTATGTAACAGAAAAAAACAAGTTTGTCTCATAGATGCCGACACCGTACATCTCATCCTCCAAGACCAAATTTGTGGCCATTGAAACGCAGTAATTTGGTGCTTAATCTCAATACTCCAAATGTCTCTCGGACCAGTGTTTAGTTTCTTTTTAATAAATCCAGTCAGCAATTTATACCGTTGGGCGGCCTGGTGACCCGAGAAGTCCGCCTGAAAGCATAAGAACTCCATACTAACATCCATGTGCTTTGAAAATACATCCTGGAGTAGTGAAAGTGCTTTGCAATAATTCTTTAAGTAACCTGTCCATTTTGCTAACTCTGTTTGACCCCAAGTACACTATATTTCTAATCCATATTTTTGTCATATCACAAGACCAGAGAGTCTAGCTCCTAACGAAATCAATTATATTTTTCCAGTTATCTTCCAAATGCAAAACATCAGATTACTTGAGTAATACATTAATTACTTTCTTGGCTGTTGTTCCAGAAAACTTATCATGATGAAAAATAAGGCTTTAATTCGAAGCTCTAGCACAGCCTGGCACAGTAACAAAAAATTGTCAATTTTATTAGTACATTATAAACCCACTAGCATAATGTAATTCTGAAACAACTTGCATGCAATAGATGCTATTTTGAAAGATGACACCAGCCGTGCAAGGGCAAGTAAAGATCATTTCAGCCTCCCCTAGACATTCATGATTTCAGGGTAAGTGTGAGCTTTTGCTAAGGGGCAGGGCTTGAGGTACAGTAGGGAGGCTTAAGCACAGTTAAGCATTTTTTAAATTTTAGGCTTGCTAGAAGTGTGGGTTATAAGGTTCATCTTGGGACCACTAGGGAATCTTTAGCAATAACTTCCAGGGGACGAAGGACCTAGCAAAACTTGAAGAATGGTCCAAAATATGACAGCTAAGATTTAATGCTATAAATTGTATGGTCATAAGAACATAAGCAATGCCTCTCCTGGGTCAGACCTGAGGTCCATCATGCCCAGAAGTCTGCTCACGCGGCGGCACAACAGGTCCAGGATCCTCTATTTATACCCTTCTATCCCCATGCATTTGGGCTGCAAAAACCCAAGGGAATGCTATAGTTTAGGGGGGTGAAGAACTTTTATGCATGAAAGAGGAGCGGGACTTGAGTGCCATAGTATGGGAGGATCTTAAGGTGGCCAGACAGGTTGAAAAGGTGATGGCAAAAGTTAGAAGGATGCCTGGGTATATACGGAGAAAAAAGGAGGTATTGATGCCTCTGGCGAGACCTCATGTAGAATATTGTCTACAATTCTGGAGACCACACTTTCAGAAAGATATAAACAGGATGGAATCAGTCCAGAGGAAGACTACTAAAATGGTCAATGGTCTTCGTTATAAGGTTTACAGGGACAGACTTAAAGATCTCAATCTGTGTACTTTGGACAAAGGCAGGCGAAGGCAGATATGACAGAGATGTTTAAATACCTACATGGCATAAATATGCATGAGGCTAGTCTCTTTCAATTGAATAGAAACTCTGAAATGGGGGGGCATAGGGTGAAGGTGAAAAGAGATAGATTCAGAAGTAACCTCAAAAAATACTTTTTCATGGAAGGGGTGGTGAATGCTTGGAATGGCCTCCTGGTAACTTAGAGGAAGGGATAGTAGATGGCAGATAAAAACCATATGGCCTTTCATTTTTCTAACTTTTTCTATTTTTCTAGATGTTGCGAATGTCTCCGTAATAGGGTAGCATATGAAGTATTTTTGCAAGTCTTGGTATTGATTGCTATGACACTTTAAATCGACTACAAGATTTTTAGAAAAGAAATAAAGACCATACTCTTCAAGAAAACTCTGAAAAAAGAAATAATACCGCAAGTCTCAAACTCCACCTCTCACTAAAGCCAACTACCCCAAACAAACAACTTTACCCATTTCTTACTCTTTTTGAAAATGACCAATTTTTTATTTTTTTTTTGTAAGTTCTTGTTGTACTACATCTTGGATAATTCTTTTGTAATCCGCCTTGAACTGCAAGGTAATGGCGGAATAGAAATCCCTAATGTAATATTTTTCAACCTTTTTACACCTATGGACCGGCAGAAATAAAAGCATTATTCTGTGGACCGGCATTGGTCCGTGGACCGGCTGTTGAAGAACACTGGGCTAAGTCGTGGGCCAGACCCCGCCCATCTCTACCCAATCTCCACCCCAGACCCCGCCCCCATAATAGTACTAATTGCACCTTGCACGTCCAGTGCCTCATCTGGAAGCCTTCCTTCTGACGTTGCAACGTCAGAGAGAAGGCTTCCGGTTCAGGCGCAGGATGCCCGTAGGAGCCACTGCCCGTGACTTTGTGCACTGAATCAGTTAGGAAGAGGGAGCTGGCTCGAAGGTATCGATCACACCGTGGACCGGTGGTGGAGAACACTGTTTTGGGCCTGATGCACATGCTGGCCCTGTAGACCGGCAGGAAATTTCTGTGGACTGGCACCGGTCCATGGACCGGTGGTTGAAGAACACTGCTTCAAATGACATACAACTCTTTGCCATAGCCCTTTTGTACCTGATGTAGGATCTAGAAAATAACACAGAAAAGTTAGCAATAATCAGAACTTCTTATTTAGTGTATTTACTGTATAATAACGCACTTCACCGAATGGAAAACGCTGTTCACCACAAGCAAATGTGTTCTCGTAACTTAATGAATAGACCCACTAGTGAGTTTGAACATAATACTAATCACAGAATTGAATCCCAAGAAAGGATTACTGAATGGAACAAGATTGGGAGAGCACTTCATCAACACCGTATTGATGCCGAGCGTTTCAGGGGAAGTAACAGGGGACTATAGACTGAGAATTGGGTTAGCAGCAAGCATTTATTCTCAAGAGTACAGTTTCCGGCAAGTCCTATTTTTAGGATTACAATAGATCAGGGGTGTCCAATGTCGGTCCTCGAGGGCCGCAATCCAGTCGGGTTTTCAGGATTTCCCCAATGAATATGTATGAGATCTATTAGCATACAATGAAAGCAGTGCATGCAAATAGATCTCATGCATATTCATTGGGGAAATCCTGAAAACCCGACTGGATTGCGGCCCTCGAGGACCGACATTGGACACCCCTGCAATAGATAAAGGACAAGGGCAGACATTTGTCAGAGTTTGGAGTAACTCGAAAGCAGAGACATTTTACCCTTAATCTATATTTCACTGTTCATGATCACCGATTAGAAATCTTATTGAAAACTGCACTGAATCCTGTGTCAAAATCTGCAGTACAGAAAAAAAAATGTATGTTATGGTTTAGAGCAGGGGTAGGCAATTCCGGTCCTCGAGAGCCACAACCCAGTCGAGTTTTCAAGATTTCCACAATGAATATGCATGAGATTGATTTGCATAGAATGGAAGCAGTCCGTGCAAATTAATCTCTTGCATATTGATTGTGGAAATCTTGAAAACACGACTGGGTTGTGGCTCTCAAGGACCGGAATTGCCTACCCCTGGTTTAGAGGAACCAGTGCTTGCAAATGGAAGGCTGAATAGGAACCAAGAACTTGACGGCAGATAAAGGCCAAATGGCCCATCCGGTCTGCCCATCCACAACATCCACTATCTCCTCCTCTCCCTATTGGCTAAGGCTCTTTACACCTGCATTGTGATGTCATAGAACTTTCTGATTATAGAAACCTAGAAACTTGACGGCAGATAAAGATCCAGTTTGCCCGTCCGCAGCATCCACTATCTCTTCCACTCCCTATTGGCTAAGGCTCTTTACACCTTCATTGTGATGTCATAGAACTTTCTGATTATAGAAATCTAGAAACTTGACGGCAGATAAAGGCCAAATGGCCCATCCAGTCTGCCCATCCACAACATCCACTATCTCCTCCTCTCCCTATTGGCTAAGGCTCTTTACACCTGCATTGTGATGTCATAGAACTTTCTGATTATAGAACCCTAGAAACTTGACGGCAGATAAAGGCCAAATGGCCCATCCAGTCTGCCCATCTGCAGCAGAATATGCCATTGATAAAAGCAATAAACATTTTAATCAGTCAGAGTGTATCAAGTAGCATATCAAATCATTTATATTAAGTTTGATGACAAGAGTGATGCATTGAGTCTGCACGGCAAAAGTTTGCGGCCGAGCATCAGGGCTGCTGAGGTCTTTGCAGAGTTTAGTGTCCAGATTGATTTTGCTGCTATCTAATATACTCTGACTGGTTAAAATCTTGAATGCCTGAGCTGTTGGTATTGATTGATCAAAGCAAGGCACACGGACGGACTGAAAATGTACAGTAACCCAGTAGATGACAGCAGATAAAGACTTGCACAGTCCGTACGGTCTGGCCAAGAACGACTCCTGCAAAACAGAGATGTGTAGTCAATGTTGCATTGAGCGGGTTGTTTTAAATCTGGAAAGCTAGGGTTCACGTCCCATCTATCCCACTGCCACTCTCCATGGCCATGGCCATTTTTACTCTTCGTTGCCTCAGGTCTAACTAGGCTGTGGGCCAAAACATTTAAGAGAGGAAGATATTCTGACACGCTTCAAACATAACCTGAAAAGTTTCTTATTTAAAGATGCTGCTTTCAGTCTTTCATTTTCTTTTAAAATAGATTTCTCTTCATTCTTTTTTTTTAGGGGGGGGGTTCTCTTCTTTCTTTCTTCCTCTTTCCCACCCCTACCTTATCATGCTTTCCATATATTTATTTATTATATTTATTTATTTTTAAAATTTCTATACCATTTTTTTTCCAGAACAGTTTACAGAAAGTTACATACATAAAATATTATAAAAATCAGAACAAGATTGGAACAAAAACAGACCAATTCAATCTTTTCATAAGGTCAATTGCTCAAAGAAATGCATGTACAAATAGTTGTGTTACCTCTTTGTCCTTTAAAAACCAAATTGTAGTTCTACCCCCTCTACCCTTTTGTACTAGTTTGTACGTCTGTTCAATTTATACCTTACTAGCTGATGCCCCGCCGTTGCACGGGTATTTAATTATAGCAATAACACAGAAAATGGATTGAAATAAAGATACTTTATAGTGGTGAATGAAATTATTTTTTTACAGCTTTATAAAAAGTACAATATTCAAATTATAATGTGAAATATTTGACAAAATGAATACAATACAACTAACACAAAACTTGATTATAAACAACATTTTTAGTTTCACCTCCAGGAGCAAGAACATATAAATTCTTGGGTGAACCCACCCTTGATCAAGCAACATAGAGTTGTCCATGGGAAAAACAGGGGGATCTTAAATCCACTCCACAGTATGTAAAGTGTAGTTACTTACCTGTAATGTAGGTTCTCCGTGGACAGCAGGATAGTCAGCCACATATGGGTGTTGTCCCAACACCTCCCAATTTGCGGATAAGCTCTCCAATAGCTCAGAGAGATTTTTTTTTTTTTTCTCTGAGCACGTGCAGTGCCCGGGCCCCACTGGGCATGCCCGAGCCCTACCCATTTCCCCCTGCTTCCCCCTAATCCCCAGGATGTTCCTAGCTGTGGCCGGGTCGGCCATATGGGGAGGCGGGTGGGTTGTGTGGCTGACTATCCTGCTGTCCACGGAGAACCTACGTTACAGGTAAGTAACTACACTTTCTCCTAGGACAAGCAGGATGAGTCAGCCACATAAGGGTGACTCCCTAGCCGAGGGATGTACCGACTGGACCTGCGCCTTAGCGCTTTGTGCATCCCTCGCCTGGCTGTGGAGGCCGAGCCGGGCAGGGTAATCAGGCAAAGCAGGTAAAGTTGTGGAAACAAGGTTTTAGATAAAGTGCTGTGTTAACTGAGCAATAATACTCACAGAACAATGAACTGGTCAATGACAATCAATGAACAGTGAGAAACCAACTGGTCAACAGTGACCATTCGTACTTGCATGTGAGAATTCATACTTGCCTATTCCACATTCAGTCTAGACAGGAGTGCTGGAAGACCTACTTAACTCACAGAACAGCGAAAACTGGTCAATGACAATCAATGAACAGTGAGAAAACCAACTGGTCAACGGTGACAATTCATAACTGGTCAATAGTGACCATTCGTACTTGCATATGAGAATTCATACTTGCCTATTCCTCATTCAGACTAGACAGGATTGCTGGAAGACCTACTTAACTCACAGAACAGTGAAATTGGTCAATGACAATCAATGAACAGTGAGAAACCAACTGGTCAACAGTGACAAATCGTACTTGCATGTGAGAATTCATACTTGCCTATTCCACATTCAGTCTAGGAAGGAGTGCTGGAAGACCTACTTAATCAATATCTATAACACCCTACTTGAACAGTGTTTGTCAATATTTATAACCCTCTACTTGATCAGTGTTTGTCAAGGCTGTGCTAGTGGTTGCTGTCCCTCCCGGGAGGGAAGAGCCACTTCCAAGACTGCTCGGCCGAATGCATTTGGAGCGTGGAATGCTATGTCGAGGCAGTAGTGCTTGGTGAAGGTGTGCATGGAGGACCAAGTGGCTGCATCGCAGATGTCCCCTATTGGTGTGTGGTGCAGAAGTGCCGTTGTGTTGGCTATGGTTCTGCGCTGGTGGGCTTTGGCTCCCACCTGCGGTTGATGCTGCGCTTTTCTATAGGTGAAGGGGATGCACTCTTATATCCAGCGCGAGCGCCTGCGTTTGGTGGCCAGAAGTCCTGGTCTGTTTTGGTCGTAGGAGACGAACAATTGAGGCTTGTCTAATCTGCTGCATAGTCAGGGCCCGCACACAGTCCAGGAGGTGTTGCTGAGGTGGCAGTGTGCCTCCCTGTGGGGAGATGTAGAGTGCTGGGAGGCACGCTGAAGCCACCTTCAGCAAGAATCGGGGGTGGGTTCTGGGTACCACCCTGTTCTCATGAGGGAGTGTGTCGGTAGACACGATGGTCAGGGTTTTCCCAGCCAGGAATACGGGATCTGCCTCCCCCAAAGGTTTGAAGGGGTCGAGGTGAGATGATGCAGCACCAAGTTGAGGTCCCATCCGGGCGGTGGTGGTCTGGCCAGTGGGTGCAGATTGGACAGTCTCTTCATGAAATTTTGTGATTACTGGATGCCTCGACACTGGTTTGCTGTCTAGGCCAGCGTAGTATGCCGTGATTGCACTTAGGTGGACCTTGATGGAAGTGGGTTTTAGGTCCCCCTGAGATAAGCTCAGTATGTACTGCAGGATGTCCGGTATGGGGCAGTTGTAGGGGTCTCGCTGCGTGTCTGTGCACTGGTAGCGGGACCTTCTCCCTTTCAACCCATAGCGTTTTCTGGTTGAAGGTCTTCTGGCTGCCATAAGAGTGTGCTCCACGTCTTGTGGTAGGTTCATCCTCTCATCATCCATGCGGTCAGGGCTAAGGAATGCAGGTCGTGGTGGAGGGTAAGGTTCCCGCGTTGTGTAATGAGAACTGCACTGATCGGGAGCGGGGAGAGGTGGGTGAACCGCTATCCCTTGCCGGAACGGGAACCATGGTTGCAGGAGCCCGAACAGGGCAATCATGATCACCGTTGCTCTGTCCTGAAGAATCTTCTGCAGGACTTAGGGTGTTCCAACTCACAGACAGACCGTCGGGGCTGAGACGGCGATGGGTTGATCTCTTTGCACAGAAGGTCGAGTATTTTGAGTTCGGTTCGGTTGCAAACAGGTCGATGCTCGGTGTGCCCCAGGTGCTGAAGATCTTCTTCATCGCCGCTGGGTTGAGACACCACTCATCGGGATCCAGCTGGTGGCTGAGTCTTTCTGCCAGGTCGTTCTGCTCCCACATGAGGTAAGTTGCCTGGATGGGGCATTGAATGGAGTTGGAGAACTCCCACATGTGGCAAGCTTCCTTGCATAGCGAGGTCAACCCTGTCCCTCCCTGTTTGTTGATATAGTGCAAGGCCACCTGGTTTTCTGTTTGGGTGAGGACTGCCCTGCCTGTTTGAAGGTTTCGAGGGCATTCCCTAAGGCCCTGAGCTCCAGTAGGTGGGTAGTCAGAGGTTGGGTACACTGGTCCCAGTGACGTCTGAGGTGCCCTTTCAGGGATCACATGAGTAGTCTGGTGTGCTGCACAACAAAGACCGGAGCGTGCTGACGATGAGCTGCTGGCAGGGATGCACTGGGCCAGGGATGTCATGGCGTCGATCTGGTAGTCCCGTAGGACGGCCTTGGTCTGCGTGGTGTTGATGACTGCCCAGATGAACGATATCCCCTGGGTGGGTATCACGTGGAATTTCATGTAGTTGATGAGGAACCCCAGTTCTTGGAGGAGGGTTATGGTGGATGACGGGGCTGCCAGCTGTCGAGATAAGATAGGACGCGCACCCCTTGAAGGCGAGGATGTGCCACTGCCACGCACTTTGTGAACGCTCTTGGAGCCGTTGAGAGTCCAAGGGGCAGGACCTTGTACTGGAGGCGTCTGTCTTGGCTTTAGAAGCGACGATGCCTCCTGTTGGCTGGGTGCATGGGATACTAGCCAATACTCGGGCTGTAACAGGGCCAAGACTGTACCCAGAGAGTGCGTCTGGACCTTGTGTATGCATCTGTTGAGCTTACAGAGATCCAGGAACGAGCGTTGTCCTTGTCCATGGTGACGCGGGGGTCCTGGAGTAGAAACCCCTTGGTGATCTCCTCTGTTCGTCACCGCCTCTATTGATTCTGCCGAAGCAGGTCCTCTCCTTGCTGCAGGAAAGTTGGGTCGTCAGATGGAGGGTGCCCCGCCCACTCGGGGGGGGGGGGCGGGAGTGGAGACGAATTCGGAATCCCTGCTTGATGATGCTGAGGGCCCACTGGTCGATGGTGATCCTGGGCCAAGCCTTCGCAGACAATCTGATCATGCTGGGCCGGAGGGTGATCAAGGTTCTGTTTTTGTCTTGGGGAGAGGGCTGCCCTTGGATGCCCCTGCCCCTCGGGCAGTGCTTGTTTGCGTAGCAGTTATGTTACTGTTGCAAGCGCTGGGGCACAGACTGCTGCCAGTGTGGACTGGCTCAGTTGTGAGCTGGAGTCTCTATTTTATTTTATTTATTTATTTCCTCTCACTGGCCTCCTGATAAAGCCGCATCTGGAACTGGAGCGCAGCAATTCGTGCGCTCAGCATTGCGCCCTCGAAAGTCTTTTTCCCCGTGGAAACCAGGGTTTTTCAGGTCCTTCCCTGACGGGGGTTGGAGGGGGGGGGTCGTGCTGCCCTGTTTCTCTTAAGCTACCGCAATGTCCATGTATGGCTGCTGCGGGTTGTCGAATCCCTGGGCTGGAAAGATCTGGTACTTCAATCCCAGTCTCCTTGAAGTTGGTTGCCCTGAGGAGGGAGTCAGCCAAATCTTGTCTCTGCAGTCCAGGAGGTTCTTGTGGACTGGAATCGCCTCTGCCTGCGTGAAGTACTGGTACTGGTAGTTCAGGCCTTGTAGTACTCTGTCTTGGGTACTTGTTGTCCACCCACGTGGATCTTGAGAAAGGCTGTGAGTTTCTGGAGGGATTTGGGGTGAGTCCTCGTTTGTGGGTTTTTGTTTTTGTTTTTTTTAGTAAATATTTATTTATTTTTGTGGGTGGTGACTCGGGGCGTGGCTGGAGTCTGGTGTGTAGCTTGTTCCTCCGTTGCTTGGGTGCATGGCATGCCGCTGAACCGCACCATGTTGTTGTGCGTGGCTCCCTCTAAAGGGAGACATACTGGGGAATGTAGCCCGCTGAGAGAGGAGTGGGTCAGCAGGAGGATTAACTGTGGCTGCTGGTCCCACCCCTGGTGGTTCGCAGGTTCATGTGCTGCTCCACTTGACTGGTTGGGTGGCTCCATGTACCCCACCACTCTTCTGTGTCCTTCTTGAGAGGGGGGGAGAGCCTGCAGAGAAGGGGCAGGATGCACCCCTTCATCTGTGCCAGTGCTCCTGGCTGCGTTTCCCACTGTGCCTGGAGGCAGAGAAAGAGGAGTGATAATGCTTCTTGAGTGGGCTTCTGCTGCTGTACTGCCTATTGTATATTAAATTGTACAGCGCTGCATATGCCTTTCAGTGCTATAGAAATCATGAATAGTACAGAGTCCCTCATGCTAGCTGGAAAAGCACTCTGCCTAGGTTTTATGAAGAGCAAACAGCTTTTTAGACTGAGGAGTTTCAAACCCCCACCTTTGGAGAGGCATGGTCTGACATGCCGCATCTCTGAAGATATCAGCACCCTGCTGAGAAAGGCAGACTCCTCGTTCCCAACATGAGAGGGGGAGGGGGGGAAGAGTGGGAAAGGTGTGAATTGTAGACTCTGCAGGACCCCAAGAGGGAAAGAAACATCGAGTTGGTTTTTTTTTTTTGGTTTTTTTTTCAGCATGTCCTTTATAAGCTGAACTCTGGGGCAGCATGTCTCCTACTGGGGGGAGAGGTCTGCAGGTCCCCTCCAAGGGAAAGAAGCATGGGAGATTCTTTCTCCTTAAATTCAGATTGGGAGGAGGGTGGGGCAGAGCCCTCGGGGCTGCAACAGATTATCAGAGGTTTTCCCAAAAACAACCTTTGAACCCCAATCGGCTCCCTGCAGAGGCTGGCTGTAAGAGGCAGCATGCCGTCTGGAGGGTGAAAGCCCCGATCTGTTGCTTGCAGAGGCTGTGGATTTACGCAGCAGCATGCAAGACTCCTATCAGCTGCCCTGCAGAGGATGGCTGTAGGTGGCAACATGCAGGGATTCCTGGAGAGATCTCTCAGTCTGGCGAGACTCCTATCGGCTGCCCTGCAGAGGCTGGTTCTAAGCGGCAACATGCAGGGACTCCGGGAGATATTTCTCTACCGGGCCAAGTGCAGGCGGGGGGATTAGCTGACCCAGGGCATCCTGGAGGCTCCTTGCCACTGTAGCTTGTGGATCCCCCGCTGCTGCATTCTGATGAGGATGGCTGCTGGAGGAAGATTCTCGGGCCTCACTTCTCTTCATGCCTGGCTGTAAGCAGCAACATGCAGGAACTCCTGGAGAGATCTCTCGGTCTGGTGAGACTCCTATCGGCTTCCTGCAGGGGCTGGCGGCTAGCGACAGCATGCAGGACCTCTGGGAGAGATTTCTCGACCGGGCAAGTTGCGGTCGGGGGGGGTTGACTGAGCCAGGATGTCCTGGAGGCTCCTCACCGGATTCGTCTGTGGATCCCCCGCTGCTACGCTCCAATGAGGATGGCTGCTGGAGGAAGATTCTCGGGCCTCACTTCTCTTCATGAAGTCTGTCAGTGCCCTCTTCCTTAGCTTGCGTGCACGTGGTGACATGTGCGCACAATGCAAGCCACACGGAGACCTCGAGCGCCGGATCCAATCAGTGGGTGCACAATTCATGAGGATCCAGTGTGTTCATCCTCCTCCTGCATCCCAGTTGTTTCTTTAGATGATTCAGGCATCTACAAGTTGATGAGTAGAAAAGTTGTAATGGAGAGCTGTAGAAAAATCCGACCGATGGGAACGGGCGGAAACTAAAGACTGGGGATTAGGGGGAAGCAGGGGGAAATGGGTAGGGCTCGGGCATGCCCAGTGGGGCCCGGGCACTGCACGTGCTCAGAGAAAAAAAAAAAAATCTCTCTGAGCTATTGGAGAGCTTATCCGCAAATTGGGAGGTGTTGGGACAACACCCATATGTGGCTGACTCATCCTGCTTGTCCTAGGAGAATAGTCTGTCCCTGTGATTTGTTGATTGTGATAGAGAATGCAAGTCTCACTGGAATTTGCAATCTCTTAAACTGAAAAGGAAGATCTCTTGGAATAAGTGGCATCCAAAAGTTTCAGTATTGATTTAAACAACTCAATATGTGGAAACTCAGGTTGAAAAGAAACTCCATGCAGTTTTTTCCCGGTTCAGAATGTAAATAAAGCTAACAATGTCACAACCTGAAAAAAAAAAAAAAAAAAAGAATGGAACCTGTGTTCCTAGTTCAGCATATGTGAGTACTCATGTAATGTAATAACATTATGAACTGGGGTGCATGAAGGAAACAGTTACAAACACAGTTAGAACATACAAACTCTATATGTATGGTGTCCGTGGTAGAATAGAAAAGATGTCCCTAGTGGTTATAGTGTCATATAAAGTGTTTTATAGTTGGAATTACTGTGAGAATGGCAGATTTTTACATTTTTTCCATTGACATGAATGGGTGAAATCTGATTTTCTGTTTGTAGCTCCGCCCACGTGTGCAGGTGGGCCGCGAGACCCCCAGAACATATCACCCCAGGTAGTGAGGGATCTGCATACCAAGTTTCGTTCAAATCGGTCAAGCCGTTTTTGCGTGATCGCGGCACATACACACACACATACATATACACATACATACCTCCGATTTTATATATATAGATTTTATGTTCAGTTCTTAAATTGTAATTGTATGTCTTTTTATTAATTGTATTTCGCTTAGTAAAACCAGATAAGCCATCAAATCAAATTTTAATAACAACTTGAAACTCTGCTTGCACATCCGATCTTGCCTGGGCATATTCACAAGAGCTGCGCTTGCGCCAGGCATGTTCCTCCCCGCCTCGCTTGAAGTTTCATAGCGCACACCTCATTTCGATAACTTTTCCCGTCAGCATTGGAGAGCTACACTTGCGCTCGGGGGTCTACGCTGTTGACTTTAGCGCTAGACCTTTGAGCATCATGACCTCAGTGGCATAGGAAAGGGGTGGCGGGGGAGGGGGATGATCCACCCTGGGCCCCATCTTCGTAGGGGTGCTCCTTCCCTGACCCCCCACTTTTGTGTGCGCGTGTGGCTTCCCTTCCCCTGTAGCTCGGTAACATCCCTGGCGTGAGCAGCAACCTCCAACCTGCTTTGGCTCTTCTACCGATGTCACTTCCTGGATCCACACCCTAGGAAGTGGCATCAGAGGGAGAGCCCATGCAGGCACGACAGCAGGTTGGGAGCTGCCGCTCGTGCCAGGAACGTTACAGAGGTACCAGGGAAGGGAAGCGACGCGTGCAAGACAGTGGGGGGGAGCGAAGGAGCGTGTAGGGATGGAGGGCAGAGAAGAGGGTAGGAGAGGGGCACCTCACCCTTGCTACACCACTAGAGGGCCTGACAGAGCAGGAAAGCAGACCATCTCAAAATCTCTTCTGTTACATAGATTTAAAGCTCTGGCCGACAACCCACATGTGTCTCCTCTTACTGAATTCCATAGGGGAGGCTGGTATTTTTGTTTCTCCGACTATGCCAGGGGCCATAGTTTTAATTGCTGGACTACTATGTTTCTATGTTTCTTTCTTGTTTCTACTATGTTTCTATGTTTCTTTCTTGTTTCTACTATGTTTCTATGTTTTTTTCTTTCTTTCTTTCTTTCTTTCTTTCTTTCTACTTTTTTCACATTGCAACAACCGAGCAAGTGTTGGCAATCCAGGTTCCCAGCAAGGCATGTGGCACAGAGAAAGCAGAAGGAGTTTCGAGCTGCTCGCTCCACTGAAGCGAAGCTTAATACATGCTGTCGGTTCTCTGACACCAGCAGGATTTTGCTCCAGGGCGCATCACTGATGCGTGGCAGCAGAATGACACTTTGAGCTCTGCCGAAATATGTAGAAATGGCAGAAAGGAAATGCACGTCATGGTATGCCTATCACACTCTTGTCTTTCTGACCTCTTTAGGCACGACTAACCAAAGAGCATCACTTGGGAAGTGCATTTCTGTCCAGAAACCATTCTTTAGAGGAGGAATTTGAAAGAGCAAAGGCAGCTGTGGAGGTACCTTTTTTTTTTTTTTTTTTTACGATATAGCACGGGATATAAGGATTTGTTTTGTGAATATGCATTTAGAGGAAAATTCTACACATGGTGCTAAAAAAAAAAAAAAAAAAAAAATTCAGCCCCAGAAAAAAAGCGACGCAAAGCGGGATTCCATAAAGGGTTTGAGCCCTTTGTAGAATCGCACTCGGAATCGATTCCTGCGCCCAAGTTAGGCAGGCTGAAGCAGGATTCCGTAACTTACACACACGACTTTTCAGAAAGCCCCCGATATGCTCCTCGCCCTGCTCCTCTTTGAGTTAGGCGCTCTGCCTTGTTGCACAGGCACATTTTAATGGGTGACAACTAACTTCAGTAATTGTTAGCGCCCAATGACTCATGTTGATTGGCTCAATAGCCAGTTAATTCTCGAAGGTGTGGCCACATTTTGGCACACATGTGCGGTTCATAGTCATTCGCGCACGAGATTTCAGCGCGCCGACATTGCCGCGCTGACAGTGTGGCACAAGACACCAGCGTGCCGCCTAAAAAGTGATTATTAAAGAGCTCCGATGCAGGACACCCCACCCCAATTTACTTCATACTCTTCGCGCTGCCATGGTGGGGGTTTGGGGGAGTAGTAACCCTCAATTATACTTAACTTTTCCCGATTTTTTGGGGATAAAGTTAAGTTTTCTCTATAATGGGGGGGTTGCACCTCCCCCACCCCAACGGCAGCGCAAAGAGTATGAAGTAAACTGGAGGGCCTCCCCACTCACACCCCGTGTCGGAGCTATTTAAAAGTCACTTTTTAGGCAGCGCACTGGTGTCTTGCGCCGAATTGTCGGCGCTGCAAGGTCGGCGCGCTGAAGTCTCGCGCGCTTTTGTCCCGTCACCCCACATGTGCAGTGGCGTAGCAAGAGTGAGAGGTGACAGGGGCGGTGGTGCCTCTCCCCTTCCTCTTCTCTGCCCTTGCTCCTTCCCCACCCCCGCCAGGTGCATGCGCCCCCCCCTTCCCTCCCCCATACCTCTTTAATAATAATAATAATAACTTTATTCTTCTATACCGCCACAATCTTGCGACTTCTAGGCGGTTTACAATCAAGAGAGCTGGACATTCAGCGAGTTACAATTTGCAGATAGTCAGAGGAAATAGAGTGCAGAAACATTTACGAAGCAAAATTATAGATACAGTGGTGCCTCACACAACGAACTTAATTCGTTCCAGGAGCAAGTTTGTTATGCGAAAAGTTCGTTATGTGAAACGCGTTTTCCCATAACAATACATGTTAAAAAAAATAATTCGTTCTGCAGCATAAAATATGCTAAGATGACATAAAAAAAGATAAATTTGTCAAAATGGTGAAAATGGTGGTCTTGCTGAGGCCAAACTCTTTGACGAGGTCACCCTGTTTTACCCCACATTCACTCCTTCTAATTATTTCCCGTTTCATTTCAACAGAAATCACCTTCCTGCTTTTTTTAGAAGCCATGATATATAAAAAATATTGAGTTTATCTTAAAAGGACGACTGTATACAGTGAGAGAGGGCAGTTAAGCGCAGTGACTAACGACTGCCTGCAGTGCCTGCGCGGAAGGATGCAATACATCGGCAGCTCGGGCGACTTCGTTGTGTGAAACGAAGTTCGTTGTGTGAAACGAAGTTCGTTGTGTGAAACGAAGTTCGTTGTGTGAAGTTCGTTGTGTGAAACGAAGTTCGTTGTGTGAATCAAGACATGAAGTTCGTTGTGTGCAGCGTTCGTTGTGCGAGGCGTTCGTTATGCGAGGCACCACTGTATACAATTTGCTGAGCGAGAGTATAAGGCATCACCAACTTGCTGCCCGCATCGGTGTCAGCTCTCCTTCTGACATCGCATCCTAGGCATGGGACCCGAAAATGACTTCAGAGGGAGAGCCGACGCTGGCGCGAGCAGCAGGTTGGGGTTGTTCCTTGCACCAGGGAAGAGTTAGAGGTAGGAGGGGGGAAGTGAAGGCGCGCATGTATGGGGGGGGGCAGGAGTGGAAAAGAGCGGGGGTCGGAGAGGAAGAGAGATGCCAGCACCTCCCACCAAGGTAGCACTCGGGGGGGGGGGGAGGGGTGCTGGGGTGGGTAGTTTCTAGCGGGGGGAGCGGCGCTTAATGGCCCTTGCTGCTCCCGACGCTCATAGAGTTCCTATGAGCGTCGGGAGCAGCGCCGGTCATTCAGCGCAGCTCTCTGCGCTAGAAACTGCTAGAAGAGGCGGGTATGTTTATGTGACTACTTAGCCAGTTGGCAGACTAAATAGAGCCACTGGCTGGCTAAGTTTCCGCTCCACCCTAACTCTGTCCCCGGCCCACCCCACCCCTAACCTAACCAGTTAGGAGATGGCCACTTAGCTGAGATATTCATCGGACCCTACTCGGTTTAACTGGGCAGGAGAGTCTCCAGCTTGAATAAACCCTTCTGAATATCGACCCCATGGCTTTCATATTCTTTACATCGTGCTGTCAGCGGCGTAATAAAGCTTTACTTCAGCCATGGGTGACCAGAACTCATGTGATTCAGCAGAATCAAACTTTGCAATTTAAGCCACCACAAAATTAGTCCCATGTGTGATATTCCTAAACTTCAGAATTAATAACTTTAATAGTTCGCTGTCATATAATCACCGGGTTATTAAAGCATGAAATGGAGAGCAAATATTCTGAGGAATTAATGACTGTGCTTAATGTGTACATATTAAGTGTTTTGTTATCAAAAACTCACCAGGTGCGGGCAGTCGTACTGAATCATCCCACAGAGAAGCAGCAAATGTTCCTACAGTTTAACCTGTGCAGAGGCAGGATACATTTCTAGCAGGCTTGTCTTTGTAGTAAAAATGAAACATAGAAATAGACGGCAGATAAGGGCCACGGCCCATCTAGTCTGCCCACCCTAATGACCCTCCTCTACCTTTGCCTAGTGAATAGAACCCACTTGTCGATCCCATTTGGCCTTAAAATCAGGCACGCTGCTGGCCTCAATCACCTGCAGTGGAAGACTATTCCAGCGATCAACCACCCTTTCAGTGAAAAAGAATTTCCTGGTGTCACCTCGTAGTTTCCCGCCTCTGATTTTCCACGGATGCCCTCTTGTTGCCGCGGGTCCCTTGAAAAAGAAGATATCTTCTTCCGCTTCGATGCGGCCCGTGAGATACTTGAACGTCTCGATCATGTCCCCCCTCTCTCTGCGCTCCTCGAGCGAGTATAGCTGCAGTTTGTCTAACTGTTCTTCGTACGGGAGATCTTTGAGTCCCGAGACCATCCGGGTGGCCATTCTCTGAACCGACTCCAGTCTCAGCACATCTTTGCGATAATGTGGCCTCCAGAATTGCACACAGTATTCCAGGTGGGGCCTCACCATGGATCTATACAATGGCATAATGACTTCCGGCTTACGACGGACGAAACCCCTGCGTATGCAACCCAGGATCTGCCTTGCCTTGGATGAGGCCTGTTCTACCTGACTGGCAGCCTTCATGTCCTCACTGACGATCACCTCCAAGTCTCGTTCTGCTACCGTTCTTGTTAGGATCTCACCATTAAGGGTATAAGTCTTGTATGGATTATGGTTGCCTAGGTGCATGACTTTGCATTTTTTGGCATTGGCATTGGCATTGGCATTGAAGCTAATGATGTCGTGCTGTAGTCAGACTCCAGGCTCGTATATTCCACTTATACGGAGGCAATTATGTCCAGTACAGCACAGGGTTAGGAGCTCTGCCCTATGGCATTTTTTCCCTTGTTCTTAGTCTTCTGTTTTGGTTCCTGGGAGAAGGTTCCAAATTTTCTGAGGCATTTATTAATATGTGCAAATCTGAATACAAAATCACATCAAGTATAATAAGAAGAAGAACTTTATTTTTATATACCGCAATACCAGAAACAGTTCAGAGCGGTTTAGCACACAGTATCTATAAACCTCAGAAAAAGTACCTCTATTTTTCTCACTTTATACCAAAAAAGAGAGAGGAATAACACAAATCCCTCCTCGACAACTCTTACAAAGTGGCAGAACCAATAGCACATTATAACATAAATCATTAACATAACTTAAATCTTTATTTTTATACTGCACAAGCCCTTCAGTCTTAAGCGGCTCCCAGAATAAAACAAAAGAAACAAATTCAACATTATCTCACCAAGGGGTTCCCTTTAGATTGGAGAATGACACGGGGACAAATTGTTCACCATCCCCGCAGGAACTCAATTTCTCCATCCCATCCCTGTGAGTTTTGTCGCTCTCCCTGTCCCTGCCCCCATTCCCATAAGCTCTGCCTTATCCACATAAGCCTCAAGCACTTAGGATTTTAAAGTGTTTGAGGCTTGTGCAGATGAGGACAGAGCTTAGGCATTGGTGGAATGAGGCATTATGACATCACAATCTGAGCTCTAGAATGTGGCTACTTTTGGTTTTAAAGTGTTTGAGGCTTGTGCAGATGAGGACGGAGCTTAGGCATTGGTGGAATGAGGCATTATGACATCACAATCTGAGCTCTAGAATGTGGCTACTTTTGGTTTTAAAGTGTTTGAGGCTTGTGCAGATGAGGACGGAGCTTAGGCATTGGTGGAATGAGGCATTATGACATCACAATCTGAGCTCTAGAATGTTGCTACTTAGGATTTTAAAGGGTTTGAGGCTTGTGCAGATGAGGACGGAGCTTAGGCATTGAAGTGAACTCATTATGTTTGGAATCAGAAAGTGAAGCACGGACACGGATCAGATCCATGCCCTTAGTGAATCTAGGGCATAGACCTCAACTGCCTGAAACCATTGGAGAAAGTCCTTGTTGCCCGTGACGGTTTTCGTTTCTACTCATATGATTTTAATTTTGCAGACATATTGTGTCCTTGTTCATCCTTTTTTTTTTTTTTTTTTTTAATGACTGTCAGTAAATGTTTAGCCTGTGAGTCACCGTGCTGTGCTTTCCGCTAATGTATTCTATGTTCAATAATTTTTTATTGAGTTTTAAGAATAAAATATACGTAACAAAAATCTTACAAAGAATATTATCTTAACTCAGTTAATACAATGTGGATATATAAATTCCAAGAAATCAACAATCAATTATCACCACAATGCAAACACGGTAAAGTACTTCCCAATACTCCCTCCCCCTTCCCATCACCCCCCCCCCACCTCATTCCCAAATATTACTAATAAATAGTGCTTCATTTTCTGATTACAAACATGATGAGTTCACTACAAAACTGCATGCTCTGATAATTGCTGGATATAACCAAAAAGCATAACCCAATGTAATATCCACTTTTTTACATTTTAGGCATATTCTTGTCTCAACACAACCAAAATGTAAAGCCTGAACTTGAGAAACATAAGCTGATGAATTCTAAAACGCTTTCTCCTCTTTTTCCTTCTCACTTTTCTCTAGTCGGATACCGAGTTCTGGGATAAGATGCAAGCGGAGTGGGAAGAAATGGCTCGAAGGAACTGGATTTCAGAAAATCCGGACGCCCCAAATCAAACGGGTGCTGCACCTGGCGAGATGGTAGATAAACCTACTTACAGTAAGAAAATTGTGCCCTCGTACAGCTTTATCAGCCCCGTGACAGGGAATATCAAAGACCTATTAAACACGCACGTTGCCTATACTGTCCCTTCTTCAGCCTCCAGAGAGTATTTTAGGGGGTTATTTTAGATCGATCCTTATCTTTTAAGGCCCATACAGATTCTCTGGTTAAGAGATGTTTTATTGTCCTCTGGAAACTGCATACTAATAGGAAATATTTTGATTTTATATCATTTAAATTTCTGGTCCAATCTTCAATCCTTTCAATATTGGATTATTGTAATGTTATTTATCTTGGATCATATAAAATAACCACTAGTTGATTAAAAATCATTCAAAATAAAGCTATTCATTTGATCTTTAATCTGAAAAAACACGATCATATTAGTGTATACAGTGGTACCTTGGATTACGAGCATAATCCGTTCCAGGAGCATGCTCGTAATCCAAAATGCTCGTATATCAAAGCAAGCTTCCCCATAGGAAGTAAGGGAAACTTGCTTTGATATGTTTCCACCCCCCACCTTCCCCCCCCCGAGGCCAGCAGCGCTGCTCCCCCCCCCCACGAGAACCGGCATTGCTCCCCCTGAAGGCCCCCCCGTGAACCGGCACCCTCCCCCCCGTGAACCGGCACCCCCCCTGCCGCCATTGGGCACCCCCCCCGCCGTGACCTGATGTCCCCCCAACCCACCCGAACCCTCTTCTTACTTTTCTGTAGCCTCCGCAGCGGCACCAGCATGTCCTGTGCGTGATGCCGGTGCCTGAAGATTTGCTTCCTGTGCTGGGCCTTGAGAGTTCACGTTTGACGTGAGCGTTCACGTTCGACGTGAACTCTCAGGCCTTGCACAGGAAGCAGATCTTCAGGCACCGGCACCAAGCACAGGACATGCTGATGCTGGTGCCGCTGTGGAGGCTACAGAAAAGTAAGAAGAGGGTTCGGGTGGGTTGGGGGGACCTCAGGTCGCGGCGGGGGGTGCCCGATGGCGGCGGGGGGGTGCCAGATCGCGGGGAGGTGGGTGCCAGTTCGCAGGGGGGGGCGCTCGCAAATCGAAGCGCGCTCGGTTTCCGAGGCGCCGATTTTGCGAATGTTTTGCTCGTCTTGCAAAACACTCGCAAACCGGTGCACTCGTAAACCGAGGTACCACTGTATTATCAAAAGCTTCACTGGCTTCCGTTTGAGGCTAGAGTGTTATTTAAATTTGGATGCATTTGTTTTAAAGTTTTATTTGGTTTAGCACCGGCTTACCTCATTTCTCATTTTAGTTTTTTTGTTTTTAAGAAAAATATCCGTAGGTCGGGTTGGTTTTATTTTCCTTCAGCAAATGCACGTCGTTACAAAAGATTTTTGGATAGGACCTTAGCATTCCAAGCAGGATTAATGAATTCATGTTTGAATCTTCTCGTTTCTCCATTTCTTACTATCAATTTCGAAAAGATCTTAAAACCCACTTATTTAAACAATATAATATACATTATTGATTTTCATATTATCATGTAGTTATAATGTACTTTTAGGGCTCCTTTTACTAAGGTGCACTAGCGTTTTTAGCGCACGCAGGAAATTACCGCGTGCTACGCTTCTAGAACTAACGCCAGCTCAATGCGGGGCAATGTAGCGCGTGCTATTCCTCGCGTTAAAGCCCTAATGCGGCTTAGTAAAAGCAGCCCTTAATCTTCTTATCTGTACTTAGTTTAGTTTATATTGTGTTTTTTTATTCATTAGTTTTAATGCTTGTATTAGTTGCTTAGAATTTTATTATGTATGATGTTATTATTATATTGTATGCTGAGTTCCTAATTGTGTAAACCACTATGAACTGCTAGTTAGGTGGTATATAAAAAAAATTAATTATTATTATTATCTCAACTTTTCATCTAAAGCCGGTCACTTTCATGCTATTACTTGTAAGAAACTTGTTTCAAAGTTTGGTAAGAACACTGCTGCCAGCTATTGAAACTGTGGTTTTACTGACAGTCTGCCAGAGTTTTTCTTCTGCTGACAAGCTACCATTTTTATGGATATTTCGTAGGGCTGTTAAGTAAGCCAGTACTCACTTCTTTATCCATTGGGACATAGATTTCAGCTTCTAAGTAAGGTAGATGCCTGGACAGACTCCAGTCTTCAGAATCAAGGCAGTGATTCCTAAACTTGATCCTGGAGGCACCCAGTCAGTCAGGTTTTCAAAATATCCACAATTAGGGCACATGAGGAGGGCGATGAAAATGATAGGAGGGCGACGAAAATGATAGGAGGCTTGCACCAGAAGACGTATGAGGAGAGACTGGAAGCCCTGAATATGTCTACCCTAGAGGAAAGGAGAGATAGGGGAGATATGATTCAGACGTTCAAATACTTGAAGGGTATTAACGTAGAACAAAATATTTTCCAGAGAAAGGAAAATGGTAAAACCAGAGGACATAATTTGAGGTTGAGGGGTGGTAGATTCAGGGGCAATGTTAGGAAATTATACTTTACGGAGAGGGTAGTGGATGCCTGGAATGCGCTCCCGAGAGAGGTGGTGGAGAGGAAAACGGTGACTGAGTTCAAAGCATGGGATGAACACAGAGGATTTAGGATCAGAAAATAATATTAAATATTGAACTAAGGCCAGTACTGGGCAGACTTGCACGGTTTGTGTCTGTATATGGCCGTTTGGTGGAGGATGGGCTAGGGAGGGCTTCAATGGCTGGGAGGGTGTAGATGGGCTGGAGTAAGTCTTAATAGAGATTTCGGCAGTAGGAACCCAAGCACAGTACAGGGTAAAGCTTTGGATTCTTGCCCAAAAATAGCTAAGAAGAAAAAATTAAAAAATTTAAATTGAATCAGGTTGGGCAGATTGGATGGACCATTCGGGTCTTTATCTGCTGTCATCTACTATGTTACTATGTTACACACACACACACACACACACTCGTCTTATATTCAAGTCAACCTTTTTTGGGAGAAAGGGTACCTCGTCTTATACTCGTATCGACTTATATTCGAGTATATACGGTAAGTTCTTTTTACCGTAATATCTATTGCATAGTGTTCACTGCATTGAGAAAATGTGGGATTAGTGGATCATTCTCCTGGCCCAGGATTTATGGTTGTGATTTCTTTTTGTTTTTTTATGCTTAACCTACAAGTGTATAATATTTACAATGTTTACTGCAAATATTTCTTATCGATAGATATTTGCATTCCACCTTTTCCAGAATTAATTTGTTTAGAACAGAGAACTGCTACAGGAATCAGAATACCAAAATGAACTCATATCACAAAATGCAATGGTGGGTCTCCTGTAACAGAGACAGCCTGCACGTCCACGATTAGTCACTCATCAGCTGCTCATCTCATTCTGATGACATCAAAAGTGCTGTGATGTAAAAGTAACACTCGGTAGAAAACGACACAGTATTTAAAAGATAGAGAGGTCCTTTTACTAAACAGTGGTCAGTGCTAGTGTGTGCCTACTTCCGGTAGCGGTCCGCACCAGGCGTCATTTTGCTTGGGACACTGGTTGGTACCCCTCCTCCTCTCCGCTTCCCTTCCCACTCTTCCCCCTGCCGCACACGCCCCTTACCTTCCCTGGTACCTTTTTTAATTGTGACGCAAGCAGCCACCAACCTGCTGGCCGCATCAGCTTCAGTGTTCTCTCTGACGTTACTTCCGGGACCCACACCTAGGAAGTGAGCCAAGTAAAGGACAGTCAAGCCATTGTGACATCACTGATGAGGTTGGCTCTTAGGCATTGGTGGAATGAGGCTTTATGATGTCACAATACCAGCTCTGGTTATCAGAGGCTGAAGCTTTTCACATTATTTATTTATTCAATTTTCTATACCGTTCTTCCAGGGGAGCTCAGAACGGTTTACATGAATTTATTCAGGTACTCAAGCATTTTTCCCTGTCTGTCCTGGTGGGCTCACAATCTATATTTAATGCACCTGGGGCAACGGGGGGATTAATTGACTTGCCCAGGGTCAAAAGATTAGCATGGGATTTGAACCCACAACTTCAGGATATTAAGGCTGTAGCTCTAACCACTGTACCATGCAGACTATATATAATTTGGCTGTGTGTGCCCCCTAAATAGAAATGATAAGTGCTCCTTCGTTAATATTTTTGCAGGTCCCATGTAGTAATTGAAAAAATTTGCAATGGGCCTGCAAAAAGAAAACAGCCTTATTGTAGGGCCACGTTAAAAAAGGGTTTGGCATGCAAGAACATCCCATATTAAAATACATCAAGCCCATTTCTTAATGGGTTCCTTAGTCTTCAATTTGTGACATTTGTGGTAGTGTAACTGATATAGGATTCTTTGCTTCTGTATCTCATGTAGGGGGGAGGGGGTGTCTGAACAATCAAGATAATTCACAGGTTTCTGATCCCGAGAAGCTTACAATCTAAAATTCAAGCATTGGGAGCTTAAACGGTGTGCCGACAATCACGCAGTCAACAAAAGGTACAGGAGCAGAATTGGGATTTCCAGCTGTGCAACCATCTGCTCTAATTTGCATGGAGCAGGAGCAGTATATCAAGCAGATCTCAGGTTGAAGTTGACCATTACGAAAGGGTGGTAGGGCTTTTGTGCATTCCTAATTGGTACTGGGTGGCAGGATTGTTTGGCCACGTTCCTCGTTTCAAAGGAAACTGGTAGAAAGTGTGATTCCTGCTGTACACAGCCTTGAGTGAATCCCTTCAAAAAAGGCAATAAATAAATCCTAATCAATAAATATCCTATATTTGGATTTCCTGTAAGTCTTTTCTGTAGTTTTGCCTTGAGACTGGTTATGTCCAGGCACAGTAGGTATTTCCTCATCGACAGGGGGCTTATTTTCTCCGTTTGTATTTGACACAGTGGAATGGTACATGATTTGCCCACGATTACACGGAGATTTGAAAACCAGTCTCCTTGGGTTGCTCCTCTGCTCTTCAGTTGAGTCCTTCATGCCCTTCCAATGGGGACATTGCTAATTTTGTCCCCTCCTACACCTCCTCCTCACCCCCCCCAAAAAAAAAAATCACTCACAACATAGAAACATGATGGCAGATAAAGGCCAAATGGCCCATCCAGTCTGCCCATCTGCAGCATCTACTATTTCTTCCTCTCCCTATTGGCTAAGGCTCTTAACATTTGCATCTCCTCTCCCTACTGGCTAAGGCTCTTTACACCTGCATTGTGATGTCATAGAGCTTTATGGTTATGGAAACAGTAACATGATGGCAGATAAAGGCCAAATGGCCTATCCATAGCATCCACTATCTCCTCCTCTCCCTATTGGCTAAGGCTCTTAACATTTGCATCTCCTCTCCCTACTGGCTAAGGCTCTTTACACCTGCATTGTGATGTCATAGAGCTTTATGGTTATAGAAACATTGTTTCATAAGCATAGGGAGATATTAGAGTTAGACTCTGTGATGAAAATATCAACAGTATTTCCAATAAATCACAGCTCTTATAGTGGCTAATCACTTTACTTCTATAATCCTATGTCTTTATAGTAAAGTGCTCAGACCATATAACCTTTAATTAGATGATAAGACCTAACTGTGGTTATTATAGGGACCATCATTGCCTTTAATGTCTCTAACCCAACCCTCAGCTAGGAGCCCCTTCATCGATGTTCCTTTCTGGGCATTTGTTGCCGATACAAGTGACCCCTCCTGATGAAGAGCCGAAACTCGAGTCGGGGGGGCCATGGATTTTAATATGGTGATCTAAATTTACACAATTGCACTGTTGAACACTTTTAAGCACTGGCACTGGCACGTTTTGAAGCTGTGGTTATCGAATTCCCAACTCATCGGAGATTTCAGATGAGTTGTTTCATCATTATTTAGTAATTTATGGGTTGGGTTAGGGACAGTAAAGGCAATGATGGTCCCTATAATAACCACAGTTAGGTCTGATCATCTAATTAAAGGTTATATGGTCTGAGCACTTTACTATAAAGACATAGGATTATAGAAGTAAAGTGATTAGCCACTATAAGAGCTGTAATTTATTGGAAATACTATAGAAACATTGTAACATGATGGCAGATAAAGGCCAAATGGCCCATCCAGTCTGCCCATCCGCAGCATCCACTATCTCCTCCTCTCCCTATTGGCTAAGGCTCTTTACACCTGCATTGTGATGTCATAGAGCTTTATGGTTATAGAAACATGACAGCAGATAAAGGCCAAATGGCCCATCCAGTCTGCCCATCTGCAGTATACACTATCTCCACTTCTCCCTAAGAGATCCCATGTGCCTATACCATGCTTTCTTGAATTCAGACAGTCTTTGCCTCCACCACCTCTTCCGGGAGACTGTTCCACACATCTGCCACCGTTTCTGTAAAAAAAAGTATTTCCTTAGATTACTCTTAACTTCATCCAATGCATTCTCCTTCCAGAACTTCCTTTCAAATGAAGGAGACTCGCCTGGTGCACATTAGAAATGTAGAAAAGCGTTATACCCTTCAAGGGCCACCGAGACCATCCGATAAGCTTTAAATCAAGATCTGAGTGCTAGGAGATCTTTTTTTTACAACATAAAATCAAGGAAGAGTGATGACCAGAGCCAAAACAGTATAGACAGTGGCATGTTAGAAGACTATGGTAAAAATAACGAGGACCATCGTGGTCCAATCAATGTGTTACAGTGTTACTTTGTAACTTTCTGTACTCCCAGTAATTGCAATTTATGTTTCAGGGCTATTGCTTTCATAAGGAGAATCCTTTCAAAGAGTGGCCTGGAGCCTACGAGGAAGGCATGAAAAAACTGAAGGAGGGAGATCTGCCCATGGCAATATTGTATCTAGAAGCAGCCGTTCTGCATGATCCTGCTGACGCAGAGGTATATTTTTTTACATCCTTGCATTTCACTTTACTTAGCAGTTATTTTTAAAAAAAAAAAACAGATAGGTTGAACAGAACTGGGCAGTTTATTGGTCCTAAAAAATTGTTGTGGGTTTGTTTTTGGCTCGGCCAAAAATTAGACCATCTACCTTCCTCCATCCCATTGTCCACCGGCCCCCCATTACAGCTCGAGTTCTCAAGCAAAGTTCTGGGTGTCACCTTAGACTCTTCTCTATCCTTCAACGAACATCTCCAATCCCTGGTGAAGAAATGCTTCTTCAGCCTTCACATGCTAAGGAAAGTCAGACCCTATTTTCACCAAAAGCACTTTGCAGTCCTAGTACAATCCATCATCCTCTCCAGATTGGATTACTGCAATTCTATCTACCTCAGCCTAACCAAGAAAAGCCTCCACAGACTTCAGCGGATTCAGAACGCCGCAGCTAAGCTTGTTTTCGCGAAAAGCAAATTTGATCACGTCTCGCCACTCCCGTCTAAGCTCCATTGGCTCCCAGTAATCCCCAGGATCCACTTCAAATGTGCGTGTCTGGCCTACAAGATCCTACATGGCATCCTTCCTGCCGTTATCCCTCTATCCTGGAACTCCCCAACCCCTACTTCCTCCAGATCCTCCCAAATTTTTAAACTATCCTTCCCTTCCATAAAAGGTATTTCCCATGCAGGCAAACTTGGGTCATCCCTCCCCTTTAGAATCACTGAGATCTGGAATAACCTCACCTCCCCTCTCCGAACCTCAAGCTCCCTCCAACTCTTCCGCAAACACCTAAAAACCTGGCTATTCTCCAAACTGTAACACTTCCCCCCCTCTTAGGCCTCTCACCTTCCCCCTTTACACCTAACTCTTTAATCTCTCCACTGTAGTTCCTTTCTCATCTTTCTTCCTGTAAACCGTGCCGAGCTCCGCATTCGTGGAGATGGTGCGGTATATAAACCCAAGGTTTAGTTTAGTTTAGTTAGTTTAGTTTTTGGTGTTTTTGGTGATGTTGTTATAAAGAGAAAGTTTTGGCGGGTGCCAACCTTGCGTCTACAGAAACGTTGTGCCATATTTGTCCACAGAGAAGACAATCACAGCTCGAGTTGACTTAACAGAGAATAATTTAACCCAATCTGAATGCACCTAATCAGCACACCAGCCTCACTTCCCACAAGAACTACCATGTTTTCCCGAAAATAAGACAGTGTCATATTAATTTTGGGTCCATGAAAACACACTAGGGCTTACTTTTGGGGGATGTCTTCTTTTTTTCATGTACAACAATCATCTCTTCCTTCCTCTTCTCCACCCCAATTCTTCGTCTTTCCTTTCTCCTCCCCCCCCCCCATGTGCAGCATCTTTCCTCCCCTCACATCCATCCCTTTATGCAGCATCTTTCTATCCTTCCCTCCCATCCTCCTGTGCAGCAGAACCCCACAAACCCTCCCACTGTGAAAATGACATACCTCCGCTCCAAGGCCTCCTAAAGCAGCAGGGGTGGAAGTTGCTGAATTGAATCCGATTTTTTCAGCAAATCAGGCAGCACTTGTGACAAGGATGGAGTCAGGGAGTGTCGAGGACATTTAGGGGAGGGCTTCGGGGGTCAGTCTTAACTAGGATTTATTTTTGGGGTAGGGCTTATATTAGGAGCATCTTTAAAAATCATGCTAGGGCTTATTTTCGGGATAGGTCTTATTTTTGGGAAAACAGGGTAGGGTTTCTTAAAGATTTCACATTCTGGTCCTGCCACATGCCAAGCATACTTTAATTCCTAAGAGCTCTCATGGGACCAAATTCCCAAAGAAGTCTGGAACCCACAGGAACCAGAGTTAGAGGGTGTGCGACTGTGGCAGCTGGGCTGGGTTCCCATGCCACAACCCTGCCCAAAACTGAAGATGCCATAGTCTCAAGCATCTGCCTTGGACCCCCTGCATCTCTAACACTGGCCTTGACCCAAACAAGTTCTTCATCCAGATGTTAGTATTATTATTATTGATTGATTTGATATCCCAGAAACAAGACAGAAAGAAGATTGACTCATTTGAGCTTTGGTGTTGGAGAAGGAATTTAAGCATGCTGTGGACCGCCAAAAGAACTAAGAAGTCGATTCTGGAAGAGATCAAGCCAGCTATGTCACTAGAAGCCCAAATAATGAAGTTACAGCTGTCTTATTTTGATCACATTGTCAGAAGAGAAAGATCATTGGAGAAGGACATCATGTTTGGAAAGATTGAAGGAACCAGGCGAAGAGAGCGACCTGCAATCAGATGACACGTTTAAAACAACCCTGGGGATGACACTGGTGGACCTTACCAGACTAGCACAAAACTTTTTAGATCTGTAACTCATCAATTCGTTAGAACTCGAGCTGAGTCGATGGCTTCTAAAGGGAAAAAATTCTGCTTTTACCAGTCAAGGACCTAAGCGGTTTACATTAACTAAAGCAATTTAAAAAGTCAGAAATGTCAGCATCAGTATAGGAAAGTAAAAGCAATGGATGCTTTCCTCAGAAACAGAAATGTACCACAGTTCAAGTTGACAGACCATCCCACCTTGCATCCGATGGTAGAACAACAAAATGTAAATATTTGACAAAATGAAGAAAAGAAAAATGCTAAGGTAAGGCAAACAGAGAAATGGTTGGAAAGATAAACGTGAATTGGTGCAGTAATGAGAAAAAAAATTGCTCTTTGCCTTTAAAATGATGGCAATTTTGTCAAGTAATGAGGCTTAGTAAAGGGAAGAGATGGGGAGATTAAACAGCCGAATTGCAAAAACCATACTTGCTAAAGAAATATAAAAGACGGGACATAAGATATCAGAGGATTTATCAATTGAAACAATTTTTAATTGATGACATCATAGAAAACAGCAAAAGAACAACAATCAACATAATACAAAACTCGTCATCCATTTCCCCCCCCCCCTTCACCCCCTCCCAGATAAAACGAAACAAAAGGCAATGGACCAAAGCAAACCAAGGCCTTGCTATAACCAGAAAATACCCCAAAGACACCCTCAAAACAAACGAGAAAAAGGGATGTACACTTCTCCCTCGTCATTCGCGGGGGATACGGGCAGAGCCGGACCGCGAATGCCGAAAAACCGCAGTTATCCGGCTCTGACCCACCCCCACCTCCCTGCCGCCTTCCCGGCCTTACCTGGTGGTCTAGAGGGCTTTCGGGGCAGGAGCGATCTTCCTACGCTCCTGCCCCGTGCAGATTGCCATCAGGAAATGGCTGTAGGGAGTTCCCGACGTAGTCTTGAGAGACTATGGGAACTCCCAGCAGCCATTTCCTCATGGCGATCTGCACGGGGCAGGAGCGTAGGAAGATTGCTCCTGCCCCAAAAGCCCTCTAGACCACCAGGTAAGGCCGGGAAGGCGGCAGGGAGGAAAAAAAGATGGATTTGTTTTACATTAAGACTGTTTTGGGTTTTTTCCCCCCCCCCTCCCCAGAAAAAATCGTGATTATATGAAACCGCAAGTGCAGGAACCGCGAATGGGGAGGGGGAAGTGTATAACAGAGTCCCGGTCACCTGGGTGGCAGCAGTGAAAACCGACACAATTGGGTTAGCTACCACAGCTGAACCCTGCCCCCTCCCGCCCCCCCCCCACTCAACCATAGGAAGAGAAAAGGAAGATAGATTCTTATGAGTCCTGGAAACAGAAGATTGAATTCAATAAGTTCAAGTGTCGATGCTTGATACAGTCCTTGCTTGAATAAAAATTAGAAAGCAAATACCGAATATTCGGAGAATTCTTATTTATCGTGCAGCAAGTAAGCGACGTGGAAGAGGATCCCAGAGGTGGGCAACCACAGTCCGAGGTCCACAACCCAGCGAGATCGGTTTGTAGACAGTGGAAGCAGTACAAGCAAAAATCAATGTTAAGCATATTCATTCTGAAAATCTTGACAGCCCACTTGGGTTGTAGCCCTCGAGGACCGAGCTTGTCCACCCCTGGTTACAGAAGCAGTGAAGTTGCCCTGCCTGTATAGTGACTATCTGCCCTGTGCACTAGATGATAGATGCTGGACACACCCCTGAATTTAACATACAAGCATTGCATTTACTGCATGGTAGTTTTTGCATCTAACACATGGTAGATGCAAACACTTATCCTCAGATTAGAGAATGACACGAGGACAAATGTTTCCTTGCCCCTGCGGGAACTCATTTTCCCATCCCGGCGAGTTCTTTTCCGGTCCCTGCCCCATTCCTGCAAGCTCCGTCCTCATCTACACAAGCCTCAAACACTTTCAAATCACAAGTAGCAACATTCTGGAGCTCAGCTTGTGATGTCATAATGCCTCATTCCACCAATGCCTAAGCTCCGTCCTCATCTGCACAAGCCTCAAACACTTTCAAATCACAAGTAGCAACATTCTAGAGCTCAGCTTGTGATGTCATAATGCCTCATTCCACCAATGCCTAAGCTCCGTCCTCATCTGCACAAGCCTCAAACACTTTCAAATCACAAGTAGCAACATTCTAGAGCTCAGCTTGTGATGTCATAATGCTTCATTCCACCAATGCCTCAGCTCCGTCCACATCTGCACAAGCCTCAAACACTTTAAAATCATAAGTAGCCACATTCTAGAGCTCAGTTTGTGATGTCATAATGCCTCATTCCACCAATGCCTGAGCTCTGTCCTTATCTGCACAAGCCTCAAACCTTTTAAAATCATGAGTGTTCGAGGCTTGTGTAGTTAAGGCAGAGCTTACAGGAATGGGACAGGAACAGGAACAAAACTTGCGGGGACGGTGCGAGAAAATTGAGTTCCTGCAGGGACGGGGACAAATTTGTCCCCGTGTCATTCTCTACCTCAGATTCTACATATCGCACCCGGATTTGGACACCCTGACTCCTATCGTCCCCTCCTTTTGTGTCTCGACGCATAAATTTAGTTAATATTTTTGTTTTAGTTACTTTTTTACAATATTATAATTGACTTCCTACTGTTTTCCTCCTTGTGGCTGTCCTATTTTTATATTTATATGATTGTAAATTCCTCAGACATGTTATTGGTAGAGGGTATATAAAATAAATTTGAACATTGAACCTGTGACTAAATTAATTGACCTCTGAAAAATGTTATAGTCCTTCACCCATATCATTATTGCACTGGAAAGACACCGATCCATAGTTAACTATTCATACCAAATGATTTCAAATGAATAGCTGGTGCCTCTGGAGTCATAAAAAATGCAAAATTACTGCCTGGAATTTCAAAACTCATAAATTGTACTGACATTCTCTCCAGCTACTTAATTTGTTTTTTTATTTTTTTTTTTTTACGCAAGCGAGGGCCCCCTTTTAGCATCTACACAATCTTTTAAACATTGCAAAGATTCATTTTGGGGGGTCAGAACACCCCAAATACTCTAGGTACTGACGCTGAATTATCCCCTCATACCATCAATACGGCATCCTTACTTTTTCAGCAGTAGCTCAAAGATAATTACATATAGCAACAGCCAGTACTATAAATTCCTGTCCCCAAAGGATTATAATTTAAACCTGTGGCAAATGACTGGCTTGGTACCTTCTTTACCTTTCCCCATAAGACAGAATTACCATATTTTCACGCATAGAACGCGCGCGTTATACATGATTTTACAAACCGTGCATAACCATGCGCATTATACATGTGAGCGCGTTGTACAAATTTTTTTTTCATTCTGATCCGGCATTTCCCATGCGAACCGGCATCCTCCCCCCCCCCCCCCGCTCGCGTCACCCAACCCCTCCCCCGCGATCCTACATCCCCCCCAGCACCGCAAAGACAACTCTTACCCGATTGGGCACAGGTACCAGCACCAGTGCACAGCATGTGCCAGTGCCCGAAGATCCTCCCTCGTTGGGTTGGGCTGGGCTGGGCGGTGAGAGAGAGATCCTCCTTCTTCCTGTGCCGGGCTGGACTAGGCTTTGAGCATTTGCGCATGCTCAAAGCCTTCTGGTCTCGCTCTCGGAGACCAGAAGGCTTTGAGCATGCGCAAATGCTCAAAGCTTAGTCCAGCCCGGCACAGGAAGAAGGAGGATCTCTCTTGCACCGCCCAGCCCAGCCCAACCCAACGAGGGAGGATCTTCGGGCACTGGCACTGGCACGTGCTGTGCATTGGTGCTGGTACCGGTGCCGGTGCCCAATCGGGTAAGAGTTGTCTTTGCAGTGCTAGGGGGATGTAGGATCGCGGGAGGGGGGGGGCGACGCGAGCAGGGGGGGAGGATGCCGGTTCGCTGGGGGAATGCCGGATCATAGGGGGAGGGGGGTGACGCGAGCGGGGGGGAGGATGCCGGTTCAGAGTAGGCGGGAGGAGGTTTTTAGCATGCGCGGTATACGCGTGTGCGCGCTATATTAAAATTTTATTACATAAATTTCTGTTCCCTGCGCCCTATACCCGTGTGCGCGTTTTACACAGGTGCGCGGTATATGAGTGAAAATACGGTATATCGTTGTCTCATATACAAATCTATTCTCCCTTTGCACAAAGGCCTTTGCATTTATTTTTCTTTAAATACATCATGCTATTGTTGTAATGTTTTTACTACTCAGGCATGGCAGTGTCTTGGAATAACCCAGGCGGAGAATGAGAATGAGCAGGCAGCCATTGTCTCCCTCCAAAGGTAAACAAGGTTAATTATAAAAGGGCTTGTTGTTATGTAATCTGACTTTGGAAATGTGTCCTTTAAGTTTGCATAATTAATGCATTGCTAAGAAAAAGTATCGTTTTCCTGAAAGGCCAAGACATGTACCATTAAACAAAAGAAAAAGTGTAGCAGAGCTTAAGAACACAAGACTAGCCACACTGGGTCACATCAGTGGTCCATCTGGCCCAGAATCCTGGTTCCACAGTGGCCAATCCAGGTCACAAATACTTAGTAAAAACCCTAATAGCAGCAACATTCCAGAGCTGAGACTGTGATGTCATAATACCTCATTTCACCAGTACCTAAGAGCCAACCTCATCAGTGATGTCACAATGGCTTGATTGACTCACATAAGAACACAAGAATAGGCCTATTGGGTCACATCAGTGGTCCATCTAGCCCAGTATCCTGGTTCCACAGTGGCCAATCCAGGTCATAAGTGAGAGTGGTGGAGTGGCCTAGTACATTAGTCAGATTGTGAGCCCACCAGGACCAATGGGGAGAAATACTTGAGTATCTGAATGTAAACCACTCACACTATAAGTTATCTATAAAAATTAAATAGATTAAAAAAAGTATCTGGTACAAACCCAAATAGTAGCAACATTTCATGCTACCAATCCAGGGTAAGCAGTGGCTTCCTCTCAATAGCAGACCATAATATGGACTTTTCCTCCAGGAACTTTTCTAAATCCAGCTACTCTAACTGCTATTACCACATCCTCTGGCATATATGCCTGAGAATGCCAGGACAGCATATAAACCAAACCGACAGGATCTTCATCAAACAGAGCCGCAAACCTGGATCAGAGTTCTACAAAATGAACCCGGTCCAGACTGTCCAAGATGAAGCAATTGATGGACGGAAATCCATCAGGGTAGATAGTAAATGCTGAACAGAGATGAAAGCCGAGATGTATAATGGAAAGTACTGTGTACAATCAATAAAAAATTTGTGTGTGTTTCTTCATAGGTGCTTAGAGCTACAGGCCAATAATTTAAAAGCCCTGATGGCATTGGCTGTGAGTTACACAAACACCGGTCAGCACCAGGAGGCCTACGAAGCTCTCCGGAATTGGATCAGGCAAAATTCGAAGTACAAGTACCTGGTGAAAAAGAAAACTGGATCACCTGGCCTCACCCGGAGAACGTCCAGAACACATGTTGGCAGGTAAGCAAAAGGAAACAGTGCTTGAGAAAGGCCGAAGGTCATTCCAAAAGAGGTGACTGAAAAAAAAAGGGGTGGAGGGGGGTTTCGATATTCAAAAGGGTTAAACCCCCCACTAACCCCCTCTTCTCAAAACCACGCTAGCGGTTTTTAGCACCGAGAGCCGCGCTGAATATCCCGCTCTGCTTCCTATGAGCGTTGGGAGCAGCGCGGCTCCCCGCGCTAGAAACTGCTATCACAGTTTCGTAAAAGAAGGGGGCAAGTTTTTCTTTCAAATTCTGAATCTTTGATCTCACACTTGTTGCGGGTTGTGGTTGTACTTCCGAACTTTGTTTCATGTACGATTTCTTTTTTTTATTATTTCAAGTCAATTCTTATTTTTTTTGCTGAAATTGCCTACTGCCTTTGTCCAGACTATTCTTGTACCCTGCCTTGGGTGACATAAAATTTTTTTAAAAGGATATCCTAAAAACCCAACTAGCTGGTGGGGGAGGGGAGAGGGTTGCTGAGGGGCTCATTGACTGGCCTGAACGTGCTAAACTAGACAGTGAGGCCTCTCCACCCTTCTTTTTTCTGTTTCCCTCCAGCGCGTCACTGGAAGCAGTGAAGGACTTGTACCTAGAGGCGGCTCACCAGAATGGCGACGTGATAGACCCAGATTTGCAGACGGGGCTCGGCGTGCTCTTCAATCTTAGCGGAGAATTTGGTCGGGCGGTCGATGCTTTTCATGCCGCTCTAACTGTTCGGCCAGAGGTAAATTGAACGAGCTGGAAATTCAGGGATCAGAAGCTCTTCTTCTGAGTCTCTTAGTCAAACTAGGAGCAAGCTGTCGTTTGTGTTGTCACTAATTTAATGCCTGATTGGTCACGTCTGACGGGGAGAAAGACCATTTTAAACAAGATCTGTGAAACGATATTTCCGTGGTTATACAGAGCTGCCTGTAATTACTTTTCTGCAGTGACTTTTCATTTTCGGTGTTCCAAGAAACCCCCTGCATTTTCTCACGTCTTCAATGATCTGTAAAATGTAAGGAGATATGATCAGCCTCGAGGAATTCTCAGACTATTTCAGTTTTATGACCTGGGACCTTTTTAAAAAAAATAAAAAAAACCCACCAAAAACTCTGTTTATTTAATGTTTATGGAATCGAACAACATGTGTACAGATAAGAAAAGGGAACAGGACGGAACAGCCTCCACAGGCCATGCAGAGAAACCAAACGCAGTGGAGGTGACCAAGAAATACAACGGCATGCCAAAGGCAACTTAATTACTTTAATGTTGAATTTCTAGCAGACTCGGCACGATTGTGCTTTAGGGTTCATAGACAAAACCACCAAAGACAAATAATAATAATAATAATAATAACAGCTTATATACCGAAATACCATGAAGTTCTATGCGGTTTACAAAAGATTAAGCAAAGGTACAAATTGACTGACTTCAAGAGGGGAAGAAGAAAGAGAAGTAATTAGACAGGAAATTCATTGTTGAGGAGAAAAGTGATCAAAAGGACAGCTGACTGCCTACAGGACGTGCCTCTCGCAGCAAAAGGCATGTCCTGTAGGGAGTCAGCCAGAGCGGATGACTCTCCTCCTGGCTGGCGTCTCTCCTCCTCCTCTCCTTGCATCTCCCGAACCCCTCCACTGAAGCGGGTCACGGTCAGATGGGCCTCTGTGCATGCATGGATGTCGACGCACTTCCGGGTGCCTTCTGGCCGGGGCACTGGATTTAGTGTCATTTAGTGCCATATAGTCTCTATACAAGAAAAACTCCATTCTTAGGTTTAAGACTCCTGATACAGGCCTAGATGCTAAAACACGGTGTCAGGTCAAAAGTGCGCAGGACAAAGGCGCGCGCAGACAACTGAGTGCAAGACGGAAGCGCATGCCGAAGAAAAAGAGTGTTTTTAGGGGGCTCAGACGGGGGTTTTTGTTGGGGAACCCCCTCCCCCCACACTTTACTTAATACAGATCGTGGCGGCGTTGTGGGGGGCTTGAGGGGTTGTAAGCGCCCTCATTATACTGGAAACTTAACTGTTGCCCTGTTTTTTAGGGAAAAAGTGAAGTTTTCAGTAAAATGTGGGGGGTTACAACCCCCAAACCCTCCCACAACGCCCCCATAACGCGGTGCGATCTGTATAAAGTAAAGTGGGGGGGTTCCCCCCCACACCCCCGTCGGAGCCCTTTAAAACAGTCATTTTCTTCGGCGCGCACCTCCACATTGCGCTCAGTTGTCTGCGCGCGCCTTTGTCCCGGCGCACTTTTGACCTGACACCGTGTTTTAGCATCTAGGCCTGTATCAGGAGTCTTAAACCTAAGAATGGAGTTTTTCTTGTATAGAGACTATATGGCAGTGTCTCGCAAACTTTCCGGCCGGTGGCACACTAAATCCAGTGCCCCGGCCAGAAGGCACCCGGAAGTGCGTCGACATCCATGCATGCACAGAGGCCCATCTGGCTGTGACCCGCTTCGGTGGAGGGGTTCGGGAGATGCAAGGAGAGGAGGAGGAGAGACGCCAGCCAGGAGGAGAGTCATCCGCTCTGGCTGACTCCCTACAGGACATGCCTTTCGCCGCGAGAGGCACGTCCTGTAGGCAGTCAGCCAGAGTGAATGACTTTCCTCCACGCCAGTGTGTCGCAGCACACCTGAAATCTCAGGGGGCGCACAGTTTGCGATACACTGCTATATGGTATGGGAACAAGAAAAAACCAATTCACAAGCAAGTTGAGTAAGCTTGATATAAAAGTAAAACTTTGCAAGCATTGCGAAAGCGAAGTTACTTTATACCCCTTGGTTTTTCTGAGCGATCAGCAAGCCAGTCTGAATTTTATAGCAAGCTTATTCAGCTGTTTGCAAATTGATCCCATACCATATAGTCTCCACACAAAAAAAAAGTCCACTCTTAGGTTTAAGACTTCTAATGCAGGCCTAGAGGCTGAAACACAACCATGTTGAATCTGACAGAAATTCAACATTAAAATGATTAAATTGCCTTTGGTGTTCTGTTGTGTTTCTTGGTCACCTCCACTACAGAGAAGAAAAGCCATATTACATCATCATAACTGGACCTGTGATTTAGGGGACGATAATCAACATTCTATTTTGGTGCAAATACGGCAGATACATTGTACCATTAACATTTCTACCAGTAATCAAAGCAAAATAAAACTGTTTTACCTTGACAATGACCACACACAACTACAAATCAAACCCTAACGCCTTGGGAACTTTTTAATTTTTAATAGGACACCCTAAATCTAAAGAATAACCAAATCTCCAAGCTACTGATTATGACCCCAGACTACAAAACATTCAGAAAAGAAATAAAGACCCTACTTTTCAAGAAATTCCTGCAAACGACTTAATACCGCTAGCTCCTTCCCACTTCCCAATACCTTCCCAATTCCCCAGAGCAACCTCTTTATCTCCACTAGAAATTACCAGATATCTTCTTCTTGTAATACGTTTTTTGTAATTCTTTTGTAATCCGCCTTGAACCGCAAGGCAATGGCGGAATAGAAATCTCTAATGTTATGTAATAATGGTGTCACGTCTTCTCCAATCTTCCCAACAAGCGACCTTGTTTCATCAATGTTTGGCTCATCGGGGGAACAAACAATGCAGCCTTGAAAAGTGCAGCCACACTGAGACCAGCTCCAGAACAAAGGAAACAGACAAAAGCACTTAAAGCCCTCCCTCCAACTCAGACCTCACTTCTGGCCCGAATCAACCAATCAACACTCAGCTCAGCTCTTATCAAACACAACTGATTGCACCATTATTGAATTACGCAACTACAAAACAGTCATAGAATTTCTTCCTAGTTTTCATGAAGGCAAAAATTGAACTGAAATTAATGAAATGAACCTTAACCCCATAAGATAATCACTTAAATTAGGCCGCATAAATAGCAGTCCAATCTGTAAGCCGTTTGGCTTAGACAGTCAACGGCTTAAGAATGACTTACAACCACAATGGAGACAATCGCCACTGTACAAATAGCAGCAAAATTCAAAGGAAGAGAACAGAGCCTGCCTGGTCTTCAAAACCGTCTTTATTAGCAACCAATGACTTTATTAGCAACCATAGCCTTTCAAAGGAAAAGCACTTGGAAACGCCAAGTAGCAAGCACTCCACGAGAAATAAAAATGTTCCACATGAGTGGAAAGCACAGTTACTTACCGTAACAGGTGTTATCCAGGGACAGCAGGCATATATTCTCACACATGGGTGACGTCATCTACGGAGCCCCAGCGCGGACAGCTTTTCAAGCAAACTTGCTAGAAGTTTCAAGTTTGCACACTGCACCACGCATGTGCTAGCCTTCTTGCCCACTAGAGGGCGCATCTCCACCTCGTGGTCCTCAGTTCCATATCAAGCAAAGAAAAGCCATCCCCGGGGAGGTGGGCGGGTTGTGAGAATATATGCCTGCTGTCCCTGGATAACACCTGTTACGGTAAGTAACTGTGCTTTATCCCAGGACAAGCAGGCATGATATTCTCACACATGGGTGACCTCCAAGCCAACCAGAAAGAGGGTAGGTGGGAGGATGGCAATTTTAGGAAAACAGGTTACGTAACACCGACTGGCCAAACCGGCCGTCACTCCTGGACAAGGAGTCCAGACAGTAGTGGGAGGTGAACGTATGAACCGAAGACCAGGTGGCAGCTTTACATATGTCCTCCATAGGAGTAGAACGGAGGAAAGCAACCGAAGCTGCCATCGCCCGGACCTTGTGCCCCGTAACTCGACCCGAGAGCGGGAGACCAGCCTGAGCGTAGCAAAAAGAGATACAAGCAGCTAACCAGTTGGATAAGGTACGCTTGGAAACCGGATGTCCTACCCGATTAGGATCAAAGGACAAAAACAATTGAGGAACCTTCCGATGAGACTTAGTACGTTGGAGATAAAAAGCCAACGCCCTCTTACAGTCAAGCGTGTGAAGCGCCGTCTCACCAGGATGAGAATGGGGCTTCGGGAAAAATACCGGAAGAACAATGGACTGATTGAGGTGGAAATCAGACACAACCTTAGGCAAAAATTTGGGATGGGTGCGAAGAACCACCTTGTCATGATGAAACACAGTGAAAGGAGGATCCGCAACCAAAGCCTGTAGCTCGCTAATCCGACGAGCGGACGTGAGCGCAATCAAAAAGACCACTTTCCAAGTAAGAAACTTAAGAAGAGATTTGTCGATAGGCTCAAAAGGTGGTTTCATCAGTTGAGCCAAGACCACATTAAGATCCCACACCACAGGAGGAGGCTTGAGAGGAGGATGAACATTCACAAGACCCCTCATGAAACGAGAAACCAGAGGATGCAGAGAGAGGGAACGACCCTCGAGATGTTGATGGAATGCAGCAATGGCACTAAGATGCACTCGAATGGAAGTCGTCTTCAGACCAGAATTCGACAGATGCAACAGATATTCCAGCACCGAAGACACAGGAACCGAACTCGGGTCCAGGTGGTTCGAGGAGCACCAGGATGAAAATCTGGTCCACTTCTGGGAATAACAAAGCCTAGTCGAGACCTGCCGAGAGGCCTCCAAAATTTCCCGCACTGACTGAGAAACAGGAACCGAAGTCAAAGGGAAAGGAACCAAGCCGTCAGATGTAAAGACTGAAGATTGGGATGTAACAGCGAACCCCGACTCTGAGACAGCAGAGAGGGAAAGACAGGCAGAAGCAGAGGCTCCCTGACACTGAGTTGAAGAAGCAGGGAGAACCAGTGCTGTCTTGGCCAACGAGGCGCAATGAGAATCATAGTAGCTTTGGTCGATTTTAGATGAACCAGCGTTCTCAAAATCAGAGGAAAAGGAGGGAACGCATAAAGGAACCTCCCCTCCCAGTCGAGAAGAAAAGCATCGGCCTCGAGACGGTCCCGGGAGTACACCCGAGAACAGTAGAGGGGTAGTTTGTGAGTCTCGGGTGAAGCAAACAGATCCACCTGAGGAGTCCCCCAGCGGTCGAAGACTTCGCGGAGAACCCGGGAGTTCAGCGACCACTCGTGCGGCTGGAGAAGACGACTGAGTTTGTCTGCCAGACAATTCAGCTCCCCCTGAATGTAAACCGCCCGCAAGAAGATGTTCTGAGAGACGGCCCATGTCCAAAGGCGCAGGGCTTCCTGGCACAGAGGCCAAGAGCCCGTCCCCCCTTGCTTGTTTACGTAATACATGGCCACCTGGTTGTCCGTCCGAACGAGAACCACTTGATCGCGCAGGAGGTGACCGAAGGCCCGAGCAGCCAGATAAATGGCACGAAGCTCCAACACGTTGATGTGACACCGACGATCCGCGGCCGACCATAGGCCTTGCGTTCATAAACCGTCTAGATGAGCTCCCCACGCATACTCCGAAGAGTCCGTCGTCAGGACCTTGCGATGCGGAGGGACGCGAAAGAGCAAACCCCCGGACAGATTGGTAGAGTTGGTCCACCAACGGAGCGAGCGTCTGAAAGACGGAGTCACAGTCAAACGTCGAGATACTGGGTCGCGGTCCTGACGCCATTGCGAGGCCAAGGTCCACTGAGGAATCCTCAGATGCAACCGGGCAAATGGGGTCACTTGGACCGTCGATGCCATGTGCCCCAAAAGCACCATCATACGTTGAGCCGACACTACCTGCAGTTGCGAAACCTGCCGGCCCAAGCGAAGCAGTGCCTCCAGCCGTGGAGAAGGGAGGAAGGCACGGAGGAGAACCGTGTCCAGCACGGCTCCTATAAACTGGAGGGATTGAGTCGGGCGCAAGTGAGACTTGGGAAAGTTCACCTCGAACCCTAGACCCTGAAGAAGCGTGATAGTCTGTTGGGTCGCTGAAATAACTCCTTCCCTTGTCGGGGCCTTGATCAGCCAATCGTCCAGATAGGGAAAGACCTGCAACCCCCGGGAGCGCAGAGCAGCCGCGACCACCACCATACATTTCGTGAATACCCGAGGGGACGAAGCCAGACCGAAGGGTAGTACACGGTACTGCAGGTGCAACCCCCCGACCTGAAATCTTAAAAACTTCCGAAAGTCGGGATGCACCGGAACATGGGTGTACGCTTCCTTCAAATCCAGGGAGCACATCCAGTCCCCCTCGTCCAATAGAGGATACAGAATCGGAAGCAATAACATACGGAACTTCTCCCTGACCAGGAACTTGTTGAGCTTCCGGAGGTCCAAAATGGGGCGCAAGTCCCCGGTCTTCTTTGGGACCAAAAAGTAACGGGAATAAAATCCCCGGCCCTGCTGATCGAGAGGCACCACTTCGACCGCCCGGAGGCTCAACAAGGCCCTGGCTTCCTCTCGGAGAAGGGCCAACTGGCTCCGATTGGACGGGCACGCCCCGGGAGGCATGTTTGTAGGCTGCCTGGAGAAGTTCAACGAATAGCCCTCTGAGACGGTCCGGAGCACCCATGCGTCTGACGTAATCCCTGACCAAGCCCTGGCAAAAGCCGTGAGCCGACCCCCGATGGGGAGGGGGTTGGGCGACCTCGCGGCGGGGGCCAGCCCCCGGCCGCTCATCCCGTCAAAAGGACGGCGCCGGCTTGGATGCCCCCTGCGCAGCGGGCTTGGAGGGCCCCCCTCTACCCTGTTGGGTAGGGCGTCGGGGTGGAGGTCTCGAAAAGGCCGGTGTCGATTTTTGAGGATACCGCCTAGGTGGCTGCTTAAAAGGCCTCTGAGGCGACGGCTTAGGCTTCGGGCGAACCAGAGACGCCAAAGAGCGCTCTTGGTCAGAAAGCCTCTTGGTAGCCGCCTCTAGGGAGTCGTCGAATAACTCCGACCCGACGCAGGGTAGATTGGCCAATCGCTCCTGCAGGTTGGGGTCCATCTCGAGGGTCCGTAGCCACGCCAGCCGGCGCATGGCTACCGCACAAGCCGATACCCTCGAGGCAAGCTCAAAAGCGTCATATACCGCATGAAACAGATAGAATCGTAGTTGGGACAGGTTCGACGCAAAAGTGGCAAACCTATCCCTGTGTGAATCTGGGATCACCCCCTGAAAATCTGGCAGATCCTTGACCATTGATCTGAGGTAGGAAGAATAGGCGAAAGCATAGTTGAGGACCCTCGTGGCCATCTGGGAATTAGCATACAGACGGCGGCCGAATTTATCGTGACCTCGAAGGGGTCGGGGACACAGTCCGCCGAAGAGACCCCCTAGGGGAACCCCCCGGGGTACGGGGTATGGAGGCCCGTCCCTTCCGCCTCGGCGAGGAGGCACGGGAACTCTCCCGGATCGGGGACCGTAAGAGATCGGGGTTGTCGAGGCGGAGTTCCTCGACACGCAAAGCCCCGCCCTCGGGCGGTGTCGAGCGATGACTCCTCAGAGGCGAGGCTCGAGACCGCTTGGCCTTTTTGAGGCGGTGCTTCGCCCGAGGCTTGCTCGAGGGCGATGAACCCCGTGAAGACCTCGGGGACGAGGACGAGGAGATCCGGCGTACCCGGTGCTGCTTGTCTCGGGACCGCACACTGACCTCAGGCTGTCTCACCGAGGTCGGATCCGAGGGGAGCGTCGAGGTCGAGGCCGAGGGAGCTTCGGCCGCTGAAAGGCCGGTGCCCGAGGCCGAGGTCGCCAACTGCGGGGCCGCAGAGACCGAAGGCGAGGCCGAAGCCTGCTGCAAGGTCTCAATGGCCCTGGAGAGCTCCGAGGAAATTAAGGCGTGAAGCAATTCCTGGAACGCCGGGATCGTGAGACCCGGAGGCAACACCTGGGGGCGCTCCGCAGAGGGCGACCTCGGTATCGAGTATTCCCTCGGGGCTAACCCCTTCGACACCTTGGACTGGGCCGAGGTCGACGGTCCCGCCGACGAAGAGCCCAAGGATGGCTTCCTGGTAGATGAAACTGAGGAAGGAAGTGGAGACTTACCCGGGGCTTGCTTCTGCGAGGCAACCGGCTTCGAGGTAGCCGAGGGGTCCGATGTCGAGGCCGAGGTCGAGGCCGGGGCCGAAGCCGAGGCCGAGCTCGAGGCCTTCCCCGTCGGGGTATCGACGGCAAAGAGATCAGCCATACGGGCCTTGCGACGAGTAAGGGCCCGTTTCTGGAAGGTGGCACACTTAGGGCACGATGCTGTCGGGTGATGGGGCCCCAAACACCTTAGGCAGCACCTGTGAGGGTCAGTGATGGACAAAAGCCTATCACACCTACCACACTTCTTAAATCCCATTACGGGCCGGGACATGGGCCCAAAACAAGGCCGGGAACAAACGAGGTTCCTCGGCCACGGCTACCGGGAGCCCCCGGAGCGAACGGAAAAGTTAGAATTTTTTATTTTTTTTTTTTTTGAAAAAAGAAGAAAACAAAGAAAGAAAACACAAATAACGCAGCGACCGTGTCGAAATTCCGCACACAGCCGCGGCGACAGAAGGCAATACGAGCACAAATTATCCACAGGGCTTCTGGCTCCGCGGATGAAAATGAACTGAGGACCACGAGGTGGAGATGCGCCCTCTAGTGGGCAAGAAGGCTAGCACATGCGTGGTGCAGTGTGCAAACTTGAAACTTCTAGCAAGTTTGCTTGAAAAGCTGTCCGCGCTGGGGCTCCGTAGATGACGTCACCCATGTGTGAGAATATCATGCCTGCTTGTCCTGGGATAACAATTTTATTTGAGTTTCTTATGAGCACTTGCTACTTGGTATGTCCAAAGATACCCCTGAGGCAGGCTTCCGCCTTGAAGCCGAAATACGGACCATGTCGGGTCTTGAAGAGATCAGCAGAGACATTGACTCTCTTGTATTGTTCATTTGCTTTTAATAAACTCAATTTTTTATCCCAGGTTGATGTGTACGTTTCCTTCTCCAATTTCTTCTTCTTGGACATTTGTCGTGGGGTTGTTTGCCTTGTTTTCTGTGGAGTCCATGATTTGCAACATGCTCTCGCGATTGACAAGACTGTTTTGTACATGGATTTTATCATTGGTTGCTAATAAAGAAGATTTTGACGACCAGGCACACTCTGCTCTCTTCCTTTGGATTTTAAAAATGACTTTCCCAACTAAAAAAAAATGGATATTCAGTGCCAAAGCCCAGACAGGGCCTAGCATTCGAATAATGCTGGCAGCAGGCAGCAAAACAACTTATCGCTCGCTACCTGCTGGTTCTCAGGGGGTTTGTTCTTTGTATGCAGCCAAATTATGCACATTGCAAATGTACATGTGGATTATTAGTTTGGTGAAAATCCAAATTCGCCTCCTTTACAACCAGAAAATTTGTTTGTCATAGAGAGGGTAATTTTTTTTTTAAGTCTACTCTTTGTATTCTTGGATCTAAATATTGTGGACTTGAATTTCTTTCTGTACAAGTATTTACTTGGTAATAATATTAACAAACTTACCCCCCCCCCCTCTTTTTTCAAAACCGTAGCATGGTTTTTAGCGCATAGCGCATAGAATTCCAATGAGCGTCAGAGCTGTTACCGTTACGGCCAGTGCTACAAACCACGCTATGGTTTTGTAAAAAAGGGGGGATGGGGTTAATAAATAAATAGAAGTGTGCAGCATTCTCCGTGCTGTTTGGTTATGGTGGTGCGCTGCAGTGTAACCCTTCCACATAGCCCTGAAACGCCATATGTTGGGGCTTGCAGTCAAGAGAGTAGGATAGGCCTAAATCAAGCACTACTACTACTATTTATTATTTCTATAGTGCTATCAGCCATGCAGTGCTGTACATTATGGTACATGGTATGCATTAGAGCAGTGGTTCCCAACCCTGTCCTGGAGGAACACCAGGCCAATTGGGTTTTCAGGCTAGCCCTAATGAATATGCATGAAGCAAATTTGCATGCCTATCACTTCCATCATATGCAAATCTCTCTCATGCATATTCATTAGGGCTAGCCTGAAAACCCGATTGGCCTGGTGTTCCTCCAGGACAGGGTTGGGAATCACTGCATTAGAGAATGGAACTCAAGTTCACCGTCCCCGCAAGTTTTGTCTCTGTCCCTGCCCCATTCCTGTAAGCTCTGCCTTAACCGCACAAGCCTCCAACACGTATGATTTCAAAGTGCTTGGGGCTTGGGCAGATGAGGACGGAGCTTAGGCATTGGTGGAATGAGGCATTATGACATCACAATCTGAGCTCTAGAATGTTGCTACTTAGGATTTCAAAGGGTTTGAGGCTTGTGCAGATGAGGACGGAGTTTGCAGGAATGGGGCAGAGACAGGAAAAGAACTCTCCGGGATGAGACGGGCCAAATGAGTTCCCTCGGGGACGGGGGAAAATTTGTCCCCGTGTCATTCTCTAGTGTGCATCTTCAAGCTGCAAGCTTAATGCACCAGAACTAATGGAAAAAAATCTAGCTGTTTAATGCCACACACTAGCAATACTCCTTCCAGAGAAGAAAAAAACTTCAATGTGCTCAGAAAACTAGCAATTCCCAATCTCACTTCTATAAGCTGGTCTGTGATGTGCTCACCAGCATTCCCTCCACCATCTCTTATTCATCAGAGGCAGGGCTGGAAGGAGGACTCTCATACTGGGGAGATATGATTGAAGTCTACAAAATCCGGAGTGGAGTAGAACGGTTACAAGTGGATCGATTTGTCACTCCGTCAACAATTACAAAGACTAGTGGGGGGAGACACTTGATGAAATTACAAGGAAATATTTTTAAAACCAATAGGAGGACATTTTTTTCACTCAGAGAATAGTTAAGCGCTGGAATTCATTGCCAGAGGTTGTGGTAAGAGCGGCTAGCGTAGCTGGTTTTAAGAAAGGTTTGGGCAAGTTCCTGGAGGAAAAGTCCAGAGTCTGCTATTGAGAAAGACGTGGGGGAAGCCACTGCTTGCCCTGAATTGGTAGCATGGAATATTGCTACACCTTGGGTTTTGGCCAGGTACTAGAGACCTGGATTGGCTACCGTGAGAATGGGTCTGATTCTGTGAGGCTATTCTTATGTTCTTAATATAAGCATCACCATAGTGGAACAGACTGAAGATGCATCATACCCAGTATCTGTTTCCAGCAGAGGCCAATCCTGGTCACAAGTACCTAGCAAAGATCTCAAAAGAATAAAACAGACTATTCTGCTTATGCTAGAAATACACAGTGGATTTTTCCCAAGTCCATCTTAATAATGGCTTATGGAGTTTTCTGTTAGGAACTTGTCCAAACCTTTTGTAAACCCTGCTAAGCTCATTGCTTTCACCACATTCTCTGGCAACGAATTCCAGAGTTTAATTACATGTTAAGATACGTTTTCTCTGGTTTGTTTTAAATTTACTACTTAGAAGAGACACAATAACCTGGCATGTCTCAGAGGATTTCAATGTATTCTCTTTATTCCATCCTCTCTTTTCTTTTCTTATCAGGACTATTCCTTATGGAACCGCCTTGGTGCCACCTTGGCAAATGGCGACCGAAGCGAAGAAGCGGTGGAGGCCTACACCAGAGCTCTAGAAATACAACCGGGGTTCATTAGGTCCAGATACAACTTAGGAATCAGCTGCATCAATCTTGGCGCTCACAGGTGAGTTACTCAAGGAAGAGAGGCTATTGGAGCAAGTTCCATGAGAATGGTTTCCATCTCGGTAAATAATACTGTCATCGTTCCAGTCTCCTCTGCTCGCAACCTTGGAGTCGTCTTCGATTCCGATCTCTCATTCTCTACGCACATCCAACAAACTGCTAAGGGCTGTCACTTCTATCCCTACAACATCCCCAAAATTCACTCCTTCCTCTCTGAGCACACTACCCGGACCCCTTGTTCAAGCTCTCTTCTACTTCTAACTGGTCTCCCCCTTGCAATCTATGCAAAACTCTTCCGCATGACTCATCTTCTACCAACCTCGCTACGCTCATGTCACCCCTCTCCTTAAATCTCTTCACTGGCTCCCTATCCACCTTCACGTACAATCCAAGCTCCTATTGCTGACCTACAAGAGTGTTCATTCTGCTGCCCCTCAATATCTCTCCTCTCTTCTCTCTCCTTATACGCCTCCCCCCCCCAGAGAACTCCGTTCCTCAGATAAGCCGCTCTTAGCTGTACCCTTCTCCTCCACTGCCAGTTCCAGACTTCGTTCCTTTCGTCTAGCTGCCCCCTATACCTGGAATAAATTCCTCGCTTTTATTTGCCAAGCACCTTACCTTACCTTGTTTAAAAGCAGACTGAAAACCCACCTTTTTGAAATAGCCTTCGATCCATAACCCTACACCCCACTGCCTACCAACCTAGCCAGCAGATTAACCGTTCCTCTTAACTATATCCGTGATAGAGAATGACACAGGGACAAATTTTTCCCCGTCCCCGCAGGAACTCATTTTCCCGTCCCATCCCCGTGAGTTCTTTTCCTGTCCCTGCCCCATTCCTGCAAGCTCCGTCCTCATCTGCACAAGCCTCAAACCCTTTGAAATCCTAAGTAGCAACATTCTAGAGCTCAGATTGTGATGTCATAATGCGTCATTCCACCAATGCCTAAGCTCCGTCCTCATCTGCACAAGCCTCAAACACTTCAAAATCCTAAGTAGCAACATTCTAGATCTCAGATTGTGATGTCATAATGCCTCATTCCACCAATGCCTAAGCTCCGTCCTCATCTGCACAAGCCTCAAACACTTTAAAATCATAAGCAGCAACATTCTAGAGCTCAGATTGTGATGTCATAATGCCTCATTCCACCAATGCCTAATCTCCGTCCTCATCTGCCCAAGCCTCAAACACTTTAAAATCCTAAGTAGCAACATTCTAGAGCTCAGATTGTGATGTCATAATGCCTCATTCCACCAATGCCTAAGCTCCGTCTTCATCTGCACAAGCCTCGAACACTTTAAAATCCTAAGTAGCAACATTCTAGAGCTCAGATTGTGATGTCATAATGCCTCATTCCACCAATGCCTAAGCTCCGTCCTCATGTGCACAAACCTCAAACACTTTCAAATCCTAAGTAGCAACATTCTAGAGCTCAGATTGTGATGTCATAATGCCTCATTCCACCAATGCCTAAGCTCCGTCCTCATGTGCACAAACCTCAAACCCTTTAAAATCATAAGTAACAACATTCTAGAGCTCAGATTGTGATGTCATAATGCCGCATTCCACCAATGCCTAAGCTCCGTCCTCATCTGCACAAGCCTCAAACCCTTTAAAATCATAAGGAGCAACATTCTAGAGCTCAGATTGTGATGTCATAATGCCTCATTCCACCAATGCCTAAGCTCCGTCCTCATCTGCACAAGCTACAAGTAGCAACATTCTAGAGCTCAGATTGTGATGTCATAATGCCTCATTCCACCAATGCCTAAGCTCCGTCCTCATCTGCACAAGCCTCGAACACTTTCAAATCATGTGTTCGAGGCTTGTGCAGTTAATGCAGAACTTACAGGAATGTGGCAGGGATTGGGACAGCGAGAAAACTCACAGGAAAGGGATGAGGAAATTGAGTTCTTGCGGGATTGGGGACAAATTTTGTCCCCATGTCATTCTCTAATCCTTGGCATCCTGTTTGTCTGTCTTGTCTGTTCAGATCAGAAGTATCAAAGTCCCTCCTCGAGGGCCGGAATCCAGTCGGTTTTTCAGGATTTCCTTAATGAATATGTATGAGATCTATTTGCATGCACTGCTTTCATTGAATGCAAATAGATCTCATGCATATTCATTGGGGAAATCCTGAAAACCCGACTGGATTGCAGCCCTCGAGGAGGGACTTTGAGACCCCTGGTTTAGATTGTAAGCTCTTTCAAGCAAGGACCGTCTTCTTTGTGACTCTGTACAGCGCGGCGTATGTCTGGTAGCGCTATAGAAATAATTTACAGTAGTAATTTTCAAATCTCCACCGGAAAACTCTAGTTATTTCCTTAACAGTTGTTGCCACATTGCTATGAATTTTCAAAGGCATTTTAGATGGGGGTTTTAAAAATCTATTTGGTTAAAATTTGAAAGATTAATGGGTCATACTGTGGCCTGCCCTTTAAAACTACTCCCCCCCCTCCTTTTACCAAACCTTAGAGCGCTTTTAGCGCCGGCGATAAAAACCACAAAAACCAGAAGGCTTCATCTAAGGCAACTATAGTTCTCAAAAAACTTCACTGGGTGGTCATGTCGTGAATAATTGGTAGGAAAAAGGGATAGTAGCCCTGAGGAAACCCCCTCTAAGGGTGAAACATGTTGGCTCATTAATCCCTTGCTAACCACCAACCACCAGTCAGCTAAGTATTTAATTTATGGAAAAACTCCTTTAAACTATTTATTGTCTTAAAACAAATTAAAATAATTGAAAAATAATAAGAAAGTTATATACACACTATATATTGACCCAATGACGATTGGGTGCGTAAAGCCAGAAGATATGATATTGTGATCTTCTGGTGGCATCTCTGAGGGCAAAAAATGTATTGAAAAGCTCTTTTTGACACAAGGTATTAAGGGTGAACTAACGGTATCACCTGGAATGAACTATAGATGCCTTGTCCCTTGTGAAAAATCCTTTTCACTACATATAAGTCAGATACACTAATTCATCTAAGGCAAGGCAGATGATGGGTTGTATCCGTAGAAGTTTTGTCAGCCAGAAGCCTGAAGTCATAATGCCATTGTACAGAACCATGGTTAGACCTCATCTGGAATACTGTGTGCAATTCTGGAGGCCACATTACCATAAAGATGTGCTAAGAGTCGAGTCGGTTCAACGGATGGCCACCAGGATGGTCTCGGGGCTCAAGGGTCTCTCGTACGAAGCGAGACTGAACAAACTGTAGCTCTACACTCTCGAAGAACGCAGGGAGAGGGGAGACATGATTGAGACATTTAAGTACATCACCGGACGTGTCGAGGTGGAAGATGATATTTTCTTTCTCAAAGGATCCTCGGCCACAAGAGGGCACCCGCTCAAACTCAGGGGCGGGAAATTTCATGGCGACACCAGGAAGTATTTCTTCACCGAAAGAGTGGTTGATCATTGGAAAAAGCTTCCAGTACAGGTGATCGAGGCCAACAGCGTGCCAGATTTTAAGAATAAATGGGATGCCTATGTGGGATCCCTACGAGGGTCGAGTTAAGGAATTGGGTCATTAGGTGTGGGATCTCTAGGAAAGTAGACTTAGGGTGTGGGTCAGTAGAGTGGGCAGACTTGATGGGCTATGGCCCTTTTCTGCCGTCATCTTTCTATGTTTCTACAGTTTTGTAAAAGGGGGTGTGAATGTTTGATAGCTTTACTAAGAGGCTGATTTACTAAAATGCCCATTTATCACAAAAGAAGGCAATGCAAAAAAAACAAACCAAACTCAGTGAACCCCTCGTTATGCCAAAGTTCCAAACTTTCAGCACTATGCAAGATTTTTCATATTTCCCTCTTCCATAGAAATATTTTTTGCAAAGTGAGCACTTCAATGTGTAGTCCACTATGAGCAAAAGTTTAATTTGATAAATATTTTGGGCTCCTTTTACAAAGGCACGCTAGCAGTTTAACGCGTGTAATACCGCGCGCTAAACCACCGGCCGCGCTAGCCGCTACCGCCTCCTCTAAAGCAGTTTTTAGGCCAGCGCGGGGGTTAGCCGCGGCTTAATAAAAGGAGCCCTGTAATGCATTAGCAAGTAGAGCACCTCAATACTTAAGAATAGTGTGAAAAGAGACTCAAGATCAGGGCTGCCCAAGTCCGGTCCTCAAGATCCACTGGCAGGCCAGGTTTTCAAGATGTCCACAATGAATATGCATGAGAGAGATTTGCCTGCACTGCCTTCTTGGTAACACCTTTTCCAATTCATAAATCAACAAATCAAACTATATGGTTGAACTCCAAGATTCAAATTGGCGGATTTAAGGTCATCTGGAAGTGTTGGATGATAGCTGGCATACGTGTATTAGACTATGTTATTTCTAACTAGTGTTTTAGCCCGTTACATTAACGGGTGCTAGAGTAGATGTCTGTCTGTCTGTCTGTTTTGGGTTTTTTTTTATTTGTCTCTCTCTCCTTGGACGCTGTCATTCTTTCTGTCTGTGTCTTTCCCTGGCCCCCTGTCTGTCTATCTTTATTTCTAACTCTATCCTCTTCCCTCAATCCTGCATGTGGCTTTTTTTCTTTCTCTTCCCCACTTCCTTCCAACGGCTGCTCCCCCTGTCCTCCACACTTCCATTCAGTGTCTGTTTCCCTCTCTCTACCCCTTCCATCTACTATTCACCTACGTTCAGAACGTGAACTCGCAGGCCTTGAGCATGCTCAGATGCTCAAGGCCCAGCAGACGAGGGCCGATCTTCAAGAATGCCCAGATGAGGGTAAGAAGCGGCGGGGGGGTGCCCAATTGTGTCGGGGGGATGTCGGATCGTGGCGGGGGGGTGCCCAGTCATGGCGGGGGGGGGGTCGGATCGTGGCGGGGGGTGCCCAATCATGTCGGGGGGGGGGTCGGATCGTGGCAGGGGGTACCGGTTCAAGGCAGGGGGGTGCCGGATCGCAGGGGGGGTGCCGGATTGCGGGGGGGTGCTCGTAAATCGAGCCATGCTCGGTTTCCGAGGCACCGATTTTGCAAATGTTTTGCTCGTCTTGCAAAACACTCGCAAACCGGTGCACTCGTAAACCGAGGTACCACTGTATATGTATGTAAACTTATCAAGCAATGAACTGTTGAGAGAGGTCACCTTTTTGAATGCATGTGCCTTGCTTTTAATAATCTCGTGATTTCTGTTTCAGGGAGGCTGCCAGTAATTTCCTCACGGCTCTGAATTTGCAGAGAAAGAGTCGGTACCAACAGCGAGTTCCCTACCCTGTGATCTCGGGCAACATTTGGGCGGCCCTTAGAATCGCCCTTTCTATGATGGACCAGCCAGAGCTCTTTCAAGCAGCCAACGTGGGCGATCTAGATGCTCTTTTGAGAGCTTTTAACCTGGATCCGTGACAAGACAGAGAGGTGGAACCGCACAAGTATTTTCTTACGGATGAGGAAAAAAAAAGCACTAACTCTACTTCCAAATGACTGGGCATAAATTTACGCACTCATTCCTACAAAGATTGCTCAGTTGCTGTTGAAAAGCACAAAGGATAGACCTTTATAAAGTTGAAAACTGGGGGGGGGGGGGGTTCGGCTCAAGCCAACATCGCCTGATCATTCTCTGGAAGAGAGCAGTCTGGCCCGCTTCATCGTGATACCTGAACCTCTGGACATTAACGAGACGGTGAAAGAATATCTGATCCCTTACCAGTAGAGGTCTGCACGGGAACGGGGATCGCGGGAATCCCCCCCTAACCCATGGAACTCCCACGGGGACCCCCTCTGGCCCACGGGACTCCCACAGGGACCCCCCTCTATCCAAGGGGGACTCCCACGGGGATGGAAGGCTTTGGAAGCAGGGTTCGTCCATATAATGTAATGGACACATCAGCCTTAGTAAAAGAGGGGGTTTATAAGTTAATTACCTGAACAGAAAACAAAAAAAAAAGGGTTCAACCAAAGAGATTCCACAAGGAAAACAGCAAAAGAAACTGTGGAAATGATGATCCTGTCAGAAATAATTGCTGCTTTTTATGGGGACGGGCGGGATGGAGGTAATTCCTTGCGGGGATGGGTGGGGACGGAGAGGATCCTGACGGGGACAGGTGGGGACGGAGAGGAATCTTGTGGGGACGGGCGGGGATAGGTGGGATTTCTGTCCCCATGCAACTCTCTACTTACCAGCTCTGTGAAAGACACAATCAAGGAAGCTTCATAATTTGTGCATAGATCATCATGGCATTAAGCGAAATGAAGCATACCTCCTGCCTTCTGATGTCCTCCTGTAACATGCCTCGTCCACAATGAAACAGACCATTACTATGAGCAAAAAAAAAAAAAAAAGCCAGCTTCATAAATAGTGCATGCAAACATGTTTTGTTAAGCTATGAATCAATGGGGGCTTTCATGGACCCCCCCCCCCCTACTCTCGTGTATGGATGTTGCAGCTTTTTTCCTTTTCTACAGAGCTAGTTTTGCATACAAAAAGCAGTACATTGCACTAGAATTTCTGCTGTACATGTTCATTTATGCGATGGATATTTTGCACTTTAGCATTTTTTAAATTTATGCAGGTTTGTTTAGATACGGTAAGAAAGAATGATACGCAGAGTCTTCCTGTACTGGCATAGTGGACCAAATAATGTTCCGTGTGTGGGCAGGTAAAAGTAGATTTTTATTTCGGTGGGTGATCAAGGCTAGCTTAGATGGGTTTCTGAGAGAAGACAACGGGCATTCATAGATCGAAAACTATAATATGTTGATACCTATGATAGAAACATAGAAGGTGATTGCAGATAAGGGCCATAGCCCATCAGGTCTGCCCACTCTACTGACCCACCCCCAAGTCTACTATCCTAGGGATCCCACTCCTGGTGACAGGTTCCCTTGGCTTAACCCTCTAAGGGATCCCACATGGGCATCTCATTTGCTCTTAAATGGTAGTGGAAGAGGTCATCCCTCGAGCACAGGGGTTAGTGCTTGGTCCTGCATAAGAGAATCATGAGTTCCATCCCTACAGTAGGTAGCTCAAGTTTTGGTCAGTCAGGCTCGAAATACTGCTGAAGAAGTAGTGACAGCCCCTTTGAGAAGGAGGTAGAGGGCATTGGGATCACAGCCGGGCCAAAAACACACAAAGTGGAGCCTGGACTTGGAGCCAGGAGATAAAAAAAATATACGATACTTTATTGAAAATGATAACAAAGTAAACACTGGAACCTTGACCCTACACGGGCCGTGTTTCGGCAAAGATTGCCTTCCTCAGGGGTCCTGTGTCTGTATCGAAGCGGCAGCAGGTTCCGTTGAGAACTGAGGTAAATGTCCAAATGCGAAGCCAGGGGTGAATCCTCCTAGGAGCGCCGTCTGGCAATGCGCCTTCTCAGCGGCACCTGTGGAAACAGCCAGCCCAGCCATATGATACAGCCCAGAAGGAAGTAGTTATCTTATGGCCTACATTAAACAGGTAGCCACTGGAATATGCTGCAGGATAGAGAGGGGCAAGCAGATGCATTAACAGAAGCCATGAATGTAGACTCTCGTAGACCCAGCACAGCGGGGTGGGGGTGGGGGAATACAAAATATTAGCCAAGTGCCCCACACCAGTCTCTTGCACAGGCATACTTTAACACAGAATATATTTCTAGTTCAGAGATTTATACAGTACGGTAATTCCTATTTTCTTAAAAAGAAAGATATTCTTTTAAATTATATAGCTGCTGTAACTCCACTTGTCATATGTAAGGTAGATGGTACCGGAAAACAAAAACATTTCCTGCCAAATGATTTGATCTGATTTTGAATCCTTATCTCAGAAGCCAGATGCAAAGGTATCTAGGAAAGAGTTTTAGATTTGGCATCGCACGTGAAGCGATTTTCCATCATATCAAGCTACTAATTGAGTCTGGCATCTTGTCTAGCGATCAGTTAGGCCTCGCGTTCCTTCGTCGTTTCCATTTAGCTGAAGGGGTTCAGTTAATCAGTGTGAGAACCAGCTGGAGAATGTTTGCTTGGCCGAGCCAAGTTCTCTTTCTTGGCCTCTATGCAGTAGGATCTGCCGTGCGATTTTACTTATTTATTGATACCCTGTCCATTCCCTTCTTGTCTTATTTTCTTCAAAATATTGTATTTCTGTCCCTCTTTCCTCCTTATGCGTAAGTCTTATTTATGGTTAAATGTGGTATGTTTGTCCCCCCGAAAGTTGTATAAATTTTAGCTAATCTAATCTAATCCTTAGGTTTGTATACCGCATCATCTCCACGTTCGTAGAGCTCGACGCGGTTTACAGTAGGAGAAATAGGAAGGAACTACAACATAGGGTTAGAGGTAGAAGTGTGAAGAAAATTTAGAGGACTTGGGATGCCAAGATATAAGAGTTTCCTTGATTCCTAAGTTGGAGGGAGACTTACATTTTTTGAGAAAAGCCAGGTTTTCAGATGTTTGCGGAAAACTTGGAGAGAGCTCAAGTTCCGAAGAGGGGAGGTAAGGTTGTTCCAGAGCTCAGTGATTTTGAAGTGGAGGGAGGTCCCTAGCTTTCCTGTGTGGGAAATGCCTTTTAGCGAGGGGAAGGATAGTTTTAATTTGTGGGAGGATCTGGTGGTATTAGGGTTTGAGGAATTCCAAGAAAGAGGGATAAAGGAAGGGAGGATACCATATAGGATTTTGAAAGCTAAACAGGCGCATTTATAGTGGACCCTGGCGATTATCAGAAGCCAGTGGAGTTTGGCCAGGAGCGGGGAGACATGGTCAAATTTACTTTTAGCGAAGATGAGTTTGGCCGCGGCATTCTGAATCCGTTGGAGTCTGTGGAGGTTTTTCTTAGTTAGGCTTAAGTAGATAGAGTTGCAATAGTCCAATCTGGAGAGGATGATGGATTGGACAAGGAGGGTAAAATGTTTTTGATGGAAGCAGGATCTAATTTTCCTCAGCATGTGAAGCTATGTACATCGCTTTGAAGTTTGATTAAAAGATTCATCAAATCCTAATTAAACTTGGAAACTTAGGAAAGAAGGCTAAGCGACACGGTGCGAAATCCCTGCGGCGGAAAGAAGTGTTGAGATGAGTGTGGATTTTCCCAGATCTTTCTGCATTTGATGTACTCATTGGCATAGTAAGGGAGGGGGGGGGAGGTCTGCCCTGGATGCCATGTTGGTGGGGGCACGGGCACCCCTTCTCCTCTCTGCCCCTGCCTCTTCCCACTCCTCCCCTCGTCACGCGCGTGTCCCCCCTCCTTCTCTTCCTCGTACTTCTAGTTGTTCATCGCCGCGAGTGACAACTTTAGCATGTTCCTTGCGACCCTGTCATCTCTCTCACTTATGAGACGCCCGTAGGAAGTGACATCACTGGGAGAGACGATGGGGTCGCGAGAAGCACGTTGAAATTCTTGTTCCTCACAGCAGTGAACAGCTAGAGGTGGAGGGGAAGAGGGGGTGCGCATGCGGCAGGGAGGAGTGGGGGAGGGATGCCACCGTCCTGGGCGCCTCTCACCCTTGCTATGCCACTGGATGGACTCCAGCAAGGAACTCCACTTCGTTGCATTTATTTTCTAGCAATTTCAGAAGAAAAGGGCTTCCTCCCATTATTTTAACTTTCTATGGCTTATCAGTGTATAAAAAACCCCTCCTTAGCCCCAATCTGCTGCGGCAGCCTCACTTCCCCCCCCCCCCCCCCTTGCATACTGCCACCGTTCCCATGCAGTAGCTTATCCAGACAACCACATCTTCCTCCTTCCACTGCCCTGATCTAACAGCCAATAATGCCATATTATGTTGGCCCAGGCTGGTAATTTCTGCTTTATGTCTGTGATAAAATCAGGGGTATTTTCACAGGGTGGGGGGCTCCCCCATTTAGGGTTTGGGGAAAGGGTTACTGTCAGTGTCAGGAAAGTGATATGGTGGTAATGGTACTAGGAGAAGATAAGCAGTATAGAAATACGGGAGTGATGACATCAGAGCAGCAAAGAGTGAGGATGTAACGTGACAATCAGCTTATGTACCGCAGAACCGTAAAGTTCTATGCAGTTAACAAAAATTTACAAAAAAGATATACAATTGAATAGAATAAAAAATTAAAAGCTTAACAATACAAGTTACTGAAGTTATGATATCCACATGAATGCAAACTAATTACCCAAGTATTTCGAGAACAAATATGTTTTTAAATGTCTCCTAAATTCCTCATAGGAATTGGAGGGCATTATCAAATGTTCCAAATCCTTACCCCATAAAGCCGCCTGCTATGACAAAAGGTGTTGATGGTATTTTTTTTTAATTTACAGCCTTTAACAGGCGGAAAGACGAAATTCAAATGCAAACTTCTCCTGCGTTTATTAGTCGCAAAGAAAAAGAGGTCAACTAGATATTTAGGAGGGGGGGGAGGAGGAGGTTACAAAGTGGAGGGTGTGAAGCGAGAAAGTGTCAGAGGAAATGTTCGGGAGTATTTATTTCTAAAATTTCTAGACCGCCTATGACTAAGCAGTTAACAATTGAATCATTCACAAGAGTTCAAAGACAGCACAATTACAAAATACAGTCAAACCTCAGTTTACGAGTACCGCGGTTTACGAGTGTTTTGCAAGACGAGCAAAACATTTGTAAAATTTGTGACTCGTAAACCGAGCTTGACTCGCTATACGAGCATGTCCCAAAGTAAAACATCCCGCAGCCCCCTCTCCACACCTTGCAATGCACGCTTTCTGATGCTCTTTCACTTCAGTTTTGCCTTTTAGGGTGTCCAACCTGCTGCCCTGTGTGGCCCGCTCGAGGGCAATGCGTTTGTTCCGTCTGCCGCCTCTGGATCATTGCCTTCTTGCCGGCTCCCTCCTCCTTCCTGTGTTCGCTCTAGGCTGCGGCGGCAGCTCCTGCATGCCTCCTGCAGCTGGCCCTGAGACGTTCCCTCTGACATTGCGACGTCAGAGGGAGGGCTTCCGGGTCTGCCGCGGGGGGCACGTGGGAACTGCTGCCCGCCGCTTTGAACGAGCACTGCGGCAAGAAGGAGAAAGCCGGCATGAAGGTAGGCACCGCAGCACAGGGAGGGCTTCTGGGTCAGCCGTGGGGGGAACATGGGAACTGTTGCCCGCAGCTTGGAACGAGCACTGCGGCATGAAGGAGGAGAAAGCCGGCAAATGAATGTAAGCACTGAACGAAAAAGAAGTTAAAGATGCAAGGCCCCTGTGAGGTTGGTTGGCTGTGGAAAGAGCCCCAGTGCCCCAGTTCTGTTATGTTTATGTCGGTCGCTGGCAGCAGTAGCAACGAATTGTCCGAGTCTCCATTATATCCTATGGGGAACTCTGCTTTGATAAACGAGTGTTTTGGTTTACGAGCATGCTCCTGGAACGGATCATGCTCGTAAACCAAGGTACCACTGCACTTTCAAACAGTGCAATTACGTAATAGCTTAATCTACTAAAAATAACGTCAAAAGCTGGAGGAAGTTATATGTTGTTCTTCACTAAGGGCTCCCTTTACGAAGCCGTGTTGGCGGTTTAACGCGCGTAATAGTGCGCGCTAAACTGCTGGCCGCGCTAGACGCTGACGCCAGCATTGAGATGGCGTTAGTTCTAGCTGCGTAGCACGGGTTTAGTGTACGCTAAAAAGCTGCGTGCGCTAAAACCGCTAACGCAGCTTCGTAAAAGGAGCCCTAAGTATAGTGCAATAATCACAGTTCAAGTTTCAGAGAAAAGCCTCCACATCCAATTGTGTCTTGAACATTTTTCTAAACTGTAAACAGGCCCTCAGAATGCCAGGGGGGAAATTCCAACATTTTTACTCCTGCCACCGACCGATTTAGCATACTGAAGAGGAAGAAACTGCCTGAAAAGAGCGTGATGGAATTAGAGGGGGGTGGGGGTGGGGGTGGGGGTTGAGAGTGAGGGGATCATACAAAAAAAGGTTGTGAGTGGGTGATGGGCCGGGCGAGTGAAATGAGTGAAGAGATTCAATGTGAGAACGGGAAGACAGGCTGGGAGTGGCAGTCATGGAGATGTGCGGTAGGAGCGGGGTGTGATCGAGGATTGGATGTGGCATGCAGAGAGTGAAGAGATCACCATTCCAGGATGCCCTCTTCTTCCTCTGTCCCTTTGTTCCACCATTGTCTCTATCTTCCCAATTCCTATACCTCATCCCATCCTTCTTTCTCCTATCCCTCTGCCCAATATCATTCTCCATCGCCCCCAACCCCTTTCTTTATTTATCTCCCTAAAGCAAAAGTCGACACATGCCATACGCAACAACCAAAAGGAAATGACCCCAAAATATCCACAAAGAAGAAAATCCAGAGAAAAAAAAAAAAAAAAACTCTGTGGAGTGACGATGTTCCTAAATTGACTTTATTTGAAAGTGTCAAAGTTCCAAAGGTACACTGAAATCATCCACATAAAATAATTCCATCCACATAAAAGCCTTAAAGGACCTAGTCCACTAGGGATACAGGACCCAACACCCCTTTCTATTGCAAATGCAAGCAGTGTCTCACTTCCGACTCACCACACAATTGTTTCCCATGTACTCACCTTTATAGGACCCCAGGGACCCCAGAAGAAGACTTTTTGTCAAAACGCGGACCTTGTTGGGTCCTGTATCCCTAGCGGACTAGGTCCTTTAAGGCATTTGTGTGGATGATTTATTTTTATGTGGATGGAATTATTTTATGTGGATGATTTCATTGTACCTTTGGAACTTTGACACTTTCAAATAAAATCCATTTAGGAACATCGTCACTCCACAGAGTTTTTTTGGTTTTCGTTGACACATGCCATACAAAATAAATTACATAACTCGATATGCAAATCTACACAAACATGGAATATGATCGTCTCCTATGGAATTAGCCTTTGGCCCCTCATATTTGATGGTAGGAAGTGACAATCTTTTCTTTTTTTGCCTATTTGTACTCCAGAATCTGTATTAGGGACACCGTGTAAGATGGGACGGATCACATTCCTGCTCTTCAGTTTGCAAACTCTTGCCACAAGAACTTGAAAAATAAACCGGGGGGAGTTGAGCAATAGCATCATAGCAGAGATAGGCCGATGCGCCTGTTCATCCCTCCATTTCTGGAGCAATCCAAGTCTTCCGTCCACCGTGCATGTAATATTAATGCTTGCTTGAGAATTTGCAAAGTGACCCATTTATTGCATTCGGAGGTAGGTGGCAGCTTGGTCATAACTTCCGTTCCCCCTTTCCTTCTCACCCACACCCCAAAAAGCCAGAAGCGGGCATCAATGTACGTTTGATTGAAAGGAGTGCTTGACATATGACGTTTGAGCAGCAAACAGATGAAATGATTCGGATCCATCCAGCGGAACAAAGCACCCACATGACTGGAGCAATGAGGTTTAAATTGAACCATGGATGAATAGGGATCATAACTATTCTTAGGTGTTTATAAATTGCCACTGTAAGTAAGCAGCGCTTAGAAAAATGGCGCAGGCCGCATGTCAATCACATTTAGGCACAGAATTGTGGCTACCGGCGCCTAAGAAAAAACTCACGGCCTCTTTTACAAAGCCGCGCTAACGGCCCCAAAGCCCATAGAGATTTAAAGGGCTTTGGGGCTGTTGCCGCGCAGCAGCCGCTAGAACGGCTTTGTAAAAGAGGCCATTAGACACCAGTAAATGTAGGCCAGGGTTTTAAAGGCCTACATTTTTGGCGCCAAGGTATTTTGTAGAATCCAAATAGTGGCGTCTAGCGATGCTGAAGGTCATCTCCACCCTTAGAGATGCCTAATTTGACCTTAGGCGCTGTTAGGCATTGGGCTGTAGGCGTAATTCTGGCGCCTACCTTTTTTTTAATGTATTTAATTTGTGTTCAATTGCGGCGTGATTTATAACATTTGGCCCTTAGTTTTCAGCTAATGAGTTTCTTTAAAACCAAAAAAACCCCACAAAAAAATTAATGTTTATCGGTATTGTTGTTCAAAGTTAAGTTTTCTGGTGGAATCCAATATGTGCATTTGCGTCACATAGTACAAAAAAAAAAAAAGATACAAACACCTTTTTATTCCTTGGGAATTTTATACTGGGGTTTAATCAGTGAAAACCTAAAATCAGATGCGCTAGACATAACATTTGCTATAAGGAGAGTCCACCAAATATGGGTAATACATTTATACCCGGATTCTATATATGGCACCCAAAAGTTGCACACCCAACTTTGGGCATGCTTCTGAGATGTGCATGCAAGTAGATTGATTAAAGTGCTCTGAACCAGGGGCAGACTGCCCTGGGCGCCATCTTGGTGGGGGCACCGGTACCTCCCCGCCCCTCTCCTGCCAAGCGTCCTCCCTTCCCCTCCCCTCTTTAAATCTTCACCAACGCATGCAACTTTTCCAGCCTGGCTCCCCTCTGAAATCATTTTCAGGTCGCGGAGCCAGGAAGTGACATAAGAAGGAAAGCCAGCGCCTGCATAAGCAACAGGCTGGAAAAGCTGCTCCCACTGGCAAAGAAAGGGAGGGAGCGAGTGTGTGGGGGGGGAGGGGGAGGAGCGAGGGGATGCAGAAGGACGGCTTGTGGGGCGCCACTGCCCCAGCTGCCTCCTACCCTCACTCCGAACCATCATTAAAATTTGTGTACACATGAACCGTGAAATTGCAAATAACGAAACATTGAGTCTGCGGGAAAATAGAGATTAGGTTCCAACAGTACATTTTGGACAAAGTGAACAGTGGATCCTATTTCATGAACCATTTCGTGGATCCTATTTTTATGAACCATTCTACCACAAATAACGAGAATGGACTGTATTCTGTGCGACTTTTCAGAATGTCCTGACACACCCATGGCCATACTTCCTTTTCAGATAAGTAAGCACCACAGGAGTAAGATGCTGTGCCTTATAGAACAGTGCACATCCAGATGTGTGTGCAAATTTTAATGAGTTGTTAGAACCCTGATGGTTCAGAGCACTGGCATAGCGAAGGTAGGAGACTCCTGTGGGCACCCCACCCCACCCCATGCCCTCCTTCTGCATCCCCCCCACTCTTCCCCCCACCACCACCACCACACTCAACTCCCTCCGTTCCTTTCCCGTACCTCTTTAAATCTTTGCCAGCATCTCTAACCTGCTGCTTTTGCCAGCCTCAACTCTCCCTCTGACATCACTTCCTGGTCCTGCAACCAGGAAGTGATGTCAGAGGGAGGGCTGAAGCCGGCACAAGCAGCAGGTTAGAGATGCTGCTCCCTGTCGGATATCATTTGAGGAGAGGAGGAAAGATGCCGGAGCTCCCAAGATGGCACCCAGAATGGCCTGCACCCTCTCACTATGCCACAGCATGGCATCTAGCTTAGGCGCCTCAATGTGGCTTTGTAATACTATTCTTTATAGGATTTGTACTAAATATACCCCTTCTGTAGCACCTAAAATGAGGTACCAATTTATAGACTTGCCATCTTAGAGAGTAGGTTTTACTTATAATTGCTTGGCCAAGAAAAGTCAAAATTGTAATCAGTTGACTTGCAATTGTTTTGCATTAAGATACTTTCATCTTCGTTGTCATGTTCTTACATACATAGATTCTGCTAGTATTTATAAATTCGAGGAAATCAAGTTGAGGTTTCGAACTAAATAATATATATTTTTAACTAGCGTTTTCTTAGATGGGCAAATACATAAGGTTTGTAAATTAGTCATTTTTTAAATATATGTTATTGTATACTCTCAGGTGCAAAGACAGCAAATTACTGCATGCTTTAAAATTTATGAACAAAAAAAAAAGCCCCATTCTAAATGCAAAGCATGCAGCAGAACATTTGAATGTAAACGTAGTGGGCAGGCTGCATGGCAAACCAGGGTTTATGATTAGAAAAATAAGGAGTTGTTTCTTAACTGCGGATGCATTGTTTCTTGCCACTAGACATTGTGTTTTCCATGGTATAAATTTCTATTTTAATTTACTGATGAAGGAGCAAATGTGACTCTTCTGTGTTTGCAATGTCTGCAGGTATTTTTAGCCTCTGAGACACTCGTGTTATTTCCTTTTGAAAATTAGCAGCTGCAAAGGGAGCGTGCCAGACATAGCCAACTCCCTGGCACCTGCAGAGGGCAAAGCAAGGTCACCCTGGCACACACGAAAGTTGACTATAGATGCACGAAGTTTATTTCCTAGTCCTATCCACAGAAAGGCCTCATTTTAAACTAGCTAAAAGTGTGTGGGCTCTGAAAGTTGGTACATACTTTTAGCTGGAGGGGAGCAATTTTCAGCCATCACTTTATTTGGGTGTGGACAGGGCGTTGCACTGGGGCAATGGTGCCCTTTCCCCTGCCCTCATCTCCGCCCCCCTGCTCTTTCTCTGATCCCCCCTGCCAAGCATGCGCCCCCCCCCCTTACCCCGTACATCCAGTTCACCGCCACAAGCAACAAGAACTTCAGCGTGTGCCTCGCGACCCCGTCTGCTCTCCCTCTGAGGTCATCCGGAAATGATATCAGCAGGAGAGACGAAGTGGTCGCAAGGAGTTCTTGTTGCTCGCGGCACTGAACAACTAGAGATCTGGGGTAAGGGAAGAGGGTGTGCGCGTGGTGAGGGGAGGAGTAGGAAGAGGCGGGGGAGGAGAAGAGGCGGCGTGCTGGCACCCCCACCATGGCACCTGTGGCGGACTGCCCCCTCGCCATGCCACTGGGTGTGGAGTTTTGTCGAGGAGTAGCCTGGTCAGAGTGGCAGGCCGGGAAGCCGAAGACCCAAGTTCAAATCTCATGGCAGCTCCTTGTGACCTTGGGCAAGTCCATTAACCCTCCATGCCTGAGAAGAAAGCAATGGCAAAGCACATCTATATCACGCCAAGAAAGCCACAGGTTTTTGGGTTTCTGCCAGGTAACATAGTAAATGAAGGCAGATAAAGACCTGAACGGTCCATCCAGTCTGCCCATTAGTTATACCCATTAAAAATACATGATTAAATTAACTTGTCTCTTCATTGATATTTCTGGGCTATAGACTGTAAAGTCCACCTGGTGTTGTCCTAGGTTCCAAATGCTGAAGTTGCCATCTAATCAAGCCATTGTGACATCACTGCTGAGGTTGGCTCTTAGGCATTGGTGGAATGAGGCATTATGACATCACAATCTCAGCTCTGGAATGTTTCTACTTTTTGGGTTTCTGCCAGGTAACACAGTAACATAGTAAATGACGGCAGATAAAGACCTCAACGGTCCATCCAGTCTGTCCATTAGTTATATCCATTAAAAATACATGATTAAATTAACTTGTCTCTTCTTTGATATTTCTGGGTCATAGACTGTAAAGTCCACCTGGTATTGTCTTAGGTTCCAAACTCACTCCAGCCTATCCAACCATCCTGTTTGTAGGATATCTACCATAAAGTCTGGACAGTAACATCCTCATGTTAGTGGCGTTCCCATTGATGCCCTCCCCAGCCCAATCCTACACCAAATCATCACATATGGGACACAGACCTTGCAAGTCTGTCCAGTACCGGCCTTAGCTCTTTAATTTACATTCTTTGTTTTCTAATTAGAGATCCTTTGTGTTTATCCCACACTTTTTTTTTTTTTAATTCCATCACCGTTTTCCTCTCCACCACTTCCCTCGGGGTTCCACTTTTTACAGACAGAGGCGTCATAAGGGACACCATCTTGCTTAGGGCACCGGAATTCCTCTGCTTCTCTGCCCCTCCCTTCCCACTTCTCTCCCTGCCATGCACACCCTTTGCCTTGTACCTTAACTTTGGCACGAGTGACAACCAATTTGCTGCCCACGTCAGCTTTGGCGCTCTCTCCGGTCTCTTTTGGGACCCATGCCTAGGGGGCAACACATTGGTGGCTGCTTGTGCTGAAGTTAAAAAAGTATACGAAAGGGTCATGTGCGCATAGGGCGGGGAAGGGAAGGAGCGCCACCACCCCAGGCTCTGCTCTACCTCGTTATGCCACCATGTAGTAATGATTCCTTATTCGCCATAGTGGAGAAAAGGGAATTGGCCCCATTCTAGGTTTTACGATATCGTTGGGTTGCTGAACTGGATTGAACAGGTACAAGATCCTTTGTCAAAATCCTTGGGAGCAGGTAGATGTCAGGTTTTAGAATGTTCCCGTTTTTGGAATGACAATGTTAGGTCAGAAAAAGACACAACATAAAACCATAACATTGCCACACAATTTTATTTTATTTTTTTCAAAATAAGGTTTCCTTTTCTGCTTCCTACGGCACTGCTCCAAGTGGAATCTGCATTTCTCTTTGCCATTTTCCAGCCCTCTAATCTTTTCTGCTTCTCACTGCCATCCTGGAAGCTAGCTCTCCATTTTCCAGGCCTTCGGCCTGAATTGCACAGAGATCGGGAGAAACACGTGCACCTTTGTTGAGAAGAGCGACTAAGATGGTTAAGGGGTTGGAGGAGCTGCCGTACCGCAAGAGATTAGAGAAACTGGGCCTCTTCTCCCTCGAACAGAGGAGATTGAGAGGGGACATGATCGAAACATTCAAGATACTGAAGGGGATAGACTTAGTAGATAAGGACAGGTTGTTCACCCTCTCCAAGGTAGGGCGAACGAGAGAGCATTCTCTAAAGTTGAAAGGGGATAGATTCCGTATGAACATAAGGAAGTTCTTCACCCAGAGAGTGGTGGAGAGCTGGAACGCTCTTTCTGAGTCTGTCGTAGGGGAAAACACCCTCCAGGGATTCAAGACAAAGTTGGACAAGTTCATGCTGAACAAGAACGTGCGCTGGTAGGGCTGGTCTCAGGGCGCTGGTCTTTGACCAGAGGGCCGCCGCGTGAGTGGACTTCTGGGCACGATGGACCCTGGATTGACCCAGCAGCGGCAGCAATTTTTATGTTCAGCCTGTGACACATTGGGGAAATTAACTACTTCTGGTCCGCGTCGAGTTTTGGGTTTCAGAGCTTTTCAGTTTTCGGATCAAGGATCCTGGTACTAGCACCATGAGATCAAAAATGAATCCACCTTCGGATTAGTGAACCATTCCTTGTTTTTTGCAACATCAAAAGAATGCAACTCATGGCCACAGAAAATAAGTGGCCTGAAGTCTGTTTCTAATATTTAATTATTGCAAATACCTAGTACTGTATTTGCTTTTCCTTCCCGGGTGCATTCAGTTGCTTCTTGACCCTATCACCACATTGCAGAGGCCCATAGAGCAGTTAATTAGCGGATGCTTTCGCCCTGGTTTTGAACACAAACTCTATATTTGCCGATAGGACAGCAGTGGACAAGGTCCATCACCTGCCTACACTATTCATAAGGGCCCAGTGAGTACTAAAAATCTGAAGAGCTGGTTCCAGGCGACAGCTTCAAATGAGTAAAGCCTCTGTGGAAAAAGAAAAAAATGCCCACAGCTAGGATGACAAGCTGTCAGTGATCATCAACTCCAAACCTTATCCTCTGCTTGAAAGCTTCACAGGAGAAATAATGCAGCTTGAATTCAAAAAATCAATGAAGCACAGTGGTTTACCTGTTCAAACATGCTCTGCTTTCCCCATTTTGTTGTCAACAGCCTTTCTTTTTAAAAAAAAAACCCATTAAAAAACCCCACAAAACTTTCTAAACAAAATATTAGAACAGCTTTTGCTGTGTAATAAAAGATCTAAATATTTATATGTGTATATACATTTTATATATCTGTAATATATAAAATATGAATAACCTAATATGTTTGGAAATCTTGCCTTTCTGTAGTTAGAAAACTTTTAAAGCACCTACAAGCAGGATGAATTTGTCTTATCTATAAAGCCAATAAGGTCCTGTAATTATGATAAAGCTGCTCATTTGCATCCTTTAACAAACGTTTGATTCAATCATATCTATTTACTAGCAAATGTTTAAAAGAATTGGGGACGCAGACAGTAATTTCATAGGGGATCCTGCATCTTTCTGCTTCCTGCAAAAATAGTCAGAGTTTAATATTACTTTAAATCTACTTGCACTGCTCTTTGAAATAAAATCATTCTGTAAAAAAATATGCATTATTTCTTTTAAAGATGGTTTGCCACATTTGCTAAAAAAAAAAAAAAAAAAAAAAAGCACCAGCAAGACAGTACTGGACTGGCCCTGCCTATAGTAATTTGGGAGAACTTTAAACTAAGGTAATTTCAAATTCCAGATTTACTGAATGTTCGATTCACCGCACTAGAGTAACCTTTCGATACTGAAAAGCTGACCAGCAAATCCAAACATTCTGGTACGTAAACACCTTTCAGACCAGGGGTGGGCAACTCCGGTCCTCGAGGGCCGGAATCCAATCAGGTTTTCAGGATTTCCCCAATGAATATGCATGAGATCTATTTGCATGCACTGCTTTCCATGCATATTCACTGGGGCAATCCTGAAAACCCGACTGGATTCTGGCCTTCGAGGACCGGAGTTGCTCACGCCTGTTTTAGACCATATCATAAGCTCCATGAAGGGAGCTTCAAGCATTTCTGGGAAACGTTTAAAATCACAATGAATGAACCAGGGTTGGAGTCACGGGTGGGCCTAGGCCAGGGGTCTCAAAGTCCCTCCTTGAGGGCCGCAATCCAGTCAGGTTTTCAGGATTTTCTCAATGAATATGCATGAGATCTATTTGCAGGCACTGCTTTCAATGCATATTCATTGGGGAAATCCTGAAAACCCGACTGGATTGCGGCCCTTAAGGAAGGACTTTGAGATCCCTGACCTAGGCCCATCCGGTCAAGGAGCACAGCTGACAGCCGGCATGGGGGAAAGATCCATGAAGGGATGGTTCACCTCAGGCACCATCTTGCTTAGAGCACTGGAACCACTCCTTCCCTTTCGGCATGTGATACCCAGCTCGCTGCCCTCTTCGGCGCTCTCTCTGATGTCACTTTTGGGACCCGCACCTAAGATGTGATGTCAGAGAGAGCAATGAAGCCAATGTGGGCAACGCATTGGTGGCTTCTCATGCTGAAGTCAAAAAAAGTACATGAAAGGGACACGCGCTCACGTGGCAAGAGGGGTGGGGGAAGGGAAGGAGTGACACCGCCCAGGACGCTGTTCTCCCTCACTACGCCGTTTCCAGACCCGGCGTAGTAACGATTCCTTATTCACCATACATACAGCAGTGGAGAAAAGGGAATTGGCCCCATTACGATGTTGTTGGGTTGCTGGATTGTATAGGTTTATCAAAATCCTTGGGACCAGGTATATTTCGGTTTTTAGAATTTTTCAGTTTTCGGAATGATAATGTTAAGTCAGAAAAAGACACGGCATAAGACCATAAAATTGTACCTCTTCCTCCTATAACAAGATTTCTTCAAAGGAGAAGCAGCAGCTAATCCTATTCACCGCCTGTGGCCGACCCCGAAGTCTTCCCTCTACTGCGTTCCTACCCAGGCGAAAATAGAAAGCTGTGGCAGAGAGAGGCAGAAGGAGGGCTTCGGGGTCAGCAGCAGGAAGTCAACAGGAATGACTGCCGCTGCTCTTTGGAAGAAAAAAAAAAATCTTCTTGCGAGAGGGAGATGCAAGGCCACAGATCTTCCCCTAGGCTGGCACCGTTGCTAAGTGGGCCTGAGGCTTTGGAGAAGCTTGTAATAGAGAGGGAGGGGGGTCTAGGCCGGTGCTGCTAAGGGAAGGCTAGGGGCAATGGGAAGCAGGAAGAGAGGAATTGTTGGGCATGGAGGGGGAAAGAGGGAGAGATGCTGCTGGATATGGTCAAAGCATCCAGCGTCGCTAGGTTTAAAAGGGTTGGACAACTTTCTACAGAAGAAATCCATAAATAGTAAAAAAAAAAAACAAACTCGCAGCGATGAAGCAGTTCCCCTTTTCCTCTTGGGGTGGTATTTTTTTTCTTCTTCTTCTTTTTTTATGTTCTCCTTTCTAAAATTTAGTGTAGCTCTGCCCTCTCTCCCTCTTGTTTAACTGCATGTCGATCGTGTCCATGTATTCTGTTTTTAATATTTTGTATTCCCTCCATTTTACTCTAAATCCATGATAGGCGATCAATCAAATCCTTAATAAACCTTGGAAAGACACCACGTATCCCTAGGAGTAAGAAACAAGGAACGGGTTTACTCTGAGAATGCCTAGTACCCCCCCCCCCCCCCCCCAGTGTGCTGGAGTGGAGGAGTAACCTAGTGGCTAGAGGAGCGGGGTTCAAATCCCGCTGCCACTCCTTGTGCCCTCCGCCAAACCACTTAAACCGCCATTGCCTCTCAGGCACAAGCTGGCATCGTGAGGCCTCCGAGGACAGGGAAATACCCACTTTTGATCTGCCCCTGAAAATGTGAACAAAAGATGAAAAATTCAAGAAATACTAGCAGAGGCGGGATGCTCAGTTTGATGGACCTTTGGGCCTGAGCCAGCATGGGAGATCTTGCTTAAAAATGTTTTTACGAGGGTGGTTTGAAGTTTGGTTAAAAGAAACTAAACAACGTTAAGCAACATAGTCTCTCGCTCGAGGTCTATACACTTAGTCCAGGGAGTTTCCAGTTTTTCCGTAAGCTGTTCTTCCAACGATACAAAAAAACAACAACCTGGAAACCCACTGCACTAAGGGCTCCTTTTACGAAGGTGCAGTAGTGTTTTTAGCCGAAAAACTACCGCCTGCTCAAGAGGAGGCGGTAGCAGCTAGCACGTGCAACATTTTAGCATGCGTTAACCCTTTCAGGACCAAGGGACATATTTGTCCTATAACTTTAAAATCCTATAAATTTTGATTGGGATAGTCTACAGTTCTAAATTTGATATGTACGGATTCCATATGATACTGCCTTTATGTAAACAAACTGGTTCCGACATTCATTCATTAGCGTCGTTGCCAGATTGACGAGAAGATTCAATTGCCACACTGTCCATAAGCCAGAAGTTTGATTTTTTTAAAAAAAATAATGATATTTCACACAAAAAAATCAATTTTTTGGCATCTGCAAGCCATTTTTACCATAAAAATGTCGTCAAAACCACAAAAATTGGCCTACGATCCTTATGGTCCTGAAAGGGTTTTTAAGGCCCTAATGCGCCTTCGTAAAAGGAGCCCTAAGTGTATAGCCCCCGATGGAGACTACGCTGTGGAACTTGCTTTTTAACGAACATTTCAAACCACCCTTGTCGTACCAAACCTATTACGCAAGAGCCTTGCCTTATGTAATCCAAAAGCTTTGTCCTGCCTGCCTCAACCATGTCAGGTCTTCGAATAAAGTGAACTTTATCCGTCCCAATCTGCGAAGTCCTTGGTGCCGTTTTTTGTCCACCGCGCACCGGATAAACCCGGAGTCACATCCTGTTGATGCTTTGGGACCTGGGGTAAATCACATCACCTTCAGATACCTCGGGTACAAAAACAGGGCCTCATTTTCTCACGTCCGTGGAGAATGGCGAGATTTGGTGGCGTAGTAAGGGGGGAGGGCAGTCTGCCCCGGGCACCATGTTGCTGGGGGCGCTGCACCCCTCCTCCTCTCCAACCCTGCCTCTTCCTGCTCCTTCCCTTCCCCCTAGTCATTCACCGCCGCAATTTCAGCGTGCTCCTCATGACCGCGTCATCTCACCTGGTGATGTCACTTCCGCGTGCCATGTATAGAAGTGACATCAGAGGGAGAGCCAACGGGGTGGGGAGGAGCACGTTGAAGTTCTTGGTGCTTGCAGTGGAGCACACACGCGGCAGAGGGGGGGTCAGGAAAGGAGTGGAGGCAGGGAGGGGCACCACAGCCCCAGGGGCCAACCACTGACAAGATTTGCATTATTTAACCTACATTAGATCACATTAACAGATTAGTGAGACTTAGACTGTAAAGTCCTCCAATAGGGACATGTCTACTTTACCTTGAGCCTACTGCAACAAAGGCATGATCTAGATCAGGGGTCTTAAAGTCCCTCTATGTGTATGCACTGCTTTCAATGCATAGTCATTGGGGAAATCCTGAAAACCCGACTGGATTGCGGCCCTCAAGGAAGAACTTTGAGATCCCTGATCTAAAGCATCTATCGCAAACTAATGTACCTCCTGAGATTTGAGTTCCAGTTCATTCAATTTTTTCGTAAATCTTTAAAAACGACTCTATTTGCCAAACATTTTTAAAATTAAGGGGGTAATAATAATAAAAAAAAAAACGTCTAAAAAGTGTCCTAAATGGCTACTTGGACGATCAAAAAGCCTGATCGTCCAAGTACCCATAACCAAAGCTGGTTTTCAGATGTATCTAAAATCAGCTTCGGCCTTTCCCCTGCCTCTAGACCAGTGGTTCCCAAACCTGTCCTGGGGGTCCCCCAGCCAGTCAGGTTTTCAAGATATCCCTAATGAATATGCATGAGAGAGATTTGCATATAATGGAAGTGACAGGTATGCAAATCTCTCTCATGCATATTCATTAGGGATATCTTGAAAACCTGACTGGCTGGGGGTCCCCCAGGACAGGTTTGGGAACGACTGCTCTAGACGCACAGAGAGAAAAGAGGTGTGTTTAGAGGAGGGGAAAGGGCGGGCAGTGGGCGTTAGGTGGGCCGACCTACACCTAGGCGTACAACAGGTATAACCAAAAGTTACAGGTTGCCTAGTCGGCACTTAGACCTTTTTGAGTTAGACGTAGTTAAACCAGGTCTAAGTGCCGAAAAAGGGGCCGCTGAGCTGATGGCTGCTGGCGCGATCAGTTCAGCGGCCCGGCAACCGACCTACCGCCACCATGCCGACAGGAGAGCAGGATGTGCAGCACTGGGGTCCAGTCCGGGAATTCGCGCATGCGCACTCATGCGGCCACGGAACTACTGATCATGGAAGCACGCAAATATGAGTGCGCATGCGCGAGTTAGCCTTTTATTATAGGATTTATGGAAGTTTGGGAACCATTAACTAAATATTGTAAGGATTTATTTATTTATATAACTGAAGAAAACATGCAGATCCGGGGAGGGGGGGGGGTACGTTTTGGCATGGGTTAAGAGGTATAGATGGGTTGTTTACAGGTATTTTTATGAGGTGTTGGTTAATTGGAAAGTGGGTGGGAAAAATAAGTCTTGTTTTTATTCTATTAAGTATATTGTGCTGAAATGATAATATTTTATGTAGATGCATCATCTTTTGTGCACAATTGAAGTTTTGAAAATGAATAAAGAATTTAAAAAAAAAATTTAAAAAAACAAAGAGGGGTGCCCTCCTTCCCTCAAACCACACACTACACTCATGTATGATGATATTGCACTGTTCAAAAGAGGGGTTCTCCTCTCTCCCCAAACCACAAATGATTTGGTGCGTTGCTAGTTGGCCTATTGTTCAGTTAGATCTGCAACCAGGAGAAAGGAAAACAATGCTAGACACCAGAAAGTATTTCTTCACAGAGAGAGTGGTTGATCATTGGAACAAGCTTCCAGTGCAGGTGATCGAGGCAGACAGCGTGCCAGACTTTAAGAATAAATGGGATACCCATGTGGGATCCCTACGAGGGTCAAGATAAGGAAATTGGGTCATTAGGGCATAGACAGGGGGTGGGTAAGCAGAGTGGGCAGACTTGATGGGCTGTAGCCCTTTTCTGCCGTCATCTTCTATGTTTCTATGATGGGTCATTTGGCCTTTATCCGCCATCATGTTACAATGTTTCTATAATCAGAAAGTTCTATGACATCACAATGCAGGTGTAAAGAGCCTTAGCCTATAGGAAGAGGAGATGCAAATGTTAAGAGCCTTAGCCAATAGGGAGAGGAGGAGAGAGTGTTGATCATTGGAACAAGCTTCCAGTGCAGGTGATCGAGGCAGACAGCGTGCCAGACTTTAAGAATAAATGGGATACCCATGTGGGATCCCTACGAGGGTCAAGATAAGGAAATTGGGTCATTAGGGCACAGACAGGGGGTGGGTAAGCAGAGAGGGCAGACTTGATGAGCTGTAGCCCTTTTCTGCCCTCATCTTCTATGTTTCTATGTAACAGGTTATGATGAGGCTCTAATAGGCTGTGTTGAAATGCAATGTTCACGCCCTCTGCTTGTGTTTCACAGATGCGCTCCACACGGCAGTAGTGTTATCACGGACTGTTCCACATCCTCACAGAATGAAGGCACTTAGCATAGGCTTTCCCATCTTTTTTTCCTATCTAATTATCCAGACATGCTCACTGTGAACAGAATCTCAGCACACGCTAAGTGTGCCAGGTCTACAAGCGTTGATGATCAATTTTCTCTCGTAGGAGCATGCCAAGTTCCTCGTATTAAAACAGTAGAACTGAGAGCCAAGAACTTTCTCAGCCTTCCAGAAACACTAACCTGCTTATTTATAGACACTTTCCTGGATCGGGTTTTTTTAAAAGCCATCCCTCTTACCCCGTCAAAGAAATGAAAGTGAAAATGAGGTGAAAAATACTGAAATCTCGACCTGGCATTTCTCCAATTGATTCTTTGCTTTTTGGTTTCAAGTTGTCTTGAGGAAACAATTCATGTTTCTGAAATAGCCATACAAAGACACCGCCCACTGAAGAATTCAGAGCTATTACGCCCTCTGCATAGAAGGTGCAGCATGGTAAGTCGTGCCAGAGCTTCTTGAAATTTGCCAACATTTACATTTAGAAGTTTTTGCAAATATTAGTTTAGCCCTGGAGTGGCCTTCTCGATGAGAAGAAAACCAAAGCTGAAATCAAAACGGCAGCTTCTTTTCGGGATGGGTGTGGTCACTTTTATTCCATCCAGGCTACTCTTACAGAGTACCTGCCTTGGTCGCTACAGGTCAAGATGGCGGTTGTACCTTTTCAATAGTGGGAAAATTTAGTGGTGACACCAGGAAGTATTTCTTCACGGAAAGGGTGGTAGATCACTGGAACAAACTTCCGGTGCAGGTGATCAAGGCCATCAGCATGCTCGATTTTAAGAATAAATGGGACATCCACGTGGGATCCCTACGAGGGTCAAGTCAAGGTCACTAGCACTCAGACTCAAGGGGGTGGGTCAATAGAGTGGGCAGACTTGATGGGCTGTGGCCCTTTGCTGCCGTCATCTTCTATGTTTCTATCTTCTTCCTGGTCTGAGTTTACTGTGCCGTGGGGCCTATCGCTTTTAAAACAACAAGGAAGGGAACTAGGGTTGGCACAGGAAGGTCAGAGGAGAAAATGATGTGTGGGAAGACAGTAAATTCTAACTAAAAATCATTCAACGGTCTTAAGTTGTACTGAGAAGATTTTACAATTAGTATTTGAGATTTTGGAATTTTGCTACCGAGGCCCTTGTATGGTGTCGGGTTTGGAAGGGAGCCGGGCTTACCTGGCATCACTGCAAAGATCCCAGCTATGTTTAAGGGGTGGGAGAAATAGATAAAATAAGGAGAGAAAAAAAAAATCCCTATGGTACAAGACCCTGCTCCATATCTGACTGGAGATGCAAAGAGGGCATAATCAAAAAAAACGTCTAAGTCCCCTTTTGGCCTAAGTCCTTAAACGTTCAAAGCAGAAGCAGGGAAAGTGTCCATCACCAAAACAAACGTTCTTGTTTTGATTATGGCCTGCCTCTACTAAACGCCCAATCACCACTAAATCTAAAAGTACACCCACACGATGTCTACACTTTTCAACCATAATGAAACAAAAAAAACACCTAAGCCCCAAACGTCCAACAGAAGGGCTTTTGGGTGAAGGAGGAGCCAGACCTTCGCCTAAAAGCTGGATTCTGTAACCGGTGTCTGTCAAAAACACCGGTTTCAGAACCCCCCCTGCCCTCCTCCTGCCATGTCAAACCGTGACCCCCCCCCCCCCTCCTCCGACAACATCAGGGCAAGAGGGAGCCCAAGCTCTCTTGCTCCGCCGATTAACATCGGGCCAGGAGAGAGCCCAAGCTCTCCAGGCCCCAGCGACCCCCTACATTACACAGTGAGTAATCCCAGGCCCTCCTGCCGACGCATCCCCCTCCCCCCAACGACCGCCCCCCCAGAACACCCGATCGCACCCCCCTGCCAACCCGCAACCACCCCCACGACCCCCCCACCCCCCATCCCCGTACCTTTTAAAGTTGGCCAGATGGACGGGTGCCAAACCCACCCGTCCGGCAAGCAGCCCCAATCCAGTCGTGGGGGGGGTGGTCGCTGGGGCCAGGAGGGCTTGGGCTCTCTCCTGGCCCAATCCAGTCACGGGGGGGTGGTCGCTGGGGCCAGGAGGGCTTGGGTTCCCTCCTGGCCCAATCCAGTCGCTGGGGGGGGTGGTCGCTGGGGCCAGGAGAGCTTGGGCTCTCTCCTGGCCCGATGTTAATCGGCAGGGCAAGAGGGCTTGGGTTACCTCTTGCCCCAATGTTGTGTGTGTGTGGGGGGTGATGGATCACTCCTCTACCGGAACTGCCGCGACCCGCAGCAGGAGAGATAGGGCATCTCTCCTGCCGCGGGTCGCGGCAGTTCGGGTAGAGGAGTGATGGCATCGCGGTAGGGGAGATGCTTGCGGTGCTTGCGGTGGAGGGGTAGGCAGGTTGCGTTTTCGGCACTTAGACATGTTTTGACTTGTTGTAAGTCAAAAACGTATAAGTGCCGACTAGGCAACCTGCCTAAGGTTTTGGTTATACCTGTTGTACGCCTAGGTGTAGGTCGGCACCCTCCCGCCCACCGCCCGCCCTTTCCCCTCCTCTAAAAATGCCTCTTTTCTCTCTGTGCGTCTAGAGGCAGGGGAAAGGCCTAAGTTGGTTTTAGATACGTCTAAAAACCAGCTTTGGTTATGGTACTTGGATGATCAGGCGTTTTGATCGTCCAAGTAGCCATTTAGGACACTTTTTAGACGTTTTTGGGGTTTTTTATTACGAACCCCATACTGTTTAGATCCAGCAGGTCTCCCCTGCTCTTTTTCTGTCAAAATCAATCATTGCTCTTGCAGCACCTGTAACAAGGCAGGCGGCAGGGGGAAATGGCCAGGGCTGTGTTTGTTCGGCACCCAACTGTGGGGTCGTGACCAGGTGCCAAATTCTGGTGAATTTTTGGTCGGGAACCGATTTGTTCGTGTACGGAAGTGTTCGTGACCACAGGTTCTACTGTAATGTAAAACGATGTACACTGATATTCCACCTCCACTCAAACTATATCCCCAGAACATCTACATGCCTATTGCAACTTCTCCCACATTTAAAACAAGATTTATACATGCAAAAAGCTTTATACAATTGTTCCCCCTCCTCCTTCTTTCTGTCCTGTGCTCATTTCCCCTCCAGTTAGAGGCTGCAAAATGAAAAAAACACCACAAACACCTTCTATCTCACCAAGCAGTCCTATGGGGCAAAGACCTAGACCAACTGCTTTCGCCCACTACATACGGGGAATTCAGGAAACGCCTAAAAACATACCTGTTCCAGAAATACCTAAACAATTGACCCGCGCTCCCTCTCCCTCCCCCCTCCCTATTCCACCTGAACTTACAGCACTGTTATAAATATAATCTGTTATCTTCATCTTATCGTAACTTTACGTTGCTATTTATCCCCAACAGGTCCTGTCGGACATTACCTACTAAAATGTACATATTACATTTTCGCTCAGCAAATTGCATTTCTATACTATTGCCTCCTGAGGTCTCTGATCTCTGTATTTCCTCTGAATATCTACTTATTGTATTTCGCTGAATGTCCAGCACTCTTGATTGTAAACCACCTAGAAGTCGCAAGATTGTGGCGGTATAGAAGAATAAAGTTATTATTATTACACATACATACGAGTTTGAAGGGTCTGGAAGGCCCTGTCGGTTTAAAAAGCACCAATTTGAATTAATGAATGGACAATGAAATTAATGGTTTGCTCCAACAACAGACGAACCTCATTAAGGACTTGGATTCACTGTGCAACCTTTGGTAAACAGCATCCATCTGTAATGTGTTCCCTTCTCTTCACCAGCATCCCAGGGGTGTATAGAGAAATATAGCATTTTTAGAGTGTGTTAATTGTTGCTGTCTAATGATATCTCAAGAAAGACCTCCTTTAAATTTAAAATTTAAATTGGTGGGAGTGTGTGGTACGGTGGTTGGAGCTATACAGCCCCAGCACCCTGGGGTTGTGGGTTCAAATCCTGCACTGCTCCTTGTGACCCTGGGCAAGTCACTTAATCCCCACAGTGCCCCAGGTACATTAGATAAGAGTGTGGGCCCACCTGAATAATTTGTAATCCAACAGAGAAATGCGGAATTTAAATAAATAAATTTTAAAAAGGTCTATGGCCTATCATTCTGACTCTTAGGGCTCCTTTTACTAAGCTGCGCTAGCGTTTTTAGCGTGCACTCGCCAGCATTGAGCTGGCCTTAGTAAAAGGAGCCCTTAAGTGTATCAAAATCGCCTCTCAGCCTCTTGCTGTGGCTAAGATCAAGTGCGAGGCCTCAGCCAAGGACGGTCCACCACACTTCACTTTTTTTGGGCAGAACATGAATTCCTTAAAGCCCTGCCACCTGATGGTCAAAGCAGAAGGAAAAAAAAAACCTCCTGTTGACCTCTGCAGTACAAAGTCAAATGTGTACCCAGATTTAAAAACTTTTCTTTTTTTCTGACGCGTATCAAACCTGTTCCCATCGACAGCGCTGCTGGAATCATGTAAATCCTGTGTTTTCCCTCCTCTCTTTCCTATCACATTTTTGCAGATCTTCCCCTTGACCTAATTTTTCCGAGTCTTTGAATTTTAATGTGATTTTTAGTTATTTTTTGTTTTATATTAAATGTAAGCCACGCTGAAGGTATTCCCTAGACGTGGGGTAATACATTTTAAATAACCTTGGAAACTTACTAACACATTTTATTTCTCTAGTTGTGAACTGATAAACCTAGCAAAACAGTGATTCAACCAAAATGTTTATTGGATCCACATGAAACAGTATGTGGGTTAGCTCCAGTTCTTCCACAAATTTAGGATTCACGTTTAAAACTTCCCATGGTAATAAAAGGCATTAAAGTGGAGATGGAATACTTTTGATGACACTGAAAGGAAATATCTTCCCTCTGTTGCCAGCCATAAGCAGTAACTGATTCCTACTGACTTCAGTTCTTCAGAGGGAGCACATGGTTGACCCGACCAGTAAGAACATGAAAACAGGAAGTTGTATCATAAGGATGGGACCCGGCAGAGGGAAGACCACAAGCAGACCTGGGTGGGATCGGTCGACTCCGAAAGGGATGTGCTGGCAGGAAAGAAGCTCGAAGAGTGGCAAGCACAGGGATTTTTTTTCACCCTGCAGGAGCAAAGCTTTTTACCGCTCCCCGTGGTGCGGTGAAAAGCTTTGCTAACATACCCATGAAAAACTGCTCAAATTTTTCCCCGTTGAAGGAATGGGTCACTGTGTCATTCTCTACTTTGCAGTCCCCTGGATCCAGAGTCCAGACACTGCATCTATGTTTTGGAGTTTTAAGAAAACAACAAGGTGCACTGGGAAATTTAAAAAGTCAAAAATCGTTCTACAGCATTAATAGAAAATTTTCCCTGATGTGAAACAAGATCTCCACTTATTTTATCTTTTTTTAAATAAGCTAAAAATACTCCAGTGCATTCTTCTTTATTCCTTGACATTCCAACTTCTCGGTTTTTTTATGCTTTTTCTTGGTAGACTGTAAAACTGTGCATGGCTTTCACTGATTCAAGTACCATCTCCCGAGGCCTAACAAGATATCCTGTGATAAAAGTATATGTAACCCAGGTCTTTGGGGAGTCTTTCTGAGGCACAGACTTTATGGTCATTATAGATCACCCACCTGAAAAAATAAAATAAAATATATCAAGGACATAAAAAATGATTTGTATTTCATATTAGCATCATCTATTTGACCAGAACATAAGTTAAAAATAAAATCAGACTGCAAAGTGATGACAAACGATGACCTAGGAAGTGTTCAGGTGGCTGACAATAATTCTAGAACATGCAAAGTTATCATCATATCTGGACTCTAGTGACATCAGCAAGCACTAACCAATGGCGAGGCAGCTTAAGCTACCTGAGAATGCCACACTTGCACTGAAGTATCAGTTTATTCATGGGCATAGGTACGAGTGCACAGTAAGTAAGTTTAAATTTTGGTATTTGATATTTTGATGGCTATGGACAAAGATATACAAGGAGTAATAAGCTCTAGTGCAGTGTTCTTCAACCACCGGTCCATGGACCAGTGCCGGTCCACAGAAATTTTCTGCCGGTCCACAGGGCCAGCACGTGCATCAGGCCCAAAACAGTGTTCTTCAACCACCGGTCCATGGTGCGATCGATGCGGTGTTATCTTCGAGCCAGCTCCCTTTTCCTAACTGATTCGATGCACAAAGCCATGGGCAGTGGCTCCTACGGGCATCCTGCACCTGAACCGGAAGCCTTCTCTCTGACGTTGCAACGTCAGAGGGAAGGCTTCCAGATGAGGCAAGGGATGTGCAAGGTGCAATTAGTACTATTATGGGGACGGGGTCTGGGGTGGAGATTAGGTAGAGATGGGCGAGGTCTGGCTCACGACTTAGCCCCGTGTTCTTCAACTGCCGGTCCACAGAATAATTCTTTTATTTCTGCCGGTCCACAGGTGTAAAAAGGTTGAAAAACACTGCTCTAGTGCACACTTGAGAATATATGCACTTGGTTTATACATTCTGTCACATCTTCCACACCATCGTGCGCATCCGTTACACAAGTTCTCCGAGACATTCTACAGTAGTACCAGTAGAAACAAAAGACAGACGACTAACATTTCTCAAACTAAACTGAAATGTTTGAAATTGCTATGGAACACAGCTGCATGATTTTTCTGTAGGGCAAAACACAGGGAAGACATTACGCCTCTATTTCTGAAACTTCATTGGTTCCCTGTACAATATATAGTACAGTTCAAAATTCTCACTATAGCTTTCAAAGCTCTATAAGATGGTGTCCCAGACTATCTAGTGGCCTTAATGATGCGTTACTCTCTCCCCCCCTCCCCCCAATATCAGGAGGATACTGCTGCCTGTCCATTTCCAAATATAGTTTAAACTCCTCTTGCTGATTTACAAGTACATTCGCTCTGAAGCCCCCCCCCCCCGATATCTCTCCTCACTTATCTCTCCCTGTGCTTCCCCTCCGTGATCTCCGCTCTTATCTGTACCCTTCTCTTCCACTGCCAACTCCAGACTCCTTCCCTTCTTTCTTGCAGCACTGTATGCCTGGAACAGGCTGCCTGAATCAATACGTCATGCTCCAACTCTGGCAGTGTTTAAATCCAAGCTAAAGGGCCACTTTTTTTGAAACTGCCTTCAACTCTTAACTCCCACTCACTGCTGTCAGATACCTAGACCCACTGTATCATTCCCTCTACCATAATCTCCCCAACCCTGTAATGTCCTGTCTAAATTAGATTGTAAGCTCTTCTGAGCAGGGACTGTCTATTGTATGTTAAAATGTACAGCCCTGCGTATGCCTTCTCAGCGCTATAGAAATAATAAATAGTAGTAGTTGCCGGATCCCAAATTAAGAAAGGCATTTTTAAACAATCGTCCCCCTTGGACATGGCTAAACTAAACTAAACCTTCGGTTTGTATACCGCATCGTCTCCACAATCGTAGAGCTCGGCATGGTTTACAGGAGTTGGGATAGAAAGGAACTCCAATGAAGGGTTATAGACCATAGTATAAAGAATGTTTAGAGGGCTTAGTATACCAGAAAGGGAGGAAGTATTACATTTTTGAGAATAGCCAGGTTTTCAGATGTTTACGGAAAAGTTGAAGGGAGCTCAGATTCCGAAGAGGGGAGGTAAGGCTGTTCCAGAGCTCAGTGATTCTGAAGGGGAGGGAGGTCCCTAGTTTTCCTGCATGGGAAATGCCTTTTAATGAGGGGAGGGATAGTTTTAATTTTTGGGTGGATCTGGTGGTATTAGGATTTGAGGAATTCCAAGAAAGTGGAATAAAGGGAGGAAGGATGCCGTTCACTCTCTCAGGTAAGGAAGTTTTTCTATTTATCAACAGGTATTTTGTTTTTGGGGGGTGCTTTTTGTTGTTTTTTGTTTTTTTTTTAAATAAAGCTGTTTACAAAGGCTTTGCCGCCAAAAATAGGCCAAAGTGATGACTTCAACTGTAAAGTATACCACTAAATATTAAATGACATGACTTCCCACATATTGTATTATTTACGTTGTCAAAAAGGTACAATTATTTAATCTTGTGTTTAACATAAATACATTAAAAAAAATCAGTTACACCAAGAAATCATATCAATTATTACACCTCTTTTATTCTCTCCTGGTAGAACTCACCGTCCTTCCTTCTTGATATGGCAAACATAATGGCCACACATGGTGGATGGTCCCATATGGCTGATAAAGCCAAAAAGCTTGTACCCTATGGAAAAACAGCAAATATAGATGTTAAGTCCATAACATAAGAACAAAAGAGTTGTCAAACTGAGAAAGACTGAAGGTCCATCAAGCTCAGCATCCTGTTGCCAACAATGGCCACCTGGCAGAAACCCAAATAGCAGTAACATTCCAGAGCTGAGATTGTGATGTCATAATGCCTCATTCCACCAATGCCTAAGAGCCAACCTCAGCAGTGATGTCACAATGGCTTGATTTGTCCTATTCTTGGATCACATAAGAATTGCAGTACTGGGACAGGCCAAAGGTCCATCAAGCCTAGCATCCTGTTGCCAACAGTGGCCAACACAGGTCCCGAGTACCCAGCAAGATCCCAAGTAGTAAAACAGATTTCATGCTACTTATCCTAGGAATAAGCAGTGGATTTCCCCAAGCCATCTCAATAATGGCCTATGGACTTCTCTTTTAGAAAACTGTCCAAACCTTTTTTAAACCCTGCTAAGCTAACTGATTTTCACCACATTCTCAAGCAACAAATTCCAAAGTTTAATTACACGTTGTGTGAAGAAATATTTTCTACTACTTAGTAGCTTATCGCATGCCTCCTAGTCCTAGTATATTTGGAAACAAGCGATTCACATCCACCCTTCCCACTCCACTCACTATCATATCTCCCCTGAGCCATCTCTTCTCCAAGCTGAAGAGCCCTAACCACTTTAGCCTTTCCTCATAGAGATGTTGTCCCATCCCTCTGAGGAAAGGCAGGAAAGGGGAGATATGATAGAGATGTTTAAATAAGCAAAATGAAACACACATTTAATAAGTGGAGAAAAAGCCTCAACTGCAATTTCATAAGAGCCGCCCCACCACTTGGCTAAGAGCATTTTTTTTAAATTTTGCTTATCGATTACTGCTATTATCTATTTTTCTTAAGAGATGTTTAAATACCTACGTGGTGTAAATGCGCATGAGTCGAGTCTCTTTCATTTGAAAAGAAGCTCTGGAATGAGGGCATAGGATGAAGTTAAGAGGTGATAAGCTCAGGAGTAATCTAAGAAAATACTTTTTTTTTTTACAGAAAGGGTGGCATATGCATGGAATAGTCTCTCAGTAGAGGTGGTGGAGATAAAGACTGTGTCTGAATTCAAGAAAGCGTAGGACAGGCACGTGAAATCTCTTAGGGAGAGGAGATAGTGGATGCTGCGGATAGGCGATTTGGCCTTTATCTGCCATCATGTTTCTATAACCATAAAGCTCTATGACATCACAATGCAAGTGTAAAGAGCCTTAGCCTATAGGAAGAGGAGATGCAAATGTTAAGAGCCTTAGCCAATAGGGAGAGGAGATAGTGGATGCTGCGGATGGGCCATTTGGCCTTTATCTGCCATCATGTTTCTATAACCATAAAGCTCTATGACATCACAATGCAAGTGTAAAGAGCCTTAGCCTATAGGAAGAGGAGATGCAAATGTTTGTTTTTTTTTTTAAGAGCCTTAGCCAATAGGGAGAGGAGGAGTTAGTGGATGCTGCAGATGAGCTATTTGGCCTTTATCTGCCATGATGTTTCTCTGTTTCTATAACCATAAAGCTCTATGACATCACAATGCAGGTGTAAAGAGCCTTAGCCAATAGGGAGAGGAGGAGATAGTAGATGCAGCGGATGGGCAGACTGGATGGGCCATTTGGCCTTTATCTGCCATCAAGTTTTCAATGATGCAGGCAGTAATGCAGAAATACAGCCCATGTCAAATCCCATTCAGAAACTGAATAGCACTGGTTGAAATAAAGACCTTCCTTACGCCTTTGGCATGCCCTTCTCTTTTAGTATATTGGTTATCTCCACCGTTTGGTGTTTTTTTTTTTTTCTATCGGTGTTATTCTACATGCCAGATAAACATTTCTAGAACTTTGTGGTCTGATGAGCTCACCCTCTTACCAAAGCGGAGACCAGACAAAACGCAGTGCATCAGCAGCATCCACGTGGCCGGGTTTCAGCCCCATGTACTGCCGAATCACTTACTTCCAGACCCGTCTTTAACGCGGGGTCCCTCTGGCTGGGCTGCTGCCGCAATGTTACCATTGGCGCTGTTCCCCGCTTTCACGGCATCTGAAGCGCTCGCGCTTTCTTCCTCGCTCTCTGGATGAGAGAAGATCCATTCCAGCGCTCGCTCCAAATTATTCTTCTGGCAATTTAAACAAAGAAAGAAAAAAGGTAAAAGCCATTGGGAGGGAGGAGAACGACAAGCAGCCAAATGTCAGGCTCTCGACTTTAAACCAAGCAAAATCAGAGAAGTTTCAGGACAGGATCCCATGGGACTTCGTATCTTCAGACTGGGGTACATGAGTTAAACATTTCATTTTATTACCGGCAGCACAAAACCTGCTAAATTTGGATTCTAATTACTCTAGGTGGCTTTCGTCTCGGAGAATCACTTTAATTGCATTCGTTATTAAAGCCAAATTTCTGTGGAAAACAGAAGCTCCAGTTCCTGAAGGAATGGGTGGGCAACCCTTCATCTTAAAAGGCAGATTCACATTTGTGGCTCTTGCCTGCACTAGAGACTGGGGGAAAGGAGCCCTCTCCAGAAGAACTCCAGACAGGGATGCAGAGGTGGCCTCAGAGCTCTATTCTGGTAACAGGAATTCCCTTCACTCAGAAAACTAGTCAGACATTTTTTCCAAGAAAAAAAGAATGCTACAGGCCACAGAATTCACCTCAGAAACCTCAAAATCCAACAAGATCAGTCTTTTCTTTCTCTCTTTCATATTTTCCAGGTAGTCCTGGAGGTCATATGATTGCACAGTGTACAGGCTTGAGGCCCCAGATAAGGACAAAGTTCCTGAGTTAAGGGGCAGAGAGGAGCCAGAATCACAATTCTAGGTCATTTGCTTCAAAAACAATCCAACCCACTATCCAAAAGGCCATATTGATTCTGCGTGTTTTCTCTCTTCCCCCAAATCCATTATTTGAGGATTTTTTTAAGCCGATGATACAGACTAGTCCCTCATGCCACAAGGACATAGGGGAAGCCACTGCTTGCCCTGGTTCGGTAACATGGAATGTTGCTACTCTTTGGGGTTCCGGAATCTTGCTTACTCTGAGGCAGTGGAATGTTGCTACTCTTTGGGGTTCCGGAATCTTGCTCACTCTGAGGCAGTGGAATGTTGCTACTCTTTGGGGTTCCGGAATCTTGCTCACTCTGAGGCAGTGGAATGTTGCTACTCTTTGGGGTTCCGGAATCTTGCTTACTCTGAGGCAATGGAATGTTGCTACTCTTTGGGGTTCCGGAATCTTGCTTACTCTGAGGCAGTGGAATGTTGTTACTCTTTGGGGTTCCGGAATCTTGCTTACTCTGAGGCAATGGAATGTTGCTACTCTTTGGGGTTCCGGAATCTTGCTTACTCTGAGGCAGTGGAATGTTGTTTCTCTTTGGGGTTCCGGAATCTTGCTTACTCTGAGGCAGTGGAATGTTGCTACTCTTTGGGGTTCCGGAATCTTGCTTACTCTGAGGCAATGGAATGTTGCTACTCTTTGGGGTTCCGGAATCTTGCTTACTCTGAGGCAGTGGAATGTTGCTACTCTTTGGGGTTCCGGAATCTTGCTTACTCTGAGGCAATGGAATGTTGCTACTCTTTGGGGTTCCGGAATCTTGCTTACTCTGAGACAATGGAATGTTGCTACTCTTTGGGGTTCCGGAATCTTGCTTACTCTGAGACAATGGAATGTTGCTACTCTTTGGGGTTCCGGAATCTTGCTTACTCTGAGACAATGGGATGTTGCTACTCTTTGGGGTCCCGGAATCTTGCTCACTCTGAGACAATGGAATGTTGCTACTCTTTGGGGTTCCGGAATCTTGCTTACTCTGAGGCAGTGGAATGTTGCTACTCTTTGGGGTTCCGGAATCTTGCTTACTCTGAGGCAGTGGAATGTTGCTACTCTTTGGGGTTCCGGAATCTTGCTTACTCTGAGGCAGTGGAATGTTGCTACTCTTTGGGGTTCCGGAATCTTGCTTACTCTGAGGCAGTGGAATGTTGCTACTCTTTGGGGTTCCGGAATCTTGCTTACTCTGAGGCAGTGGAATGTTGCTACTCTTTGGGGTTCCGGAATCTTGCTTACTCTGAGGCAGTGGAATGTTGCTACTCTTTGGGGTTCCGGAATCTTGCTTACTCTGAGGCAGTGGAATGTTGTTACTCTTTGGGGTTCCGGAATCTTGCTTACTCTGAGGCAGTGGAATGTTGCTACTCTTTGGGGTTCCGGAATCTTGCTTACTCTGAGATAATGGAATGTTGCTATTCTTTGGGTTCTTGCCAGGTACTAGTGACCTGGATTGGCCACCGTGAGAACGGGCTGCTGGGCTTGATGGACTTTTGGTCTGACCCAGTAAGGCTGTTCTTATGTTCTAACCTCGCCAGCTCTCTTGGGACTCGTCTTGGAGAGAGCTGTGCTCTTGTGATCTTCAAACTGTCACAGAATCACTGCGTTTAGCAAACTAGAAGTGAATCTAGCATGCCTGGATCTCCAGTAACAACGGTACAATTGCTAAAAAGTAAAAGTCAAAACTAAGATCTGAAAGTATTAGATAATGAATGTCTACCAGCAATAGTTGTCCAAGAGAAAGAACCCAGGTGAACCAAAATAGCTACAGGTTAAAGAACCGACGGTTATATGACTTTGGCTGCAAAAGTAACACAAGGATTTACTCACTGTGGCCTGTAGTGCTTGAATAGCCTGATCAGGTACAAACTTAATTATATTGTGAACCCCCCCAGAGAAAATGAAATATCTAGCATGCCTGAATGTAACGCACCCAGAGCTTCTACTGAAGGTGGTGTAAACCAGGGGCTTTGGAACCCCCCACCACCACCCCCCTCCACACACACTTTAAGCTCAGACCGCCTCCATAATTGTGGCACCGGATGCTTGACTGATGGGAATGCTGAAGCCCCACCAGCCAAAGAGATTTGTTGCATGAGCCCCCACCATAGTGCCTGGGCAGCAGAAAACCAGTATGGGGGGGCTGCTCAGGAAGCTTGGGCAAGGGCTCCAGCATAGAATGTCTTTAGCTGGAGGGGTGTACCAGCAAAAGTATGAATTGGGGGGGGGAGGGGGTGTGGCGGTGATAGCAGAGGCAGCAGGGGGGAGAATAGAGGAAATTCTTGCCCTCATCCCTCAAAAAAAGATTGTGTTCTGGCTACACCCCCTGGTGTGAATTAAATCACAATTTGTCATGTTATGTGCAATCTGAAAACCCACCTTTTTGACATATCATTCAATCCATAACCCTTCTCTGCCCACCAACCCGCCAGCAGATTAACCGTTCCCCTTAGCTGTATCCATGACATCCTGTTTGTCTTTGGGAAGCAGAGTTGAGATTGTGATGTCATAATGCCTCATTCCACCAATAAGAGCCAACCTCATCAGTGATGTCACCATGGCTTGATTGTCCTGGACTCCCCTCTGCCCTCCAACCCAGCCAGCAGATTAACCGCTCCCCTTAACTGTATCCATGACATCCTGTTTGTCTGTCTTGTGTGTTTAGATTGTAAGCTCCTTCGAGCAGGGACTCTCTTCTTCGTGACTCCGCACAGTGTTGCTTACGTCTGATAGCACCATAGAAATAATTAATAGTAGTAGTAATAATCTTATATCTTGCTGAATCCTCATTAATTAAGTCCTAGGCGGGTTACAGGCAACAGTTTAAAAAAATTACTCACTGTGGCCTTTAGTGCTTGAATGGCCTGGTTCCTCTGAAAGCCCATGGACGTGATGATAGCTACAATCTCTTCGGGGGGTGGGCTTTCCATTGCACGAAGCCCTACAGCAGCTGGGCTGGCTGATGCCACGGAGCCCATGCCTGGTATCGTCAATGGCTCTGCAAAATCTGCATCGGATAAAAATGGGCATTATTCTTAAAAGCAGAAGGAATGAAGAGCACGTCCACAAAATGCATTCAAGTGTGCGACAGCCTTTTCAAAGCCCCCGAGGAAGGGAAAGAACCATCACCGAAACAACTTCTATGGGACAAATACGTACAGACAGGTCAGTCCTCAAACAGGATGTCCAGTGCCAGTTGCTAATTTTTCCAAAGCACACATGTGGATTAGGTGCATTTTAAGTAGGGGAGAGGGTATTTCCTACCTATTAACCTATTGGACTCTGCTATTTTCTTACAATGTGTTTTTTCTTCTGCTTCGGAGCTATTATGGAATTACTAGTATTTTAGTCCATTACATTAACGGGTGCTAGAATATATGTCTGTGTGTCTTTATTTCTGTCTTTCTCTCCCTCCCGCTGTCTGTCTCTCTCCCTGGCCCCCTTTGTCTGTCTGTCTTTCTGTGTCTCTCCCTGCCCCTGTGTCTTTCTTCTTTTCTTTCTATCTGTCTCTCTCCCTGCCTCCTATGCAGCAGCATTTCTCTCCCACCACTTCCCTGTGCAACAGCCACAGCAGGATTCCCTCCCCCTCCATTTCCCTCCCCCCACACCACTTCCCTGTGCAGCAGCAGCGTTTCCCCTACCCCCCTTTCCCTTCCCGCAGTCTGGCCGGCTCCCTTATCGCCCCCCCCCCTTCCCTTCCAGCAGTCCCGACTAACCTTCCGATTCCAGCAGCGTCTGCAGCACTCTACACACTGCTTTTTCTGGGCCTTCAGTAGAAGGCCCCAAAGCAGCGTGTGTAGAGTGCTGCAGACGCTGCTTGAATCGGAAGGTTTTAGGACCCGCAGCCGTTGCCAGACCCGAAGCGAGCTCTGAGTTTTGGCTTTTTTTTACACGGGCCCAGCCGGAGCAGGAGAAGCCTGGGAGGCAGCAATTAAAGTCCGTTCCGGCCCCCGCTGACGTCGCCCTGGCCAGTTCACATCTTTAAGTTCAGACCGCAAGAGCCGCCGCGTCCGACAGATTCCGCGCCGCCACGCGCATGCGCACTCCTACCTGCGGGTCCCTACAGCTCACGGAAAATGGGAGCACGCAGGTGGGAGTGTGCATGCGCGCTTAGGGATTTATTATATTAGATTGTACACTGGCTTGTATTTTTTTTTTTTGTACTTTGCAAAGGGCAGAGTTTCACGTCAGACAGGGGAGGGAGGTGGTAGGATGTAGGTCATGTGTAAAAATGGATGATGAGAATGGTTACTGTCATATTTTGCTTATTGTTGTTCTGTTGCGAAGCCATCAATAAAAATCGTTGCCTAAATTTAAGCGTTATTCGCTGACATTTACCCCCGACAGAAATTTGATACCAAAAAGACCAGCACCCAAAACATTACTGACCAGGTTCCTCCATGTGTGCGATGATCCAGTTGAAGGCCACCTCTGCCCCCATGTTTCCTGTGTAGTAGACAGCTTTCCGACACGCCTCGAGTGGGAAACCCATCTCCGCCAGCTGCATCACCGAGGACTCATCTACTTCGGGAGCTATAAAAATGGCATATGAATGAAAAAAAAAATGGAGCTGGTTCCCAGTTTTCGGATTCTGTCCATCTTAACTCTCTGATACCATGAATTGAGTTTCCAGCATTATATAGTTAATAAGCAGATCACTTAGGGCTCCTTATACAAACACGCGTGACTTTTCTTTTTTTTTTTTAAATTCTTTTATTCATTTTCAAAATTACATTAAGTGTTATATATATTCAATCACATTAACAATAAATACATCACTTACAAGCTATCATTGGTACATTACATAAACTCTTATCCCTCCCCCCTTCTCACCCCTCCCTACCATATATTCCATTATCATATAGAATATGTAATAATTAAAATATCCCCCTCCCTACATAATTAAACTGATAAATTTAAGGGAAACAATTTCAACTAATCCGTACAATATTTTTCATCACACACTAACCCCCGCGCTGGCCAAAAAACTACCGCCTGCTCAAGAGGAGGCGGTAGCAGCTAGCGCAGCCGAAGGTTTAGCACGCGCTATTACGCGTGTTAAACACCTGCGCGGCTTTGTAAAAGGAGCCCTTAGTAAACACTGATTTAAGTTATTTACATTATACATATTTTTTGTGCGACACAGAGACAACAGCCTTGATAAAGTAAATTGAAAATAAAGAAAAACATCTTACGGACCATCATTTATTACAGAAGAGCTGCTAGGAGTTGAAACTTAACATCCAATTAAGTGCAATTTACGCCAATTACAAAGTGATGTCAATTATCGGTGCCGATTAATCCCCCTCCCCCACTTATCAAGCTGCACTAGAGGGTTTTTTTGTTTGGGTTTTTTTCAATAATATTTTCTTGAAGAAAACCAAAACACAATCAATATAATATAATACAATAATCTAAATGAAAAAATAAAGTCAAAGGGCGTCATAACATACGATACAAATTACAAATTAAGTACAATAGCATTCAATCTGTGAATTTAAGTAAACAATTCCACACCTTATTAAACTGTCTCAAACTACCACACTTAATCTAATATAATAAAATGGTAAGCCGCGCATGCGCACTCCCACTGCATGCGTCCGTTTTCCGTGAGATGTAGGGCACCTCAGGTAGGAGTGTGCATGCGCACGAATCTCTCTGGCAGGTCGTCGGCGTCTTCTTCACTCCTCTCCCCGGCACACCCGAACCCCCATTCAGCCTCCCATCCGACCCTCCCTTCGGCTCCCTTAGTCCTTTGCCGCCGCTCCTCTTCTCTTCCCGCCCCGCGGTCCCGACAAACGTCCTTACTCCAGCAGGGGCCGCAGCACTCTAAACACGCTGCTTCGCGGTCTGCTACTGCCCTGATTTGCTCTGCCCGACACGGCAGAGCAAATCAGGGTGGTAGATTCAGGGGCAATGTTAGGAAATTCTACTTTACGGAGAGGGTGGTAGATGCCTGGAATGCGCTCCCGAGAGAGGTGGTGGAGAGTAAAACTGTGACTGAGTTCAAAGAAGCGTGGGATGAACACAGAAGATTTAGAATCAGAAAATAATATTAAATATTGAACTAGGCCAGTTACTGGGCAGACTTGCACGGTCTGTGTTTGTGTATGGCTGTTTGGTGGAGGATGGGCAGGGGAGGGCTTCAATGGCTGGGAGGGTGTAGATGGACTGGAGTAAGTCTTAACAGAGATTTCGGCAGTTGGAACCCAAGCACAGTACCGGGTAAAGCTTTGGATTCTTGCCCAGAAATAGCTAAGAAGAAAAAATTAAAAAAAAAAATAAATTTAAATTGAATCGGGTTGGGCAGACTGGATGGACCATTCGGGTCTTTATCTGCCGTCATCTACTATGTTACTATGTTACTATCAGTCCATAGGTGTAAAAAGGTTGAAGAACACTGCTTTAAAGCACCTTGAAAAACAGACACAGGTAAGCCTCAAGCAAAAATCTGTGAGAAACATGTGTTGGAGAATGGGAACTGGGAGTTGGCTGAAGCAGACAAAATAAGCCAAACACACACGCACAAAAAAAAAAAAAAAAAAAAGCAAGATACGTACAATCCATGAAATGGTTCATCCAGCGACCTGGAAACAAACAAAAAAAGCACCTAATGAAATGCACAAAGTTTTCAAGTTTTATTAAAATTTGATTCAATCACTTATTTTACTTACTAAGCGAGGTTCAATTTAAATAAAATTGGGTATCAAACAAATTAAAATACAATAACAGTATTACATAGAAACATCAAAACATGACAGCAGATAAAGGCCAAATGGCCCATTCTGAGCATTCACTATCTCCTCCTCTCCCTATTGGCTAAGGCTCTTAACATTTGCATCTCCTCTTCCTATTGGATAAGGCTCTTTACACCTGCATTAGAGTTTTATGGTTATAGAAACATAGAAACATGATGGCAGATAAAGGCCAAATGGCCCATCCAGTCTGCCCATCCACAGCATCCACTATCTCCTCCTCTCCCTATTGGCTAAGGCTCTTAACATTTGCATCTCCTCTTCCTATTAGATATGGCTCTTTACACCTGCATTGTGAGGTCATAAAGCTTTATGGTTATAGAAACAGAGAAACATGACGGCAGATAAAGGCTGAATGGCTAATCCGTAAAATTCTATGCAGTTCACAAAATAAATGAAACAAAGAGAATATATCTAACTTCCAAGAGATTGGCTAAAAAGCACGTCTAAATTGGTGACAAGTGTTGGAGGGTGTAATTAAATGCTTAAAATCTTTGTCCCAAGAAGCTGCTCAAAAAGACAAAAGACGCTGATGAAATTTCTTAGATCTACAACCCTTAACAGACGGAAACGCAAATAGCGCCCGAGATTTCCTAGAGTGCTCCGAGGTCTGCTTCATTGGATGTTGTGCTGGTGTCCCAGGAGGAGATTTTGCTGTCTCTGACAGTGAAGGAGAGAATCCAGCTTTCTTTACATCTTTCTATAGTGACGTATGGGGGAAGGGGGGTTTTCGCTCGATTCCTTGTAGATTTTTCTTTTCTTCAGCTGGGTCGTAAGATGGAGATTTTGCTTTTGTAAGGTCCACACAATTTTTTATCTCTAGGATTTTATAATTTTCTTTCTGCAGAGCTGATATACAAGTTCAATTTTCAGCTTCTAACTAGTACATTTGAAGTTTTTCTGCATAATCAGAATTATTTTCTCTTTTTTTTTTGTTTTATATCTATTTAATACCTTTAAAGTGACCTTAACACTGTAACCACAATACTGGTAATATAAGAAACTTATTCTTGCAACTTGGTACATATTTTTATCCTGGCCCTTAAAGAAATAAGAGAGAGTTTCCTGTAAAAAGATTATTTTTTGTTTCTTTGAGATTATCATCTTCTACAAAGGACATAGGAATAGTTTCAGAGGCCTTGGACTGAGAGGATAGACTGAGCAATGGCTCTGTGATGTTGGCTGCGATTTGCTTTTGGCTGCAGTCCAGCACTGGATTATGTCTGAAAGCCAGCTTCTCGTACAGAGCTGATGGATGGCTCACAGGCAGGAACATCTGCTATTCTGAGTGGTAGGCAGTGACACTGGCAAGACACAGGACACTCTCAAGCAGCAAGGAGCAATGGAGTTCAAATGGTTTATGTGTTTCAATTTAAAATTTACAGTGGAGGCTGCAGGAGCTTCCAGTCTGAACAGTAGGACCTAAGATGACACAGGATTGGTGCTGCCGCTTCTAATAGCTGATACTTGTCGGTCAACAATTCCAGCATGCTTAGGGTTACCATGTGGCTCCATAAAAAAATAAAAAAGGACAGATAGAGACATCCGGGTTTTACTTCCATTGGAAGAGGTGGTGGAGACAGAGACTATGTCTGAATTCAAGAGGGCCTGGGATAGGCACGTGGGATCTCTCACACAGAGAAAGAGAAAATGGTTACTGCGGATGGGCAGACTAGATGGGCCATTTGGCCTTTATCTGCCATCATGTTTCTGTGTTTCTATAATCATAAAGTTCTATGACATCACAATGCAGGTGTAAAGAGCCTTAGCCTATAGGAAGAGGAAATGCAAATGTTAAGAGCCTTAGCCAATAGGGAGAAGAGGAGATAGTGGATACTGTGGATGGGCAGATTGGATGGGCCATTTGGCCTTCATCTGCCATTATGTTTCTATAACCATAAAGCTCTATGACTCGCAATGCAGGGGTAAAGAGCCTTAGCCTATAGGAAGAGGAGATGCAAATGTTAAGAGCCTTAGCCAATAGGGAGAGGAGGAGATAGTGGATGCTGTGGATGTGCCATTTGGCCTTTATCTGCCGTCCTGTTTCTATAATTATAAAGCTCTATGACATCACAATGCAGGGGTAAAGAGCCTTAGCCTATAGGAAGAGGAGATGCAAATGTTAAGAGCCTTAGCCAATAGGGAGAGGAGGAGATAGTGGATGCGCCATTTGGCCTTTATCTGCCGTCCTGTTTCTATAACCATAAAGGTCTATGACCTCACAATGCTGGTGTAAAGAGCCTTAGCCTATAAGAAGAGGAGATGCAAATGTTAAGAGCCTTAGCTAATAGGGAGAGGAGGAGATAGTGGATGCTGTGGATGGGCCATTTGGCCTTTATCTGCCATCATGTTTCTATGTTTCTATAATCATAAAGCTCTATGACCTCACAATGCAGGTGTTAAGAGCCTTAGCCTATAAGAAGAGGAGATGCAAATGTTAAGAGCCTTAGCTAATAGGGAGAGGAGGAGATAGTGGATGCTGTGGATGAGCCATTTGGCCTTTATCTGCCATCATGTTTCTATGTTTCTATAATCATAAAGCTCTATGACCTCACAATGCAGGTGTTAAGAGCCTTAGCCTATAAGAAGAGGAGATGCAAATGTTAAGAGCCTTAGCTAATAGGGAGAGGAGGAGATAGTGGATGCTGTGGATGGGCCATTTGGCCTTTATCTGCCATCATGTTTCTATGTTTCTATAATCATAAAGCTCTATGACCTCACAATGCAGGTGTAAAGAGCCTTAGCCTATAGGAAGAGGAAATGCAAATGTTAAGAGCCTTAGCCAATAGGGAGAAGAGGAGATAGTGGATACTGTGGATGGGCAGATTGGATGGGCCATTTGGCCTTCATCTGCCATTATGTTTCTATAACCATAAAGCTCTATGACTCACAATGCAGGGGTAAAGAGCCTTAGCCTATAGGAAGAGGAGATGCAAATGTTAAGAGCCTTAGCCAATAGGGAGAGGAGGAGATAGTGGATGCTGTGGATGGGCCATTTGGCCTTTATCTGCCGTCCTGTTTCTATAATTATAAAGCTCTATGACATCACAATGCAGGTGTAAAAAGCCAAATAAGAGTCAGGCAAGCAAGACAGACAAAGCACTTTGGACCCGTCCCTCCTTTCCCGGATTAAACGCCCCCCTGAATCCAGCACCATCTTCTCCTACCGCCCCCTCCCCCCGAGTCCAGCAAGGGGATATTCATCCAACATGTTTCGCCAAAAAACATCTTTAAGGACTCCCCTACTCTTGCCATACACCATTCACTGCCCCAGAGTGTTTTTGCTGTGTCCGTCTATAAATGTCAAAATATACAGAGCCGCATACCTCTTAATCAAGTTAACACTCATTTAAATGGTTAAGTAAAGAGGAGTTAAAACAAATGCTTGTATCGTATAATAAGAGTCGAGAAAGGCTAATGAGGAGGTGGGTATTTAAATCTTGATGCTATGAAAGTATTTGAGCATCAAGTGTCACAGCTGAAGCCCATAATAAGCTTAAAAAATATTTTTTGAAGATCTTAAGAGTTTGATTATTTGTACCCTGTGAATGAAATGCTGTTCATATATTGATGCTAAAAATGGCATGCCACAGCCCAAAGAGGAGGCAAAAGAGGACTATTTCTGTAGAGAAAGGTGGAGAACTAGAAGAAATGTTGGGGCAGAAACTAGTACCTTTAGGATCCTCAGGGATAATAATGGGCGGAGCAATGTCTGGAAGTTCCTCCTCGCCCGGCTGCAGCCCCACGGCCCGGAGGTGATTGATGTCCAGCAGGTCTGGCATGTCTACAGACACATCTATGAACAAGAAGAGTCACAGGGTCACCATAAAGGTCCAACATATTGTTTAAAGGTCGGGTCACAGAGCTCTCCCACCACAACACTGCTCTCCCATTGCAATTCCAGTCCATCAGAAAGATTAAGGGCTTCATTCCAAAACTCTGGCGTAAGAACAAGGCCGTGCTGGAAACCAGTGTACAGTACTCCCCCGAAATTTGCAGGGGTTCCGTTCCAAGAACTCCCGCAAATTTCAAAAAAGAGCAACTACGGTTTTTCGCCTGTCAAAAGGCAGGCGAGGGCAGCTGGGGGGGCGCCAAAAAGGGTGCAGAAAAGCACTCGCGCTATGCTGCGACCACCTCTTCTAAAGTCAGGCTACACCAATCAGGAGCTGCACCGACATGCCAGATAGCGTGTCAAAGCAGCTCCTGATTGGTGTAACCATGACTTTAGTACAAGGAAGTGGTGGTAAGTCCGAGATTCGTGAGCCACGAATTTGCAGGGGTTTACTGTACATAAAAGTCCTGGCTCAGCACAGGAAAATATTAACAGTACAAACAGAAAGAAAAGTATATGACAAGAGTGGCCGCAGTTGGCAGAGGTTAAATTCAACAGGCTATCAACTAGAGAATGACCCGTCCCTGCAGGAACTCAATTTACCCATCCCATCCCCGCTGGTTTGTCACTATCCCTGTCCTATTCCTGTAAGCTCTGCCTTAACCGCACAAGCCTCAAACACTTATGATTTTTAACTGAGACTTGTGCAGATGAGGACGGAGCTTAGGCATTGGTGGAATGAGGCATTATGACATCACAATCTGAGCTCTAGAATGTTGCTACTTAGGATTTGAAAGTGTTTGAAGCTTGTGCAGATGAGGACGGAGCTTAGGCATTGGTGGAATGAGGCATTATGACATCACAATCTGAGCTCTACAATGTTGCTACTTAGGATTTTGAAGTGTTTGAAGCTTGTGCAGATGAGGACGGAGCTTAGGCATTGGTGGAATGAGGCATTATGACATCACAATCTGAGCTCTACAATGTTGCTACTTAGGATTTTGAAGTGTTTGAAGCTTGTGCAGATGAGGACGGAGCTTAGGCATTGGTGGAATGAGGCATTATGACATCACCATCTCAGCTCTAGAATGTTGCTACTTAGGATGTTAAAGAGTTTGAGGTTTGTGCAGATGAGGACAGAGCTTGCAGGAATGAGGCAGGGACAGGAAAAAAAAACTTGCCAGGATGGGAAAATGAGTTCCCAAGGGGGCAGGGAAAAATTTGTCCCCATGTCATTCTCTATTTGGGAGAACAGTATAGAAAATTGAATAAATAAATAGTGTGAAAAGCTTCAGCCTCTGATAAACCAGAGCAGGTATTGTGTCATCATAATGCCTCATTCCACCAATAAGAGCCAACCTCATCAGTGATGTCACAATGGCTTGATTGTCCTTTACTTGGCTCATTTTTACTACATTTTTATTTCTAGAGTGGTGCAGGGGTAAAGAATGACACAGCCAAGACACCCCACACTATGGAAGCTGCACTTGAGAATGTCTATTTTCATTTTTTCTTTTTGATAAAATCATTGTTAGACATTTAATTCACGTTTTGCTGGCTTTTCCTAATTGAATTTTTATCATTAACTGTAATCCACTCTGCCAGTTCTTGCAGCGAAAGGACGGAAAAATAAATGCTTAAATGTAATTACGATGCTCAGATCTTCAAAGAGATGAGAGGAGTTCAACTCCACCCCCTTCATTCCCCCTTAAAGGTGTAGCTCAGAGTAGAGAATGACACGGTGAAAAAATTGGTCCCCGTCACCGCCCCGTCCCCGTCTCACCATCCCCGTTACCGCCCCGTCCCCGTCTCACCATCCCCGTCACCGCCCCGTCCCCGTCTCACCATCCTCTTCACCGCCCCGTCACCGCCACTGCCACCCCATTCACCGCCCCGTCACCGCCACTGCAATCCCATTCACTTTTCTTTATTTACGTATAAAGGAAACATTCTTTAAAACTTTAAAACTTTAAAACTTAGTTAAATATTAGTTAATAACTATACAAAAACAAAACACGCAGAGAAAAAATTAATTAATAAAAATTCTCAAAACTGACACATTTTGATCACTAAATTTAAAATAGTTATTTTTCATACAGTTTTTCAATCACTAATCTTCCACCACCCCTGGGGCTAGCAATGCAAAAACAAACACGACATGTACTTTAAATGCTGCCGTGATTAGCATAGTGACCGCGGCTACGGCTGCAAGTCTCCCCTCCCCCCAGCGATCACGGCAGGAGGGCACCCAACCCCTCCTGTAGACCCCCCCCCAACGGCCCTCCCGACAATCGCAGCAGAAGGGTACCCAACCCCTCCTGCCGGTCCTCCCAATGGCCTCCCCTAAGATCGCCGGCAGGAGGGTACCCAACCCCTCCTGCTGGACCCCCCCCCCAACGAACCCTCCCACCCCGGAACCCCCTTAGTCTTACTTTCCAAGTTGGACCGGACGGCTCCTCACACGTATGGCCAGCAGGCTTGCCTCCGTCCAAATGAGGCGGGCCCGCCCCTACCCTGCCCAACCCACAGGATCCTAGGGCCTGATTGGTCTAGGCACCTAAAGCCACTCCCGCTATAGGAGGGGCCTTAGGTGCTTGGGCCAATCAGGCCCTAGGATCCTGTGGGTTAGGCAGGGGAGGGGAGGGGCGGGCCCGCCTCATTTGGACGGAGGCAGGCCTGCTGGCCAGACGAGCGAGGAGCTGTCCGGTCCAACTTGGAAAGTAAGACTAAGGGGGTTCCGGGGTGGGAGGGTTCGTTGGGGGGGGGTCCAGCAGGAGGGGTTGGGTACCCTCCTGCCGGCGATCTTAGGGGAGGCCATTGGGAGGCAGGGGAGGGGAGGGGCGGGCCCGCCTCATTTGGACGGAGGCAGGCCTGCTGGCCAGCCTAGCGAGGAGCTGTCCGGTCCAACTTGGAAAGTAAGACTAAGGGTTTCCGGGGTGGGAGGGTTCGTTGGGGGGGGGGGTCCAGCAAGAGGGGTTGGGTACCCTCCTGCCGGCGATCTTAGGGGAGGCCATTGGGAGGACCGGCAGGAGGGGTTGGGTACCCTTCTGCTGCGATTGTCGGAAGGGCCGTTGGGGGGGTCTACAGGAGGGGTTGATCTGACAAATGAGGAGCACGGTGAAACACAGGTAAATAGCGGTTCCTAGAAGGGGGTACATTGGCCCGCGGGGACAAACCTGTTCACCGTTTCCGTGGTCGGTGAATGGCCTTGTCCCCGTCACCGCAGCGACTGCTAGTTTTCTTCCCCGTTTTCGGCGGTGACCCGCGGCTTAAATGCGGTGGCCGCGGGTAAACCGTCACCGTGTCATTCTCTAGCTCAGAGCAAAAGCACCTGCCCTACCGTCCGTCCCGCCTGATAGCGCAAACTTACAATTGCTTCTGCTGTGGGAAGTCTGAGCAGCCATTTTGACTGAGCAGCGCACCAGGCAGAGACAACTCAGCTTCATTCCTGCCTCTAAAGAGGCCACTGGGCCACCATGGCTTCTTAAGGTACACCCAGTCAGGGACCTACGGTTACGATGGGTGGCAAGATGAGGGAGAAAGAGGAGAGTGATCAAGGTTAAGAATTTGAGAACATAAGAATAGCCTTACAGCGGGGATGTTTCAGGAAATTTCAAGATGTGTGGGAGCCATTAACAAAGTATTGTACTGTTTAGATGAATTTGTTTCCCTTAAATTTACAAATTCAAATTTAATAGTGAGGGGGAGGGGGAGTTATTTTATTACTACATATTCTATATGTTATTTGATTATATGGTAGGAAAGGGTGGGAAGGGGGGGTGATAAGAGCTTATGAATTGTACCAATGATGATTAAGTGATGTATTTATTTGTAATTTGTTTGAACTGATGTCACACTTATTGTAAGTTTGAAAATGAATAAAGAATTATTAAAAAAAAAAAAAGAATAGCCTTACTGGATCAGACCAATGGTTCATCTAGCCCAGTATCCCTTCTTCATGGAAGCCAATCCAAGTTGCAAGTATTTAGCAAAAACCCAAATAGTAGCACCATTCCATGCTACAAATCCAGGGCAAGCAGTGGCTAAGTCCATAGTCTGTCAACAGCAGACTATGGATTTTTCCTCCAGGAACTTGTCCCAACCTTTTTTAAAACCAGCTACATTAACCGCTCTTACCACATCCTCTAGCCAACGCATTCCAGATCTTAACTATTTTCCGAGTGAAAAAATATTTCCTCCTATTGGTTTTAAAAGTATTATTCTGTAATTTCATCAAGCGTCCCCTAGTCTTTGTAATTTTTGACGAAGCGAAAAATCGATCCACTTGTACACATTCTACTGCATTCAGGATTTTGTAGACTTCAATCCCATCTCCCTTCAGCCGTCTCTTTTCCAAGCTGAAGAGCCCTAGCCTCTTTAGTCTTTCCTCATACGAGAGGAGTTCCATCCCCTTGATCATCTTGGTCGCTCTTCTTTGAACCTTTTCTAGTGCCGCTATATCTTTTTTGAAGGAGACCAGATTCAAGTAATCTATGAAGACTAACTAACACCGTATGAAATATTTCAATAATCCTCTGAAGCAACCCGCTCTACTCTGTAACACCTCTGGACATGTCCAGAAATCCTCTTTTGTAATCCGCCTTGAACCACAAGGTAATGGCAGAATAAAAATCACTAATGTAATGTAACTGAACGCAATACTCAAGGTGAGAGCACAATATTGAACGATAGAGGCCTTATTTATTTATTTTATTTCTTCATCGCACATACCTATACAAGCTGTAGGCGACATTACAGAGGAAGGGATTAGAAGAGGGTAGGGAGGACTATGGAGGGCAGGAAAGGCAGAGAGAGAGGAGAGAAGTATGTAGAATATTCCATAGAAATTCCTATCTTTACAGATAGGAGCACCATCTATGTAAATAATATGTAAATGAATTAAAGTAAAATGCAAAAAGGAATAGAAGGGAGGAACCGTTAGACAATAGAATTCAGTTAATAAAATAAAAAGAATAGGGGTAGTTTTGTTTGCATCCTATTTCTAATAATTCCTAGCATCTTGTTTGCCTTCTTGGCAAAGCCCCAATCTTTCATGGGTCTTGGAAAGATCTGGTTTACAAGATAACTACAGAAAACATCCATTAAGATACATCTGCTTGTGCCTGGTGTACTACACAAGTTTATTTACACAGATCGATTACTCTTGGCTTGGCTGCCGTTTAGACCTGGACCTCTAATCCAACAACTAGGTTTGGAAGACTCTGTTACACCATGTCATCAGGGCCACCTTGTGGCGTACATGAGAACTACAGTATTGTTCTCTGCATGGATAGGACATTGCTACTGTTTAAGGTCATGTCTCAAACTGTTTTAGCTCTGGCACACTAAACAGAGCAAATGTTTTTCACGGCACATCATAACTGATATTATAAAATTGCAAAACCAACAAAAAATTAAATTTGAGAGGTATTTATTTAAAGTTCTTTAAGCTATGGATGGGTAATTGTAACAATGGTGAAACTATAGAATAGATAATCAATGCGATGGACGTGCTTTTTTTTTTTTTAAATGCAGCTTAACTCAAAATGCAACTCAGTAGTCGACACGCAAACAAGCTTTTCATCATCCACCCACCTGCAGTCATTCGCTTTTCTTTGATTTCATTTTTGTCAGAGCTGAAAACCCAAGTTTGCAAAGACAGTTAGTTTCCAAGGACCAATCAGGTCAAAGAAAGATGCTTGTCTAGGCGGTTGTATCCTTACGATCGCAGACGCTCATAACAATGACAAACTCTTGCTTACGCGATGTACATTGTCATCTATTCTAGCGTATACTTATGAAGGGAATTTTTTTAAATAAAGTAAAATTCTGGAATCTCACGGTGCACCTGGAACGTCTTTCAGGCACACCATTTGAGCGACACTGGTTTAAGGGTTTGTGTCCTACATTAACACTTCTTTTTTAAAATCCTTTTTAACTAATACATCAACCAAAATTAAAAAAAAAAAAAAAGAAAACTAAGGCTTTCCGAGTGCCATCTAAAAACCACTTGACCTGACTAAACCCAGATGAAAGTTTGGTTAAAAGTTGATTGTCTCCGAAATGAATTTGTCCTCATAACTATGCAGTAGCTCCCTCAGCAGGCAGCCAGAGAAGTTCATCACACAGCTCCTGAAAAACCCGAAGACTTCCAAGAAAATGACAATAATGCTCATTTCCGCTGTCCAGGTCTCACTGCATCTGGTCAGGTAGAACTGACGTTTCAGCCATCATGCTGTGGCTTTCTTCAGGGTATGCTGGGAGGTCCGCAGTTTGTCTTTTTATATCATGGGTCCTCAAACCTGAATGGTTGGAGCTTGAGGTGAACGAGGCAGGAAAGTCCATTGGTCATCAATTTGAATTTTGGTGGGGAAAATCAGTTGGGCTTTTTTTTCCCCCACAGAATGAGAAAGTCTCTGACGAATTTAAAGATGTTTTCCCTGGGAAGCTGGGTTATACTGTTATGTTCTCTCAGGGTTTTCACAGCTGGCATCGTGCTTATTGTAGGTTTCCAGGTCTTGCAACATCTTATCAAGCAGCATTGTGGGGTAAAGACCTAGATCAACTGCTTTCGCCCACTACTTATGAGGAATTCAGAAAACGTCTAAAAACTCAACTGTTCCTAAAGTATCTAGACAACTGACCCCCTCATCTTCTTTCTCCTCCATAGTGATTCCTCTGTCCTATTAATCTCTTTCTCCTCAACAACGCATTTCCGGTCCTATTAACTCTCCTCTTTCCCCCCTCTTAAATTCAATCAATTTGTACCTCGCTTAATCTATTGTAAACCGCATAGAACTTAATGGTATTGCGGTATATAAACTGTTATTATTATTATTATCAGGTACAACCAACATTTCAGCCATCGTCAGGGTATGCTGTGAGGTCTACAGTTTGTCTTTATATAGTAGGTCCTCAAACCTGATTGGTTGGGGCTTGAGGTGAATGAGGCAGGAAAGTCCGTTGGGTCACAAATTTGAATTTTGGTGGTAAACCCACTGAGTTTGAGGATGCACTATATATAAAAACAAATTTAAACCCAACAGACTGAGCGATCCCTATGGGCCACTTTGAGAAACAGAACACTAATCGCAAAGAAAACTAAAAGACCTCTCTCTCTGCTTTCTGGATAGATGGGTGAATGCTTAAGTCAGTTCAGTTAATCGTCTCTTACATCTTCCCATCTTGTCCATAACTGAAGGATAATCGAAGTCTTAATCCGCTATAGAACCAGCAGTGCAAGTGAAAGGTATGGAGAACCTGGACTACGAGGAACGACTTAGTTAGACTGGGACTGTTCTCCCTTGAGAAGAGGAGACTGCGAGGGGATCTGATCGAAACTTTCAAAATATTGAAAGGATTCGACAAAATAGAGCAGGGAAAGCAGTTATTTACAATGTCCAGTGTGACACGGACAAGAGGACATAGACTGAAGCTGAGGGGGGATAGGTCCAGGACAAATATCAGGAAGTTCTGTTTCACGCAGCGAGTGGTGAACACCTGGAATTCTCTCCCAGAGAAAGTAATTGCAGAATCCACCGTTCTAGGATTTAAGGGTAAACTAGATGCACATCTCCTTAAGAGTGGCATAGAGTGATACGGGTAAGGGTAAATTAGATGCACATCTCCCTTGAGAAGCATACAGTAATATGGGAACTAAAACTATGCCAGGGTACACCTGGCGGGGCCTCCGCGTGTGCGGATCACCGGACTTGATGAACCCAGGGTCTGATCTGGAGATGGCAATTCTTATGTTTCTTATTTATAATGCTATAGGAAATTCAGCATACAAACAAACTGAATTTGTGCCCGTCAAGCACTTATCCTCCACACAACTACAAAAGCTGTGTATCTTTTCAACACACCCCCACCTCTGCTGCTCCATTCTCTCATCATCCGCTATAATACCCTTAACGCGCATAGACACTTCAAACTCCGTGGTGCCGTGCTCCCGCATGCGCAGTAGGACCCTGCGGCGGTTTCTCTGTCGGTCTCCGTCCTCATGCCAGCCTGCACCTTGACGAATGGCAAATGTCCAGACCTCAGCCCGAGGCCGGACCAGCAACGGAAGCAGCCGCGGATTCATTCAGCAGCCGTGGGGCATTTGCTAGGCCGGCCCACTATGGGCAGGCCTAGCAAAAAACCCCGAAGCTGACCGGGATAGCGGATGCTGGACAGTGAAGGGGTGCTGCTGGACAAGGGGGAGGTAAAATTAATGGAGAAAGGCTACTGCTGGACAGGGAGAGCAGGGAAGGGGTGCTGCTGGACAAGGGGGAGGTAAAAGGAAGAGAGAAGGGCTAAAAAAACTAGTATATAATAACTTTTCCTTCACAACTCATCCCTGAAAGAGCAGGGCCTAAATCCTCAGAGTAGGGTTACCAGACGTCCAGGTTTTGAAAAGCTTTCCTCCAACATCGTGTTGGGCAGGAGGGCATCCGTGGGGATGGGGGGATGGGTGAAACTGGGCAGGCCTGAGGGTGGGTCTAGGAGATCGGAAAATCTGGTAATCCTACCTCAGAGCACACGTTTCCCCATCAGGAAAACTCCTTTGCAGGACTAGAAACAAGTTTCCTGCTTCATAGACAAAATCGCGCAAGACAATGGCGCGCAGACAACTGAGCGCAAGGTTGACAGCGCGCCAAAGAAGAGCACTATTTTAAAGGTTCCGACGGGGGGGTGTTGGTGGGGAACCCCCCTATTTTACTTAACAGACATCGCGCTGGCGTTGTGGGGGGTTGTAACCCCCCTCATTATACTTGAAACCAAACTTTTTGCCTGTTTTTTAGGGAAAAAGTTCAGTTTTAAGTATAATGTGGGGGGTTACTACCCCCTAAACCCCCCCACAACGCCAGCACAATGTCTGTTAAGTAAAGTGGGGGTGTTCCCCCCACACCCCCCGTCGGAGCCCTTTAAAATAGTGCTTTTCTTCGGCGCAGTTGTCGGCGTGCCGTTTTCTCGCGCGATTTAGTCCCATCACCAGTTTCCTAAGAGCTGGGCTCATGGCCAGCATCACCTCTTTTAGGAAAATGCTCTCACCGATATCTTCTCTTTAATTACCCCCCAAAAGCGTGAAAATAAAGCTGAGTTTTCCCTCTGGCACAGTGCTCCGACCCCTCATGTGCTGGGTATCTACCACACGATCTCAGGAGTAAAGCACGCAGAGCACTCACCAAATTTTTTGGGTACCCAATGAAGGCCAAACGTGAACTTCTTTATTTGCACCACCAAATATTCAGGAAACGAGGCAAAGCGAGAGGTTCTGAGGGGGGAAGGGGGGGGAACAAAACAGATTATGTTCAATACCAGAGCAACAGAACTTCTTTAACAAGTTTGACACAGGGTTTGATTCATGTTTATAACCAAGGTTTTCATATCTAAATGTGAAAAATATAACCCCCCCCCCTGTAGAGGTCACCAAAGTGCACCATGGAAACGGACACTATTCTCTTAGTTATGAATCTTGTTTAGTGACATGCCCAGGGGCTGCTCATTGTAATCTTTTGTCTAGTCCTTTTCGGTCCCGGGTCCAGACCTTAGAGAGGCAGCGAGATTGCAGAATAATAAGACAATAGCCAGGGGTAGTTTGGGAAGTTATATAATAGAGATTAGCTCATTATTACAAAAGGTACAGTGCTTAGAAGAGAGATGTGTTACAGAGCTGCTTTCTTTGTGTATAAGGAACATAAGAATAGGCTTTCTGGGTCAGACCAATGGTCCATCAAGCCCAGTAGCCCATTCTCACGGTGGCCAATCCAGGTCCCTAGTACCTGGCCAAAACCCAAGGAGTAGCAAGATTCCGGAACCCCATTGAGAGCAACATTCCAGAGCTGAGATTGTGATGTCATAATGCCTCATTCCACAGTGCCTCACAGCCAACCTCAGTGATGTCACAATGGCTTGATTGTCTTATACTAGCCTTTCTGGGTCAGACCAATGGTCCATCAAGCCCAGTAGCCCGTTCTCACAGTGGCCACTCCAGGTCACTAGTACATGCCAAAAACCCCAACATTCCAAGCTACTGAATCAGGGCAAGCAGTGGCTTGTCCCATGTCTTCCTCAATAACAGACTATGGACTTTTCCTTCTTATAAAAACAAAGATGAAACAAAAAATGTAAATTCCAAAACACCATAAAATGCTGGGAGGTGGCTGTCCTTCTGAAAAGGGCTGGGGGGGGGGGGTAAGGTTACCAGGTGTCAGGATTTACCTGGGCATGTCTTCTTTTTAGAAGACTGTCTGGGCGACCGGATGGCTATTCAAAATCCAGCACTGCTACTGAGATCGGGGCCGAGTCTGGAGTGCATCTGCGTGGATGCGACTCAGCAATGTTACACGCATGTGCACGATGTCATCACGTCGCCATCTGCGCATAAGCACATGCAATGCAGACTCGGCCTGAAGAGATGAGGTTTGCGTGGAGCTGTGGTTGGGATGGGGCACAACAGGGTGGGCCTGGGGGCGGGGCCATGCATCTGCTTTTTCCAGATGCAAAATCTGGTAACTCTAGGTGTAGGTGTCTGTGTGTGTAGATGTAGGTGTGTGTGTGTGTGTAGGTGTAGGTGTGTAAGTGTCTGTGTAGGTGTGTAAGTGTCTGTGTAGGTGTGTAGGCGTCTGTGTAGGTGTGTGTCTGTGTAGGTGTGTAGGCGTCTATGTAGGTGTGTGTCTGTGTAGGCGTCTGTGTAGGTGTGTATGTGTGTAAGTGTCTGTGTATGTAGGTGTGTAGGTGTCTGTATAGGGGTGTGTGTAGGTGTAGGTGTCTGTATAGGGGTGCGTGTAGGTGTCTGTGTAGCTGCATGTGTGTGTGTCTGTGTAGGTGTCTGTGTTTGTAGTTCTGTGTGTGTAGGTGTCTGTGTAGGTGTCTGTGTATGTAGGTGTAGGTGTGTGTAGGTGTGTGTGTAGGGATGTGTGTAGGGATGTGTGTAGGGGTGTCTGTGTGTGTAAGTGTCTGTGTAGGTGTGTATGTGTAGGTGTAGGTGTAGGTGTGCGCGTGTGTAGGTGTGTGTGTGCAGGTGTGTGTAGAAGTGTGCGCGTGTAGGTGTGTATAGGTGTGTATGTGTGTGTGTGTGTTGTGTGTGCGCGCGCGCGAGTAAGAAGAGAGAATACATCCTATTATTCTGGGTGAGTGTGCTATTTATATCTTTTCTCTCTTTTCTAGTATCTTCTGCATCACCTATTGGTATTCCTTTTAATCTGATGTCACCTAATTACTAAGAAGTTGCGACTCTGAAGAAATGATCGTTTGTTCTAAGTACTAAGCAAATTTGGGTGTGGTGCCGAAATGCATTGCACAACTGAATTGGCTAATGGGCTCCCAGCCATCAATAATTGGTTGCCAATAACCAATTAGTGATGTTAATTGTCACTGATCAGGATTTACGTGCGCGTTCGGCTGTGCGCTATTCTATCACATCCCATAGCCTGTATCTCGGAAGGGGGGCTTGGCCTTAGGAGGGGCAAGGACATCTCAGAGGAGTTCCAAAAAGTTGTATGCATGGTTACGGGACACTGGGTCTCTGTACCCAATCTGGGCGCCAGCACTTAGACCAGGTTTAAACAGACATCACATCTCACGCCCACAGTTAGATCGCGGCAATCAGCGCTAAGCACGATTGTATAAAGGGAACACACCTTTTATAGAATTATGCTTAGCATCAATCTTTTCCAGGGCCCATTTTTGAGTACCAATTCTGGAAACCGGCCCTTGGCATCTAACATTAGGCCCAGTGGCATAGTGAGGTTAGGAGGTGCCCGAGGCGATGGGCCCCCTCCCCTGCCCTCCTCTCTGTCCCTCCCCTGCTCCTTCCACACCACTCGCACCCTCCCTTCCCACCTCCATACCTCTTTAAATGTTCGCCAGCGTCAGCAGCTTCTCCAGCCTGCCGCTCACGCCGGCACTGGCTTTCACTTTGACGTCTCTTCCTGGCCCCACGACCCAGAAGTGGTTTCAGAGGGCACCTGGCTGGCACAAGCAGTAGGCCAGAGTAGATTCTCGCGCTGGCGAAGATTCAAAGAGGTACGGGGTGGGGCAGGGAATGGAGGGCGCGAGCACGGTGTAGGGAAGCGGAGAGGTGCCTGCGCCCCCTCCAAGATGATGCCCAGGGAGGTCTCCGCCCCATCCGGCCCCTTACTATACCCACTGATTAGGCCAAACCAAAAACATGTCATGAAACCAATGGTCTGGAGAACATAGTAACACAGTAAATGATGGCAGATAAAGACCTGTTGCCCATTAGTTATACTCATTAAAAATGCATGATTAATTTATCTCTTTTTTGATATTTCTGGGTCATAGACTGTAAAGTCCACCTGGTATTGCCCTAGGTTCCAAATGCTGAAGTTGCCATCTAATCAAGCCATTGTGACATCACTGCTGAGGTTGGCTCTTAGGCATTGGTGGAATGAGGCATTATGACATCACAATCTCAGCTCTGGAATGTTGCTACTCTTTGGGTTTCTGCCAGGTAACAGTAAATGACGGCAGATAAAGACCTGAACGGTCCATCCGGTCTGCCCATTAGTTATACCCATTAAAAATACATGATTAATTTGTCTCTTCTTTGTTATTTCTGGGTCATAGACTGTAAAGTCCACCTGGTATTGCCCTAGGTTCCAAATGCTGAAGTTGCCATCTAATCAAGCCATTGTGACATCACTGCTTAGGCACTGGGGAATGAGGCATTATGACATCACAATCTCAGCTCTGGAATGTTGCTACTCTTTGGGTTTCTGCCAGGTAACAGTAAATGACAGCAGATAAAGACCTGAACGGTCCATCCAGTCTGCCCATTAGTTATACCCATTAAAAATACATGATTAATTTGTCTCTTCTTTGTTATTTCTGGGTCATAGACTGTAAAGTCCACCTGGTATGATCTGTTGAAAATTTAAATCAAGTAGTTAAGAGTGATAGCAAAGTTACAAGCCCATATGAGCAGCACAACCATCATCTACTATGTTACTATGTCATATGTTACAACTATAAAGTCCACTTCAACGGGAAGACCCACCACGGTCTGGGTTTCGGCCATAAAACGCCTTCGTCAAGGGTCCTCAACAATTGATCATATGGAAAAATATATATATACATAGCGTCTGCACCTATGGGGAGTTAGCCATCACATCCACAGAATAAAAATTCTAACATTAGGCACCAGGTCATAGAATTACCTATAGGGACTTCACTGCCTCTGTCCATCTGAGGAGATTAGCATATTGCAGAAAAAGCTAACGCACATCTTCCATCCACCCCCCCTGAATTTATTATGTAGAAATGCAATGTGATTAGGTAGTTAGCTTTCTAGTCCGTCCTCCCCAGGAGCCCAGAACGGGTTACAGCGAGACATTCACAAAGTTTTGAGGCATACGAATAGGGGTACATTCACATTACATTACATAGGGTACATTCATATTGTATTGCCATAGAATTAAGGCATACGAATAGGGTACGTGCACATTACACTGGCCTGGGACTAAGGGTACATTCACATTTTACTAGAGATAAAGGAAGGAACATAGTAGTTTATTCATAATATACTGGGCGGTATAACGTGTTGTACCTGTGCTTATGTATGCATGAATTAAACAAATGGTTAAAGGCCAAATGTTCACCCATCAACTTACTTTATGCCGGCAGATTTGGCCTGCAGAGCACTGCTCCAGAAGTCGTTGACGTTTTCGGGCTCAGTAAACGCCTGCAGGCAGGCGCTGAACGGCACCCTGGCTCTCACCAGCTCCGGTGGAGGCCTTTTCAACATCTCAGCCTCTTTTTTCTTCAGCTCATATGCAATGAGCTCGTCTGGTGAAAAGGAACGGGCAAGAAAGAGTGAACGAGCTTCCCATTCCACATCGTATCACTTTCAAAAAAAAAAAAAAAAAAAGGCCCCTCTCACTTTCAAAGTGCTCAGATCCAGGCTTCCAGCTTTTGTCGATAAGCTGTCGATTCCACACACTCCAGCTAGAATTCTAAGATCTTCTTCTCACGATCTACTTTCTGTTCCCTCCCTCAAAACTTTTCATATGCGACGTACCACTTCATTTGCCGTTACAGCCCCCCAAATCTGGAACTCTCTGCCCTCTTACCTGAAGGAGGAATCAACTATTGATAAATTTAAAGGAGCATTAAAAAGCTTCCTCTACAGAGACGCTTTTACTCCATAATTCAGGTCTCTTTTCCAATCTCTGAAAAGGCAGCTCTCAACTAACTTTCCCCTCCCCCTTTGTGTTATCCTTAACTGTCTTCATTTCTAAAATTATTGTATTTCACCCTCTACCCTCTTGTATTCCGTTTGTCTGTGGGTATATAACGTAATATAACATTATACTTATAGGCCGCGTTACCAAAAAGTTCTATACGGTTTACAAAAGATTATAAATATTAAATATAATCGTATATTTGAAGGAGTCAGCTAGTCAGGTATTTGGAGAAAAGATAGGATTTTTTAGCTGTTTTCTAAAATGTCTATAAGAAACAGCTGTGAGCAACAATGATCGAAATTCTTTTTCATGAGAAACTGCCTGAGATGCTAAAGAGTGATTTAGGAATTTCCTGCTTTTACAACCTTTTACAGAAGGGAAATTGAACAGAGCAGGAGTTTTTCTACTGCATTTGTGCGTCGCTATGGAAAAACTATTAGCCAGATAAGTAGGGGCTGCACCCTATAAAACCTTGTAACAAAAACAGCCCAATCTGAACAATATCTGAGCTTCCAAAGGCAACCAATGCATTTTGCAATAAAATAACGTAACATGATCGTATTTCTTCAATCCGTAAATCAATATAACTGCTGTGTTCTGCATCAATGATAATCTCAATAATTCCTTCTTAGTTTTGGTTTCGCGTTAATTATTTTAATTTTGATCCCCTCAATTTAATTGTATTGTATAGGCGATTAATCCAATTTTTAATAAAACCTTGAAAACCCTTGTATTATACCCCCCCGATAGTCTGTTTCAGTTCTACGAATCTGGCAATGAGTACCGTTGGAGATTACGTTCATATCAGTTGGGAAGCAATACAGCAGAAATATAAAGTGGAGGATTGGCCTATGGGGGTTAGAGCAACTGCCTCCGCACCCTGAGGATGCGAGTTGGATTCCCACTGCAGCTCCCAGTGACTCTGGGCAAGTCATTTTAACACTTCCATTAAATTAATTATATTATATTATATGTGAATTAATTGATGTAAGAATATAAAATTAATAAATAAATTATCACAATAATGATTATATTAGAATGGGGAAGGGAAGGGAATGTATATTATATGGTTTTAAGTATTGGAAAAATGGGAGGGATATATGTTATCTGATAATTGAATTATTTGTAATCACAATTTTTCATGCATTATTTGAAGTTTATATGTACAATTAAAATATTGTAAGAATGAAAAATTTATAAATAAAATATTAAAAAAAAAAAAAAAAAAAAAAAAAACACTTCCATTACCCCCAGGTCCAAAACAAGGACCAGATTCTCAAAAAACTTAAGGTTGCCTTCAACGCGGTCGCTAAACTGGTTCCAGCCAGTTTAGCATGCATGTATTTTAGTGGCAGATTATTTTATAACAGTTTGCCGTGGTCTTTTCCGGGTTTTCTAGCAGTCTCCGACACCGCCATGCAAATGTAGTACAAGGTCATTAATATTAAAATGAGCACTCCAAGCGGTTTTCTATCATCGCCAAGTGATTCCTTAACCTCGTTTTGTCACATCTGCCGACAGGTCTGACCTGTCGAAGCCTTACTTTCTGATCAGTGCCTGAGCACTGATTGGCTCATATGCTCAGCTTAGAGGGAACATAGGTTACATGTATATTTTAGAAAGTTTATCCTCTGAACTATCCTTCCTGGAACACCTACATTTGGAAACCGGCCCTTGGCATCTAACATTAGGCCCAGTGGCATAGTGAGGGTAGGAGGTGCCCGAGGCGATGGGCCCCCTCCCATGCCCTCCTCTCTGTCCCTCCCCTGCTCCTTCCACACCACTCGCACCCTCCCTTCCCACCTCCATACCTCTTTAAATGTTCGCCAGCGTCAGCAGCTTCTCCAGCCTGCCGCTCACGCCGGCACTGGCTTTCACTTTGACGTCTCTTCCTGGCCCCACGACCCAGAAGTGGTTTCAGAGGGCACCTGGCTGGCACAAGCAGTAGGCCAGAGTAGATTCTCGCACTGGCGAAGATTCAAAGAGGTACGGGGTGGGGCAGGGAATGGAGGGCGCGAGCACGGTGTATTTGGAGAGAAAATACAGTCAGTCAGCAGGAGACGATTTACATACCTTGCTATTTTGAGAGCTGTCCTGTCTGTTCTTACCTCTGTTGGTTGCAGCCTCCATGGCCACCGGTAACTGCATGAGGTAATCAACTCTCTCTGTGTACCGCACCTTCCTGGATTGACAGCACTGAACCCGCTCTTCGACCAGAAAGCGAAACACATCACTGGGGTTCTCTGAACCAATGCCGTTTCTCTGTAAAAGGATGGAGAGGCAGAGTCAGGAGGATTCTGGGAGACCAGGCACCTTCCCCACTCGCCCATTCACAGCATTTACCAGCACTTGTAATCAGGGGAGCTCTCAACAACAACAACAACAAAATATTCCAATAATGATGGAGACATGGCGATGTGCTTTAACAATGTTTGTTTCTTTTCTTTCTTTAAATGGAAACTTAGGTTTTCCGCATCCCAACACAAGAGATTGAACGGTGTCAGGTCAAAAGCGCGCCGGGACAAAGGCGCGCCCAGACAATTGAGCGCAGCGCGCGCCGCCGCACCGCTCTAAATTACTGTTTTTAGTGCTCCGACAGGGGGGCATGGGGGGGAACCCCCTCCACTTTACTTAATAGACATCGCGCCGCGTTGTGGGGGGTGTGGGGGGGTTGTAACCCCCCACATTTTACTGAAAACTTCACTTTTTCCCTGTTTTTAGGGAAAAAGTTCAGTTTACAGTAAAATGTGGAGGGTTACAACCCCCCAAACCCCCCATAACGCCAGCGTGATGTCTATTAAGTAAACTGGGGGGGTTCCCCAACAAAACCCCCCATCGGAGCCCCTAAAAACTGTAATTTAGAGCGGCGCGGCGGCGCACGCTGCGCTCAATTGTCGACGCGCGCTTTTGTCTTTCGCGCCGTTGTCTATGAACCGGTTGAACAGGAAATGAAAGCAGATGTAGGGTTTTCAACCCAGTCTTTGGGACACCTTAACCCAATGAGGTTTTCACAATGAATATGCATGAAGGAAAATTAGATTTTATCTCACTTCATCTATTCAGAAAATCAGTGAAACCCTATTTCTTTCAACAAGCCTTAGATGAATATAAAACCGATCTTACAAGTTTTAAGTTTTTATTAAAATTTGATTGATCACTTATTCAATTTCTAAGCGAATTTACAGAATAAAACAAAAAAAAAAAACCACAAATGAAAACATGATTTTAAAAAAATAATGCCATTGACGAGCAAATATATTTGTTTTTTTCATGTCCTCGTTTTGTCCTTTTATAATATACAGTAATGTAAACCAAATCGAGCCCCATCATATCACAGAGGCCAAGTCATCAAAATTTTGTCGTTTACTAAAAGCCCCCCCCAATAATCCATCCCCCTCCCCCCCAACATGAAACACCCCCAACAAAGTTGCATCCCCCCATTAAACCTATTCTTTTTAAAGAATATTTACATTAGGGACTTGATGAAATTTTATAATTGTACAGTACTCCCCCAATATTTGCGGGGGTTCCGTTCTAGGAACCCCCGTGAATCTTGAAAAACCGTGAATGCGGTTTTTCATGGGGGAGACTGGAGAGGGCAGGAGAGGGCAGCCGGAGCGCCAGCGAGTGCAGAAAATCACTCGTTGTATGCTCCGACCGCCTCTTCCTGCACTAAGTTGGGCCTTAACCAATCAGGAGCTGCGTGTCAAAATATATATTTGATTTATTTCCTGCCCTCCGAGAAAGCTCAGGGCGAGTAACAGTAGAACAAACACAATTTTAGAGAACGGGGTATAAATATATATATACTGTATACAGTATATAAATAAATAGTGTTCCAGAAATGTTCCACATTCGTAAAGCAAACAATTAAAAAAAAAAAATCTTATAAAACCGTACTTATCTGCTCTCATATTGCTGTAGATGTTGCAAGCTGGGTTAATCTGTAGCAAATCTAAATCTTTTCCCTGGAAACTCAGCTTGCAATGCCTACAGCGATTTAAAAAAAAAAAAAAAAAGCAGATAAGTACAGTTTTACAACTTTTTTTTGTTTTTTGCGTTGAGGACAGCATTATCGGCTGTACATATAGGTGAACTTTTTATCTGGAGGGCTTCTCCTTACCCGAAAAACTTATTTGGGTATACTTAGTTGCTCTATTTTTTTCTGGTTTTGTTTTTCTGTTGACCTGATAAAATGGCACTGGCATTATATTCTGAAATGGTATAAATCATGTGAAAAGGAAAAAAAAGGCGGCAAGCCGACATCTCCTGGAAATCTCTCGCTTCACTCCATAAACGCTAACCTGTCTACAGGAAAACAAAACTTAACAGAAATGTGGGATAAGCTGCAGAGAGGCAGGAATGCAATGTACTAAAAGCTCCGCGTGGGAGGGGCTGCCTTTCTGAACTTACCTCCACTAGATTTATCAGGTGCAGGAAAAGCTCCTGTGCGTCCTGTAGTCTGGATGAGGAGAATTCCAAGTGCCCTTTACTGATTAATGCCTTCAACATTCGTGAACTAATCCCAGGCAGCTGAGGCTAAGGAAATATCAAGAACAATCAAATCACATGATCACAGGCACCCTATTACAGAAGAACATACATTATCACATCACTGGCGCACTAGCCAATCAGCTCGCTGGCATGGCTGACTGTTCCGTCTTCTCTACAAATTATAAAACTGTTCTGATCTGTTTCTTGAGATTTTAAAGTATCTTTGTGATTCTTAATGTCTTTAGCATCCTAGTAAAACAGAAGAAAAAGAGAAACACAACTTTTTCCTACCCATTCACTCCCTTATGATGCAGCATTGACAACTGCAATTGTCTTTGGCAGTTTTTATTGCCACCATATGTTTTAGTTGGTACAGGTCATCGTTTTCTCATGGGCATGGCTTTAGTGTTTGTTGATATTTATTGATTTCTCATTCATTCAACCACGTTTTCTCCTGCTGCATGCAACGGTGACCCGTCAAAAGTACGCCAAACAAAAGAGAGACGACAAACCCGCCCCGATATTCGCACGCAGGATAAGTGCGTGCCGCCGTTTTTCTTAATTTTTCTGCTCTGCTTGAGGGTAGGTGGGAGGACTCCCCCCCCCCCCATACACACACACTAAACTTAAAACTTGCATGCTCTGGACATTTTTCCATCTGAGGGGAGGTGTGTGGTGGGGGAAGCCCCCCAAATTATCACTATCCATGAGGGGGGGTGCACAATCCCAAAGCGATCTTTCCCACAAAATCCACCCACTATACTTACATTAGCACACTGAGCATTCCCCTCCCTTCATGCGCGCTCTTGTCAGGGCGCCAGGGTCCTGCACGCTACTGACGGTGTACCGTATGCAACATTCTGATTATGCATTTCTTTTATTTGTCTATATTGTGACTTTTTTATGTACGTTCTGGATATTGTGCCTTCCTTAGGCCATGCTGTTTATTTGTCCCACAAATGTTTCTTTCTGGAGTATGCAAAGATGAGACTTTATGTTTTCACATACAAGCATTTTTCGGTATGCATCTCTTTTATAGTTCTTTTAACATTTTAGATTTATGCATCAACAAAGAAGCCGTTTTGCTTTGTGAATTCCAATTTACAGGTGTGTGTCATCCTTACTTTTTGCTTTTCAATGTAAATTTGTTTTATGTATTTATGCTTTTATGACCATGTGATCATGTTTCTATTTTTTATTTATATCAGTGACCTCTGATGCAGGCGCTTATGTTCGTCAAAACACAGTTCTGTGTCAGGTCCACGTTACTGTACGTCCTGGATTAAAATAAACAAGGCTTTGACTTATACCGCTCTTGTGGATTGCTCATGGTCCATTCCCACTGCTTTCTCTGTCCTTCATGCTTAAAAAAATATTAATTTAAATACTACATTAAAATATCCTGATTTTTTTAATGGGCGAGCAGAGTGGCACATGTTCTGTATCTCAAACACTAGAGCTGATGAGAGAAAACTGGTGCCATTTTTGGAATCAGCAGGTCAAATATACCCAGAAATGGGTCTAACATTTGAGGCATCAAAACAAGTGTTGGCCAGTGTAAATCATTTCTAGACGTACGCAGAGCTGAACACAAACACGTAATCCTGTAAAGTCCATGGAGCGAGAAGTGTGCAGGCATTTTTCACCTGTGCACACATCTATTAATTTCTCCCACAACCCCACAAATCCCCCAGGAAGTCAGAGAACAGAGGCTAATTTGGTTGAAGCGCAAATCCCTTAGGTTTGCCAGTCTCCTTAATAAAGGTGTTAACTCCGACTCCTCTAGAAATCAGCCGTGTGCATACACTCGAATACCTTGTGTTCTTCCTTCATCACCTGTTCGATCAGCTCAGATTTCATGGGAGGTTTAGAATACTGGCCTGACAATAACCCATGTCCCAACTTAGTCCTATGAAAGAGAAAAAACAAAAACCACATATTTGGGGTGACGGAGATTTTATGCCACAGGAGCTCTGATTATAACCGGACTCCGATGTTTCAATTCTTCCCTCACAGCTGAAAAGCCTCCTTAAAATCTGCTCCCCCTCATGCACAAAAAAAAAAAAAAAACCCCTCCCCTGCTCCCACCTGCTCTCCCCACTACCCATGAGGAGTCCTCATTGTACTTGCTTACTGATAAAAAGCTTCTAGATTTACCGATTCCCTACAGCTGTGCCAATCACTCCGCTATGGGTCCTCAAATCCAGTCCTCGAGGTCCACAACCCAGCCTGGTTTGCTGGATTTCCACAATGAATATTTATGAGGTCTATTTCCCATTCACTACTTCCATTGTATGCAAATAGAGATCTCATGCATAATCATTGTGAAAATCCTGAAAAACCAACTGGATATGGTGAACCATGAACTATGATTTAGGAGCTTTCTAAGTCCAGAAGATGCTGGCATTGATTTCAATGTTCCTGCTCTCCCCAGCAGTTAGCATCTTGTATTTGTTAAACTGTGCCTGCTTCCAGCACAGGGCAGACAAGACCTTTTGATAACACAATATGTTTTATAATTAACTATTTATATGGAGCAAAGGCTCTTTCCCATAGCCTGACAATCTCCCGAAGGGCAGAAACCACTTCCTCTGGGTCTAGCTTTCCACAGAGCGGAGCTGAAGATTTGAGGTGGTACACTTTCTGAAAATATGGCAGCATGCGTCCCTCTCCTGGCAACTCAGCTGTTCGAGTTTAATATCACAAACTCGACCCTTGACGCTTACATCTGTGTGTTGAAATCCTGTGTTGGGTCCAAAGGAGAGTAGTCAAATATTCTGGGCAGGTTTCCCACATACCTGGTGAGTGACAGAAAAATATTTTATGTAAATAACAGAGCGGCTGCTACATGCCACCGTTGTGTCACCGTGTCAACGTCCACTCGATCCTATAAAATAGCGCTCACAAGTGATAGAACTATGCCTGTTATGCATTTGGCTCCCTGGCCCACAGTCTCACCTGGTCCATAGGTTAAGCCAGCCAGCCATAGGTTCAATAGTGCACAACGGGGCATGAGTCAGGGGTGTCTTGCAGTTGTGCATTTCAGTTAGAGAATACTAGCGAGGCCCATATTTTCCAAACAGCGCCTTGAAAGTGGCCGATCGCATGTCAATCTCGCAATGGCGCCATTTAGAGAATCACGCCTCCGGCAAAAGGTAAGTGCCGTAAACGTAGGCTTTCAAGGTGCCGTAAACGTAGGTTTTCAAGGCTTACATTTCTGGTGCCCACCTTCGACGTGAACCGCGCCTACTTGGGTGCTTTACGGCGCTTAACACCACTCCCGGTGTTAGCCGCGCTTACAGGGGCATTAGGTGCCGCAAAGTGCCTCCGGAAGCGTGATTCCGGTGCCATTTTTTAGGCGCTGGTAGGCCCCTTGAATTTTCTTTTAAGTCCTCTTTTAAATGGCGTTTTGGACTTAGAGTCTTATCGGTACTCAAATTAAGGCTTCGTTCATAAAATATGGGCCTTAGTGATTAATTCTTCTCTATGATTCTGTACGCCTGGTAGCACTATATAGTAGTAGTAATTCACCCCAGTTCCCTTAACGCACATTACGCTTCGTTAAACCCCAGCGCTACTTAATGAATTCCCCCCTTCACAGGCCAGGAGCCTTTTCTGGCAGGTTAAATGGCTATGAATATCGACCCCTTAAATCACCTGCTTTTCGATCAGAGGCGCTGCAAACCGGCCTGGTTTTCAGGATATGGCCGACAAATATTTTGATTTTGTCGTGGAGGCGTAGAACCAGACTAATTGCCAATAGCACAGCTTGCATGCCAACACCAGGTTTTCAAATGAGGACCTGACCTCTGCTCTAGGAAGGCCACAGGAAGCGACAAGCACGTGCATTTCTGCTAAGGGCTCAAAGCACACACGCGCGTTTCACGATACACCAGCAAGACGCCCAACGAGGAACTTACATGCGCTGAAATTCGGGGATACTGAAGATGAGCTGCATGACTGTAATGAGGTAAGAGCTGTTTCCCGGGTTCCTTATGCCAGTGTATCCAGAGCCGTACATTGGCTTCAGCTTCAGCCCCGCCTCCTGAATCACTTCCCACTCGCTGACCCGAGGTTTCACATCATTGTCCGTCACCCCGTTCTCTGTCTGAAGTTAAAACACTGCGTAAGCAACACTGTGCTCTACTGCAGTGATTCCCAACCCTGTCCTGGAGGAACACCAGGCCAATTGGGTTTTCAGGCTAGCCCTAATGAATATGCATGAAGCAAATTTGCATGCCTATCACTTCCATCATATGCAAATCTCTCTCATGCATATTCATTAGGGCTAGCCTGAAAATCCGATTGGCCTGGTGTTCCTCCAGGACAGGGTTGGGAATCACTGCTCTACTGACACCAGCTTTCTGCCTGTGGGCTTCTTTGTGAAAATCAGCTCTAATTCTGTCAGGGCTTTCTGGAATTAATCTTTTCTACTTTATGAAAAGTGTCTGGAGGGGAGGGGGGGGAAGCCACCATATAGTACCAGTAATTTCATGTAAATAATTATAAACATTACCCCTTGGTAGGCAATTCCGGTCCTCGAGAGCCACAGGCAGGTCAGGTTTTCAGGATATCCACAATGAATATGCATGAGATGGATTTGCATGCACTGCCTCCTTGAGATGCAAATCTTTCTCATGCATATTTATTGTGGAGATCCTGAAAACCTGACCTGCCTGTGGCTCTCGAGGACCGGAATTGCCTACCAAGGGGTAATGTTTATAATGATTTACATGAAATTACTGGTACTATATGGTGGCTTTCCCCCCTCCCCCTTCCCCTCCAGACACTTTTCATAAAGTAGAAGTTTCAAGTTTATTCATATTATTTGATTGAACGCTTTTCCAAATTACAAAGCGTTGTACAAAAGATAAAAATATGATTTTAGAGAAATCACTTATACATAATACATTAATCAGACCTACATGGGTAATTGAATAGGTAATAGAAAAGGTTAATTCCAGAAAGCCCTGGAAATGTGGACGTCAGGTAACCCTAGCCCAGGGTTAGGCAACTCCAGTCCTCGAGAGCTGGAGCCAGGTCAGGTTTTCAGGATCTCCACAATAAATATGCATGAGAAAGATTTGCATCTCAAGGAGGCAGTGCATGCAAATCCATCTCATACATATCCTCCTTTGGAGGACATGTCCGGGGGTCCATCCTGGTTTTCAAAACCCAGCACTTTGTTCGGATTTTGAAAATGCTTCCCGACAAAACTCGCGTCGGGAAGGGGCATCTGCGCACTTGCGCAACATCATTGCGTCATGTCCACGAATGCTGTCTGTGGGCAGGGCTGGGGGAAGGAACAGGGCGTGACAGGGGCAGAACTGGGCAGTCCTGGGGGCGTGGCCATGGGTCCGGATTTTCCCACAGGAAAATCCGGTAACCCTACCTTGGGCCACATGATATGATCCAGAGAATTGTGAACAGCTAAAACGGAAGCCTACAGTGGTTGTACCCAAGAGAACACAATGGGTGTGATTTATGGGAAATGTTTACTTGTAGTTTTCCAAATGTGGGAGGTAGTAATTGGGCAGTAATATATTACAAGTAATGCATTATTTTTCACAGTAACCCACCTTGAAAAGTAATTAACATATTCCTGTTTTATATTAATTTTGGAATGTAACTTACTTACTCAACAATGGTTATTCATACTTTTTAAAGTAATATATTACTAGTGAAATGTTGCCAGTAGTATATTATTGCTGCTCTTACTTACCCTTTCCTTTGACAATTGGCATTTTTTCCTCTGATTTAAATTTATTGTCTATTGTTCACTGCTTTGTTATCTCCTTAGGACAGATGCAGTGGCATAGTAAGAGGGGTTCTGGGAGGGGGGGTCTGCCCTGGGCGCCGTCTTCCTCGGGGTACTGGCACCCCTCCTGCTCTCCGCCCCTTCCCACTCCTCCCCCTGCCACATGTACCTCGCACATGTACCTCATGTACCTTTTAAATTTCGACGCAAGCAGCCACGAACTTGCTGCCACGTCGACTGCAGCGCTCTCTGGCGACGTCACTTCCCGTCACTCCGACATCTAACTCCTCCTGCAACAATTTTCCTTCCTTCTCTCCCCCAACCCCACTCACAACTAATATGCTCTCTCCCCATGCACCCATCTCACCCTCCCCTCCTGTGTGCAGCACCTTTGCCTTCCCTCCCCCTTCAAGTCCAGCAGCACCTTTGCCTTCCCTTCCCCATCTGCCATGGCCAGTAGTAGTTCTCCTCCCTTCCCCTCCTTCCCTGTCCAGCAGTACTCCTTCTCCCTTCCCTCCTTTCATTCCCCATGTTTAGCAGTACCTCTCCTCCCTTCCCTTACCCTCCTCCCCTGTCTAGCAGCACCTCTCCCCATGTCCGCAGTACCCCTTCTCTCTTCCTTTTCCTTCCTTCACCCTTCCCCATGTCCAGCAGTACCTCTTCTCCCTTCCCTTTCTCGTCTCCCCTGTCCAGCAGTACCTCTCCTCTCTCTAGCAGCAGCTCACTGAGCGCTTTTAAAATTCCCCACACAGCTGCCGCTAGTGTTAGTTTAGCTGCGTTTTCATCAGGCAGCCTCAGGGCCTTTTCTAGGCCAGCCCGCCTCTGACGAAAGAGGAAGTTGCATCATCGGAAGTGAGTCGGCATAGCAAAGGCCCCAAGGCTGCCCGAAGGAATTGCCGGCTAAACTAATGCTAGCGGCAGCTGTGTGGGGGGAAGTTAAGCACACAGTGAGCTGTTGCTGCCGGTCCGGAGGGGGTGTTGGGAAGAGAAGACAAAGATGGGAGATATCTGACGGCAGAAGGAAGTTGTGAGACATACAGCACCAGTGCCACGTACCCCCTGACAATAGTACGATGTTCAGAACCTCTGATGTAAATGATGGATATTTGTTCAAACAATTATGAACATTTTATTATAAGCCACCTAGGTTTTAGGCAGATAATAAATATTTTAATTAAATAAACTACTTCTTCTTAGATGCCATCGACTCATGTACAAGTCCTAGCGACTTGATGAATTACTTAACTACTTAGGGCCCCTTTTACAGAGCCTCGGTAGCGATTCCCAGCGCGGCAAATGCGACACAGCCCATTCAAGTCCAAGAATAGCCTTACTGGGTCAGACCAATGGTCCATCAAGCCCAGTAGCCCGTTCTCAAAGTCACCAATCCAGGTCACTAGTACCTGGCCAAAACCCAAGGTGTAGCAATATTCCATGCTATCGAGCCAGGTCAAGCAGAGGCTTCACCCATGTCTTAATAACAAGACTATGGACTTTTCCTCCAGGAATTTGTCCAAACCTTTCTTAAAACCAGCTACGCTATCCGCTCTTACCACATCCTTTGGCAACACGTTCCAGAGCTTAACTATTCTCTGAGTGAAAAAATATTTCCTCCTGTAACTTCATCAAGTGTACTCTAGTCTTTGTCATTTTTGATGGAGTGAAAAATTGATCCACTTGTACCCGTCTACTCCACTCAGGATTTTGCAGACTGCAATCATATCTCACATTTGCCGCACCGGGACTCACCACTACTTCTTTGTAAAAGGGGCCCATTCCACCCTAAATTTAAGAGCGCCACTCCATTTATTAATGTTTTAGAGTTGTTTTTTTTTAAGTCTGCTACGATCCTTACCGTGTGCATCTGAAGCATATCGATACCGAAGTGCGCTAGATGTTTGGCGACATGGGGGTCTATAACGGCCTCTTCTTCTTCAAACGAATAAACATCTGCAGAAAGCAGAAGACCAACAGCCACAGAATTAAATGAAGATGCTGCACTTTTAAAATCAGGAGAAGAAAGGCTACCGAATTTCTGAACACAGTAACATAGCAAATGACAGCCGATAAAGACCTGAACGGTCCATCCAGTCGGTCCATTAGTTACATGCATTATAAATTCACAATTAACCTTTTCCTATCGTAATAAATTTTACGTTATGCTGGTTCCAATCGTAATTATTTTAGCAAAGTTTTGTTATTCACCGTTATCATTTACGGCTATTGTAAACATAATGTAAATAAGTCATAAGTCTGTAAATTCAAATATTTTGTGTTCCTGGCTTTTTATTAGTCCATACAGACTGTTTATCCACTGTCTGTCATTTTTGGAATGTCCCGTCATCCGGAACACACAATAGGAAAAGGTTAACTTGTCTCTTCTTTGATATTTCTGGGTCATAGACTGTAAAATCCACCTGGTATTGCCCTAGGTTCCAAATGCTGAAGTTGCCATCTAATCAAGCCATTGTGACATCACTGCTGAGGTTGGCTCTTAGGCACTGGTGGAATGAGGCATTATGACATCACAATCTCAGCTCTGGAATGTTGCTACTCTTTGGGGTTCTGCCATGTACCATAGTAACATAGTAAATGATGGCAGATAAAGACCTGGTCAGCTACAGAAACCCTGAGAAAATATCTAACCCAGCTCCACGGGGAGAACATCTTTAAAACCTACCAGAGACTTTTTCCAGTCTAAGGACTTTCACAACAAAACCCAAATTTCAGACCAAGTGACTTTCCCGCCAAAACTCAAATTGGTGGACTGTCCTGTTCCCAGTCAGATCAGTGAACCCACTATTTACAAAGTCACACTGCAGACTTCAGAGCATACCCTGAAGAAAGCGCATGCAGGATTTTAGCGTGCGCTAAACCTGCACTATGCAGCTAGAACTAACGCCAGCTCAATGCAGGCGTTAAGGTCCAACGCGTGCAGCAAATCAGCGCGCTCTATTCCACGTGTTAAAGCCCTAATGCAGCTTTGTAATAGGAGCCCTTAGTCGGGAGGGGGGGGCTAGAGGTTGGTTTACTTTTTTCCTTCCACACAGTGGGAGTGTTTAAGAGTCACAACACTCTGACTATTCTCGCAGTAAACCGGGGGGAGCGGTCTTGGGATGACTTTGGGGGGTATCTATGGGGTTTCTTGTTGTATTAAAATTGACCCATAAGTGCGCTCTGTATTTTGAATCTATACTTTTGATGTACAGTATTTTGTACATTTGGTTCACAATAAAATAGATTTTCACTAGATTAAAGTGATTTTCTTTCATATAACAGTGGTGCCTCACACAACGAACTTAATTCGTTCCAGGAGCAAGTTTGTTATGCGAAAAGTTCGTTATGTGAAACGTGTTTTCCCATAACAATACATGTTAAAAAAAATAATTCGTTCTGTAGCATAAAATATGCTAAGATGACATAAAAAAAGATAAATTTATCTTGTTAGAGCTGTTAGCATGATATAGAGGGGATATATGTGAAGGGGAGGGGAGACAGGGGTTTTGTTGATCCTTGCTGTGTATTATAATCACCCCCCACATACTCCCCAGTACCTTTTTTAATTCCTCCCATCTTTCCCAGCCAGTGGCGTACAGGCCAGAAGCGCAGAGATCAGGAGCAATTCCTCTGCACGCCCGTGTGGGCCCATGCCGATCTCCGAATGGCTGCAGTTAGTTCTTGTGAGTCCCGCGAGAGCTGACTGCAGCCATTCAGAGATCAGCGCAGGCCCAGGCAGTAGCACAGAAGGCTTGCTCTTGATATCTGTCTGCGCTTCTGGCTGGGAAATTTGCTAGACCACCAGTTCGAGTGAGCGGGTGAGATTAAAGTTGCAGCAGTGGTGGCTTTTTTTAAAAAAATATGTGGCGGCGGGGGGAGGTTTAAAAATATGCGGTGGCGGCAGAGGCTTAAAAATATGCAGCAGCGGCGGCAGGGGGGGTTTAAAATATGTAGCGCCACTGCACAGGGAGCCAGGCGGAGAGAGGGCAGTTAAGCGATGCTGCTCGGGCGACTTCGTTATGTGAAACGAAGTTCGTTGTGGGAAGCAAGACCTGAAGTTCGTTGTGCGCAGCGTTCGCTGTGCGAGGCGTCCGTTGTGTGAGGCACCACTGTACATAAAAATATTGGGGGGGGGATTCTTTTTCAAATGGCTGGAGAAAGTTATAAACTGTTGAGAGTGTATTGGACGGCTGGTACCAATTTTTGGAACTTCTCAGAATCTGACGGTCTCTACTCTCTCTCTAGAAAACTGTTAAGAAGTTACTATAAGTACCAGATGCAGATACTGTTGTGGTGTTTACCCTGCTACTCCATTTGAACCTACCATTTTGGGGAGGTCTTTATCAAAGAGGCATGTTTTTGAACCCTTGGCACAGGTGCTCCTTAACAGGAGGAGAAAAAGCCCTAAACATTTCTGTTCTCGAATGAAACACTGAGAAGCGTTTGCTCGCGCCTTCCAAAATATCCTGCACCTCTCACATTTCAGATTAAATGACTCTGTTCGGGACCAGGTTTTCTAAACCTTTCCCCCCCCCCCCCCCCCATTCTTTTCACAGAACTCCCAGGTAAGATGTCTGTGCTGGATCCAGGCTCACTCTCAGAACTCCCCCTCCCTGCTAACAACTGAGGTAAGTTTACAGAAATATAAATAGCAAAGAAGGCTGAAGGACCGTCGCAGGGGAACAAGACACCCTAGACTGGGCAAGGGTTGTTTTCAGCAACATCCTACCCTTCTCCACCCCATCTATGGCACTTAGGCTGTAGTAGGGTTACCAGACGTCTGGATTTCCCCAGCTTTTCAAAACCTGGCACTTTATCCGGGTTTTGAAAAGCTTCCTCGAAATCGCGTCAGGCAGGAAGGCTCCCGCACATGCACAGATGCCTTCCTGTCTGATGAGAGCAGGCAGCAGGGGGGCAGGACTGGAGTGTCATGGGGTGGGACTAGGGAGTCCGGATTTTACTAAAGTAAAATCTGGTAACCCTAGGCTATACAGCAGGAGTGTCAAAAGTCCCTCCTCGAGGGCCACAGTCCAGTCGGGTTTTCAGGCTTTCCCCAATGAATATGCATGAGATCTATTTGCACGCACTGCTTTCATTGTATGCTAATAGATCTCATGCATATTCATTGGGGGGAAATCCTGAAAACCCGACTGGATTGCGGCCCTCGAGGAGGGACTTTGACACCCCTTCTGTAGAGTTTTAGATGCCCCTATAAGCTATAAATGCAATCACGCCGGATATGCTTTGGAGAGTCTGGTCCAAGCTCGATTATCGCATTGATGTTTGCCGAGTAACAGGTGGGAGCGCACATCGAGTGTATGTAATGAACGGATACCATATGAAACTTTATGAGTTGATGAAAATGTAGCCTCAAAGGTGAAAGAATATTCCAATACATTTTGGTTTTGTAACCATTTAAAAATCAAAGAGTGTTTTTGTGGGCACCCTGTATTGTTATATATTGTAAATGTCCTTTTGTACCCCTTTCTGAGCTCCCAGGAGGACAGGTTAGAAATCAAAGCAGACAAATAAATACAATTAAGTACGCACCCCACACAGGAAAAGTCCTTCTATGCGGTCATTCTTCCTCCATTCTGAAGAGTCCACATGCTGTATTGCCTTCGCACCTACTAACCTGCACCATCCGGGGTGATTGTTCCCAGTTTCACCGCCAAGGGGTATCCCATCTCTTTGTAATGATCCAAAGCGTGGCCATTCCCCCCACGGCCATCAAAGAACCACCTCCCACACAACACGGAGCCATCTGTCAGGTTGAGCCACAGGTTGTCCCGCAGGTCGCATTTAGCGCACTTCCAGCCACTGTGGGGAAACCAAGAAATGGTAAAAAGAGGTGACCCGGAGAAAAACTATTTCACATTATTCACACACTAACAAGTTTTCAGCCTATCACTATGCTGGAAGCATTTGTCTTTCCTGCTGTTCAGGAGTTCTTCCCCTGGGAAAAACATTTCCTAAATCAAACTCCCGATAACTAATTTAACCATATCGGGCTCCAAGTCAACTGCTCCTTGCCCATGACGGAGTATCTGGCAAAAAGGACTAGTCTTCTATATTAAGGGCTGCAGGGCTGGCAGGACAAGATGTGTATCAGCAGGGGACACACCACCCTACCAGCAAAGCTACTACTTATCACTTATAAAGCGCTGAAAGGGGTGCACAGTACTGTATATTTTGACATTTATACATGGTCCCTGCTCAGAAGAGCTTACAATCTAACTTGGACAGACAGACACGACATATAGGGCTGGGGATGCAGAACCCAAGGTGAGAGCAGTTAGGAGTCAAAAGCACTCTCGAAGAGGTGGGCTGACATTTAGACGGTCCCTGCTCAGACGAGCTTACAATCTAACTTGGACAGACACGACATATAGGGTTGGGGATGCAGAACCCGAGGTGAGAGGAGTTAGGAGTTGAAAGCACTCTCAAAGAGGTGGGCTGCCATTTATAGACGGTCCCTGCTCGGAAGAGCTTACCATCTAACTTGGACAGACAGGCATGACATATAGGGTTGGGGGTGCAGAACCCGAGGTGAGAGGAGTTAGGAGTCGAAAGCACTCTCAAAGAGGTGGGCTGCCATTTATAGACGGTCCCTGCTCGGAAGAGCTTACCATCTAACTTGGACAGACAGGCATGACATATAGGGTTGGGGATGCAGAACCCGAGGTGAGAGGAATTAGGAGGAGTCGAAAGCACTCTCAAAGAGGTGGGCTGACATTTATAGACGGTCCCTGCTCAGAAGAGCTTACAATCTAACTTGGACAGTCAGACACGACATATAGGGTTGGGGATGCAGAACCCGAGGTGAGAGGAGTTAGGAGTCGAAAGCACTCTCAAAGAGGTGGGCTGACATTTATAGACGGTCCCTGCTCTGAAGAGCTTACAATCTAACTTGGACAGTCAGACACGACATATAGGGTTGGGGATGCAGAACCCGAGGTGAGAGGAGTTAGGAGTCGAAAGCACTCTCAAAGAGGTGGGCTGACATTTATAGACAGTCCCTGCTCTGAAGAGCTTACAATCTAACTTGGACAGACAGACATGACATATAGGGTTGGGGATGCAGAACCCGAGGTGAGAGGAGTTAGGAGTCGAAAGCACTCTCAAAGAGGTGGGCTTTTAACTGGGCCTTGAACACTGCCAGAGACGGAGCCCGCCATAAGGATTCGGGCAGCTTGTTCCAAGCTAACAAGAGTTTAGAGGGAATGACAGGAAGGCAACAGCAATATTTTAATACTCTGTCTTATAGTCAACATCCAGCTTTCACCACTTTTCTTTAAAGAGAAGGTTAAAACAACATGCAATATAATAAAGTTTGCGGATGATACAAAACTATGTCGGGCGGTTGGTTCTCAAAGGGACTGCGAGGACCTCCAGAAAGATCTAAACCAGCTGGAAACGTGAGCGACAAAGTGGCAGATGAACTTTAACATAAACAAATGTAAGGTGATGCATCTAGGAAAGAAAAACAAGGAACATGAGTACAAGATGTTGGGGGTGACATTAACAAAATGCGAACAAGAAAGGGATTTAGGGGTACTGATTGACAATACCCTAAAGCCATCGGTACAATGTGCGGCGGCGGCGAAGAAAGCAAGGATGTTAGGCATAATTAAGAAGGGGATCACGAGTCGATCGGAAGATGTCATAATGCCGCTTTATAGAACAATGGTCAGACCGCACTTAGAATATTGTGTCCAACACTGGTCTCCATACCTCAAGAGGGATATAACTCTGTTGGAGAAAGTGCAGAGGCGAGCCACGAAACTTGTCAAAGGAATGGAGCATTTGAGCTACAAAGAACGCCTCGGGAAACTGGGACTGTTCACCCTCGAGAGGAGAAGATTGAGAGGCGATTTGATAGAGACTTTTAAAATATTAAAAGGATTTGATAAGATAGACCAAGAAGCAGAAATGCTAACATTTTCAGATGTGACACAGACTAGAGGTCATAGCCTGAAACTGTGTGGCAGCAGGTTTAGGACAAATGTCAGGAAGTTCTGTTTCACTCAGCGAGCGGTGGGTGCTTGGAATGCACTCCCGGAGGAGGTTGTGGCGGAGACTACGGTACTGGGATTCAAGTGCAAGTTGGATGCACACCTTCTTGCATATCATATTGAGGGATACGGTAAAGTCGGGTCTCCAAAAAGGAGTACCTAATTGGGCCGCCGCGTGTGTGGAGCACCGGACTAGATGGACCTCGGTCTGATCCGGTGGGGGCGTTTCTTATGTTCTTATGTTAAAATCTCTCTTTGGCAGTGCTCATTATTATCATCATCATTATTATGGTACTTATATACTGCCCTTCACAAGAGCATCAAGATGGTTTTTGCAGTCAGATACTCTAAATATTTTCCCTATCTGGCCCGGCAGGCTCACAATCCACCTGGGGCTACATAGGGTTAAGTGATTTGTCCAGGGTCACAAGGAGTGGCACGGGGATTGAACCCCCCAACCTTAGGGTGCTGAGGCAGCAGTTCTAACCACTAAGCCACTCCTCCCGAGAGTAAGCATTAACCCCCTCCATATTAGAATTATTCCGCCTCCTTCAGAAGGCCAAGAGGGAAAGATCCTCGGCTCCAAGCCTGAACCTTGCGTTGGTCAACTATGATCTTTGCCAAAATGCTGAGAAGTGATCAGGAAAATCAGAGAAGGGCCAGCACTACAGTCCGACTTTTTTCATATTTTATGTTTCTATTGCATTTTATGTATGTTTTTTTGTGACTTGCTTAGATTGTTTGGATAGCGCAGGATTTGAAAGGAATAAATAAAAAGAAAAAAGTACAGAGCTGGTAACCACAATACATAGTAACTTTTATAAACTGGGGGAGGGAGGGGGGTAAATAGTCAAGCAATTTAAATAACCAAAAACAGCTTCTGGCCATTAAAATTGCTTGTCCGGAACTAACCTGGCATATTAAGAAGTATTTAACCAGATGGTGCCGAAGGAAATGCCTGGTTTGCTCTTAAGCCAAAACCAACTATTTGGTGGCCATTCCCAGAGCGGACTATAAGAAGGTAAGAGCTGCTATACTGGGACAGACCAATGGTCCATCTAGCCCACGTTCCTGTTTCCAAGAGTGGTCAACCCAAGTCACAAGTACCTGGCAGAAACCCAAAGAGCAGCAACATTCCAGAGCTGAGATTGTGATGTCATAATGTCTCATTCCACCAATGACTAAGAGCCAACCTCAGCAGTGATGTCACAATGGCTTGATTGTCCTTTATTTGGCTCACATAAGAACACAGAGTTATCATACTGTGACCGACCGAAGGTCTATCACTGTAGCCTGTTTCCAACAGTGGCCAACCCAGGTCACAAGTGCCTGGCAAGATCCCAAGAGATTAAGAGACTTTATGCTGCTTATCCTAGGAATAAGCAATGGACTTCCCCAAGCCCACTTCAATAATGGCTTATGGACTTTTCTTTTAGGAAATTATCCAACCTTTATTAAACCCTGCTAAGCTAACTGCTTTCACCACATTCTCTGGCAATGAATTCCAGTGTTTAATAGCACGCTAAGGGAGAAATATTTTATCCGGTTTGTTTTAAATCTACTACTTAGTAGCTTCTTCACATGCCCCCTAGTCCTAGACACTTAAGTCAGTTAAGTGCCGACATTCGGCACTTAAGCAGCTAGGGTAACCACATAAATTGGACCACAGAAAAAGTCAGGCCTATCTTTAGGCGGTTCACCATAGTCACTTAAGTGAGAATATCGCATTTAACCAGCTACTGTATGTTTTATCCAGTTACATAGGCCTGGATATTCAATACCATGGCCCGGCACTGAATATCTGGACATAAAGCAGCAGAAAATCAGCAAAAATTTAAGAGCCACCGGCTGGATATCTACCCCTAGGGTAATAAAACACAAACCTATCCACTAAATATCAGCACATTCCCACCAATCACCTCGAACCACTTGCTGGAGTCCATATGCAACTACACAAAGTGAAAGCACAAAAAAGGGAGAAAAATCCAACGTGGTCTGCAGTAAAAAACAGCAAGCAGAAAACAAGAAACAAACTGCAGATAATGTACAAGATGCAGGCGTTGTTTATCGATAAAAATGCAGTGACATATACAACCTTAGAAATATGATCTCGTATGATGCACACACACTATCACTATGTCACATTATTATTTATTTCCTAATGTTCACAACATTATTTTAGTATTTATGCTTACATTTATTAGGACCCCTAAGTAAGGCGTGTTATCCGAAACACGGACCGTGTCGGGTCCCTTGGTTGGCTATAAGGTTGTATATGTCACTACACAAGGTGGTACAGTGCTTTCCACATCCACAGGGATGCGATACTCCTCAACCCCACAAAAACAACGGAGTGGGCGTGGTGTAGAAACCAACTAAGCTTTATTGGATAACTGTGTTGCAAAAAGTTATGATGACTTGTGTTTCGGCCTACTGGCCTGCATTGGGAGTCAAATTTGCAATACAACAGTAATGTAGATCAAATACAATTGTGGTGACAATTCTCTGAAAAAAAAAAACCCCGTTAAAAAAATGGCACCATCCACCAATAAAAACGCTGCTAAATATGTCTGAAAACACTGTCCAATAAAACTTGGGTTAGTTTCTACGCCGCGCCCACTTTGTTTGCCATCCACTCCGTTGTTGGTGGTGTTTTACTCATGAAGGAAGTTTGTTCTTCTATTTCAAAATTCCTGAATCCCTTCATGGTATAACAACATTATAGTATACTAGTATTTTAGCCCATTACATTAACGGGTGCTAGAATATATGTCTGTGTGTCTTTATTTCTGTCTCTCTCTCCCTCCCGCTGTCTGTCTCTATCCCTGGCCCCCTTTGTCTGTCTGTCTTTCTGTGTCTCTCCCTGCCCCTATGTCTTTCTTCTTTTCTTTCTATCTATCTGTCTCTCTCCCTGCCTCCTATGCAGCACCATTTCTCTCCCACCACTTCCCTGTGCAGTAGCCACAGCAGCATTCCCTCCCCCTCCATTTCCCTCCCCCACACCACTTCCCTGTGCAGCAGCAGCGTTTTCCCCTACCTCCCTTCCCTTCCTGAGGTCTGGCCGGCTCCCTTAGTCCCTTACCGCCCCCCCCCCACCCTTCCCTTCCCTCGGTCCCGACAAACCTTCCAATTCCAGCAGCGTCTGCAGCACTCTACACACACTGCTTTGGGGCCTTCTACTGCCCAGCAAATCAGGGCAGTAGAAGGCCCCGAAGCAGCGTGTGTAGAGTGCTGCAGACGCTGCTTGAATCGGAAGGTTTCAGGACCCGCAGCCCTTACCGGACCCGAAGCGAGCTCTGGGGGTTTTTGGGATTTTTACGCGGGCCCAGCCAGAGCAGGAGGAGAAGCCTGGGAGCCAGGAATTAAAGATCAATGGAGGAGGGGAGGAGGGAGGAGAGCAGCTCCTCTCCCTTCCAGCTCTGGTCCGGCCCCCTCTGACGTCGCCCTGTCCAGTTCACACTCCGAAGCCACGGGAGACACGGCGCTGTACGGCCTCTTCTTTCTGCTGCCGCGAGCGTGGGTTCTGGGGAAGGACGGCAGCGGTGGTGGCAAACTTACAGGAAGGAAGGGAGGGAGTACTATATACTGCAATTTACAGCCTTCTCATAAGATCTTCAGATGTGCTCCTTATAGATTTTGTGCTTCTTGGCTTTATCCTTCAGACGGCAAGAGCCGCTGCGGCCGACAGGCTCCGCGCCGCCGCACACATGCGCACTCCTACCTGCGGGTCCCTACAGCGCACAGAAAACGGGAGCATGCAGGTAGGAGTGCACATGCGCGCTTAGGGCTTTATTATATTAGATGCCTCAGTCCCCCATATGATATATCAGTGTTACAACAAACGTCATGACCTTACATGACCTAATGAGGGCACAGATCAATTTCTCATCCATATGATTTTCAATTACTAGTGTCTGCTTTTCAATGTAGTTTGGAAACCAAATCCAAACAAATTATAAGAAACGTAAGAGGAGGATTGCGCAATATCTTTGCTGTGATTTCCCCAAGAGCTCAGATCATCCGCCACCTTCACGTCTCACCTTGGTGGAATCTTCACACCATTGTCCATCTGTACCAGGCTGTTGGCATATTTGGAAACGTGCAGCTCTTCCCAGGATTCCGGATCTTGCTTTTGATAGGGCGATTTTGCGTGAAGTACCGCATCACAAGCTATGGTTACCTGCAAAACAAGAACGTACGGAGAGAGACGGCGGATGAGGCTTCAGATACTCCCCAATATCAGAAAAACAACTGCGTACACGCTCTGGAGCGAGGTTAGAGGGCAAATAACAGCTTCAAGGCAGGTGCTGAGAAAATATGGCAAAGTAAAACACACGGTCCCGTTAAGAAATAAATCATGAAAAAAAAAAAACGGGAGCCTGCGTTATCTCACCTGTTCTTTTTCCCTAACTGACAAGAGAACCCCTTTTCTCAGGTTATAGGATGGAATGTATTAGCCCATGTTAGTTCACAGCTGCACTGAATCTTATGCCTTCAGCCTAGAGGTCTGCACGGGAACGGGGATCGCGGGAATCCCGCCTAACCCACGGGACTCCCACGGGGACCCCCCTCTGGGCCACGGGAATCCCACGGGGATGGAAGGCTTTGGAAGCAGGGTTCGTCCATATAATATAATGAACACGTCAGCCTTAGTAAAAGAGGGGGGTTTATAAGTTAATTACCTGAACAGAAAACAAAAAAAGGGTTCCACCAAAGAGATTCCACAAGGAAAACAGCAGCACAAACACAAAAGAAACTGTGGAATTGATGATCCTGTCAGAAGTAATTGCTGCTTTTTATGGGGACAGGCGGGGATGGAGGTAATTCCTTGTGGGGACGGAGAGGATCCTGGCGGGGATGGGTGGGATTTCTGTCCCCGTGCAACTCTCTACTTCAGCCTTGTTCCTGGTGCCCATATTTACACCAGCCTAACCTACACCATTAGCCACTGTCCGGAAGAGGCCAGTAAAAGGACATGCATGTTAATGCATATGTTGATAAGATAGCAGAATGCTACTTTCGCCAAGCAACAGTATTTTCTCCTTTCCACCAAAAAATTGGAAGGAGGATATGGGGGGGAGGGGAGAAGGGACAAATACGAAAGAAAGCAAACTGGGCAACCCTGGAGAGAGGTCTAATATCCTCCAGATTCACTAGACTGTGGATTTCAGTTGCCCCCTCCAATTCACTGCTCAATGAGTCAGGAGCAACAGAGGCAGCAAGGTTAAAAACTACATGGAGTGGGCCAGCAAGGTAATGGCTCGACAGACTTTCTGCAGCTCATGAGACCACCACCTACAGACGATCTTTTGGCCACCACAACCAAAACAGGTGTTCAGCCGCCCCCGATTTAAACGCACAAATCAGATCTTCTAATATAAGAGAATGAGTATCTCAAGGTCGATTCAAGGGGAAGGTCAGAAGCAGGTGGTCATGCAGGAATTGGAAATCTGGATAGTGGGACAGCTCCAGCAGTGCAGAGAGAAGCAAACCACAACATATTTTCCCTATCAGATGAACTTTCCGGCAAACTTGCAAAATGCACACTCACTGACCAGGGCTGGCAACTCTTCTATATTTGGCAAGGCAATTTCAAAGTGATCAGGAAATATAACAAGTTTAGCTTCATCTTCATATTCATAATCATCGCCGTTTGGATCAGTATTGCTTTCTAGATCTGCAAAAAAAAATAAATAAATAAAATTATAATAATAAATTGGCAAGAATAGATCTGGAGCTCTACAAACCCAAAACCCATCTGCTTTTAAATTTCAAATGAACTACCTGGAAGCAAATTGTTATGATCAAGTCTCCACTGCACAGACTAGCCAATCCCATTCATGCCAAAAAAAAAAAATGGACGTCTCTTCCAGGTGCTTAAAAAGGGCTAATTGAACACTTGGCTGCCAACTCTTCCTTCCCAATGAACGTTCCCTTTCACATCAACATAACTATGAGAAAAACAACCCACTGAAAGGAGACAACTTATCAGAACCACTTTACATTGCTTTCCGACATCTCAGCGACCTACAAAAATTAATTCTTCTTGTGTTGCCTGAATGTTACGCTCAAAACAAGACTTCGCTGTACAACCAAGTAGTTAAATGTCAATGAATAATAATAATAATAATTTATTTTGTATACCGCCATACCCAGGGAGTTCAAGGCGGTTCACAACAGATAGATGAATTACATACAGTGCGATTAGAAAAAAAAGAAGAACATAACAAGGCAATCGTAGGGTCAAACTCGTTTACATTAACAATTTAGGTGAGGGAAGGGCTAAATACGGGGTACATACAGTGTGTGCTGTAGTAGAATACAATTTGGAGGAGTGTGTGGTGCAGTGGTTGGATCTACAGCCTCAGCACCCTGGGGTTGTGGGTTCAAACCCCGCGCTGCTCCTTGTGACCCTGGGCAAGTCACTTAATCCTCCATAGCCCCAGGTACGTTAGATAGATTGTGAGCTCACCGGGACAGAGAGGGAAAATGCTTGAGTATCTGATTGTAAAAACCCGCTTAGATAACCTGGATAGGCGGTATATAAAAAATCCTAATAATAATAATAATAATAGAGTTTAAGAGAGGGGGAACAAAGCATATTAGATGGAAAAAAGGGGGGGAGCAACAAACTTAGAAGGGGGCGGGCGGAACAGTAAGGAAGAGGAGGGGGGTAAGACGGGGGAAGGGGAGCGTTAAGGGATAGGTCTGTTGCAAAGAAGGGTTTTGATCTGTTTTCTAAGGTGGAGAAGGGGAAACGTTACGGCGGAAGAGGGGAGCGTTAGGGATTTGGTCCGTTGAAAAGTAGAGTTTTGAGCTTTTTTCTGAAGGGGAGGTATGAAGAGCTGTCAAGTATGATTTGGGCGAGCCATGAATTTAGTTTGGCCGCTTGAAAAGAGAAGGTTCGTTCGAGGAACATTTTCTGCAACGTGTAATTGATAACCGTTCAATGCTACACCTTTTGACGTATTAGCTCCTCATTCTCCTTCCGTAGATAAGGGCTCATTCTTCCCTAGCAGAACAATTCAAGGACTGCAGTTAAGAAAACAGTTGCATGCTCATTTAGGTATCCATGTATGTTCCATTGGCTAAGATTTTGTTAACATATAGCCAAATTGCTTCATTGAATCCAACACATTCCATCTCAAAGATTTAATCATTATAGTACAAGCTTTTGTTATGTCTGTAATAGACTACTGTAATGCTCTTATAGATGGGTCTTATAGGCTGCAGTATGTTAGTCTTAAATACTGGCCGTCAGAACTAGAGAATGACACGGTGACAAAATTCATCACCGTTCCTGTCCCCGCAGATAACCGCGGGAAACCATCTTTATGTCATTCTTTAAGGAGAGAGGGAAGAATCAGAGTATGAATGGCCACAACCACTGACCCGCAAGCTTTGCTTTGAAGAATGCTGAGATTGAGCAGCAACATTCCAGAGCAGATATTGTGATGTCATAATGCCTCATTCCACCAGTGCCTAAGAGCCAATCACATCAGTGATGTCACAATGGCTTCATTATCCTTGGCTCACATAAGAATCAGAGTATGAATGGCCACAACCACTGACCCTCAAGCTTTGCTTTGAAGAACTGTTGGTGTAGAAGGACCGAGGTTGAAATAGACACTAGAAAATGACATGGGATTATTTCCCACGGATATCCGCAGGGACAGGAACGGTGATGAATTTTGTCACCGTGTCATTCTCTAGTCAGAACCCTATCACGCCAGCACTGATGGAGCTTCATCAGCTCCCAACTGAGTTCAGATAGTCATTTTCAAATTCACATTCTAGACTTCAAGAGCAAATATGGCTAAGAACCAGGTAGCTTACAGGAAAATAGTAATTCTATGTAAGTTCTTGCTGTATGAGATCCTTGAGATATTGCTGTGTGTGATTTCAGGGATGCAGACAAAACTGAGGCAAACTAGGAATTTATCTACTAATTAATCTAATTGTTGGTTCATGCCACACCGTGGGTACAGTGAAAGGCATCTTATTCCGTTTCCCATTCAGCCACTGTGTTAATCCGGAATAGCAGACAGGGCATGAGGTGCCCACGCTTTATCTTGGTCGCCAACTTTACAGCCAAAATAATGCTTGTATGCACTTTGAAGTCTGCCGGACAGATTCTTTCGCTGATCTTGTGCAGTCAATTGTCCGCAGACATAACAGAAATTATCAGGATGGTTAACACAACCTCGCCTGTTCATAATAATTATAATATCTTAGACAAAAACAAAGATATAAACATTTCACAAGTAGAAAAGCAGCACAATCACTTTTTAGTATAAGCTTTCAAATTACTGGTATATGTGATCGATGAGCTGTGCTAAAATGCAATATTGCGTTACAGAAACGGTAAAAGACCGACACCTCACGGTAGCGTTATTGACAAAAATAATATAAACACAAACTGACGCATAGCTTAAAACCAGGATGTGATAAGACAAAAAACTGTTTTGAGATTTAGGGCTCCTTTTACGAAGCCGCGTTAGCGGTTTTAGCGCAAGCAGCTTTTTAGTGTGCGCTAAACCCGCGCTATGCGGCTAGAACTAACGCCAGCTCAATGCTGGCGTTAGCGTCTAGCCCGGCCGGCAGTTTATCGGGCGCTATTACGTACGTTAAACCAATAACACGACTTCGTAAAAGGAGTCCTTAAGAGTCAACATGTGACAGAACTCCAGTAGCAAAATGCTTGTTGACCAGTGTTATCAGCTGGCATTAATGTACAAGAGGTGAGCCTTTTTCAGATGAAGGAAATCTCCAGAATGAGTGGCCATAGGACAGTGGTCTCAAACTCAAACCCTTGGCAGGGCCACATTTTGGATTTGTAGGTACTTGGAGGGCCTCAGAAAAAAAATAGTTAATGTCTTATTAAAGAAATGACAATTTTGCATGAGGTAAAACTCTTTATAGTTTATAAATCTTTCCTTTTGGCTAAGTCTTAATAATAATATTGTAATTTATAGCTAAAGAGAGACATATGATCAAGAAACTGTTTTATTTTACTTTTGCGATTACGATAAACATACCAAGGGCCTCAAATAGTACCTGGTGGGCCGCATGTGACCCCCGGGCCGCGAGTTTGAGACCACTGCCATAGGATGAAGTTAACAGGTTACAAGTTCAGGAATAATCTAAGGAAATACTTTTTAGAGAAAGGGTGGCAGACGAGCAGAATAGTCTTCCGATGGAGGTGGTGGAAATAGGCTTCTCTGAATTCAAGAAAGCGTTGGACAGGCATGTGGGATCTCTTAGGGCAGGGGTAGGCAATTCTGGTCTACGAGAGCCGGAGCCAGGTCAGGTTTTCAGGATATCCACAATAAATACGCATTTGATAGATTTGCATCTCAAGGAGGCAGTGCATGCAAATCCATCTCATACATATTCATGGTGGAGATCCTGAAAACCTGACCTGGCTCTGGATCTCGAGGACCGGAATTGCCTACCCCTGTCTTAGGGAAAGGAGGAGATAGTGGATGCTATGGATGTGCAGACTGGATGGGCCATTTGGCCTTTATCTACCAACATATTTCTATGAAGCCATCATGGGAACTCAGCTCTCCAATCCAGAACAGAATGGTAGATCAGCAATTACACATTGCTTTTGTTTAAAAGGAATTTTCAAGCATACCTGGATAGGTTGCCAATACATGTGCCACAGATGTCAAAGTCGGTCCTTGAGGGCTGCAATCCAGTCGGGTTTTCAGGATTTCCCCAATGAATATGCATGAGATCTATTAGCATACAATAAAATCATTGCATGCAAATAGATCTCATGCTTATTCACTGGGGAAATCCTGAAAACCCGACTGGATTGCGGCCCTCGAGGAGGGACGACAATATGCATGGACGGGGAGAGGGACCTTGAGGTGATAGTGTCCGAAGATCTAAAGGCGAAAAAACAGTGTGACAAGGCAGTGGCTGCTGCCAGAAGGATGCTGGGCTGTATAAAGAGAGGCGTAGCCAGTAGAAGGAAGAAGGTGTTGATGCCCCTGTACAGGTCATTGGTAAGGCCCCACTTGGAGTATTGTGTTCAGTTTTGGAGACCATATCTGACGAAGGACGTAAGAAGACTTGAAGCGGTCCAGAGGAGGGCGACGAAAATGATAGGAAGCTTGTGCCAGAAGATGTACGAGGAGAGACTGGAAGCCCTGAATATGTATACCCTAGAGGAAAGGAGGGACAGGGGAGATATGATTCAGACGTTCAAATACTTGAAGGGTATTAATGTAGAACAAAATCTTTTCCAGAGAAAGGAAAATGGTAAAACTAGAGGACATAATTTGAGGTTGAGGGGTGGTAGATTCAAGAGCAATGTTAGGAAATTCTACTTTACGAAGAGGGTGGTGGAACCCTGGAATGTGCTCCCGAGAGAAGTGGTGGAGAGGAAAACGGTGACTGAGTTCAAAGAAGCGTGGGATGAACACAGAGGATCTAGAATCAGAAAATAATATTAAATATTGAACTAAGGCCAGTACTGGGCAGACTTGCACGGTCTGTGTCTGTATGTGGCCATTTGGGGGAGGATGGGCTGGAGAAGGCTTCAATGGCTGGGAGGGCGTAGATGGGTTGGAGTAAGTCTTAACAGAGATTTCGGCAATTGGAACCTAAGCACAGTACCGGGTAAAGCTTTGGATTCTTGCCCAGAAATAGCTAAGAAGAAAAAAAAAAAATTTAAATTGAATCAGGATGGGCAGACTGGATGGACCATTCGGGTCTTTATCTGCCGTCATCTACTATGTTACTATGTTATCCCTGTTGCACATTATGAACACCAGAAGGAAGCTCTCTTTGGCATGATGCAAACAATACAGTTAGCATTGGCAGTATACTTGAAATTGATGTTTATTAGCATTTATAGACCACACTTTGCTTTAATATCAATGCGGTTTACAAAAATATATGAAATAAAGGAATGCCATTCTAAAAGAAAGTAAAAGTTTAAAAAAAAAAACCCCACAGAAAATAGTCCAATAGTTGCCTCAGATCAGACTCCACCCTAAACTAAGTAGGTGAAGGAAAAGCTTATTGCTAAACCAAAAAGAGAGGTCTTCAAAAAAGAGCTAAATTTTGGATAAGAAAGTTCACAGCGCATCTCATTTGGAAAGAATTCCATAGAGTACAAACAGAGACAATGAAAGCAGACTTAGGAGTTGATGCTAAGCTAACTAAATGAACCGAAGGTAAGGTCAATTGATGAGCAGATTACGGGTTGATTGAGATCATACTCTGCCTGAGGTTCATTAATGTCAAGACATGCATAAAATGAATCCATTTGGAGCCACTGCCCCTAATATAGACATCATGTTTCCACTGCTTTGTAGCCACAATAACCACATATAATTGTAATATTTGTAATTGGACACAATAAAAAAAATATTTTACTTGAGTGCAAACCAGGATAATGGCATTTATAAGGTGTTGTGGATGGGATAATGTCTGCAATAAGCTAAGACAAATATTGAAACGGACTCAGCTGCTTCTCTATGAACAAAACACTTTTCATTGACTTTTCTTTCCTCAGGGAACTGCCTCTAAATTCCATTGGCAAACTCATTAGACATTCAGTTACTCAGAGAAACAAGCTCTATTATTAGTGATTATACATCAAGCAGCCCTAGGAAAACAGCAATCCTACTGACCAGCGGGTCTGTAATTTATGCCCCGACCTGTGTCCGCTAGTGCATGGCTGCTTAAGATGGCTGCCTGCTATGCCGTGGCTGCTTATATGTGTCTATGATATGCCTTCTTTTTACGTGGCTTATCACGTTCTAACCACATCTCACAAGTGGTCTCCTCTTCATTCTAGCTCCGACAACTCTGGAAAATAAGGACTGCTTCTCCGAACCTGACTTTACCCCAACTTCTCTATACCTTCGTCCTCTCCTGCATGGACTACTGCAACGCCTAACACCAAAGAATATACAGCATCTACAATGTGTGCAAAACAAAGCAATTAAGACTACTAAAGAACCTACACACCCACGACCCCAAATCCCTTCGTCCTCTCCTGCATGGACTACTGCAACGCCATGTTCATTGGACTAACACCAAAGAATATACAGCATCTACAATGTGTGCAAAACATAGCAATTAAGACTACTAAAGAACCTGCACACCCACGACCCCAAATCCCTTCGTCCTCTCCTGCATGGACTACTGCAACGCCATGTTCATTGGACTAACACCAAAGAATATACAGCATCTACAATGTGTGCAAAACAAAGCAATTAAGACTACTAAAGAACCTGCACACCCACGACCCCAAATCCCTTCGTCCTCTCCTGCATGGACTACTGCAACGCCATGTTCATTGGACTAACACCAAAGAATATACAGCATCTACAATGTGTGCAAAACAAAGCAATTAAGACTACTAAAGAACCTGCACACCCACGACCCCAAATCCCTTCGTCCTCTCCTGCATGGACTACTGCAACGCCATGTTCATTGGACTAACACCAAAGAATATACAGCATCTACAATGTGTGCAAAACATAGCAATTAAGACTACTAAAGAACCTGCACACCCACGACCCCAAATCCCTTCGTCCTCTCCTGCATGGACTACTGCAACGCCATGTTCATTGGACTAACACCAAAGAATATACAGCATCTACAATGTGTGCAAAACAAAGCAATTAAGACTACTAAAGAACCTGCACACCCACGACCCCAAATCCCTTCGTCCTCTCCTGCATGGACTACTGCAACGCCATGTTCATTGGACTAACACCAAAGAATATACAGCATCTACAATGTGTGCAAAACATAGCAATTAAGACTACTAAAGAACCTGCACACCCTCGACCCCATCTCCCGGGCTCTTTTCATCAGCACACTGGCTACCATAACTAAACGCTGCATCTTTTAAGGGCTTGACGCCAGCGCACAAGTCTTTGCAAAATGTGGCACCCAATGACATCCCAGCTAAACTTCCTCCATATGTCCCAAACAGGCCGCTCTGCTCCCAGGAGGAAACACGTCTTAAAATAGCCCCTTGTCGTGCCCTCTCTCTCCAAAATGCCAGATGATTCTACTCCCATTTCATGCCAAGCTACTGAAATCCACTGCCCCAACAAATCGGATCCCTCGAAGGGTTTTCTGAACTTCAGGAAAGCAATTAAAACCTACCTCTACACCCAATATGATTTTTTATTTTTTTAATGTTTACGTATGTTGAATAAGATCCTCTAAGCATGTCAAATTTGGAAGAATACACTGTACAAGTATGACAAAGTTTAACCTGTTTGCCTACGTGTTATGTATATTAACCTGTAACCCGCTGAACATCAGGGAGTTTTTGGCTGAAATTGAAAAACAGACCAAAAATGGATGTTGAGCTAATTTTGGTGCCAAAACCAAAATTTGGTCATCTCTTATTTATGGTACCATATACAATTCTGGAGACCATACCTTCAAACATAAGAATTGCCATACTGGGACAAAGCAAAGGTCCATCAAGCCCAGTATCCCATTTCCAACAATGGCCAACCCAGGTCCCAAGTACATAGCTAGATCCCAAGGAGTAAAACAGATTTTATGCTGCTTATCCTAGAAATAAGCAGTAGATTTCCCCAAGTCATCTCAATAATGCCTATGGACTTCTCTTTTAGGAAATTAGCCAAGCTTTTTTTAAACCCCGCTAAGCTAACTGATTTCACCACATTCTCCGGCAACAAATTCCAGAGTTTAATTACACATTGTGTGAAGAAATATTTTCTCCGGTTTGTTTTAAATCTATTACTTAGTAGTTTCATCGCATTTCCCCTAGTCTCAGTATTTTTGGAAAGAGTGAACAAGCAATGCAGTCAGTTCAGTGCTCAGTGGTCTTTGTCATAAAGGTTATGAGGATATACTTATAGATCTCAATAGGCATACTTCTGGAAGAAGAGAGCGAAGATAGGGATTTAAATACCTTTGTGGCATAAACGCTTAGGAGACAAGTCTTTCAGGTTGGAAGGAAGTTAAGAAATGAAGTGGCATAAGATGGAGGTGAAAGGGGCCAGACTCAGGAGTAATCTAAGGAAATAGTTCCTTATGGAAAGGATGATGGATGCATGGAACAGGCTCCTGGTGGAGATGGTGAAGAGGAAGACTTATGTCACTTCAAGAAAGCATGGAACGCACACAAAGGATCTCTAAGGGAAAGGAAGGGACAGTAGATGAGCCGACTGGATGGGCCATATGGTCTTTATCTGCCTTCACTTTCTATTTTGGTTACATAAAAACCTCAAGGAGGGACTTCAGAAATTTTATGTATGCTGCCCTAGAATCAGAAGTCCTAGGAAGGATAAATGTTCCAGCCCCAGAGATGGAAAAGTCAGTGGAAGTATTCATCAAGGAACTCAGATAAAGAAGCAAGAGCTATACGACTAATGGACTATCGCAAAAAAAGACAGAAAAGTATCACATGCACATTCACATTTGCGCAGGGACTGTCTTCTTCGTGACTCTGCGCATGTCTGGTAGCGCTATAAAAATAGTTATTAGCAGTAGTAATACATGCAAGATCTTAAATAGCAGCTGCCAAGAGCAACAGGAGACAAAATAGCGGGGTTTAAAAAAGGTCTGGATAATTTCCTAAAAGAGAAGTCCATAGGCCATTATCGAGATGGCTTGGGGAAATCCACTGCTTATTCCTAGGATAAGCAATCTGCTTTACTACTTGGGATCTAGTTAGGTACTTGGGACCTGGGTTGGCCACTGTTGGAAACAGGATCCTGGGCTTGATGAACCTTCGGTCTGTCCTAGTATGGCAATTCTTATGTTCTTAGGTGAGCCAAGTATAGATCAATCAAGTCACTGTGACATCAGTGCTGAGGTTGGCTCTTAGGCATTGGTGGAATGAGGCATTATGACATCATAATCTCAGCTCTGGAATGTTTCTGCTATTTGGGTTTCTGCCAGGTACTTATGACCTGGGTTACTGGGCTTGATGGACCTTTGGTCTGTCACAGTACACTTCCCCCTCCGTATTCGCGGGGTTTAGGGGCAGAGCCGGTCCGGGAATATGGAAAAACTGCAAATAATATTTGAGCCTGTTCTGCCCCTAACCCCTGCTTCCCCCAGCTATTTTAAGCCCTGAAAGCCCCCCGGTTCATAGACAACCCCGCGAAAGACAAAGGCGCGCGCCGACAACTGAGCGTAAGATGGAGGCGCGCGCCGAAGAAAATTACAGTTTTTAGGGGCTCCAACGGGGGTTTTTCTTGGGGAGCCCCCCCAGTTTACTTAATAGAGATCACGCCGGTGTTGTGGGGGGTTTGGGGGGTTGTAACCCTCCACATTTTACTGTAAACTTAACTTTTTCCCTAAAAACAGGAAAAAAGTGAAGTTTTCAGTAAAATGGGGGGGGTTACAAACCCCCCACAACGCGGCGCAATCTCTATTAAGTAAAGTGGGGGGGTTCCCCCCCACGCCCTCCGTCGGAGCCCTAAAAACTGTAATTTTCAGCGGTAGACGCCTCCACGCTGCACTCAATTGTCTGCGCGTGCCTTTGTCCTGGCGCGCTTTTGACCTGACACCAAGCCCCCTCCCCCCCTTAAGCCTTACCTGGTGATCTAGCGGGTTTTCGGGGCAGGAGTGATCTTCCCATACTCCTGCCCCGTGCAGATCGCTCACAGGAAATGGCTGCCTTGAGCTCCCGCAGTCTCTCCAGCCATTTCCTGTGAGAGATCTGCACAGGGCAGGAGTGTGGGAAGATCACTCCTGCCCCAAAAACCCACTAGACCACCAGGTAAGGTTTAAGGGGGGGCTTTCAGGGCTTAAAATAGCCCGAAAAATTAAAATGTAATTTCCGATTTAAAACCGAGTATAAGCGAATCCGTAGATACGGAATTAGTGAATACGGAGGGGGAAATGTATGGCAATTCTTAGTCAAACATTTGCCCAGCTGAAGCAAACAAGTCAAGGAACAGGACAGAACTGCGTGTGAAAAGATGTGCCAGAAATAAAAGCTGTCAATGTCCAAACATGAAGGAGATATTCATATGCTCCACAAAGACAAGATGTAAAAGTCGCCTTAAGGCAGGTTTAAAAAAAAAAAAAAAAATCAAAACAAATGAAAAATGAATAAATCTTTGAAAAGATAATAAATAAATCTTTGAAAAGATAATTAAACCAAACGCACAATGTGAAGGATTGATGCCCAACAGAGAGATGTACAGACCCTGCAATGGTGAACATGACAATGAAGCCGACGGCAGTGTGCAGCGGCCTCTAAGAGAGCGAATAGAATGCTAGGTATAATCAAGAATGGTATTACAACCAGAACAAAAGAAATTATCCTGCCGTTGTATCGGGCGATGGTGCGTCCGCATCTGGAGTACTGCATCCAATATTGGTCGCCGTACCTTAAGAAGGATATGGCGTTACTCGAGAGGGTTCGGAGGAGAGCGACACATCTGATAAAAGGGATGGAAAACCTTTCATACGCTGAGAGATTGGAGAAACTGGGTCTCTTTTCCCTGGAGAAGAGGAGACTTAGAGGGGATATGATAGAGACTTACAAGATCATGAAGGGCATAGAGAGAGTGGAGCGGGACAGATTCTTCAAACTTTCGAAAAATAAAAGAACAAGAGGGCATTCGGAAAAGTTGAAAGGGGACAGATTCAAAACGAATGCTAGGAAGTTCTTCTTTACCCAACTTGTGGTGGACACCTGGAATGCGCTTCCAGAGGATGTGATAGGGCAGAGTACGGTACTGGGGTTCAAGATAGGATTGGACAATTTCCTGCTGGAAAAGGGGATAGAGGGGTATAGATAGAGGATTACTGTACAGGTTCGGGACCGGTTGGGCCGCCGCGTGAGTGGACTGCTGGGCACGATGGACCTTAGGTCTGACCCAGCGGAGGCATTGCTTATGTTCTTATGCAAAGCACTAGAGAAAAACTTTTTGGGGATGGTGCCAAGAAAGCCGGTTCTTATTCTGGGACTGAAACAGTGTCAAGCTCTGGGAAGAGGCAAGAGGACGCATGCACTGGAGGTTCCAGGAATACAGATGGAGAGTGAAAGACGAGACGATAAGGATCGTGATAGGATGGAAAATTACTTCCTAGCTACACAAACACAGCTCTGGAAAAATCACCAACAAGGTAGGGAATCCCTCCAAAATGGTTCCGTTACAGTTAAGAGGGAAAACTACCTATGGTTTTGTGTCTGAATTATTCCAATTCTTACTTTGGTTTTAAGAAAAACGTGAAAACACTTTTGTTGACTAAAATTTTAATGGGTATTACTTTATATATAAACTGTTACATTACAATTGATTGTAATTTCCAAAAAGTCTTTTTTTTTCTTAATTATAACCTGCTTAAAATCTTGTGGTAATAACAGTATATAAATAAATCATGTGAGGGGCCGCTGAAAAGTTTTCAGTCCAGCCAAGAAGAGAATGATGTTGGGCCATGAAACTTGCAAGTTATTCCACTGTAGCCAAATGTCTCTGGGCGTATTTTGAGTTCTGCTACATGATCCAGTTTGAATGCTAAAAGTGCTGATGTAACTTTATACAGAAAACTTTATACATAAAAACCTCAAGGAGGGACTTCAGAAATTTGACGTATGCTGTCCTAGAATAAACTGATCCCTGCTATTTCTGCATTCAGGCTGGGACACAGGTTATTCAGGTGAGGAATAATTTTATAAGCTTGCCCTTGAAATCACTACAAAGTCACATCCTTCTTCCCTACCCACCATCCACTCTCCTGAACTTCAATCTCGTACCTCCCCTTCATCCGTCACCCAAACAGCTTAGGAAGCTTCTCCTATCTGGTTCTGCCATCATCTGAAACTAAATATGTCCAAGACTGAGCTGTTCCTCTTTCATCCTAAACAAGTGGTCTCCAACTCAAAGCCTTTGCAGGGCCACATTTTGGATTTGTAGGTACTTGGAGGGCCTCAGAAAAAAATAGTTAATGTCTTATTAAAGAAAGGACCATTTTGCATGAAGTAAAACTCTTTATAGTTTACTAGTGTTTTAGCCCGTTACATTAACGGGTGCTAGAGTAGATGTCTGTCTATCTTTTTTTTTTTTTCCTCTCTCTCTCTCTCTCTCTCTCCGTGTACGCTGTCTGTCATTCTTTCTGTCTGTGTCTCTCCCTGGCCCCTTGACTGTCTTTCTTTCTGTCTCTGCCTCCCTAGCCCCCTGTCTGCCTGTATTTCTCTGTTGTGCCATGCCTGCCTGACTCTGTGACCCCTTTCCTATGTCCTTAGTGTCCCATCTTGTCTTTAGTGCTCTCAGTGCCTCCTTCCTATGTCCTTAGTGCCCCCAGTGCCACCTTCCTATGTCCTTGGTGTACCATCCTATGTCCTTAGTGACCTCAGTGCCTCCTTCCTATGTCCTTAGTGCCCCTAGTGCCACCTTCCTATGTCCTTAGTGCCTCCTATGTCTTTAGTGCCCTCAGTGCCCCCCACCCCCAAAGCCAGCCAGCCTGCCTGCCTCCCTCCCAACCCCCCTGTACAGTAGAACCTATCATTTTTCTAACCCTCCCTTCCATTCCCCTGTGCAGTAGAACCCTTGAAAGCAGCATGTTTCCATCTCCCCCCCCCCCGCCACTACCGCCGAAGTGCAGCCGATCTCACTTACCCTCCCATCCGAAAGAAACCTCCCGGCTCGAGCAGCGGCCGCAACACTCTAAACAGGCTGCTTCACGGCCTTCTACTGCCCGCGATTCCCTCTGCCGCGTCACAGGCAGAGCAAATCAGGGCAGTAGAAGGCCGCGAAGCAGCCTGTTTAGAGTGCTGCAGTCGCTGCTAGTCAAGAGGTTTGTCGGGACCTTGAGAAGGGAAGGGAAGGGAAGGGGGGCGGCCAGACCGTGGTTGGAGGGTCGGATGGGAGGTTCAACGGGGGATCGGATGCGCCGGGGAGGGGGGGCGAAGACGACGACACTGGAAAGGCTCTGGACCCGAGCTGGGAGGAAGACCGGCATTTGCTGAGGCTGCGGCTGCCTGGAGACTGCATTCAGCTGTCCAGGAACCCCGTTGGCCTGCACTGGACACTCCAAGAGGAGAGCAGAAGGAACGGCGGTGGCGACAGCGGTTTCTTTCACAGTGAGTGAGGGGGGGAAGCTCCAGAGTGTTCCCTGCCGCTGCGTTCTAAAATAGAATCCGGCCACGGATCACACACCACAGCGGCAGGGAACACGAAACTAAGTGCGCATGCGGCGCTTAGAGTTTTATTATATAGGATAAATCTTTCCTTTTGGCCAAGTCTTAATAATAATATTGTCATTTATAGCTAAAGAGACATACGATCAAGAAACTGTTTTATTTTACTTTTGTGATTATGATAAACATACCGAGGGCCTCAAAATAGTGCCTGGCGGGCCGCATATGGCCCCGCATATGAGTTTGAGAACACCATCCTAAACTCTCTGCTCCTTCTCCATCTCAGTAAATAATACTGTCATTGTTTCAGTCTCCTCTGCTCGCAACCTTGGAGTGGGCTTCGATTCTGACCTCTCATTTTCTACGCATATTCAACAAGCTGCTAAGACCTGTCGCTTCTATCTCTTCAATATCGCCAAAATTCGCCCCTTCCTCTCTGAGCACACTACTCGGACCCTTGTTCAAGCTCTCGTAACCTCACGCTTAGATTATTGCAATCTACTTCTAACTGGTCTCCCCCAGTGTCAGCTCGCCCCCTTGCAATCTGTGCAAAACTCTGAGCACGACTCATCTTCTACCAACCTCGCTACGCTCATGTCACCCCTCTCCTTAAGTCACTTCACTGGCTCCCTATCTGCCATCGCATACAGTTCAGGATCTTATTGCTGACCTACAAGTGTGTTCATTCTGCTGCCCCTCAATATCTCTCCTCGTTTCTCTCTCCTTATACACCTTCCACAGAACTCCGTTCCTAGGATAAGACACTCTTAGCATTACCCTTCTCCCCCACTGCCAATTCCAGACTTCATTCCTTTCATCCAGCTGCCCCCTATGCCTGGAATAAATTATCCAAGTTTGTCCATCAAGCCCTATCCCTTGTTTAAAAGCAGACTGAAAACCCGCCTTTTTGATATAGCCCTCAATCCTTAACCCTACTCCTCTGCCCTCCAACCCAGCCCGCTGATTAACCGGTCCCCTTAACTGTATCCATGACATCCTGTTTGTCTGTCTTGCCTGTTTAGATTGTAAGCTCTTTCGAGCAGGGACTGTCTTCTTTGTGACTCTGTACAGTGCTGCATCTGGTAGCACTATAGAAATAATTCATAGTAGTAGTGTGAAGAGTTTCAGTCTTTGGGAAGCAGAGCTGAGATTGTGATGTCATAATGCCTCATTCCACTAATAAGAGCCAATCTCCTCAGTGATGTCACAATGGCTTGATTGTCCTGGACTCCCCACTGTCCTCCATCCCAGCCCACTGATTAACCATTCCCCTTAACTGTATCCATGACATCCTGTTTGTCTTTGGGAAGCAGAGCTGAGATTGTGATGTCATAATGCCTCTTTCCACCAATAAGAGCCAACCTCAGTGATGTCACAATGGTGTGATTGTTCTGGACTCCCCTCTGTCCTCCATCCCAGCCCACTGATTAAAAATTCCCCTTAACTGTATCGATGACATCCTGTTTGTCTTTGGGAAGCAGAGCTGAGATTGTGATGTCATAATGCCTCTTTCCACCAATAAGAGCCAACCTCATCAGTGATGTCACAATGGTGTGATTGTTCTGGACTCCCCTCTGTCCTCCAACCCAGCCCACTGATTAACCATTCCCTTTAACTGTATCCATGACATCCTGTTTGTCTGTCTTGCTTGTTTAGATTGTAAGCTCTTTAGAGCAGGGACCGTTTTCTTATTATTTGCTACTCTGTGCAGCGCTATAGAAATAATTAATAGTAGTAGTAAATGGATCATCAAAAGGGCAACACAGGTGCCTGTGCGCCTTTACAAAAGAAGTGTAGGGAACTAGCCCCAACGGCAGAGAAATGCTCTCTCACAAACTTCCACCAGCTCTAAGGCAGGCGTATTCTCTATCCGCTATTTCACCAGCCAGATACGGCTTCCCCCTTTTTTCTACAGCAGGGGTGTCAAAGTCCCTCCTCGAGGGCCGCAATCCAGTCGGGTTTTTAGGATTTCCCCAATGAATATGCATGAGATTTATTTGCATGCACTTTTTCATTGTATGCTAATAATTCTCATGCATATTCATTGGGAAAATCCTGAAAATCCAACTGGATTGCGGCCCTCGAGGAGGGACTTTGACACCCCTGTTCTACAGCATTAAAGGAGGCACAGGCAGAGTTTTGCCGAGTCCGACAGTGTGTGTTTTTGTCATAATTTTTTCAATAAAGTATTGCAAATTTTATATCCTGGCTCCAAGTCCCGGTTCCACCTTGTGCGTTTTTTGAAGTGGAGAAAAGCCCAAGTAATTGAGACCAAGAGATGCGAGGGTAGGGGTGGGCAACGAGGGCCGGAATCCAGTTGGGTTTTCAGGATTTCCCCAATGAATATGCACGAGATCTATTGGCATGCACTGCCTCCATTGTATACAAATGGATCTCATGCATATTCATTGGGGAAATCCTAAAAACCCGACTGGATTCCGGCCCTCGTTGCCCACCTCTGTGCTAGGGGGGGGGTCACGGAAGGGGAAACTTTTGTTTTTGACAATCTGGGATCCTTAGGTGCAAACCCTACTCCCGAGGGAGGTGTAGTTTATTACTGAATACTTTGTAGTAGCACCTAACAGCGTCTTGATGTTTTCACTGGGGGCCTATTATTGAACGGGTTGGATCTGTGTTGGGCTGGGCGGGGGGGGGGGGGGGAGTATGTTCGCATTTGATGGGCTTGTGCTACCTGGACTCAATCTTGTATTGTACTGTAGGCCTCTTATTTTGTTTTACGATAACAGGATTGGTATGCTGGGGGGAGGGGTTGGTTTGTGAGTTTTATTTTATGATTATGCTCGATTGTTTTTGTGATCCGCCTAGTCATCAATAAAAATTGTTTTCTACTAAAAATTCAAAGATTTTGCCTATGGAAATCAACTTTTAAAAAAAGCCTCCACCCTCAAAATTCAGAAATATAATATATACTGTACATGTTTTCTAAGCTCATTCCTAAAATGCTCTCTGCCTGCCCCCCCCCCCCCAGACGAATCTGTCTACAAGAATTAGTGCTATAGAATCCTGCAGAGGACCATAAGCCTGAGAGGACCATAAGGAGATTTCTCCTTCCTCCCCTGACCCTCAAAACTGTCACCCATTAATAGCCCTCAAGAAACCTAACCACTTTATACAGTGCGGGCCTAAACAATGCCAAACCAGCTTTCAGAATGCTACGGGAAGTTCTTGCCAGCGAGCAACACACAAAACCATTTATGCAGACAAAAAAAAAAAAAGGGAGCAAGGAGAAACAGAAAATACGGAGGCCCTTTCCACTAATACCCGAGCTTGTCATTCTGAGTAATAAGGTAAACGTGCTGCAAGAATCATCTGCTCAGACACATGGTAGTGACGTTTATAGGGCACTGACGGAAAAGAGCAGCTGCGTGGATGGGGAGGGGAGGGGAGAACATGTTGTAAGTCAATAGGAGGGGAGGGTGGGGGACAAAGGGAGGCTTGAGTGGACACGCCAAGTTCAGATTTAGCGCAGTTATCTGAAAACACTTCTACCCGTGGTATAGTTAAGACTGCAGGGAAGCTCTTTGAAGAATATTCACTCCCCGGGTTAAGAACGAGTTCTTAAGCTGAATTTGTATGCAACTCGGATCATGTACAGTACACAGTCCATAAAAACATTAAACATGGAAAAAAAGAGTCCTCAAAATAAAGTACTGTAGTTTAAATAGAAAGAAAAGATAGGAGGTTTACACTAACTTTCGTTCTTTATCTGTCCCGCTGGTCCCTCTCCACCACCACATCCAACATGTCTCCCTCTCCTCTCTCTTCCCCATGAATCTGTACCTCACGCCTCTCTCACCACCATGTCCAATATTTGTCTCCCCCCCCTCCCTACGCCCAACAATTCTCCTCTTTCTTCATTTCCCCATGTTCACCATCTCTCTTTCCCACCAGCTAAATTATTCACCGACATGTGCACTGACAGTGCCCGAACATTGCCTGGCATTAAATCTCACTGGATACTTTGGGGCGGCCTGGACACACGGAGCTTATGTGGCCCGGCTGAATATCAGACAGGCCGCATAAGTTTTTTTTTAATTAAATAAATTAAGACAAAATCCCCCCAACCCCCTCTCCTTGCTCTTCCCCGCTCCTGGCTCCCTCCAGGCTATAACAAGCCCCCCCCCAAGACCCACCCCCCCACTGTCTAGGTAGGCCCCCATGAGTCGACCTTTGTCCCTGGTGGTCCCTTTGTTTCTGCCTGCTTAAATCACGCTGAATATCAGCCCCCTAGGTTACAGAATTGTCCTTTAGATGTTTTATTATTTTCTTAGTTCTACTTTTTGGGTTTTACCTTTATTTAACAGTTTTCCATTACTAAAGAACACAGTCTCAGTCTAATAGTTCTATAATTGTCTTATTTTCGTGCTCCTGGTGAAGGCCTAATAAATGACAATTTTATGCTAAATCTTACCAGCCTCCTTCAGTTCACTTTCTCATGCGAGTTTCATGTACCTGTCCAGAGACTATACAATGATTATACAGACAGCAGCGAGGGTCCCTTTCTACCTGTTGCGTGTTTGGGGGGGGAGAGAATTTTGGAGAAGACGATTTTATAGCCACAGACACCAAAAACAATGACTGTACCCGCCCTCAGCGGTCACGCTCGGCCCAAATGCATCACGGGGCCAGCTACATGCTTGTCAAAACTCTTAAAACCCCTCTCCCCCGCCCCCAACCACAAAAACTCAAAAGCCGAACCCAAGACAGCCCCCATCTGACTGTTATACAAGGATGGCTATTCGGCCTAGATGGCCTTTAACCCTAACAGTTTTCCTCCACAGGGCAATTAAGAAAATAGAGGGGCATATGTACACCGTCAGGGTTTTTATTCATTCACTTCTTTGCATCCTTACATTTCTAAACAAAGGCAACGTGGTTTCAGACGGACACTCATGCACAGCTGAGATATTCATGCATACAGTACCTAAAAATATCTTGCCATTCCTCCGTCTTGGGAAAGTGCCACCAGCTGCCCCAGTTGCTTTCTATAAACCAAGGGAGAAGTCCATAATTAAAACAGAGTCGGGGTGGCAGAACCAAGAAGAACTAACTTCTGCATGGGAAGTGTAATATTTCTTTTATTCATTTATTTAATTTTCTATACCGTTCTCCCAGGGGAGCTCAGAACGGTTTACATGAATGTATTCAGGTACTCAAGCATTTTTCACTGTCTGTCCTGGCAAGCTCACAATCTAGCTAAAGTACCTGGGGCAATGGGGGGATTAAGTGACTTGCCCAGGGTCACAAGGAGCAGCACGGGTTTAAACCCATAACCTCAGAATTCCAAGGCTGTAGCTTTAACCACTGCACCACTCTAGAAATCAAAATGTAGTAAAAGTGAACCGAGTCTAGGACAATCAAGCCATTGTGACATCACTGCTGAGGTTGGCTCTTATTGGTGGAATGAGGCATTATGATGTCACAATGCCAGCTCTGGTTATCAGAGGCTGAAGCTTTTCACACTATTTATTCAATTTTCTATACCTGGGAGCTCAAAATGGTTTACATGAATTTATTCAAGTACTCAAGCATTTTTCTCTGTCCTGGTGGGCTCACTATCTAACATACCTGGGGCAATGGGGGGATTAAGTGACTTGCCCAGGGTCACAAGGAGCAGCGTGGGTTTGAACCCACAACCTCAGGGTGCTGCGCTATTCTAGACATCAAAATGTAGTAAAAGTGAGCCAAGTATAGGACAATCAAGCCATTGTGACATCACTGCTGAGGTTGGCTCTTATTGGTGGAATGAGGCATTATGATGTCACAATACCAGCTCTGGTTCACACTATTTATTTATTCAGTTTTCTATACTGTTCTCCCAGGGGAGCTCAGAATGGTTTACATGAATTTATTCAGGTACTCGAGCATTTTTCTCTGTCCTGGTGGCTCACTATCTAACGTACCTGGGGCAATGAGGGGATTAAGTGACTTGCCCAGGGTCACAAGGAGCAGAGTGGGTTTGAACCCACAGTCTCAGGGTTGCTGAGGCTGTAGCTTTAACCACTGCACCATTCTAGAAATCAAAATGTAGTAAAAGTGAACCGAGTCTAGGACAATCAAGCCATTGTGACATCACTGCTGAGGTTGGCTCTTATTGGTGGAATGAGGCATTATGATGTCACAATGCCAGCTTTGGTTATCAGAAGCTGAAGCTTTTCACACTATTTATTCAATTTTCTATACCTGGGAGCTCAAAATGGTTTACATGAATTTATTCAAGTACTCAAGCATTTTTCTCTGTCCTGGTGGGCTCACTATCTAACATACCTGGGGCAATGGGGGGATTAAGTGACTTGCCCAGGGTCACAAGGAGCAGCGTGGGTTTGAACCCACAACCTCAGGGTGCTGCGCTATTCTAGACATCAAAATGTAGTAAAAGTGAGCCAAGTCTAGGACAATCAAGCCATTGTGACATCACTGCTGAGGTTGGCTCTTATTGGTGGAATGAGGCATTATGATGTCACAATACCAGCTCTGGTTCACACTATTTATTTATTCAGTTTTCTATACTGTTCTCCCAGGGGAGCTCAGAATGGTTTACATGAATTTATTCAGGTACTCGAGCATTTTTCTCTGTCCTGGTGGCTCACTATCTAACGTACCTGGGGCAATGAGGGGATTAAGTGACTTGCCCAGGGTCACAAGGAGCAGAGTGGGTTTGAACCCACAGTCTCAGGGTTGCTGAGGCTGTAGCTTTAACCACTGCACCATTCTAGAAATCAAAATGTAGTAAAAGTGAACCGAGTCTAGGACAATCAAGCCATTGTGACATCACTGCTGAGGTTGGCTCTTATTGGTGGAATGAGGCATTATGATGTCACAATGCCAGCTTTGGTTATCAGAAGCTGAAGCTTTTCACACTATTTATTCAATTTTCTATACCTGGGAGCTCAAAATGGTTTACATGAATTTATTCAAGTACTCAAGCATTTTTCTCTGTCCTGGTGGGCTCACTATCTAACATACCTGGGGCAATGGGGGGATTAAGTGACTTGCCCAGGGTCACAAGGAGCAGCGTGGGTTTGAACCCACAACCTCAGGGTGCTGCGCTATTCTAGACATCAAAATGTAGTAAAAGTGAGCCAAGTATAGGACAATCAAGCCATTGTGACATCACTGCTGAGGTTGGCTCTTATTGGTGGAATGAGGCATTATGATGTCACAATACCAGCTCTGGTTCACACTATTTATTTATTCAGTTTTCTATACTGTTCTCCCAGGGGAGCTCAGAATGGTTTACATGAATTTATTCAGGTACTCGAGCATTTTTCTCTGTCCTGGTGGCTCACTATCTAACGTACCTGGGGCAATGAGGGGATTAAGTGACTTGCCCAGGGTCACAAGGAGCAGAGTGGGTTTGAACCCACAGTCTCAGGGTTGCTGAGGCTGTAGCTTTAACCACTGCACCATTCTAGAAATCAAAATGTAGTAAAAGTGAACCGAGTCTAGGACAATCAAGCCATTGTGACATCACTGCTGAGGTTGGCTCTTATTGGTGGAATGAGGCATTATGATGTCACAATGCCAGCTTTGGTTATCAGAAGCTGAAGCTTTTCACACTATTTATTCAATTTTCTATACCTGGGAGCTCAAAATGGTTTACATGAATTTATTCAAGTACTCAAGCATTTTTCTCTGTCCTGGTGGGCTCACTATCTAACATACCTGGGGCAATGGGGGGATTAAGTGACTTGCCCAGGGTCACAAGGAGCAGCGTGGGTTTGAACCCACAACCTCAGGGTGCTGCGCTATTCTAGACATCAAAATGTAGTAAAAGTGAGCCAAGTCTAGGACAATCAAGCCATTGTGACATCACTGCTGAGGTTGGCTCTTATTGGTGGAATGAGGCATTATGATGTCACAATACCAGCTCTGGTATTTATTTATTCAGTTTTCTATACTGTTCTCCCAGGGGAGCTCAGAACGGTTTACATGAATGTATTCAGGTACTCAGGCATTTTTCCCTGTCTGTCCTGGTGGGCAATGAGGGGATTAAGTGACTTGCCCAGGGCCACAAGGAGCAGCATGGGTTCAAACCCATAACCTCAGGGTGCGGAGGCTGTAGATTTAACCACTGAGCCACACACTCCCATCTGAAACATGGTCCGCTGGATATCTCCCGAGAGTTAGGCCAGGTTAGGCCACAAGAACAGAACTCAGCCTTACATCCTCCATTTGTGTTACTTGCTTACAGATCAGGGCCAGAAAATGTCAGAAACTTGTTTCTTCTCCATATTGGTCACAAGCTATGTACAATTGACACCCAAACAAAAGGCCATATGAGTCACTATGGGTTTCTCCAGGCTTCCTGATTTCCCAATGTATGCCTTACGACGGTGTAACTGGCATCAAGAGGTGAGACATATCCAGATAAAAACCCAAATGGCTCAACTGGTGATAAAAACCACTGGGTCCCACACATGCCTGTCACATTCCGCCAGATGGGATTATAAACAAGAATTAAGTGATTTTAGGAAAACATTAAATCAAGGACAACTTAACCGTTATAACTCCACTTCCCCACAAACTACATTTCATCCCAAAACGGCCATTTTTGGTGCATGAGTGCGTACAATAAACATGGATGCAATAACTTCTCCAAGGCTGCAGATGTGGCCAGTGGGCATAGCGAGGGTGGGAGGCGCCTAGGGCCCTCCTCTCCGTCCCCCCCCCCCTCGCTACACTCACACCCTCCCTTCCCTCTTTAAATCTTCACCAGTGCGAGCAGCTCCTGTGGCCTGCTGCTTTCCCTCCTACGTCACTTCCTGGCCCCGCAACCCGGAAGTGATTTCAAAGGGAGCCAGACCGGCACGAGCAGCAGGGTACGGTAGTTGCTCGTGATCGCAAAGTTTTTAAAGAGGTATGAGGTGGGGGGGCGGAGACGGGATGGCATGAGCTTGTTGTGGGGGGTGGAGAGATGCTAGTGCCCCCACAAAGATGGCGCCCGGGGCAGTCCTCCACCCCCTTTACTACGCCACTGGGTGCGACACTGATATTTATGCAATGTACCATCCTTCTGTTCAGCACCAGGGTAGCTTCGATAATGTCAAGCTGGATTAAAAGTTGTTCTTATATCAACAGGTGGCAACAGATGGGCCAAAAATATGTCACTGGGTTCGTACATTTTACTTCTCCTGCTTGGGCCATTCACATATTTTGGGTGGCTCACATCACCATGTAAATAAAATTCGTGCCAGACCCATCAATAACTTGCTGCAACCCCTCTAAAATGTTTTCCATTAAAACAGAGCCCAAGCTAATTCGAACTTCTTTGCTGTAAGAAGGAGGCAATACTTAATACCCGTCCTCAGAATCCAACCAGAAAGAAACTGAGGATTAGACAAGCTCCTGGAGGAAAAGTCCGTTAAAATGCCATTAACTTCGTTGCCGGGGGGAAAAAAAAAAGCAGCTGTGGGACACGGATCTACTTTGTGGGATCTTCTGGGTATTTATGACCCAGACTGGCCACTGTTGCAGAGACAATACTTGTTTCATGGGCCTTGGATTCTCCCAGAAAGGCTCTTCCTATGGTTTTTTTACGACTTGTACAGTGTACAAGAGGCGCCGATCCGAACATACACGGACCATAGCGTTAGGCATGTTTCTGCCAATGGCGTTTCTCCCCTGGCATCCCGGATCTCCTACATCTTTGTGAACTGCAACAAAGCTGGACCAAGAGGACCGGGATAAACAGGACTCGTTGCAGCTCATGACTGGGACGGACCAGCACCAACGCTTCACTCCCGGCCCTTGAGGGCTGTCAACAGGGCAGGTTTTCAGAGTACTCTAATAAAGAGCTCAATAGAAGGCCCAATTCCCTACAAGACAGCACGGACAACTGAAAAAGGACCAAGGAAAAATGGCTCCCAGTGAAACTCTTCTGTTGGATATAGAATAAAGAATACAGAAGGACTTGACTGTTTTAGCGGCAGTGACTGCAATCAGGAGTCTCACGTCCAGTATATCGAACATATGCAAATGAGATGTAAAGTATTGCGATAGGAATCACTTGTGCTTTCACTAGATGTACTGATTTATTAGGACAAGCACTGCTCTCTGTTCTGCTGGATACAAAATAAAGAATTCAGTTTGGAACAAGGTGTTCTTGGCTCTATTACTGGGTTGCCCCCACTGTATTTCTCCTACCTCTAATGAATATACACACACACGAGGGCTTGAATGGTTACTATCTCCGTTGCATGCAAATGTCCTTCATGTCTATTCCTTAGCTTAGGGGTATCCTGAAAACCTGAACACTGGCAGCCCTCAAGGGCTGGGAATGAAGATAAAGTTCTTAGTCCAGTCCTCGAGGCACATGGGAAGGAGCATTTTTGACAGGACGTCCACGTGCTTTTTTGACGTTATTCTGTGCAGTTTTAAGTGAAAACCAAACTTCGACTTAAATCATAAATTGAAAACCAGAAAGATAGCGCTGATCATTTAAAGAATGGCACTTATCTTTGTGAAAACACCATATTTTCTCAATGAACATTTGAAAACTGGTACTGCAGCTCTTCCCCCGATGAAGCCTTGGCTGTCCGGGTGAAACGGAGGCCCGGTAGGGCTTTAACAAGTAGCACCGGCTTCTTATCGTGGCGTTTTCGCAAAGATAAGTGCCGTCTTTAAATTATCAGCGCTATCTTTCTTGTATATTGGTTTCAGTATTGTTACTGGTGTTTTAGGGTTTTCACTTTTGATGCGAGTACACCGGTAGTTGCATTTTGTCATCTTGTGGCTTAGTAAGTCTTCCAAGGTCACTGAGATTTCTTTCAATTCCTTCACCTCATCATCCTTGAAAACCATTCCGGTTCGGGAAGATTTTGTACATCTTCCATAAAGACCGAAGCAAAGAATTCATTCAGTCTCTCCACTATGGCCTTATCCTCCCTGAACGCACCTTTTGCTCCTTGGTCATCCAACAGTCCCACGGATTCCCCTCACAGGTTTTCTGCTTTTGATGAACCGTATTTCCCCATATATAGGCCGCAGCCTAAATATGGGTTTTGCAAGCCGGTCCAATGGGTGCAGCTTGCAAAACTGGGGCGGCGTATACAAGTTTTAAAAATCATTCCCCCCCCCACACCTTACCTCCCTCACTGGACGGCCTGAATCGCTGCTGCCTCGAATCGTAGTCAGCGGTGCAGGTCAGATCTTTTCGATCTCTATCTCGGCCATGCGTTGCTTCCTGCGTGCCGATGTCAGTTCTCGCAGGATTGCGAGCATAGCCAGAGAATTTGATGCCCCCCAATATCTCTCTTCACTTATCTCCCCCTATGCTCCTCCCCATGAACTCTATTCATCGGGCAAGCCCCTCTTTACCTGTACCTTCCTCCTCCACTGCCAACTCCAGACTCCGTCCCGTCTTTCTTGCCGCACCATATGCCTGAATCAATACGTCATGCTCCATCCCTAGCAGTCTTCCTTTACCCACTGTATCGTTTCCTCTAACATAATCTCCCCAACCCTGAGATGTCTTGTCTGTCCAAATTAGATTGTAAGCTCTTTGGAGCAGGGACCGTCTATTGTACGTTAAATGTACAGCGCTGCGTATGTCTTTCAGCGCTACAGAAATGATAAATAGTAGTAGTAGCAGCCTAGAGAAGAAGTGGGTGGTCACCAAGGACCCGATTCTATAAATGGCATCTAGCTAGGCAGGCGCCTAGTAAAACAACACCTACCCACGTCATTCAAAGTTAGGCGCCATCTGTAGAATCGCGTCTAACAGTGACTAAATTGAGATAGGTACCAGCAGGCATCTACAACTTAGGTGCTGGTATATGAAGCCAGGGTTTTCTTGGCCTAAAATACCAGCGTCTAACTCAATCCATGCCCAAACTCCACTCCTACTCTCTGGCTATCGGAAAATTATTTTCTCATTCGTGGTGCTGTTCAATTAACATCACCAATTAAGAAATTAAGTCAGGCACCTAGATTGGCTAGGAGCATAACGGTAGGCGTTTTATATAGGGTCACCAGATTTTCGGTTTGGAAAATCCGGATCCCTAGACCCAGTTCCACCCATCCCCGCCCCAGGGCCTAAGTGTTTCCCCCCCTCCCCCCCCCCGTCTCCTACATCATCCTGGGTTATTCTTTCCCCACCTCAATTATGGTATTGTATTCACTACCCTACCAACTTATTTGTGTTTGTATTTTCTTATTACTGCAAGAAGACTAGATTGTATGATGCTTCTGTATTTTATTGCTGTTATATTATCTTATTGTAATTTGATATACTTGATGGGAGTTGTCACTTCCACTTCTTTTCGGGCTTCCTTGGAAGCTTTTTCTATTGTTATTACCCTATCTATATAAAATAAAAATATTTTGAACAGTAAAATTAAAAAAAAAAAAAAAACCTGAGCTGGCAGGGATCCCAAGCCCCATCAGCTGAAGAAAAGCGCTACTCTCCATCTCAGCAGTCTGCTTCAGCTCCCTGAACCGCCGACACCAACGCCTGCTCAGTTTCTGAGCATGTGTGGCTGCATGTGCCAGCAGTTCAGGGAGTTGGAGCGGCGTTTTTGTACCATTGGGAGAAGGTTTTCAGCAGGTGGGGGGGCTTGATAATCCCGCCTGCTACTGTTAAGGATGCACCACTGTTGGGTAGGCCTCAGAGCCAAGTGGGAGAGCCCCGGTCCAAAGAGGCTATGCCACAGATCCATGCAATTAAAACAATTGTACATTCAAGGATTAGAGATGCTATGGTGTTGGGAGGGGTGAAACTTTGGAACATTCTGGCTAGAACCTTGACGTTATGTACGTCCAGATTAGGCTTTAAGAAACTATAAACATACCTGTTTCTCAATGCATTTATGTGATGGGGTTTGTCTGAGGTTGAGAGGTGAGGTTTATGGCAGGTCAAGGATTTGGTCTGGGTACTTTGATGTTATTTTAAGTTTTATAGGATTTGCCTTTATAATTACTATGGGGGTCTTTTTACTCAGGCGTGCTAACCGATTTAGCGTGCGCTAAATGCTAACATGTCCATAGAATATAATTTAAAACGTTTATATACCGCGCATAGCCTACGCGGTCCACATGAGAAACATACATAAAAATTTGACTATAAAGACATACCCCCTCTTTTACTAAGGCACGCTAGCTGATTTAGCGCGCTAAATCAGCTAGCGTGCCTTAGTAAAAGAGGGGGTATGTCTTTATAGTCAAATTTTTATGTATGTTTCTCATGTGGACCGCGTAGGCTATGCGCGGTATATAAACGTTTTAAATAAATAAATAAATAAATAAAATTAGAATTCCTGCTCCTCGGACTGGACTAGACACAAAGTTTTAAGCGTACCCAGGAGAATTCAGTCTCACCCACCTCTCGGACATGCCGTTTCAGGTGCAAATACACGCACTGTCCTGTTTTCCTGTAATGCCTTTCCACGTGTTCCCTTCCAAAGCCCAGGAAAGTGTTCATACACACATAGAGACCTCCTTCAGACTCCTAAAAAGACAAACGGAAAAGCCAGAATAAATACACCCTTTCAATTGCACTGACCCATTAATCCGACGTCCCACTTTCTCTTCAGGGTAGCTGTGTCACGTCCACTTTTAAAGGCACTATATAGAAATTAAATCAAAACCAAAAAGAAAATAAGATGATACCATTTTTATTGGACTAACTTAATATCACAAAATGTAGTAAACTAATCCAATAAAAAAAGCAAGGTATCGTCTTATTTTCTTTGGTTTTATTTAATTTCTATTTATTATCTTCAGAGAATGAAATAAATCTTTTCATAAAACCAGAGGTTTGTTTGTTGGGGTTTTTTTTAAATTCAGGGATAGTTCCACGGAAAACAAGCAACTTTTGAAGAGAGAAGGGTTAGTGTAGAACACTGTAAGCCCCAGAGGCTGTTGGACCTGTATTTGTAGATCAGAGGTGCCCAAAAGGTCAATTGCGATCGACCAGTAGATCGCACAGGCAACACGAGTCAACTGCAGAGCCCATTCTGGGCTCCGCGATAGACTCGCGTTACCTTTGTGTTCTGTTGTCTCTGCTTCCCCGACACCAGGCCAGGCACGTACAAGCGCCGGGCCCAAAGCCTTCCCCAACGTCAATTCCGACATCGGAGAGGAGGTTCCGGGCCAGTCGATCGCTGCCTGGCTGGCCCGGAACTTCCTCTCCGACATCAGAATTGACGTTAGGGGGAAAGGCTTGTGGGCCCAGCGCTTGTACGCGCCTGGTCTGGCATCGGGGAAGCAGAGAGAAATCGGCGGTGGTGGCTTGGGGGGGCAGGGAGAGAAAAAGAAAGGGGAGGGGGCAGGGAGAGAGAAGAAAAAGTTGGACTCATGGAGGGACAGAGATGGTGGTTGGGGAATGGAATGAGGTCTGGAAGAGAGGAAGCATGCAGAAGGCAGAAAGAAAGAAATATTGGATTTACAGTCAGAACATAAGAACATAAGAACATAAGAACATAAGAAATGCCATCTCCGGATCAGACCTTCGGTCCATCAAGTCCGGCGATCCGCACACGCGGAGGCCCTGCCAGGTGTACACCTGTCGTAATTTATAGTCCACCATATCCTTACATGCCTCTCTTAAGGAGATATGCATCTAGTTTGCTCTTGAAGCCTAGGACGGTCGATTCCGCAATAATCTCATCAGGGAGGGCATTCCAGGTGTCAACCACTCTCTGAGTGAAGCAGAACTTCCTGACATTAGTCCTGAACCTGTCCCCCCTTAGCTTCATTACATGTCCTCTAGTCCGTGTCAAATTGGACAACGTAAATAATCTTCTCTGCTCTATTTTGTCGATTCCTTTCAGTATTTTGAAGGTCTCGATCATATCCCCACGCAGTCTCCTTTTCTCAAGGGAGAATAATCCTAGTGTTATAAGTCTGTCCTCGTATTCCAGTTTTTCCATACCCTTCACCAGTTTTGTTGCTCGTCTCTGCACCCTCTCCAGCAGTTTTATATCCTTCTTTAGGTAGGGAGACCAATGTTGGACGGAGTATTCCAAGTGTGGTCTGACCATTGCCCTATAAAGCGGCATTATAACTTTCTCCGATCTACTCGAGATTCCTTTCTTTATCATGCCCAACATTCTATTTGCCTTCTTTGCCGCTGCCGCGCATTGTGCCGATGGCTTCAGGGTCCTATCTATCAGTACACCCAGGAAGTACAACCAGAGACTCATGAAATCACCAGACAGCAAAGGTAGGAAAAATGATTTTATTTTCGATTTAGTGATCAAAATGTGTCCGTTTTGAGAATTTATATCTGCTGTCTATATTTTGCACAAAGGCCCCCTTTTACTAAACTGCAATAGCGGTTTTTAGCGCAGGGAGCCTATGAGCATCGGGAGCAGCGTGGGGCATTCAGCATAGCTCCCTGCGCTAAAAACAGCTATAGTGGTATAGTAAAAGGAGAGGGCGTATATTTGTCTATCTTTTGTAGTTGTTACTGAGGTGACATTGCGTATTTTAAAGTCATCTGCCTTGACCTCTGAAAAAAGCCTGACCATAAATGATCATTAACATTTTCTCTGCGTACAGTGTGCTTTATGGGTATTTTTAAATTTTATTGTTGGTAGATCATTTTGACTTGGTCATTTTAAGAGTAGCTCGCAAGCCCTGATGTAGATGATAACCTGCGGATGACGACCTGTGTGGTCCATCTAGTCTGTCCAACAAGGCAGCCAGTATTGTACCTGCCACTCTGTACCTTAGTTTAGGCTTGTACCTGGCACTCTGTATAGGTTACACTCCTCTATGCCCTGTTTGAATTGTGAAGGTCGCTCATTCGCGGTCTGCTCCGACCGCCTCTTCCCGCAGTAAAGTCGGGCTACACCAATCAGGAGCTGCGTGTCAAAGCAGCTCCTGATTGGTGTAGCCCAACTTTACTACAGGAAGAAGCGGTCGGAGCAGACTGCAAGTGATTTTCTTCACCCGCCGGCGCTCCAGCTGCCCTTTCCTGCCTTTTGACAGGCGAAAAACTGCATTCACGGTTTTTCAAAATTTGTGGGGGGGGGGGGTTCCCCCCATTGCCCCAGGTACATTAGGTAGACTGAGCCCACGGGGACAGATAGGGAAAAATGCTTGAGTACCTGAATGTAAACCACTTAAGTGGTATAGTACTCCCCAGAATTCACGGGGGTTCCGTTCCAGGAACCCCCCCCCCCCCACAAATTTTGAAAAACCGTGAATGCGGTTTTTCGCCTGTCAAAAGGCAGGAGAGGGCAGCTGGAGCGCCGGCGGGTGAAGAAAATCACTTGCAGTCTGCTCCGACCGCCTCTTCCTGTAGTAAAGTTGGGCTACACCAATCAGGAGCTGCTTTGACACGCAGCTCCTGATTGGTGTAACCCGACTTTACACATTTTTTTTTTTTAATTCACTTACCGTTTTTGTCCCCACCACCAGTGGCGTAGCGAGGATAGATGGCGCCCCCGCTCTCTTCTCCACCCCACTTTGCCATGCGTATGCCTTCCCTTCCCCCTTGTACCTCTTAACTCTTCACCGGCGCGAGCAACACTTCCACCCTGCTGCCTGCGACGAGGAAGTGACTTATTTATGTAAAACATTTTTAATCCGTCTTTTATCCAAGGTGGCTCACAGTATTACATACATAGTTCAGGATTTGCACAGCATAAAGATACCATACAGCAACAAATATCATAAGCATATACCATATCAACCTATAAATTACCTCTCATCCTCTCATTTACTACATTACTTCAATCAAGATGCATAAATCTAATAACCTGCAAAAAAAAGATGACATTCAGAAGATAAAATATGAACTCAAGAAGCAGAATATTAGCTTAAAAAAGCTTAAATTGCAAAAGATTTCTACAAAACCATAAGGTACCAGATAACGCATTCTACATAAATGGTCCAGCTATAGAGAAACATGACTTTTTGGTCCGCACATATCATAAAATATTCTCCTTTGATGTGTCTAATACCCAACAATCCTGTGACCTCAACGTCCTTGGCGGAGCATATAGTGTTAGGCATTCGGCAGGATGTCACTGGACAAGTTTCAAAACTTTTGAATTGGATATGAAACAAAATCGGCAAACAATGCAATTTTTTTTTTTTAATAGGTGTAGCGTGTTCGTATCGAGATACTCCAGCCAGAAGCCGGGCAGCTGAGTTTTGCATCATTTGTAACGCTTTAATACGTACTTGAGGTAAACCTAGAAAGATACCATTACAGTAATCTAGCTGGAATAGTACCAGCGCTTGAAGTACCTGTCTCAAATCCCCATTGGACAGAATAATCTTCAAATCAGACCGTTTCCACACGGTGAGAGGGAGAGCCGAGGCTGGAGGTGCTACTCATGCCAGGGAAGAACCAAGAAGGTATGGGGGCAGAAAGGAGGAGAGGTTCCAACGCCCCCACCAAAATGATGTGCCCTCTTACTACGCCACTGCCCACCCACCTCTTCCAGGAGGGTATTCCAGACATCCATCACCTTCTTTGCAGTCTCAGACCTGCACACCACCATTAGGGCCAGTGGCTAGGACCAATTTCAGTTAAAGCGTTTGCAGCGAGGCTAAGGGATTTCACCTGGACATTCACTTGAGCTAATCTGTCTCGTCTTCCAGAGGAACTGGAAGGGATTTATTTTTATTACCGTTTGTCCTAATAAAATGATTTTTTTTTTTATCCACAAGGATTAGGAAGATGCTGGGAGGAGAGGGACAACCGTCCTGTCACGCCTTCATTTGTTCTCTCACTTGTAGACTGTCAAGTGTTGCTTAGTGAGTGATAGGAACAGAAGCCAGAACCAAGATAAAAGCTACAACAGTGGAATCCACCAAGCCTAAATCCAGCTTTACAAACATCCTTTAATGCCCTATGTTCCCTCTTACAGGGGGGGGGGGGGGAGAGATTGAAAACTTAGCATGAAAGGTTCTCCTTTTTAGGCACTCTTTTTTTTATATAGTATGATGTAGAGCTAACATATTTTAGAAACTTTTTACTGTCTAGAATATGCAGATGATGGCGATTGCTATTTTGGGAGTTTTATCGTACATGTGGATGACTGTTCATCTTTGTGAACCGTGACGGAGCGTTTTTGTGCAAAGTCTGTTTAATTTAAAAAAAGCTTTCTATGCCAGCTTTTCTGGTGAATAGATCAAGACGATTTACAAAATAAATATAATTAAAAATAAAAAAGTCACACGCAAACAAGATACATTCATATTAAGTATGCTTCCAGGTTCCTGATCTGAAATTCAGGTCACCATAAAATTAAAAGTCTTGAAAGCCAATGTGAAAAAATGGATTCTTCCAACAAAAAACTTAAATTTCTTAAGGATAGTTTCTTGAGCAAAGAAACAGGAAGGGTGCCCCATAACGGAGGAGCAGGCAAACAGTCAAGCGTGGGGTGATAATTGACGGGCCAGGAGGTGAACAACAGGACTGGGGGAATATCAGCTGCTGGATCCTATTGCACAAAAGAGCAATTTAAAGTGGGGGGACTGGAAAGACGGGCCATCACTGGCAATTTCACTATTAAAACGTTCCCAAACACCCCAATCATGCTTGTTCTTTATCCAAATTCCTATGAAGCCTTCCAATAGGAGGAAATATTTTTTTTCACTCAGAGAATAGTTAAGCTCTGGACATGTTGCCAGAGGTTGTGGTAAAGGCGGATAGCGTAGCTGGTTTTAAGAAAGGTTTGGACAAATTCCTGGAGGAAGCCTCCGCTTGCCCTGGATAGGTACATAAGAACATAAGAAGTTGCCTCCGCTGAGGCAGACCAGAGGTCCATCTCGCCCAGCGGTCCGCTCCCGCGGCAGCCCATCAGGCCTACTGCCTGAGCAGTGGTCCCTGATTAATTTTATAACTTGCCTCTATTCCTATCCCTCTAACCCAGTGGTTCCCAACCCTGTCCTGGAGGAACACCAGGCCAATTGGGTTTTCAGGCTAGCCCTAATGAATATGCATGAAGCAAATTTGCATGCCTATCACTTCCATCATATGCAAATCTCTCTCATGCATATTCATTAGGGCTAGCCTGAAAACCCGATTGGCCTGGTGTTCCTCCAGGACAGGGTTGGGAATCACTCTAACCTACCTCTACTCCTATCTGTACCCCTCAATCCCTTTGTCCTCTAGGAACCCATCCAAACCTTCTTTGAAGCCCTGTAACGTGCTCCTGCCTACCACAGCCTCTGGAAGCGCGTTCTGGGTGAAATAGAACTTCCTAGCGTTTGTTCTAAACCTGTCCCCTTTCAATTTCTCTGAGTGCCCCCTTGTACTTGTGGTTCCCCATAATTTGAAAAATCTGTCCCCGTCTACTTTTTCTATGCCCTTCAGGATCTTGAAGGTTTCTATCATGTCTCCTCTAAGTCTCCGCTTCTCCAGGGAGGTAGCATGGAATGTTGCTACTTTTTGGTATTCTAGAATCTTGTTATTCTCCAGGATTCCGGAATCTTGTTATTCTCTGAGATTCTAAATGGAATGTTGCTACTCTTTGGGTTTTGGCCAGGTACTAGGGACCTGGATTGGCCACAGTGAGAACGGGCTACTGGGTTTGATGGACCATTGGTCTGACCCAGTGAGGCTATTCTTATGTAAGCCAAGTATAAGACAATCAAGCCATTGTGACATCACTGATGAGGTTGGCTATGAGGCAATGTGGAATGAAGCATTATGACATCACAATCTCAGCTCTAGAATGTTGCTCTCAATGGGGTTCCGGAATCTTGCTACTCTTTGGGTTTTGGCCAGGTACTAGGGACCTGGATTGGCCACCGTGAGAACGGGCTACTGGGTTTGATGGACCATTGGTCTGACCCAGTAAGGCTATTCTTATGTTCTTATCTAAGCCCTGTGTCCTCCCAGCCTAGATTTCACAGCACAATCATTCATAAGAACATAATAGCCTTTCTGGGTCAGACCAATGGGCCATCAAGCCCAGTAGCCTGTTCTCACGGTAGCCAATCCAGGTCACTAGAACCTGGCCAAAACCCAAGGAGTAGCAATATTCCATGCTACCAATTCAGGGCACGCAGTGGCTTCCCCCATGTCTTTCTCAATAACAGACTCTGGACTTTTCCTCCAGGAACTTGTCCAAACCTTTCTTAAAACCAGCTACGCTATCTGCTCTTACCACAACCTCAGAGAAAGCCTGCATTTACAGATATATTAAGTTACAATTCAAATTAAGGACTTCGAGCCAACTGAGATTTTCAGAATGAAATAGTTTATGGCCACAATGTACTACTGTACTATAAATGTTCAGAAATCCATTCATCTCCCCAATGGCATGCTAAAAGAGAAAATTAAAGCCTAAACCACGGATGTATGTGCAGTATTTGTAAATAAAGCAACAACCTTACCCCTTGTGAACATACTGAAAAATATTGTGGCATCAGAATATCTAACACAAGAGGTGGAAAGGTTACACTATCGAGAATAACCGACCCGCTGCTGTGATCTTCATCAGAACAAGGGTCAGACTAACCAGTGCTGATTTCAAGTGCAGTGGGCTAAGCACCTGGGAAACTGGGTTTGGTTCCCACTACAGCTCCCTGTGACTAGAGAATGACACAGGGACAAATTGTTCCCTGTCCCCGCAGGAACTCAGTTTCCCTGTCCCTGCCCCATTCCTGTAAGCTCTGCCTTAACCGCACAAGCCTCAAACACATGATTTTAAAGTGTTTGAGGCTTGTGCAGATGAGGACGGAGCTTAGGCTTGGTGGAATGAGACATTATGACATCACAATATGAGCTCTGGAATGTTGCTACTTAGGATTTTAAAGAGTTCGAGGCTTGTGCAGATGAGGACGGAGCTTAGGCATTGGTGGAATGAGGCATTATGACATCACAATCTGAGCTCTAGAATGTTGCTACTTAGGATTTTAAAGTGTTTGAGGCTTGCGCAGATGAGGACGGAGCTTAGGCATTGGTGGAATGAGCCATTATGACATCACAATCTGAGCTCTAGAATTTTGCTACTTAGGATTTTAAAGCGTTTGAGGCTTGTGCAGATGAGGACAGAGCTTAGGCACTGGTAGAATGAGGCATTATGACATCACAATCTGAGCTCTAGAATGTTGCTACTTAGGATTTTAAAGGGTTTGAAGCTTGTGGAGATGCGGACGGAGCTTAGGCATTGGTGGAATGAGGCATCCTGTTTCCAACAGTGCCCAATCCAGGTCACAGTACCTGGAAGAAACTCCAAAGAGTAGCAACACTCCAGAGCTCATATTGTGATGTCATAATGCCTCATTCCACCAATGCCTAAGAACCAACCTCATCATTGATGTCACAATGGCTTGATTGTCCTATATTTGGCTCACATAAGAATTGCTGTACTGGGACAGACCATGAAGCCCAGTATCCTGTTTCCAATAGTGGCCAATCCAGGTTCCAAGTACCTGGTAAGATCCCAAGGAGTGAAACAGATTTTATGCTGCTTATCCTAGGATAAGCAGTGGATTTCCCCAAGCCATCTCTTTTAGGAAATTATCCAGTTAGCTCAGAATGCATTTAAAACTGGTTTCAGACACTAGTCCTGTATCTACTATAGTGATATTAAACTCTTGACAAGAAAGCAGCAGGCTGATCTTCTGTGTTTATGTTTATTTGAGGTCTTATGGACCACCCCTCGTCAAAACATCAAGGCGGTTTACAATAATTAAGGAGCAACTACATCAATTTAGATTATTGTAACTCTATTTATCTGGGCATTAAGAAGAGCAGTCTAAAACGACTTCAGTTAATACAGAATACTGCAGCTAAGCTCATATTTGGGAAACAAAAGTATTATCATGTTTCCCCTTTGTTGATCAAGCTTCAGTGGCTCCCGGTTCACTTAAGGATCCAGTTTATCCCCTCTTTTTATGCTTTGTAAACTCTTTCTCTTCTCTCTTCCCATATTTTTTTTTTTAAACTTTGTAAACCGTGTCGAGCTCCACTTCAGTGGAGAAGATGCGGTATATAAACCTAAGGCTTAGTTTAGTTTAGTTCAAATGCGCATGCAAAATCTTCAAGCTTCTCTATGGAATATTTGATCCTTTTGTCCCCTTATGTTGGAATACCCTTTGACTTTGCCATTTGAGAGACACACAAAGATGCAAGTTAGCCTTCCCTTCCTTTAAGGCAGGGGTGTCCAATGTCGGTCCTCGAGGGCCGCAGTCCAGTCGGATTTTCAGGATTTCCCCAATGAATATACATGAGGTCTATTTGCATGCACTGCTTTCATTGTATGCTAATAGATCTCATGCATATTCATTGGGGAAATCCTGAAAACCCGACTGGATTGCGGCCCTCGAGGACTGACATTGGACACCCCTGCTTTAAGGGAATTAAATTGCTGGGAAGCTCAGTCGATCTTTTGTTTTCAAGTTAGTAGAGATCTGGAATGAACTTCCCGACTCCATTAGGCTTTTAGGTCAGCTGCAATTATTTTGTAAATTCCTGAAAACTTTGTTGTTCTCGTAATTTTTAAATGGTTTAACTACAGCCTCAATGAAATGAAAATATTATAGTTATTTTTCTTATGCTTTTTTATGCACTTTAGTTTTTAATTAGTTCTTCCTTCTCCTACGTTTTCTGTACTCTAGTCTTAATTATATGTGAACCGAGTCGAGCTCCACTGAGAGATGACCCGGTATATAAACCAAAGATTAGATTAGAAAAGCAAGAAAGATTTTTCTTAAAAAAAGACCAAACGGGGAAGTGGGGGGAGCAGATGTTTCTTCCCTGTTCATCTCTTCTACTCCGTTCTTTTCCACAATGCATCATTCTTTGTATTGGAAACTATTCTATGAAGCTGCTATGTTGTCAGGTAGCCATCTTTTTTTTTTTCTTTTGTATGTAGCAATGGACAGATTTCATGTTAGATATTGGGAGAACTGGGGGGGGGCATTATTTGTAAAAAAAATAGATGACGAACATGGTTCTGTTATGCTTTTTATTGTTGTTCTGATTTAAAGTCATCAATAAAATGATGTCAGTGGCGGGTGTCGAGCTTTGGAACGCTCTGCCAGGCATACTGCGATTTTGTGTTGGAAAGGTTAATTTTAAGAAAACACAGCTCTTTGTTAATGCTTTCCTATGAAAACGTTGCTATTTCTGTTCTTCCTGTAGATACAATGCTAATGAATATTTTGGGTTCTACCTTTTTAGTTTTATTGCTGAATGTTTAATTGATAAGATGTTTGTCCACATCTATGCAACTAAAGGGCGATCAGTATATTATGTATGTAACCAACATGTTAACCGCATAGTTCTATGTGGTATATAAATTTATTTTTATTTTTTTTAAATTATTTATTTATAAACTTTCAAATATAATCAATCAAGTAAAACTTGTACAGAAAGCAAGGTCCAAGAAATAAAGAAAAAAAAAACATCCAACATAATAAATAAAAAATTAAACCTTAAAAAAAAAATAAAACTATAAAGGATGACATGAGCACTCGACTACAAGCCAGCACATCTGGGAAGAATGCATTGTGCCACACCCTCCCCCTTGATTTGCGCATCCTCTGGCCAACTCAGCCATCCACTTCCAGTTGGTAAATGAGTATCTCGCCTTATTTATTTTTAATAATTTATATCTCACAATTCTGTGCGGATTACAAACTATTCAGGTACCGAAGCATTTTTCCCAAACTGTCCCAACGGACTCCCACTCTTATATAATGTACCTGGGGATAATGGGGATTAAGTGACTTGCCCAGGGTCACAAGGAGCAGTGCAGGATTCGAACCCACAACCTCAGGGTGCCAAGGCTGTAGTTCTAACCACTGCACCACACGCTCAGTGAGAGGGAGGGAAACGATGACTGGGGAAAGCAATAGCAAATCATCCCGCTACCAGAAAGTGCGCCAAGAAACCATCACACAAGTGGCAGCCACTGCAGAGACCCCTTCTAACCTTCTCTGGGCTCCGACAATAAGCATTTTCTTGGGACTACCAATCACTTTTCTTTAAAGTCCAGCAAACATCAAAACAAATTGCTTTCTTTTTTTAATGACCTTTTCAATCTTGCTTTTCTTTGTAAATAAAAGGCACTCTAATCACACGGAGGATAATGAAGACATCTTTTCAGGGTGTAGCGCTGTGGTTAGAGCTACAGCCTCAGCACCCTGAGGTTGTGGGTTCAAACCCACGCTGGTCAAGTCACTTTAGAGGTACATTAGATATATTGTGAGCCCACCTGAATGTAAACCACTTAGGGCTCCTTTTACTAAGCTGCGCTATCGGTTTTAGCACTCGCTTAACGTGCGCTGCAATGCCATGCGTACTAGGCGCTAACGCCTCCATTGAGCTGGCATTAGTTTTTCCACGTAGCGCGGGAGGCAGCGCGCACTAAAAACGCTACCACAGCTTAGTAAAACGAGCCCTTAAACCATAAGTGGTATATAAACACTAATAATAAATAAATTTAATGAAAAAATGTCATCAAGGAGTAAGACAACACCTGGGGGGTGGAGGGGAAGGGAGTGGGAAGGGGTAAAACGTGGACCTCACGGACCTTACGGATCTAAAACCGCACGTCCTTAAAAATCCGAGGTCCGTGCATTGACAAATCCGCCTTCGCTTTCCCTGCAGCTCAGCTCAGGCCCCCGGCTCCCTCGTGGACCTCACGGATCTGAATTGCACGTCACATCCTTAAAAATCCGAGGTCCGCACCACTTTTGAGGTCCGTGCCACTTTTACTCTCTGGCTCTGACAGAGCTCTATGACAATTTAACTCCGACGGATCCTAATGCTTTTCCCTCCCTATGCTAGGATCCGTCGGAGTTAAATTGGCATAGAGCTCCGTCAGAGCCAGAGACTAAAAGTGGCACGGATCTCGGATTTTTAAGGACGTGCGGTTTTAGATCCGCGAGGTCCGTAAGGTCCGTGTTTTACCCCTTCCCGAAGGGAGTTGACATTTTTAGGGATTGTGATGATCAGGTTACTAAAAGGGAACTTAAAAAATAAAAAAGCCAGGACAAATTCAAACCATGGACACATCTGAACTCACCTAAAAGGGCTTAATAAAAACCAATACTTTGGGCTCCTTTTACCAAGCCACATTAGCGGTTAAGGCGCATAATAACGCGCGAGCTGCCGGCCGCGCTAGCCGCCACCCCCTCCTCTTGAGCAGGCGGTAGTTTTTCGGCTAGCGCAGGGGTTAGCGCGTGATTAAAAGTCTCGCGCGCGCTAAAACCGCTAACGCAGCTTCGCAAAAGGAGCCTTTTGTCTTCACTTCTGATCCATCAGACCTTCACAATTTCCCTCGCAATATCACTCTAGCGCACTGAAGGGTCAGTAATGAGACGCTTGTATTTTCCCACTGATGTAATCTTTTCCCGATTCTATTTTGGATCTGGAAAAAAGTGCGTTAACTCCCGAAAGCCAGTCAAGAAATATACGGTCAGTTTACAGACAGTATCAGCTGATAAGAGCCTCAACTTTCTGCAAGATAAATTGTCTTTATTTTTTCTCCAAAAGCATGTACAAAATCTCACCAACATAAGCTCAAGTTGAACTTTTCACGGTCAGTGAGGAAGGTTGACTCCTTTGCAGGCATCTGTGCCGTGCTCGGGACGGGGGCGAGCTGAGGTGGCTAAAAATAGCCCCGACTCCAGCCGGGCACCATGAACGCCAGACAGCCGAGTCACTTTCTGCTCCCCCAGATCAGAAGAGACGCGAAATAATAACGCGCCCTATTTCCAAGCACAAATTCACGCGCTGCTGTTCGAGTGCACATTGTGCTTTCAAGCGGAGCTACTCGATCCGGGGCTCTTTTCGCAAGTTAGTTTAAAAAAAAAAAAAAAAGTAGCGGGATGGTAAGAGGCCAGGAGGGAAATGAGCAGCCACCCATTGCCAACAGTGGGAACCAAGCCCCATCTGCCTCGCTTACCGGGGAGTCGTAGGAGAAGGCGCACTCGCTCTTGTAGACCCTGTCGTCGGTCCGGGGGACCCTGATGGTGGGCATGTAGGGCACCAGCAGTTCGCCCAGATCCGCGGCCATCTTCGCATTCCTGCCGGGCTGCCAGCCCCGGCCTCCAGCGCCTGCCGGAGGCTATTTTTAAGGCGCCCGAGCTCGGGGCGGGCGCTGCTCCGAGGGGGGTCGCAGGCTCCGCCTCCTTCCCCTGCCTGGAGGGCTCCTGGACCTTTGGGGGATAGTCATCATCCCAAAATTGTGTGAAGACTGCCTCTCTCTGCTTGGAGGGGGGGGGGGGTCTGCTGGATGCCGATTTGATCTACGCTGCTCCCCCCCCCCCCCTTTCCCTTGCGCACGTGTTGCTTTGATTTCCTTCCTCCCATGTCGGTTCCCCTTCTTCTTCTTCTTTGTTTCTGGCTTTCTTTTTCTTTCTCGGGGGCTTGACCCTCTCTCTTTTCTCCTTGCACCCATTCTTTAGGGCAAAGGTAGGGAACTCCGGTCCTCGAGAGCCGTATTCCAGTCGGGTTTTCAGGATTTCCCCAATGAATATGCATGAGATCTATTTGCATGCACTGCTTTCAATTGCATATTCATTGCAGAAATCCTGAAAACCTGACTGGAATAGGGCTGTTGAGAACCGGAGTTCCCTACCCCTGCTTTAGGGCCTGTACATGGGAGGGACTTTATCCCCTGTCCCTTGGTGTTTGAAATGCTCTCCTTCCTTTTATTCTCACATTCCCTCCTTTTCTACTTGCCAAATCAAGGTGTGACCCCCCCCCCCCCCCCCAGGTCATAGAGACAGCAGCAAGGGTGTCAGGTACTCTAGGCCAGGGGTAGGGAACTCCGGTCCTCGAGAGCCGTATTCCAGTCGGGTTTTCAGGATTTCCCCAATGAATATGCATGAGATCTATTTGCATGCACTGCTTCAATGCATATTCATTGGGGAAATCCTGAAAACCCGACTGGAATACGGCTGTCGAGAACCGGAGTTCCCTACCCCTGCTCTAGGCAAACCTTCACCCTTTCACCCTGCCCCCCTTAACTTTGAGCCCCCTACACCAGTGGTTCCCAACCCTGTCCTGGAGGACCACCAGGCCAATCAGATTTTCAGGATAGCCCTAATGAATATGCATGGGGCAGATTTGCATGCCTGAAATCTCCATTAGATGCAAATCTCTCTCATGCATATTCATTAGGGGTTATCCTGAAAACCTGTCTGGCTTGGTGGTCCTTCAGGACAGGGTTGGGAATAGAGAATGACACGATGACAAAATTCATGACCGTTCCAATGGTCTGACGTGCCTATCCCACACCTTCTGGAATTCAGACAGTGTCTCTGTCTCCACCACTTCTTCCAGGAGACCGTTCCATGCATCTACCACCCTTTCTGTAAAAAAGTATTTCCTTTACGTTTACTCCAGAGTCGTTACTATTATTAATCATTTCTATAGGGCTACTGGGCATACACTGTACCTGCATATAATGTGTACAGTGCTCTCTCTGTCCCTTGCAGGCTCACAATCCAAGTTTTGTACCTGGCACAATGGAGTGCCAAGTGACCAGCCCAGGGTCACAAGGAAGCTACAGTAGGTGCTGTCTCTGAACAAAAACAAAAAAGCCTGAAGTATTTTCACCACCTCGGAAGGCATCAACACTATTATTTTTAATTTTAGAACACTGGTCTTTTCCTGATCAGTCTAGCTAACGTTAAAGGATAGGGTCCAATCAATTTCATGGTCCTAGTGGGGTTGGACTACAACGGGAACTCATGGCAGCATTTTGATGACGGCTCCGCACGGAGCAGGAGCGTAGGACGATCCATCCTGCCCCACGTCGCTGCTAGACCACCAGGTAAGGTCTGGGTAGAGAATGACACGGTGACAAAATTCATCACCGTTCCCGTCCCCGTTCTTAGGCACAGGTGGAATGAAGCATTATGACATCACAATATCTGCTCTGGATACCAGAGACTGTCATTCTGTAGTGTCTATTTCAGCCTCAGTCCTTCTACACCAGCATTCTTCAAAGCAAAGCTCGAGGGTCAGTGGTTGTGGCCATTGATACTCTGATTCTTATGTGAGCCAAGGATAAGGAAGCCATTGTGACATCACTGATGTGATTGGCTCTTAGGCACTGGTGGAATGAGGCATTATGACATCACAATATCTGCTCTGGAATGTTGCTGCTCAATCTCAGCATTCTTCAAAGCAAAGCTTGAGGGTCAGTGGTTATGGTCATTCATACTCTGATTCTTATGTGAGCCAAGGATAATGAAGCCATTGTGACATCACTGATGTGATTGGCTCTTAGGCATTGGTGGAATGAGGCATTATGACATCACAATATCTGCTCTGGATACCAGAGACTGTCATTCTGTAGTGTCTGTTTCAACCTCAGTCCTTCTACACCAGCATTCTTCAAAGCAAAGCTTGCAGGTCAGTAGTTGTGGCCATTCATACTCTGATTCTTATGAAGCCATTGTGACATCACTGATGTGATTGGCTCTTAGGCACTGGTGGAATGAGCCATTATGACATCACAATATCTGTTCTGGAATGTTGCTGCTCAATCTCAGCATTCTTCAAAGCAAAGCTTGAGGGTCAGTGGTTGTGGCCATTCATACTCTGATTCTTCCCTCTCTCCTTAAAGAATGACATGAAGATGGTTATCCACAGGGACGGGAACGATGATGAATTTTGTCACCGTGTCATTCTCTAGGTCTGGGGAAGGTCCGGGACACAGGAGGGAGGCGGGGATAGGTCAGAGCCAGCCCTAAAAGTTTGATCATGTCTTACCCCTTCTAAAAAGTGCCCATTGGCTACCCATTCCACACCGGATAACTTATAAATTAGCACTTCTGACATTTAAAATCCAGCAAACACAACCATCTATCTTCCTTGACAGACTGCTATTGCCCTATGCTCCTTCACCAACACTTAGATCAGCGGAACTAAATCTTTTGACAATTCCATCAGTGAAAATCATAAATACGAGAAGAACAGAGATTTTCTCTATAACAGCTCCACAAATTTGGAATTGACTTCCGTCTTTCATAAGGGAAGAAAGACATTTAGATAAATTTAAAACTGCTCTTAAAACATTTCTATTTAATGATGCCTTTTAGCATTAAGTTCAGAAACGGTTGAAATTATTTAATAACAGAGATATTCAGATAGATTCTTCAAATACCAGAAACTAGCCTTATAAGGCTAAAAAAAAAAAAAAACCCAAAACCAAAACCCTCCCCCCTTTAATGTGTTTACCTTGAATGTTTCTTTGCTTTTAAAAATTGTAGTTCTTCCTTTTCTTTCCGTTTGCTTCTTGTAAGTCAGTATCAATATTAGTATTGTTTATATGTTTTCTTTGTAAATTACTACTTTAATATTTTTTAATGTAAATTGCTTAGAAATTATATAAGCATTTAATCTAATCTGTAATAGTACTTGGAAACTTGGAATAAGCTTTAGAGAATATATCTGCCACTACAAACTGCTGAATGAAGAGTCCAAGAGTCAGGAAGCTAAAAAAAAACGTATCTCATAATTTATTGCCATAAATTGCTGGCACGGAGTCAGTAACATTTGTGATCTTAATCCACGTTAGTCATCAGGGCTTGCTTTGTGGGAGTAGTCAATGAGATTCTTATCGAGGGTCTCAAAGAAATACCAAGGGCCGTCCCCTCTTGCTCTCATGAGCCTGCGGGCTTCAAACTGCTTCAACCTACAGCAGATGAAAGAAAGGTCGTAAGAACAGCTCTAGACTTCTACAACTTCTAATACTAAATCAAAATAATGCTCCATTTATAGAAATACTGCATGTATTTAAAATGTAAATTAGTTCTATGACGCATGCATATTGGGCCTGAAGTTGCTGCATATTCGGATGTCTTTTTACCTATCGACAATATCAACTGCATTCAAGACCACATGGATCCTTTCTTGTGAACACCCTCTAGTGGCAACAGCGACAACAGCTCGGGAAGAACACAACCAGAAGACTGCTGGGTCTCATCAGGGCTGTTTTCCCACAATGTAACGCCCCCCCCCCTCAAAAAAAAAGGGTCCCTTTTAATAAGATAAGAAATGGGCTTAGCGCATCCTTATGCAGGACTTTCCCGTCCGCTACGCCCATTTATACTATTGCTGTCAAAAAGGACTCATTTTATGGCCACGTAAAAATAAAAGTTACTGCCGAAGCACTTAAGGGCAAATTCTATAAGAAGCGCCCAAAATTTAGGCGCCTAATTAGGCACCGTTCAGCGCCGATTCAAGTAAAATTGGATGCTGTTTAACGAATCACGCTGAGCGGAACCCATTTTGGAGGCGCCCAAGAAATAGGCCAGCTCTAGGCACAACTAAAAGTTAAGCGTCGAGCTGAGCGCTTACGCACGCTTAAGAGCAGCGATTCTGCAACAAGGCGCCCGACATGTCGCCACGCCCAACGCGCAGAGCGCCTGTTGTTTTGAAGGCCGCCTAAATTTCTAGAGGCGCCTTGTTGCAGAATCGCTCTTTCTTGACAGGCGCCCAAGGACTCCTTTTACAAAGGGGCGTTAGGGCCTTCACGTGCGGAATAGCGTGCGCTAGCCGCTACCGCCTCCTTTTAAGCGGGCGGTAATTTTTTGGCTAGCGCGCGCTATTCTTGTGCGTGCACCAAAAAACGCTAGCACACCTTAGTAAAAGAAACCCTAAGTTTCAATTATTGCTGATTAAAAAGCTTAATTGAGCTCGTTACTCGATTCAGATAGGCGCCTCCGAAATAGGTGCCGGTTACAGAATTTGGGCCTTACTGCCTGCTATTTAGCGCAGAGGTCAAGTCAATGCACTAGCTGATTACTGTATTATTATTATTATTATTATTCTTTATTCTTATATACCGCCATACCCAGTGAGTTCTAGGCGGTTTACATCAATTAGCAAATGATCTGCATTGACAAGCAGATTTACAACAAAATTACAAGCAGATTTACAGCAAATTACAAGCAGATTTACGATAAATTACAACGGTTTACAGCAGTCAGCAGTGAAATTACAGCGATTTACAACTGTCTGCAATGAGGGGAAGATTTACAACAATATAACAGAAATTGCAGGTTTGATCGAACTAGATAAGGGAAGTAGAGAGTGGGGAAGGGAGGGTCTGGTGAAGGAGGAAGGGGGCAGGGGTGGGGCAAGTGTTATGTGGGGTGAATGGAATATTAAGTATCCACTATCCATGCCCATTCTCCGCTCAGACATGTCCCCTCTGAATTTTTTTTTTTTTTTAATAAATTACCTCCTGCTTTATTGTGCTGATGGCCAAACACAACGCTTTATTGTGTCCTGTGTTAAGCCATGCGTTGGGTGCGTGTTAAAAGGGCCCCATCGTGACTTAAAGAGGAAATCAGAGTACACTTCCCCCTCCCTATTCGCGGTTTCGGTAATCGTGATTTCACATATTCGATTTTTTTGGGGAGCGGGAAAAAAGAAAAAAAAAAACCCAAAAAACATCGTTAAGTCTTCCCCCCGGCATCCCGCCCTTACCGGGTGGTCTAGCGGGCTTTCGGGGCAGGAGCGATCTTCCTACGCTCCTGCCCCGTGCAGATCGCCATGAGGAAATAGCTGTAGGGAGTTCCCGTCGTAGTCTCGAGAGACTAGGGGAACTCACAGCAGCCATTTCCTCATGGCGATCTGCACGGGGCAGGAGCGTAGGAAGATCGCTCCTGCCCCGAAAGCCCGCTAGACCACCAGGTAAGGGCGGGAGGGAGGCGGGGGTGGGTCAGAGCCGGATATTCGCAGTTTTTCGCCATTCGCGGTCCGGCTCTGCCCCTATCCCCCGCGAATCCGGAGGGAGAAGTGTACTCCAACTGGATGTTTTACACTTCAGCGAGCAACTCAAGCTTCCAGCTGGAGGTATATGAATCATGATGACAATGAATGTCATTCAAAGAGGCTTTGATCAGGATTTTTGTTTTGGGGTTTTTTTTGTGGAGGGGGAGGTTGATGGAGTTCTGTGTCTTTGTCCGACAGCAAGAGCCCACTTAGGGCTCCTTTTACGAAGCCGTGTTAGCGGTTTAACGCGCATAATAGCGCGTGCTAATTTGCTGGCCGCGCTAGCCGCTACCGCCTCCTCTTGCGTGCGATAAAGCCGCTAACGCGGCTTCAGTAAAAGGAGCCCTTAATGATCCAAAAAGGTCAAGAGCCACATTTTCCATTAACGACTCTAAAGTTTAATTTAACATTGTGGTCTAACAAAGCCGCAGGGCCTACATCCCCTATACAAGGTGGTGTCTCTGGGTTACTGATTTTGGTTACTATGATTTTTGGGGGAGAGCTTATATAAGGTGCCAAGGTTGGTGGAAAGTGTGTTGCTACAGAACTTCACTACAAATTTATATTACACATGTATATCTATCCATGTAGGGGTTTTTGAAAAGGGTGGATGCCTTTTATTGATGCCTTACCAAAAAGACTCCGATCTACCATATTTGAACACTTTAAAGACATTGTGATATTGCTACCATTCTCACTCCATATTTGCCTATTACTGTACCACCACGTACCAGACAAATGGACTGGGGAAGGGGTATTTTCAAGTAGAGGGATATTTGGTTGGGTAGAGGGTGAAGGGAACAGGGAAAGGTCACATTGCTAACAATGTTTGTTATGCAGGTTCGACAGTTGTATCTTGTATCTAAGGTGAAAATTGAAGATATTTTCAAATTGGCATCGTGACATGGTCAGCTAAAGCAAATTTTACAATTTATCTTTAACTTAGCACTCTTTCTTTTCTTACCTGAGGTCAGCTTTTTCAGATTCAATATGGATGATGGCCATCAGTTTCTCATACTCTTTTTCTGGAGGGTCGAAGAGATTCCGAGTGATCCATCTTGTTATGGGGTGCTTCAAAAGGCAAAATTAATGTTTGATAAATTAGTTCAAAATAAAGTTATTAATGACCTACATGATATCTGAATCACTTACAACAGGGGTGGGCAACCTTTGTACAAAGAGGGCCACATGAATGTCATTATTATCCCTAGTGGGCTGCAAAATTACATAATGTCGGAACCAGAAACGCAAAAAGCTCCACAGATCTTCTATCTATGATTAAATAAATATCTAATGGAAACAAAACTGCTGGAGTGGCTACTATGAAAATATTAGTGATATAAAGTCACATAGGCCTGGCTGGAAAAAATATAAAGCCTTGAAATACAAATGATACAGAATGCACTCTAGAGAGCGGCTTTATCTTTGCCTCCAATGCTATCATTAAAAACACATATTTCTGTACGATTAATCTGTTCTGAGCTTGGTCTCAACATAAAGGACAGGAAAGTCAAAAACAGTTTCGTGCATTAACCTTGTAGTACTCCCAGTGATCAGGAACATAACCTTCTGGAATCTCTGCAAGTTCTGCTTCACCTAATGAAGAGATTTAACCAAAAGAAAATCCAATATAGGACATTTTAAACCTCAGCTGACATTATATTTGCAAATTTTCATTTGTAATCTGAATCAAGACCAGTCACATGTCTTGGATATATAACTAATTTCAATTAGCTTATTCAAAAGAGATGCAAACAATTTGTGATTGAGGAGGACTGGAGATCAAGTTTCAAGTTTATTAAAAATTTGATTGATCGCTTATTCAAAATTCTAAGCGATGTACAAATCAATAAAATTACAAAATTTTAAGGGGGAAATAGAACAAACACTTAGTATTAACCTAACAAAACCATATTGAAACAAAAGGAAATGATGGGAAGAGAAATACCAGTTGTAGATAGTAAATAAGACACATATGGGAAAAAAACCAATAGGAACCAAAAAAAAATGGACTCCAAAACTTTTCTATGCTCACATTCCCTCATCAGCCACACATGGCAGTAAAGTGAGCTTGTGTATAATTGGCGGCCTTTGTTTTCAGTCGAATTGCAGGTGAAAGTTTTTGCATGAAAGCCAGAATGTGCGAAGATATTCTCACATGTCCCAACTCCCACCCTTGTTTCACAGATCTGTCAACACACAAGTCACATGCAATTTTAACAGGACAGCGGGCTGGCATTTTATTATGCCATTAACTAACTCTTACTTAGCCCAGGATTTTACACACTATACTTTAATTCTCTCGGTTATCTGGATGTCTATAACAGAAAAAAAAATAAATTCAGAAGGCCAATTTGATCTACTAGCTGGTCTCGTCTATATTCCAGTTTACAAACACCAAATAATCAATTAAGTATAATCAAAACTCAAGCAACAATACTTACCAATGAATATATTGACAGATGTTATAAAGATAGCCACTGGTATTCCCGTTAACATAAGGTAGAATCTCTGTTTAAGAATGGAGAGAGATTTTAAGTCTGGAAATCTCATACAAAATATATTATATGGCTCAGGCAAGGTGCAAGTAACGCAAGTTTGAATCCCCCATCATTGAGTTAGTCAGGCCTTGGTATACCATAAAGGTGATGAACCAAGGCTCAAAGAGGGGGCAAAGAGGGTCACGATTGCCAGCCAACAAGCAGAACCAAGGATGCATTTCAAGGGTGGGCTGAGGTGATCGCATCCACTAGGCACCAAGGTCCCTAACCACCTATCAAAAACTAGATGGAAGCTATTGGAAGTGGACCCTGGGGGCTGCCTATTGTCCCAATGGTCAGTCTGCCCTGTATTTTACCCCCCAGGAATAGCAAGTATTCCCTAACTCACCCAGACACACAGTAGAGGGAGAAAATAGCAAAATAAAACAAAACAAAAAAACAACCTTAAGTGTTAAAATATCAGCATATCTGCTGTGTCAGCCACCTAACGTTTGACATTCACAGAGTCGATGGAAGTTAAGAACCAAAACAGGAGTGAAACAGAAGGTATTAGTCTGTAACTTGGCACTTAAATGTTCTAACATGTAACTGCAAAGGGGTGTCGCCTTGAAGTGCCTCCGTTAATACCTGAAATACAGCAAGCGTTAAGTGGTGGCACCTATCTGCCAATCTGCAGGAATTTTATAAATGTATTAGGGAACAAGTGTGCAGTTTGACAATACTTGCTTAGCACCTAGATTTTGGATGTCTAATTACTGCCATGGCCATGCCCCCCCCCCCCCCACACACACACTTTACTCTGCTGTGCTGTTATTGCATCAGTTACAAAGACCAATAAACTCACCAATAGTTTCAGAAATCTTTTATCATAGAAACGTGAAGCTTGGATATTAAATAATCTCTTCCCTTGACTGCCATGTCGTACAGGGACTGCAGAATTAAACAGTTTATTTTGTTATTTGTCTCTAACGTTACACCTGTGTACTGAAGAAATTTGAATACAGTTAAGGCAAAGTAGCTTCTTGGGAAGAATCATATCTGCATTATATCATATTGGATGATACAAGGACGAATGAAGATAACTGGAGGTCAGGTTAAACAGAGAAAAGTCAAGTGGAATATGCAGATTATATGTTTAGTAGAAACAGCAAAGTCCCAGCACTTGAAAAAAAAATGGTGTACGATTCTGTATTTTAGAAATACTATAAGAGACAGTTCCTTTCTCTGTTTTAATTCCTGTAAACCGTGTCGAGCTCCACTTCCGTGGAGATGACGCGGTATATAAACTTAAGGTTTAGTTTAGTTTAGTTTAGCTAAAACAGGGGCCCTTTTACTAAAGTGTGCTAGAAAGTGAGACATTCTCGCCAATTAAGCCCATTTCTAACATAACTGTAAAGCCGAGCTTTTAAAATTTTTGTTGGGCCTGCATTAATTTTTCCATTAGCATGCAAAATCTATGAAAAAATTAATGCAAGAGCACTTACCACCTCCTATTTAGGGGGCTCTAAGTGCTCCTGCCTTAACCAGAACATGCCCATTCCTCACCCCTAGCATATCCCCTTCCAAAAACAGTCTTTAAAAGTTCATTAACATGTACTTAGCAAACAAAATGCAGAATTACCACAAAACGCTTTTACATGTTTTATAGGAAGTATTTTCTGCTAGAGCTTAACATCCTTTAGGAAGAGGGCTCCACAAGTAAACAATGACAGGGGGACAAATTTTCTCTACCCCCACCCTGCGAGCTCTGCCCTTGTCCCATTCCTGTAAGTTCCATCCTCATCTGCACATGCCTCAAACACTTTCAAATCCCAAGTAGCAACATTCTAGAGCTCAGACTGTGATGTCATAATGCCTCATTCCACCAATGCCTAAGCTCCGCCCTCATCTGCACATGCCTCAAACACTTTCAAATCCCAAGTAGCAACATTCTAGAGCTCAGACTGTGATGTCATAATGCCTCATTCCACCAATGCCTAAGCTCCGCCCTCATCTGCACAAGCCTCGAACACTTTAAAATCCTAAGTAGCAACATTCTAGAGCTCAGATTGTGATGTCATAATGCCTCATTCCACCAATGCCTAAGCTCTGTCCTCTTCTACTAAAGCCTCAAACACTTCAAAATCATAAGTGTTGGAGGCTTGTGCGGTTAAGGCAGAGCTTACAGGAATGGGGGCAGGAAGAGGGACAAAGACAAAACTCACAGGACGGGATGGGGAAATTTTGATTCCGCGGGGATAGGGACAAATTTATCCCCGTGTCAATGGCAGACTAACATGTCCGTCTAATCTGCCCACAAAGGTGAGCAGGGTTTTTAACTACTGTTCCCTGCAAGTCATGCTCTCTCACACAAGACACCTTGAACTGTGCAAGCTATGTTTTAGGTTTTTAATGCAAATTAACGTTATACTCGAAATCTTTCAGAGTCAATGAATACTCCGATTTAAACAGACGTGTATATTCCTCCTAAAACAATGTTGGGATCTAAGCTGGATTACAATATATGGGTGTCAAAAACAATTCTATTCCCCGCTTGGCAACACAGCGACACCATCAAGGTCAAACACGCCCGGAGCCTCCAGATCACACCGTCCTTCTGGTCCCCCAAGGTTATCGTACCGGTGCCAACATTAAGGCAATTCCGAGTCAAGCAGCTGCCACCAAAACCCGCCTGTTTCGCGGGTTTCAACCGGCCCAAAAACACAGCTGCAGAGCGAAGAAGGCTCATGCCCGCCATGATTACTGAGGGCACGTACCGTAGGGGCTTCTGGGTAGCAGGCGAAAAGGCCGAGTCAGCCATCTTTAGTGTGGGCAGAAAGGGGCGGGACATAAACGTTTGCTCCCTCTTACGCATGCGCATCGTGATCATACGCCAAGGCTGAGAGTCGTCACGAGCGCTCTTTAGCCTATCATTTGCTGTCTCCGGCGGAAGTGACGCCTGCGATAGTGGTGGTTGGCATGGCTGGAAGCTGGGCTGCCGGGTTGCGGCTTTTCTGCGGGCGGGTCTCCGCCGCTTTGCGGCCTCTGATTGTGTCCCGCAGCGGTGGGACGGCCGGCTGCTCGGGGTGAGAAGCGTGCGGCTTTCGCGCCCCTACCCCCGAGGGCTGACCTGAGCAAGAGCGCGGCGTGTTGTTCCCTGAACTACCTTAAGGATTGTTCAGTGGATTTAGGCATTTAGTAACTGCCTTTTTGTGATTATTGCACTATGGGCTCCTTTTACTAAGGTGCGCTAGCGGGGTTAACGCGCATGACTTTTTTTTTTTAATCTTTATTTATTGGATTATTCATTACAATACCTTAGTAACAAACATTAATGAATGAACACAAAAAATGCAAATGTAAATTCCCTACAAGGAACAACAAAATATTTAAGGAAACTAATCAATCATATCCTAGTCCACATTATTGCTTTTCATCACGCGCTAACCCCCGCGCTGGCCAAAAACTACCACCTGCTCAAGAGGAGGCGGTAGCGGCTAGCGCATCCTGAGGTTTAGCGCGCGCTATTACGCACGTTAAACCGCTAGCGTGCCTTTGTAAAAGGAGCCCATAGAATTTCTTTCCAGCTTTTGGACTAAATTATGTGATTGCACTTTGGAACTTTTTCCATTAGTGGCGGGGCTTATCTGGAAAAGATCCGTTTTAATTGTTAACTGCTTAGTTATAGGCGGTCTATAAATTTTAGAAATAAATAAATAAACACAGAGATGGAATATGGAGAAGGGGGGGGGCTTAGCCCCTCCAAATATATTCCTTCAGACGAACTGATGGAATCATAGATGCCAACTCTGGGGGGATGCTTGAGCACCTGAATGTTGATGGGTCCAAGGAGGCTCCTCCAAATATTCTGAAAAGTTGGCTCTTATGATGTCTATCGAACTTCTGTGGTTGTGTAGTGTCACTGAGAAAAAATAAGCATGCTGTTTATAGGATGAGTTGCTGGTAAATGGTATCTTCAGAGGGATTCATTATATGTTAGAAATTGTATATTCTACAGTGTAAAATATGTTGCTTTGTATTTAATAAGAAGTTCTGATACGTGAGCAGTTCAGTAAGGGAAATAGCATTTTTAAGGGATTGGTGCTTATACTCCCTGTGCTTTAGTCATTCAGTTTCTTGGAGAACTTGCTGTTCAATTGTCAAAATAGCCTTTAAAAAAGGCAACTCATAGATCCCATAATTGTCAATAGCAGTGCTGTACAAAGTTGGACTTCTGCCCTTGGTAGAAATTTTTTATGCTAATTTATACCTTAGAAAAATAGATCTGTCAGTATTTTATGGGTAGGCATAGTTTAACACTACTTATAATGCAGAGAGTTTATTAATCAACTTAAATATAATAAAAATAGCTTATATTAAATAAGTAGTCCTTTTACTAAGGTGCAGTATCCAATTTAGCACCAATGAACACATCCATAGGATAAAGCGCCTTAGTAAAAGGACCCCTAAGTAAGGTGTGCTCAGTGCTTCTGCAACCATGTCATGTATACAACTGACTAGCTGCGAGACAAACCATCATGGTGCCACCTAGTTCTTCAGTATCACATATTATATTTTCAAATTATTAAAATTTCATGGGGGTTTTTTTTTTGTCATGTTTCATTTTTTTTTTATTGATTGTGTTTGGTACAGCATTCACATTGCCCTTTATTTAGAATTATACTCTTGAAGAAGTGAATGAGAAACTCGGCCGGAGTTGGGTAGATAAGAATTTATTTTATTCATTTAAAAAATTTGTATGCCGCCTAATTTCTAAGCGGTTTCCAAGCAGTAAACATAAACATAAAATTAAATAACTTTCAACCATCTTATCAACATACACCATACATGATTTTCTGCAACCTATATACAAGCAATAACAAACAGCTTGCGTAATAAAGTTTTTTAAGAACTGAAACCTATGAAACTTAATGCAGCCTCTAGCTATAGGCGTCAGTGAATGTGGATACTTGTTTAAATATGACTTACTTTGGATTTTTTGTATCTTAGATCTTTTGGAATTTTGGATTTTTTTGGGATCGTTTTGGGGTTTTGTTTAATGTATAATGAATATCACTGGCTCACCGGGGGCGACGACGCAAGCTGCAATCATATCTTTCCACAGACTATAGCCTGATTTCAGGATTTGACGCTATGAATTTGAGGTTCCTTGCCCCCAAAGTGACCTACAGTACACAGTAAGATAAGTGAGTTTTACTATCTTTAATCACTCATAATATTGAGTTCACAATTAAAAATATAATATTTGATGCTCAGGAACTAGGTGGCACCATGATAGTTCCTCTCACAGGGCTCCTTTTACTAAGCTGCGTTAGGGCATTAACACGTGGAATAGCGCACGCTACAAAGCCCCACGCACTAGACGCTAACTAATCTGCATGCGCTAAAAACGCTAGCGCACCTTAGTTAAAGGAGCCCACAGTTGGTTGGATACATGACATGGTTGCAGGAGCACTGAGCACACCTTACTTATTTAGTATAAGTTATTTTTATTATATTTAAGTTGATTAATAAACACTCTGCATTATAAGTAGTGGTTGGATATGAGTACAGAATTTAATTATATTTCCCATTAAGGGTTCCTTTTACAAAGGCGCGGTAACAAGAGTCCCTAAAGATAATATTAATCTTAGAAACTAGAAACATTGAAAATAACTCTCAGAATAATAATTTGAGATTTATCAACTTCCCCAGATTAACTACGGTTACTCCCAGGAGATACCTGATAGAAATTTTGCAAGTTTCAGAAGAAACCTTACCACCATTTGTTCAAGTGTATTACTTGCCAAATAAAGATGGGGCTCAATTGCAGTCTAAAATACCGAACCTGGCACCGTTGAATGTTTCTGAAATTTTAGAAACATCAGATAGACAGTTGTACCTTCTACAATGATTCTGACTGTAGTTTTCACAATAGATAAAATAAGGTTATTGAGACTTTTCTTTAAAATCAGACAGAGTTTCTGGGTTGTAAAATATAAATGTTTCCTGACCTTTCTAGAGAAACTCAAAAGCAACGTAGAAAATTTCTATTATTGAAACCTGGAGTCACTTTACTGGGAGCGACGTTTTACTTGAGACATCCTTGCAAGTGTATTATCTGCTACCGTTCAGCTAAATATGTCTTTTTCAAATCTCAACAGTTAACTGCTTTTCTGGCTATGTCTCGACTGGATAAAGAGAAACCAACAGCTCTATAATTCATATAAACTGCCCATACCTCAGTTCTGTTTGTAATTTATCTTCTTATATTATTTTTCTTTTGCTCGCTTAAATGTAATCTTGGATCTATATTTTGAGGACTTGAGTTGGGTTAGTTGAAAAAATTTTCTTTATGCATTTTGTTTAAATAGATCGGATTATGATTTATATTGGATATAGGTCATATCCTACTAACTTACTTTCTGTACAAGTGATTACTTGGTATGTAATTTGAAAATCTATAAATAAATAAATACAATTTAAAAAAAAAAAAATTTTTTTTAAAGGCGCAGTAGTGTTTTAATGTGCATAATACCATGCGCTAAACCGCTAGCCGTTACCGCCTCCTCTTAAGCAGGCGGTAGTTTTTAGGCCAGCGCGGGAGTTAACTCGTGATGAAAAGTCGCGCGCGTTAACCCCGCTAGCGCGGCTTGATAAAACGAGCCCTAAGTGTTATATTTTGGCATAGTTTAATACAGAAATACTGTACTACTATTTATCATTTCTATAGCGCCGAAAGGAATACGCAGTGCTGTAAACAAAAGAGAACTTTAAAAAAACACAAAGATCAATCATTTCAATGTTGTAAACTTTTTTGACCTAGTACTTTATCTTTTTTAATCGGTTGGCTATAATTTCTTGTTTTATTGTAGATTAAATCAGTGCAATTTTCACAAGACTGCAGAAAAAGTAAACTCTCTTCAGCACTGTAGATTACTTCACACTTCAGGCCCACTAAAAGGTCTAGAGGAGTTTTTTGATGATCCAAATAACTGGGGAGAATCTACAGTTAAGTCTGGTAAATAACTTTTACTTTCCTTATTAACCCCCCACCCCCCTTTTACAAAACCATAGTGCGTTTTTTTGCACTGGCCATGGCAGTAACAGCTCTGATGCTCATAGAATTCATATGAATGTTGGAGCTGTTACTCCTGCGACCGGCGCTTAAAAACGCGCCACAATTTTTTAAAAGAGGGGTGGGGTAAATTCACATTATGTTTATATAAGAAATTTAGCAAAAATAGGAGGGATCTTCAAAAAGTTTCCACACTTATTTTTTTAAGCACTATTTATTAAATATCTCACAAGCAAATTACATCACTTTTACACATCATCACCCTATTTTCTGATACATTTTTCCCATGACATGCTATGATCCACCTTCTTAACACTTCTCCTGCCCCAACCATTTCCTGTGGAAATCTTTTGAAGAACCCTCGTATTTCCCGCTGCTCCAAACCAATAGAGGTTTCAGATTGGGAGGAGGCTTATGTGACAAACTGAGTCTTATTGTATTGCTCTAATGTGATGGCCTTGTTAAGGTTTGTAATCTTTATTTTGGATAAAGACCTCTTGCTAAATTTTTTAAAAGTTTCAGAAATTAGGCTTCAATTATTGCCTTGTTTTTTGAAAACAGCTGCAAAAGTTAGGCCCTGTTTTACTAAGGTGTGCTAACTGATTAGCATGCGCTAATTGCTGACATGTACATGTTAGTCTATGGACGCGTTAGCATTTAGCATGCGCTAATCGGTTAGCGCACCTTAGTAAAACAGAGGGTTACCGTAGTTTTTTTCTATGTGGCTTAATTGTTCTTTATTTTTAAAAGGTGCTTCTTGGACAATAGAACAGTTAAGAGCCAAGAGCAGTGAAGATTTGCACAAACTTTGGTAGGTATTCTGTGTGTGTGTGTATGTATATATATATATATATATATATATTTAGTTCTTTATTATTTTGAAACATAATACAAGTACCTTACTTGTTCAGGAGAAACAGAGAACATTATGAACAAGAAACAAAATATTTTCAAAAGGAAAAAAATATATACTTTTCCACAGACCACCAAAAGAAAGGGGGGAAGTAGACAGAAACCATCAAGGAGATCAAAAGCAAGAACATAAGATCAAATAAATTGGGATCAAATAAATTGTTTAATGGAAAATCATGTAGCATTATCTTATGATACTGTGATATTTGGCATGTCTATGAGAAAAAAGAGTCAGATATCGTCGTATAACAAACTTTTATTGATCATGATGGGAGTTGCCATTCAACATATTACTAATAATTGGAAAGACCATAGCAGACTTAGTTTTAATTTTTGGTGGAGCTTATTATGTCACCTGTATAAAATGGAAAGATCATTAGCGGTACAAAATGGTTTTTTTTTTTTATTTTAAATTCTTTATTCATTTTCGTATGTTACAAAAGTGTAGCAAATAAACTCATTTAAAACTTAAAGATACACACTTGATTAACTCTCATATAAGCATCAAATTTAACATTTCAATACAACTTAAAATTCTATAATATTTTAAATATTATGAAAGAAATCTAACATTTATATCATCCTTATTGAATCTAATATTATCCCAGGACAAGCAGGCAGCATATTCTTACATGTGGTTGACGTCATCCACGGAGCCCCGATGCGGACAGCTTTTCAAGCAAACTTGATTGAAGATTTCAAGTTTGCTAGTGCTGCACCACGCTTGTGTGTGCCTTCCTGATCCACTAGAGGGCGCATCCCCTCCTCATGGTCTTCAGTTCTTAGTTTTCCGCGGAGCCAGAAAGCCCTGTCTCTCTTCTCTGCGTTCAAGTGCCTTTCTAGTACCGCGGCTTCTTTATTTTGTTAGGGAGTCGCTGTGCATTTGTTGATTGATCGTGTATTTCTTTGTTTCAAAAAAAAAAAAAAAAAGGACTTTTTATTGTGTTTCTGCTGGATCCACCGGCAGGCCCTTCTTGGGCCTCAGCCATGCGGCTAGGCCTCATTTGGCTGCAGCTGTATTTTCTTCTTCCCTGGCCTCTCTCTGGGCTCACCTCGTGTGAGCAGGATGGCCAGGACCCTTTTTCCTTCGTTGGAATCGGACTGAGTAGCTTCGATCCCCGGTAAGTCTTCTTTCTTTCTTTCTGTTCTTCTAGCTGCGTTACCTCGGTAATGCCACCGGCTGAGTCCCAGGCATTCCAGGCATCGAGTGCAGTCGTGCCCGCCTCTATGAGACCTTCGAAGCGTGCCTCCTTTCATGGGAATACTCATCTCGAGGTTGCCCTTTATGGAGCGCACTGCTGCACCTTTATTACCAGTTTCATTGGTACGGTGCCGACTTCTGAACCTCGATGTGCCTCGCCGTCGACTGAGGCTTCGTGCCTCGCCGTCGACTGAGGCTTCGTGCCTCGCCGTCGACTGGGGCTTCGTGCCTCGCCGTCGACTGGAACTTTGTGACTTGACGTCGCTTGGGGCTTTGCCCTTTGGTTGGCGGTGGCCTTGTGTCTCGATGTCGACTGTGGCTTGGTGCCGCAACGTCGCTGGGGGCTTTATATCTCGGCAGCGGCTGAGGCTTTGGGCCTCGGCGTCGACTGCGGGTTTGCGCCCCGTTATCGATGGGGGCTTAGTGTCTCGACGTCGTCTGGGGCTCTGTGCCTCGGCGTCTCCGGCTCCTGTTCGAAAGGGTTCCCCACTTTCTCTTCGGTTCATTCCGGGCAGCCGTGACGGAATCTTGTAGTATGGAGTTTGGTTGCCTGGAGGAGACTCTCTCCCTGCTCCGGCTCTATTGCTCCTGCCATGCGTTATCTCGCTTGGCGCAGAGTGTGGCTGAGGATCCGAGCCTCCAGGATCGTCTCGCCACTTTTACTTGCGTGAGTTCTGCGCTTCTTGAGGCCTCTCTTGCGGTGGCCACTAACCGCCTCTCAGAACGCGACCGGTCCTTCGCCTATCGGGACGCCTTCAGCTGAATCCCGTCTGCCTTGGTGGTTTGGACTCCTTCTCCGGAGGGGCCCTCCCAATACCTTTCTTGTGTTCTCGGCCTCCTTCGCAGCAGCCGCAATAGCTGCAGCAGCGCCGGGTTACTCCTGGCCGTCTTTTTGACTATTCTCGCATAGCCTCCGGGCTGCTCTCCTTCTGGGATTCCTCCCCTCCCTTCGGGAGGGGTGTCTCCGTGTCTACGCACCGGGAGTATAGCCTCACTTCTGTCGATTGGGCATTCCCATCCTCCCATCTGCGTCTGGTCCAGGCCCTTCGTGACCTGCACTAGTTCTAGTCCAGGAGTGGTTCAGACTCTGCCCGCCCCAGTCTCGGGAGTCCGTCGGGGCGGACCTGGACCCAGTTTGTCTGCGCTCCTTCTTGTCTCGGTCTCAGGGGGTGGCCCTTGTTTGTTTATGCCGGAAGGTGGCCCCTCTGTCCTCGGTCCGCCTCCGGTCTTTTCTGCCTCGGCAGGCCGCCTGTCTGCGCTTGAGTCAGCTGGTGTCTCCGCAGTCTTCGGCCTCGGCCGAGCTGATGTTGATCCTTTTGGGATCATGGGTCTCCACGGTTCATGTCCCGATGTTCGCCTGGTTTCATCTTCATGTTCCCCGCTGGACCCAAGCATCTCAGTGGTGGCAGGATCGGGATCCCGCTTCCAAGCACATTGTGGTGCCTCCCTCCTTGACACGCTTGTTTCGTTGGTGTGCCACCTCTTCGTATCCCCTCATCAGAAGGTTCTGCCGATGGACTCCTCGGCATAGGCTTAGGGGTGCACCTCGACGGCCTTCGGACTCAGGGTCTTTGGTCGGGTGCGGGCCGTTGCAGCCGCATCAATCTGCTGGAGCTCCGGGCCATTTATAATGCCGGGGTGGATTTTCATTATTGGTTGCAAGATTGCGGGGTCCTGGTGAGTCCCGACATCCCGGTGGCGATGTATTCTGTGACCAAGCCAGGGTGTACAGGTTCCCTGTTACTTTGCAGGGGAGCCCTTCGTCATTGGCAGGGGGCGTTACACCACTACTTATTTCTTTGGGCGGTGTATTTCCGGGGCGAGCAGCATTGTCTGGTGGACACGTTGAGTCGCCCTTCTCGGTCGCATGAATGGTCGCTCCATTCTCAGACTCTGCGGCATGTGGTTGTTCGGTGGGGAACCCCACAGGTAGTTCTGTTCGCTTCGCCCCTCACTCACTGGTTGCCTCGATATTGCTCTCCCGGGTTCGCATCGAGGTGGATGCTTTCCTTCTCGATTGGATGGGCAGGTTCCTCTATGCGTTCCCTCCCTTTACTCTGATTCTCAGATCTTTGATGCACCTCCTGTCGGGCTGCGCCACCATGATCTTGCTGGCTTCTCTGTGGCCCTGACAGCTGTGGTTCTCCCTGCTCCTTCAGCGTGTCAGGGAGCCTCTGCTTCTACCTATGTTCCCTTCTCTGCTGTCTCAGTGTTGAGGTTTCTGTTGCCTCCCAATCTGCAGTCTCTACACTTATCAGCTTGGTTCCTCGCAACGTGCCTCCCTCCTTCTGTTTCTCTCAGTCGGTGGGGATATTCTCGAGGCTTCTCGTATGGGCTCCACTCGGCAATGCTTTTCCCAGAAATGCTCCTGATTTGCTGCGTGGTGTGCTGAGCACTGCATGGATCCACTCTCTGCCTCCTTCCCTTCAGTGCTGGATTTTCTGTTCCACTTGTCTCAGTCTGGTCTCAAATCGACATCTATCCAAGTCCACCTCTGTGCGATTGCTGCCTTTCCTTGGCCGCTGGATGGGAAGCTGCTCTCCGTCCATCTGACGGTTTCCCGCTTTCTGAAGGGTCTCTTCAATGTTCATCCTCCGCTCAAGCCCCCTCCGGTGGTTTGGGATCTTAGGGTGGTCCTGGCTCAATTGGTGAAACCTCCGTTTGAACCCATTGATAACGCTCTTTTGATCTGTTTCACCTGGCGGGTGGTATTCCTGGTTGGTCTCACGTCTGTTCATAGAGTCCGTGAGCTGCAACCTCTGGTTGCGGAACCGTCTTCTGCTGTATTTTATCAGGACGCAGTGGTCCTGCGTACTCATTACAAGTTCTTGCCCAAGAAGGTTTCGGACTTTCATCTCAATCGTTCTATTGTTCTTCCGGTCTTTTTTCCGAAGCCCCACTCTCATCCTGGCGTGGTGGCGCTTCATACGATTGACTGTAAGAGGGCATTGGCTTTTTATCTTCACCGCACTGTCTCATCGGACGGTTCCTCAATTGTTTTTGTCCTTCGACCCTACTCGGGTGGGACGCCCTGTTTCCCAGCGCACCTCGTCCAACTGGTTGGCTGCTGGTTTGCTACGCTCAGGCTGGTCTCGCGCTGCATGGTCGAGTCCCGGGACATAGAGTCCGAGCGATGGCGGCTTCTGTAGCTTTCCTCAGGTCAACGCCTATCGAGGAGATTTGCAAGGCTGCCACTTGGTCTTCGGTTCATTCTTTCACCTCCCACTTCTGTCTGGATACTCTGTCCAGGAGCGACGGCCGGTTTGGCCAGTCGGTTTTGCGTAATCTGTTTTCTTGAATTGCCAACTTCCCTCCGTCCCTTTTTGGTTAGCTTGGAGGTCACCCACATGTGAGAATATGCTGCCTGCTTGTCCTGGGATAAAGCACAGTTACTTACCGTAACAGGTGTTATCCAGGGACAGCAGGCAGATATTCTCACAACCCGCCCGCCTCCCCAAGGTTGGCTTCTTTGCTAGCTATTTAAACTGAAGACCATGAGGAGGGGATGCGCCCTCTAGTGGATCAGGAAGGCACACACATGCGTGGTGCAGCACTAGCAAACTTGAAATCTTCAATCAAGTTTGCTTGAAAAACTGTCCGCATCGGGGCTCCGTGGATGACGTCACCCACATGTGAGAATATCTGCCTGCTGTCCCTGGATAACACCTGTTACAGTAAGTAACTGTGCTTTTAAGTTGTCAATTTGCTCTTTTTTTTTTAATGTAAAACTAAATGTCTTTAATAGTGCCACATTTCCTTTTAAGTTCTTTAATATCCTTTTTTGTCTAATCAATATCTAAAAGAGTAATCTTGTTTGAAGGTCTCCAAAGATTAAGATGATCCACTTTACTGACAGTATTGGAATAGCTTTCCCAGATATTGTCCAGGAGTCCATTGTAACTCCTCCAACTCACTCCTCAGTATTCAATTTCTTGAGTCTCTCTAGATCTCCGCAATGTTTTACTTAACATCCCTTTTCCAGCTGACCCAACTGCTTCATAACCTAGTCCGGCTGGATTATTACAATTGCATTTTCATGTTTTTATGTGTTTAATAAATCATTTTCAGAACATCAGTATCCACAGCTTTTTGTTTTCATCATAATCTAGAGAGCAACACAGAGATAAATTCACCACAAGCTCTGTCCCCGTGTCCACCTTATCCCCACGTGTTTTGCAAACTCTGATCCCACCTGCGACTCCTTTATGCCTCCCTCCTCTCCTGCCCCGCACTATCAGTACCTTAAGACTGGAACTTCAGTGACCAAAGAAAGAACTTTGTAGGCCTTCTCCAGGGCCTTCCTTCGGCCGAGTCCCTCCTTCCAAAGAAACAGAATATTGGGGTCAGTCCATCTGGGTTTCACTTAGCTTGGCTTATTTTATGAGTTTAATATCATTAGGATGACATTAGCAGAGTAAGTGTGGTGGCTGAGGGGAAATGAACAGTTAAAATCAGGTTTCAAAAACTTCTTGTTATATATATGTACAATTATTCTTCTTTACTGCCAAACCCTTTCATTAGTATTGTTAATTGTTGTTTATTTGATCATTGTAATTATTGTCCTCTGGTTTAGGTATGTCCTTCTTAAAGAGAAAAACATGCTTCTGACTTTAGAGCAGGAATCCAAGAGGCAGAGAGTGGCAATGCCAAGCCCAGAACGAATGGAAAAGGTAATGTATGCCTTTGGACAAAAATGTCCCTTTTTTTAAATTAAATATTTCCTCACAGGATAAATAAAAACTGGAAGAGGGAAGACCATAAATGGTTTTGCTTAGTGTTAAAACTATAGGGAAAGGCCAATGAACCAGAAACAAATACGAGTACATAAGAAACATAGAATATGAGAGCATAGTTTAGCGTCATCGGCAAATAATGTAATTTTGCCTCGAAGTCCCTGAGTCAGATCCCCCACAAAGATATTAAATAGCATCGGGCCCAAGACCGAGCCCTGAGGCACTCCACTGGTCACTTTCGACGTTTTTGAGGGAGTACCATTTATCATTACCCTTTGAAGTCTGCCGCTAAGCCAGTCTTTTACCCATGCTGTCAATGTTTCTCCTAGTCCTAAAGAGTTCATTTTGTTCAATAACCTACGGTGTGGGACACTATCAAAGGCCTTACTGAAGTATAAATACACTATGTCCAGGGACTCACCCCCATCCAGTTTTTTTGTTACCCAGTCAAAGAAGCTTATCAGATTGGATTGACAAGACCTTCCGGAAGAGAATCTGCCATGAGAAGACGAACCAGATCTGCGTACCATGGGCACCTGGCCCAGTCCAGAGCCACCAGGATCACGCAGCTGAGGGTAGACCCGGAGGGTAAAAGACCCCCCCCAAAAAAAAAACAAAAACAGAGACCCCTGGAGAAGAAACAGGACCTCTGTCTGCCTGCAAGTATGCCCTGTACATGATCAAAACAAAATCTGTGACAAACCCCATAGTGCAAAAGCAGAAGACTCAGCAAAAACCTATTCCTAAGACAGGGGGAAGGTCACCTGAGACTGCAGACAAGATGGCGGCGCTTCCTGCCAAATCAGGCGTAAAACCTGCCGAAAAAAACCTCCCCAAGGCCTGCAGCAGTAAAGAGGCCTGAACAGATCCAGCTGTATTGATGGTAAGGGAAACCCCCATCAAAACGGGTGGGGAAATCCTTGTGTGGGAAGTAGGGGAAGCCCGGGCAAAGGGGAACCCTGATCGCTGGCACCCAAAGCCAATGAGCCCTTCACGGTGGCTGGTGCACTTCGTGCACATGCCAGCCGCTTCGACCGCGCACCTGCAACACAATGATCACTTTTTCAGCTTAAAAGTGCTCATTATGTTGAAATAAAACTTTAATGTGGGTTTTTTGTTTTGTTTTTTTACAGGTGGATGACTCTATGAGTAGATTAGATACTGTCATTAAGGAGAGAGAAGATGCTTTACGGCTTTTACAGACTGGGCAAGAAAAGGAGCGACCAGGCGACTGGAGAAGGAACTGCTTTGGACAAACTTATTGGTACGAGAGCATCACAAGTATTTAAAGTTACTATACTTTATCCCAGACATTAGTTGTTTTGATTTCACCGGCTTTTTATTTGTACTGTGCATCATTATTAGTCTGAGTTTACCATAGTTATTTTTTTGGCAAGTAGTCCTTGAAGCAATCACTCAAGCTGATTTTCCTGCCTTTCTTTTTTTTTTTTTTTTCAAAGTCTTTATTCATTTTTCATCTTACAAGTGTACAATATTACATCATTTAAATTTAAACACATCACTTGAATTTCTTTCTATTATTATCTTAAATACATAAACTTTTTCCCTCCCCACCCACCCAACCCACAAATATTTTAATCATACATTTCGTATAAATATTGCATACTTATCTAATGATTAAACCTTAAATAGAACTTTATACCACCCCCCTCCCCCATATTATAAATATACTTTCAATGGAAAATGGCGTCTAATCATTGCAATAAGATGTTAATGGCCCCCAGATCTTTCTAAAGAAACTGCAGTGGCCTAAGATTCTTAATATTGGTTGCCTGTTTATAAAGCTCAAGTTTAAGGTATCTGTTTTAGCTTTAAAGCCAGAGATTTAGATAGTTTCAGGAGCTTTTTGAAGTTCTGTGTTTCAGTTTACAGCCTTGTGCAGTTGGTAGTTAAGCTGGAGATTACTTGTTTAGGTATAAACTTAGACCAGGAACTAGCTTTATTCTTACACATTCATAGAATTATTCAAACATTATTATATAATAATAATAATAATAATAACAGTTTATATACCGCAGGACCGTGAAGTTCTATGCGGTTTACAATGCTTAGAAATGTTACAGATTGAGTGAATAAACAGAGTTACAGATTGAATGAACAAACAAAGTACAGATTTAGCGACAGGTGATTCTTGCGCTCGGTTGTTAAGGATTAAGATTGAATGGATTGGTCACCTAAGTATTTCAGGAATAGATGTGTTTTCAGGCGTTTCCTGAATTCTCCATAGGTAGTAGGCACAAGCAATTGTTCAAGGTCTTTACCCCATAATGCTGCTTGATGTGCGAGATGTTGATGATGACTTTTAAATTTACAACCTCTAACCGGTGGAGAAACGAAGTTCAGGTGTGAGCTTCGCTTGTGTCTGTTGGTTGAGAAAGAGAAAAGGTCTGTTATGTATTTAGGGGCTAAGCCATAAAGTACCTTGAAGCAAAAACAACCAAACTTGAATTTCACACGTGCCTCCATTGGTAGCCAGTGTAAAAGTCGATAAGAAGGTGTCACATGATCAAACTTCTTCAATCCACAAAGTAGTCTAACCGCTGTATTTTGAACCAGTTGCAATCGCCGCATGTATTTCTGGGGGAGTGCCAAGTAGGCGATGTTACAATAATCGAGTTGACTCAGAATAAGGGATTGAATTGATGAGGCATCGAAGTAAGCTCTGATGGACTGAAGTTTCCAGAGGGTATAAAAGATTTTTCTGATCAAGGAGTCCACCTGGTCTTTCATGGTCAGGTTTTGGTCCAATGTTACACCCAATATCTTCATAGTGGGTTGAATTGGATAGCTGAGGTTGTTGATGCACATTGGTGCTTTAGTGTCGAGTGGGTATGGCGCTGCTATGAAAAATTTTGTTTTCTCTGAGTTTAGTTTTAGTCTGAATTCGATCATCCATTGCTCCATCCGATTTAATACTTCTGTTGCTTTGGGGGTGACTTCCGAGACAGAGTTGGTGAATGGGATGATTATCGTGAAGTTGTCAGCGTAGCTAAATAGTTTTATCCCCAGCTGGGATAGTTGTGCACCCAGCGAGGACATGTAAACATTGAAGAGCAAAGGGGATAGCGGTGATCCTTGTGGCACGCCAGATGGATTGCTCCATGTATCTGAAAGATCGTGATTAAAATGGACTTGGTATGTGCGTGATATAAGGAAACCTCGAAACCAGTTCAGTACTTCTCCTCTGATTCCGATTGCGTCTAGGCATTGTAATAGTTTTCCATGGTCTACCAAATCAAAGGCGGAACTCATGTCAAATTGCATGATTAGGGCGTTGAGGCCCTTACTGAACAAGTAGCGCAAATTGTCCAGAATGGCCGCAATTACTGTTTCAGTGCTAAATAGAGGCCTAAAACCAGATTGAGTTTCATGCAGGAGGGAGAATTGGTCACGGTATTCCATAAGTTGGGTGTGTACCAGTCCTTCCATGATTTTTACCATAAATGGAATAGATGCTACAGGTCTATAAGGTGGGGGGGGGGGGGCTTTCCTGAGGAAAGCTTTCAAGACATTCAGGATTTTAATTCTCAATAGATCAGTTTATTTAATAGATTGCCCATCTCCACCCTTTAATTACTATAGCTGGAAAAATGTAATAGCTTAACTTGGAGCCTTAACTCAGATACAAGATTTACTTATAAGGTTTATAAGCTCAATACATGTATTTTTGGATACCTGTTGTAATGCTATACATCCGATTGTCCAATTGAAAATGTGCTCCCACTTAAGTTAATTAAACATATCTGTCATAGCTCTCTTTTCCTTCCACTTCCTTATGTATAGATTTTGATTGTAATTATTACAAACTCTTGGTTATACCACAAGCGGAGTTTGATGACCGTTATTGTATTTGTTTGACTTTTGGCAATGGTCCAGTTGTTTTACTGCCTACTTGGATGTTTGAATTTTCTAATCATTCCAGGTACACATTTAAAGAATGGCCTATTCCTTGGCACCTAAATAGAAAATACACTTCGAAGAAATTCTTTGCATTACCATATGTCAACCGTTATATAAGGTAAACAAATTAACTTTTATATGGAGTAACCAGATTACTTTTTGATTGTGTCCATGTTTGTGTATTAGCATCAAGAACAGGTAGATGAGGTGAGTGTTCCTGTTCTGTTTTAGGGTCACTTAACAAAACTCCATCTGACGTACCTTGTACAGCTTAGCTTCTAGATTTATTTACTAGCCTTTTCTAAAGTTGAAAGCAAGGTGTGTTACAAACAGATCCACAAGTTATTTTCTTGTCCAAGTGGACTTTTCCTCAGGTGCATCTTAAGTTCGATGGAGGGCAACATAACTTGCCTTTCATTACAAGGAACATCAAGAGGGGAAATGGGATTTGAACCCTGGTTTTCCCTAGTTCTCAGCCTGGAATGGTTCCCAGCCTGGAATGGAATTTCAGGGGATGCGACAGCTTGTGTCCCTTAGGACAAGTCATTACTCAGCCAGCTGCCAGTGTGCCTTGAGCAGCAATAGAAGGGGGTTGTGATATTACTTTTGTAGGGGATATGAACATTAATCAAACATTTCCTAGGGATGTGGGGTATACCTTTTCTGACTCAGCAACAGCAGGGATTATATTTTTGGTGTGGTCCGAGGCTGAATACAATGCAAATGAAGTACTTTCAGGGCTTGTTGAGGACTAAGACCTCAAGTCTTGAAAATAGGTAGAAGTAGCCTAATGGTTCGTGCAGTAGCTTGAGAAACTAGAGAAACTAGGTTCAAGTCCCACAGCACCTCCATTGCTCCAGGTATAAGTGCCTGTATATAATTTGTAAATTATTTTCTGTGGTTACAATCACAGTATATCACATCCTATCCCTTTTCCTTAGGCCTGTGGTTCTCAGCCTAGACCTTGAAACATACCCAGCCAGTCACGGTTTTCATCATACCCACAACAAATAGGATTTAAATAGATTGTAAACAATAGAGCAGTATCTTGCAAACTGTGCTGCAGCATGATGCCGGCAAGGCGGAGAGGCGCTGGCTGACAGCTTAAAGGACATGCCTCTCATTGCTCCTCCTCCAGCACCCCCCCCCCCCCATCAGTGTAGTAATTGCAGGCTCTGAGCCTCCGTGCATGCGCAGATGTGATGACATCACATAGATATCCACTAGCCCTTAATTGTGTGCCACAGCTTTAAAAAGTTTGCAGGACACTGCAATAGAGGCGGTACATGTAGATCTTTCATGCAAATTCAGTGTGGAAATCCAGGCTGGATTTTGACATTATAAAGATTGCACGCCCTTGTCTCCGTCCTAAAGGACTCCGAGGTATGCATGTGGGTCCTATAGTTGCCTGCTGTTTATTTGGAAGGAAACATTGTCATGAGTGGGATGCAATTAAAAAAAATCTTTCTTGAAGCTAGGACTGCTAATTGTAGTTCATGCTAAAATCATTTTCAAGAGTTGTAAGCTTTAAAATTACTAGAAAAAGTTGGAATCCTATTAAAACAAGACAGCCAGGCATTGTTTAGAAGATATTACATTTTGTTAACTCCCTGAAATTCTGGATTTAGAAAGCTGTCTCTTTCTAGCCGAATCTTGTTAAATGTAAAATCTGTTTCTTTAGCATCCCTCCAGGCCAGCACAGAACGGATGGGTTTACGTTCTTCTACCAGCAGGTGGAGACTGAGACATTGACTTTTGGATACAGTACGAGTGGGCTATGCAGTCTGTACTGAGGTTTGGAAGGGCCTGTTGGATCTGATTAGTGAATCTTTATTGTCCCTTTTGCTGTCCAGACACAGCTTGGGGAGAGTATTCCTTCCAGAGGCCTGAGTGTGCAAGTTGCAGGCGAAGATTTGCTCGCTGATAGATTGTTGATGCCCGCGGGTCCATGATTTTCTGCAAGTCTTGGGGGTCAATGGCGACCTCCCTGGAAGTGGTCAGGTGGGCTTAGGTTCGCACGCATCCTTCAGTATGCGCTTCTTTGGAGATGGTTACCCGTTTCACGATCTTGGCTCTCCCATACCTCTTCAGGGGTTAGTTTGTCGCAGCCTACATTGGTGGCTATTGTCTTGCAGGCTGGTTCAGGGAGTGAGTCTTGATCAGCCTCAGTGGACAGTGCATCTCAGACACCAGTCTCGGTTGGAGAGCTCAATGTCTCTGTCACTCGGCTCAAGGCAGCTGGTCGCCGGTGGAGGCATCCTCGTTGATCAGTATTGTAATGTTTAAATATTGGTTGTTACCCCCCCCCCATCCCCGCTTAAAAAATGCACATCCGGGAGGGGGGAGGTCTGATATGATATTGAATTTTAGTATATAGATGTGGAGTTCGGGATTGATGTTTTACATGTTGGAAGTTGTGAGCGATTAGGGGGGAGGGGGATTAATTCTGTTATCCCAGGACAAGCAGGCAGCATATTCTTGACTGATGGGTGACGGCACCGACGGAGCCCCGGTACGGACAATTTTAGAGTGATTGCACTCTAAGAACTTGGAAAGTTCTAGTAGGCCGCACCGCGCACGCGCGAGTGCCTTCCCGCCCGACAGAGGCGCACGGTCCCCAGTTTCTTAGTTTCCGCGGAGCTAAGAAGACGCGTTTTCTTCAACGGCTGTTGAAGACTTTTTTCATATCGCCTTCCCGCTCGCGTAAACCCTTAAGGAAATATTATTTCCTTCATTTCCTTTTCTTTTCTTTAAAAAAAAAAAAAAAAATCTTTGGTTTTTTTTTTTCACTTCTTTCAATTTCGCCCCGGCGGGGCCTGTTGCCACCATCGAGGCCTCGGCCTTCGATTTGGCAGAAGCCGTTTTTACCTTCATGCCCCCTCAACCCGGGTTTAAGAAGTGCCAGCGGTGTGCACGACCAATTTCACTCACTGACCCACACAACTGGTGTCTACAGTGTCTTGGTCCTGACCATCGAGCGTCTACCTGCACCCGCTGTGCGACTTTAAAAAAGAGAACTCTGAAAAATCGGCAGATCCAGCAGCAATTATTGTTTGGTGCCGAGATGTCTGACTCTGCGGCACCGGCATGGACATCGGCCCCGTCTCAGTCGGCACCCACCTTGTTGATACCGCGTCGGCGTCGCATCCCTCAGGTAAGCCGGCTAAGAAGCCTTCCCCGTTGGAGCGTCCTCCGGTCTCAGTAGCAGCGAGCCCAGTCCTGCCGACCTCGAGGCGTCCACGGAAGCGCTCCGCCCCAATAGAGGTGAGCCCCTCGACCTCGGCTTCCTCATCCTTGGGGCGTAAAGCGGCACCGCAGGTACCGCAGAAGAAAAAGGCGGTACCGGTGCCTTCGCTGGACGAGCGGATCGCCGCTGTCCTGCAGGTGCAGCTTAAGGAACAGTTGCAACAACTCCTTCCTGCACTTTTGGCACCGAGCCTTCCGGTCCCGGTCCGGTCTGAGCCACCGGTACCGACAGTGGAGCAGCCCCTTCTTTCGGCATCCACTTTGTCGGTACCGCTACATTCTGCTTCCTCGGTCTCCATGCCAGTCCTCGCACCGGAACCGGGAGCTCAACACCAGGCTGTTCAGACTTTGGCACCGATGCAGCCCTTAATGTCTCCCGGTACCGTGTCTATGAGGTCAGGTAAGTCGGCACGCAAATCCCGACACCTGGAACCCTCCACACCAGAATCTCGAGACCGCAGTTTTCAGGTTCGGGATCCTGATCTGTGGGGTGACTCAGAGGACCCTCTTCTCTCTGAAGGGGAATGTTCATCTGGTGATGAGGATCCTTCTGCTTTAGACCCATCCTCTAGACCAGATGTAACCTCTTTCTCATCTTTTTTAAAAGAGATGTGTGACTCTCTCTCTATTCCCTTGGAGGCTGAGTCAAAGAAATCCAAAGCTTTTCTTGATGCACTGGATTTTGACCAACCTCCAAGGGAATATCTCAAATTACCTCTCCATGACATCTTGAGAGAGACGTTTTACAAGAATTTAGAGACACCTTTGACCATACCTGGAGCCCCCCGCAAGTTAGACTCCTTATATAAAGTCATCCCGATTCCTGGGTTTGACAAACCACAGCTCCCACATGAGTCTCTATTAGTGGAATCCACTCTGAAGAAATCCAAGGGAGCTAGTGTATACGCCTCAGTCCCTCCTGGCAGAGAAGGTAAAGCCATGGACAAATTTGGCAAGAGGTTGTACCAGAATGCGATGTTAGCCAACAGGTCAGGGAATTACGCTTTCCACTTCTCATTCTATCTCAAGCATCTCATACAAAATCTGACTGCTTTTGAGAAGTACCTCCCTGACCGTAAAAAATCTGCCTTTCGCCAAACTTCTTCATCGCTCTTACAACTTCGAAAGTTCATGGTCAGGTCGATCTATGACACCTTTGAGCTGACCTCTCGGGCCACAGCTATGTCGGTGGCCATGCGCCGACTGGCATGGCTCAGAGTGTCAGAACTTGATGTCAATCATCAGGATCAACTGGCTAATGCACCTTGCCTGGGGGATGAGCTGTTTGGAGAATCCATGGACTCCACTACTCAAAAGCTTTCGGCTCATGAAACTAGGTGGGATACTCTCCTTAAAACAAGAGAAGACCCCACCTACCAGGCCTTTTCGTCAGCAATCGGCCTACCAGCGTCGATTTGTGGCTCGTCCTTTGCCACCGGCAGCTCAATAACCCAGGCGTCAGAGGCAACAACAAAGGCAAAACACTAGACCTGCACAGCAGCAACAACAGGTGAAGCTTCCTCCTCCACAAAAACCTTCACCTGCACAGCAGCAACAACAGGTGAAGCTTCCTCCTCCACAAAAACCTTCACAACCCTTTTGACTTGGTTCTCCAGGACATAGCCAGTATCCCTCCATCTGCCCATCTTCCGCTGCCTATAGGAGGACGCCTTACTCATTTCATAAGCCGTTGGGAAACCATCACCTCGGACCAGTGGGTCCTCAACATCATCCACCTCGGCTACTCTCTCAACTTTCAGATTCTTCCTGCCCAAGGTTTACCAAAAGAGTCTGCTTTGAACACTCCTCAGTCTTCCCTCCTTCAAGAGGTTCAATCCCTCCTCCTTCTGAACGCCATAGAGGAAGTTCCTCTAGATCAAAAGGGGCAAGGATTCTACTCCCGTTATTTTCTAGTTCCCAAAAAGACAGGAGATCTCAGACCCATCCTAGATCTTCGCGATCTAAACAAATGCTTGGTCAAAGAGAAATTCAGAATGCTTTCTCTGGCCACTCTTTACCCTCTTTTCAATCAAGGCGACTGGCTATGTTCCCTCGATCTCAAAGAAGCATACACTCATATACCGGTCAATCTGGCCTCCAGACAGTACCTACGCTTCATGATCAATCGTTGTCATTACCAATACAAGGTGCTGCCCTTCGGTCTTGCCTCCTCTCCAAGAGTGTTCACCAAATGTCTGATTGTGGTGGCTGCCTTTCTACGCTTTCACCACCTTCAGGTCTTTCCTTACCTGGACGACTGGTTAATCAAGGCCAATTCATCTCAGACTGTTCTCCTGGCCACCAACCAAACCATCCTGTTTCTTCAACTTCTGGGGTTCGAGATCAATCTACCCAAATCTCATCTCATCCCCACTCAGAGACTTCAATTCATCGGAGCTGTCTTGGACACAGTCCTCATGAGAGCGTTCCTGCCATCCAACCGTCTTCAAACGCTTCAATCTCTATGTCAGCAGATGCTTCCACAACATTCCATCTCTGCCAAGCAAATGATGATACTCTTGGGTCACATGGCCTCCACAGTTCATGTCACACCCTTCGCACGTCTTCACCTGCGCACTCCTCAATGGACCCTAGCTACCCAGTGGTCCCAAGCGATGGATCCTTGCTCATGTCACATATCTGTGACATCATCTCTTCGTCAGTCTCTACAATGGTGGTTGATATCCTCAAATCTCTCCAGAGGTCTTCTCTTCCATCTACCTCCTCATCAACTTATCATCACCATCGATGCCTCCCCTTACGCCTGGGGAGCTCATTTGAACGAGTTCCAAACTCAAGGACTTTGGACAGCTCAGGAAATGAGGCATCACATCAATTTCTCAGAGCGATGTTTTATGCCCTCAAGGCCTTCCAACATCTTCTCTTTCCTCAAGTCCTCCTGCTGTGCACAGACAATCAAGTTGCGATGTACTACATCAACAAACAGGGTGGGACAGGCTCTCGCCTCTTGTGCCAGGAAGCCCAGAAGATCTGGACTTGGGCCATAAATCACCATCTATTCCTGAAAGCTATCTACATTCAGGGAGAAAAGAATTCCTTAGCGGACAAGCTCAGCAGAATTCTCCAGCCTCACGAGTGGGCACTCGATCCTTTCACTCTACAGTCCATCTTCGCTCAATGGGGCACTCCTCAGATAGACCTTTTTGCAGCTCCTCACAATCACCAGCTGCCCCTTTTTTGCTCCAGACTTTACTCTCCTTACCGTCTGGCAGCGGATGCATTTCTCCTCGACTGGTCCAATCTGTTCCTGTACGCTTTCCCTCCTCTGCCTCTCATGTTGAGAACCTTGTTCAAGCTCAAGAGGGAACAAGCCACCATGATTCTGATTGCTCCGAGATGGCCCAGGCAACATTGGTTCTCCCTTCTCCTTCAACTCAGTTCCAGGGAACCTTTTCTTCTTCCACTGTTTCCTTCTCTGCTTACACAGCATCAGGAGACCCTTCTACATCCCAACCTCCAGTCTCTGCACCTGACAGCTTGGTATCTCTCGGGCTGACTTCTCATGATACTCTTTTGTCTCAGCCCTTTCATTCCATTCTAGATGCCTCCAGGAAACCAGCCACTCTGCAATGTTACCATCAGAAGTGGACACGATTTTCTTCCTGGTGTCTTCTTCATCATCTTGATCCCACTTCCCTGGCAGTGGAGACATTGTTGGATTATCTGCTTTCTTTGTCTGACTCTGGCCTTAAGTCTACTTCCATCAGAGTCCACCTCAGTGCCATTGCTGCTTTTCATGAGCCGGTTCATGGAAAACTTCTCTCAGCTCATCCCCTGGTGTCCAGGTTCATGCGGGGTCTTTTCAATGTGAAACCACCTCTTAAAGCCCCTCCTGTTATCTGGGATCTCAATGTGGTTCTTTCCGCCTTAATGAAGCCTCCATTTGAACCTTTGGCTACCACTCCTTTCAAGTTTCTCACTTGGAAAGTACTTTTCCTTATTGCTCTTACCTCTGCCAGGAGGGACAGTGAGCTACATGCACTAGTTGCAGATCCACCTTTTGCGGTCTTTCATCATGACAAGGTGATTCTGCGTACACATCCAAAGTTTCTCCCTAAGGTTGTCTCTGAATTCCATCTCAACCAATCCATTGTTCTGCCTGTCTTCTTTCCGAAACCTCACTCTCATTCTGGGGAACAGGCTCTGCATACTTTGGATTGTAAGAGGGCTCTAGCTTACTGTCTAGAGCGTACGAAACCCCACAGATCAGTTCCCCAACTCTTTCTGTCCTTTGATCTGAATAAATTGGGACGTCCTGTTTCTAAACGTATGTTGTCTAATTGGCTGGCAGCGTGCATTTCATTCTGTTATGCTCAGACCGGACTGACACTGGAAGGTTCTGTCACGGCCCATAGAGTCCGAGCGATGGCAGCATCTGTAGCTTTCCTCCGTTCCACTCCTATTGAGGAAATCTGCAAGGCTGCTACTTGGTCCTCAGTTCATACTTTTACATCTCATTATTGTCTGGATGCATTCTCCAGACGGGATGGACACTTCGGCCAATCTGTTTTGCAAAATTTGTTTTCCTAATGGCCAACCTTCCCTCCATCCCTCTTTTTGTTAGCTTGGAGGTCACCCATCAGTCAAGAATATGCTGCCTGCTTGTCCTGGGATAAAGCACAGTTACTTACCGTAACAGGTGTTATCCAGGGACAGCAGGCAGATATTCTTGCGTCCCACCCACCTCCCCGGGTTGGCTTCTTAGCTGGCTTATCCTAACTGGGGACCGCGCGCCTCTGTCGGGCGGGAAGGCACTCGCGCGTGCGCGGTGCGGCCTACTAGAACTTTCCAAGTTCTTAGAGTGCAATCACTCTAAAATTGTCCGTACCGGTGCTCTGTCGGTGCCGTCACCCATCAGTCAAGAATATCTGCCTGCTGTCCCTGGATAACACCTGTTACGGTAAGTAACTGTGCTTAATAGACATTAATAGAATATTAGGTATGATATTTGAGTATAAATTTGATGAATTTATTGTTACACTTATTGTAAGTTTTAAAAAAGAATAAAGAATTGGGAAAAAAAAAAAAGTATTCTGGAGACCAGAGCTATTTGGCTTGCACTAGTGGAATTCCAGTCCTTGCTGGAGGGCAAGTCAGTTCATGTTCTCTCAGACAGTGCCGCAGGGGGCACCAAGAGTCATTTGGTGGTGCAGAAGGCCTTTCTTCTCAATGAGTGGGTGGCGGCTCATCATCTGGACATATTGGCTTCCCACATAGCCGGTGTAGACAGTGTCCAGACGAACTTCCTCAGTCATCATGCACTCAATCCCAGCGAGTGGTGTCTTGGACAGGAAGCTTTCAGGTTGATTGCTCAGTCATGGGGCTGGCTGATCTTGGACCTCATGGCAACAAGTGTCAATGCCAAAGCGCCGAGGTTCTTCAGTCTGCGCAGGGATTTCCAAGCCGAGGGGCTGGATGCTCTGGTGCAGGCTTGGACGACGAACAGCTTGCTGTACATATGTCCGCCTTGGCCTCTGGTGGGCAGAGTTCTTCAGATTGCCTAGCATACAGACCACATGATGCTCATGGCTCCATACTAACCTAGGTGTCCGTGGTATGCAAATCTGGCTCATCTGCTTGTGGCAGATCCTCTCGCCTGATCTTCTGACCCAGGGTCCCATTTCAGTGTTCAATCCTTTTTTCTTACGGCTTGGTATTTGAAAGGGAATGCCTAAGTAAGAAAGGTTATTCGGATAAGGTGATCTCTTGGGTTCTCAGAGACTTTACACCTCGCAGGCATATGTGCATGTTTGGCGTCTTTTTGAGGAGTGGTATTCCCCACGCACTTTCTCTTCGTGCTTCTTTGCCTCACATCTTGAGTTTCTGCAGGATGGCTTGCAGTGCGGCCTTGCCTGGTCCTTTCAGGTTGCAGATTACAGCTTTGTCTTATTTTCACGGTCTATTGCATGGTCAGCGTTTGGCCTTTTTTCTGGATGTGATTTGTTTCTTGCAGTGTCAAAATTGCTCCGCTCTCCGGTTCATCCATTGGTACCAGCTTGGGATCTCAATCTGATTCTTTCTGTGCTTGTTTGTCCGCCTTTTGAGCCTCTCGGTTCCTGCATGATGAAGGGCCTTACCCTTATGGCAGTGTTCCTGGTGGCCATTACTTCCACGAGATGTGTTTCCAAACTGCAGGCCTTCTCTTGTAGGCCATTCCTAGAGTTTTCCAAGGAGCAGGTCGTGCTGCAGCTGGTTCCCTCCTTTCTTCCGCAGGTGGTTTCGCCTTTTCATGTCAACCAGTCAGTGGTCTTCCCAGTCTTGGGTAGTCAGGAGGGCTTTTTGGAGCAGAGATAATTGTGCTATTTGGATGTCTGTAGGGTTCTTCGTGCGTATTTTCAGTGGACCCAGGAGTTCCCATCAGTTAGAGTCTTTTTGTTCTTCTCACGGGTCCTCGTAAGGGGGACGGTGCTTTCAAGGCTACCATTGTGCGTTGGATCAAGGAGGCTATCACTTCAGTATGCCTTCTTCAGAAGAAACCTATTCTGGATTTTTCTCAAAGCTCATTCCACTCAGGGGTAGGTAGGCTTCTTGGGCTTAGTCTTCTCTTGTGCCTCCGGTGGATATCTGTAAAGCTGCAGTTTGGTCTTCTCTCCATTCCTTTGTTCACCACTACCATGTAGACATTCAGGCGCATCGGGACACGGTGTTCAGAGAGCATGTTCTTGTGGGGGGTCTCACCCATGATGGGTACTGCTTTGGTACATCCCATCTGTTCTGTGCCAGTCTGCAGGGACACTAAAGGAGGAGAAATTAGGCTCTTACCTGCTCATTTTCTTTCTTTTAGTCCCTCCAGATTGGCAGACCCCACACTGTCGTTTTGTTTGGTGTTTTTTCACGGATTACGTTTTCTGTGGGATTTTGTTGTTGGGGAGTATCTTAAAAGCAGCAGCAGTTGGTTCAGCTTGCAAACTGTGGGGCATTGCTAGAAGGTTCTTGTTCTAATCAGTAACCAACAGTGTGTACAAGTCCGATTCGGACATTTTTCCTTTGTCTTCTCCATGTGAGTGTGGAGTTGGTATGTTATTATTCAGCCTAGTTAGTTTCTGCTTGGTTATTCATCAGACTGATTATAGATAGGACTGCACAGCCCACTTGTACTGTAGCCAATGTCTCAGTCTCCACCTGCTGGCAGAGGAATGTAAACCCATCCATTCTGTGCTGGTCTGGAGGAACTAAAAAATAAAATTAGCAGGTAAGAACCTAATTTCTCCTTTTTGTTCTGTTTTGGGTGGTGGTTGTTTTTTTAAAATTGTAGGCTGAGAAGGAAGGGTTGGGCAGGTGGGGGAATAGGTTGAGGGGGGGGATAGGTTGGTTGATGTTTTTCTACATTTTGTTGTGTTTTTATTGCATATTGTTGGAAGTTGAAATGTTTAATAAAAAATGATTCAAATATAAATTGTAGGCTGAGAATTGAAAACCACTTACGGAAACGAGCAAGACAGCAAAGATTAGAAAAACAAAAATGGCGCGATTTACAGCGGAAGTTTCCTCATCTTGCTGAGAAGCCACAGCCTGCAAGTCTAAGTCCTGGATCTAGCTGAGAGGTCTGCTGTGATTTAAAAAATCCTGCAGGGGACAGTACTGGATTCCCATTAAAGAAAATGCAGTGTGGGTAAAGTCAGCTGTCTTTTTGCCTGAAAGCTGATGGAGTTACAGAGCAGCACAAGGGAACTTGCCTTAAGCAGTACTGCAGGCAACAGGCTATATTGGTGTGTGACAGAGTTAAATTCTGTACGTCAAATGTAATTATTAAAATAAGCTCATTTGTATTCCAGTTTCAGTAGTTTATTTATACAATTTATGCCTCTCGCTTTAAAATGGGAGTGGCTGGGGAAAATATGAATAGTAAACACTACTATTGCCATTACATCTTTCCGTTTTAATGAAGAGCTTTGTTTGTTGTGGTTTTTATATTACATATATAGTAATAATGGCTTTTACTGGAACCTGTCCGTGTAATTTATTTATTCAAGATTGCTATACTGCTCTAACAGTATACAGATTAAAATGTAAGTGAAAGGAACGACTGTCTAAAAATAGGAAAGTCAAACATTCCTTCCACTACTACTAATCACTTATATAGCGCTGAAAGGTGTACGCAGCGCTGTACATTTTGACATTTATACTCAGTCCCTGCTCAGAAGAGCTTATAATCTAACTTGGACAGACAAGACATGATATATAGGGTAGGGGATGGGTAAGTTGAGAGCAGTTAGGAGTTAAAAGCACTCTCAAAGAGATGGGTTTTTAACTGGGCCTTGAACACTGCCAGAGACAGAGCCCACCGTAGGGATGTGGGCAGCTTGTTCCAAGCATATGGTGCAGCAAGGTAGAAGGGACGGAGTCTGGAGTTGGCAGCCAAAGAGAAGGGCACAGAAAGGAGGGACTTACCAGCTGAGTGGAGCTCACACGGGGGGGGGGGGAACATAGGGGGAGAAAAGTGAAGAGAGATAGTAGGTAAGAGGAGTTTGAATTGCATTCGGAAACAGATGGGAAGCCAATGAAGTGACTTTAGGAGAGGGGTAACATGAGTAAAACAGCTCTCCTGGAATATGAGTCATGCAGCCGAATTCTGGACAGATTGGAAGCGAGATAGCTAAGCAGAAGGCCTGAGAGTAGCGAGTTGCAGAAGTCTAAGTGTGAGGTGATGAGGGCGTAGATAAGCGTTTTGGTAGTGTGCTCAAAAAGGAAGGGTTGGAATTTGGTAATATTATAGAGGAAGAAGTGGCAGGTTTTAGCAATATGTTGCATCTGGGTGGTGAAGGAGAGAGAGGAGTCAAAGATGACCCCAGCAAACAAACAGTACTGGGTGGTGTCAAGCATGTCCTAATCTGGCCCAAGTTGAAAAAGCAGTATAAAAACCTACTAAAGACCCCTCACCTTTCCCCCCTGTAATAGGAGAATTAAGTTTCATCTACTAGCAGCAGGGTGTTGTACACACCATTATTATTTTCTTCCTTCGAGATACAGCAGATCACATGTAGCCACAGCACAGGATGTTTCTCAATAGATTAAAAACAGACAGCTCTCAACCACCCTTCTTTTAGGCTAGATTAAGCACAGTATATGGGGGAAGGAGAATATAAATGGACTTGGAAACCTCTGCAAAATAAATTTTTTTAAATGCTTGTCACAAGTAATTTTATGTCTATCAAGAAACCAAGAGAAAATAAAGGTTTTCAAATTTCTGAACAAGGAAGAAAATCAGTTTGAATTATAAAAATGTACGAGTCAATTAAGATGCACAATATAGAAGACTACAGTGTTAATTATACATTAATATTTTTATCTATCAAGTGTAATGCAAAATACATTTACAAAGAAGAGCATTTAAGAAAAGGAGCCTCCTGCGCACTGGAGGGCAAAAAAATCCTACAGAAAATAGGTATTGATAAAAAAAATTATAAAATGCCTGTTGTTATTGCTTTACATGGGATGTAACTATTTTACATCGGTTCTCAGTTATACTAAATTCAACTGCTTGTTACCTGAACTTCATGTTAAAATAAAAAAAAAAAAGGAGGTACAAATCTTTTACCAAAAAAGTCCATTCCTGAGAATTGCTAAAGCTATAAAGGAAAATCCAATTCTGCAGACAAAAAGAAGGCAGCAGTAGGCATGCCCAGGTATTAAGGACATTTTCTTTCCACGCACTGCTTTCCTCCCTCTTCATATTCCTGTTTCGAGATCCACATTTGCTGAAAAGTACCCTACAAAACAAGATACCTGTTTCAGAGAACAGAATTCAACTGTATAACAAGAATGAAAAAACCAAAATAAATCTATGCAGACAGTAGTTAGACAAGAAAACAGCCAAACCCCCCCTCCTGCCTGTTAGTACATAAATAGCAAATTCAAAACATGTTGGGGGACAGCCGACTTGTCACAGAATGGTGGTGAGAGAACCTTGCCTGAACCAAAAGTTGTGCCACTCCAGAACCCTTCATAACCTCAGCCCCTACTATGGGCTGTTAGTGCGGGTACAAATGAAGGAGTGTGACCAAAGGGAAATGCCCAAGTGGAGTCAAGAACCTCTGAAGCTTCCGAGTCCAATTCTCAGCTCACCACTCGTAATTCTTGCTACAGCAAGGTCTTAGCTCTTTCCCTAAAGCAGGGGTAGGCAATTCTGGTCCTCGAGAGCCGGAGTCAGGTCAGGTTTTCAGGATATCCACAATGAGATGCAAATTATCTCATGCATATTTATTGTGGATATCCTGAAAACCTGACCTGGCTCCAGCTCTCGAGGACCAAATTGCCTACCCCTGCCCTAGAGGGATATATTTGTTTAAAAATGTCTCCAGAGGAGATATTTGTACGGATCACCCCAAAGGCTGAAATACTTGACCTATGCTGGATCTCCCCACTTCTACCTCTAAGTAGATGACTAATATGGAGCTGTGGAGATTAATTACTAGAATGGAAAAGCAGCATTGACTAATTCTTTTGTCCGAACTATGCTCTTTCAGAACAACCGCATCTACATTTATAGGCAAAGTGTGAGCTTGGAAATGAGAACATGAAGATTCAGTTAACAACTTTCAGAAAGTTTGTTCCCTCTACCAATTTGGCCCTTGTGACTGAAGATGATTTTGGAAAACTTGACAGGCTGAAAAATAGTTTCCAATGCAATAGGCATGCTATGCTGAACCTTAGGGCATTCTGTCCATTCTCCTAAGCACAATGCAGAAAGATGTCAATCACAGTTTCTGAAACCTCCTCCTCCCCGAGGGTATGCCATTGGGCAATAGTATCAGGCATCGATGAGGGTATTAGGTTTAAGGAATATACATATGTTTGCTTGGGTACCTTATTTTATTTTAAAAATGGTTATTTGAATTTGGCTCTCCTTGACTTTATAAATACATAGGTTATACCTTTATAGTTCCTGCATGTATTTCAGAGAATATCACCTTTGCTTATCTGTACCAGTTGAATTGCTTTCTTATTATATTGGATTCTACTGGACTCTACATAAATCAATAAATTATTTAAATTAAAGAAACACATGTTAACTGCTGCTTGTTGCCCATTCAGAAAGGCTTAAATCCATAGAGTAATTCACCCTTACCCAAGGCACAAAACAAATTTCATAGGTGTTACAAGCTGCTCAAAAACAGAAGCAGCTGTACACAGAATTAATGGAGTCTACGTCCCAGGACATAAAAGTATATATGTTTGTTACCCTTCCCACTTCATCCTACCACACCGCCACTCTTCTCCCCCCAAAATACTGTTATGATCCTCATAATCCCTCTGACAAATTTGGTACAACTAGGACACCCAACACAAAAGTTACTGAGAGGAGGGGGAAGACAGACGCACACGGTGATCTCATAAGGCTACTTTTTGTATACTTCAGGGCACTTTCTTAAAAAAATGACAGCCAAAGCCTTTAAACTTGATTCTTCAGAAGGGCCGGATAAGGGATTTGTGTTACATCCCTTCCGGATTCTATACTCTAGGTGTTCAATCCCTTCCCACAATCCAGGAGTTGCAGAAATCCAAACACTTTTCTGAGCATGTGCTCACCCCTGCAGTTTTCAGTTTTTGGAAGCAATCTGTGCAGAAGTCTTCTGATCTGCTCTGGATCTTTTTCTTATTTTTTCACTTAAAAGTTTGGGATTTTTTGGGTGGCTTGAGTGCCAGGAAACCCCTGCAGTGGTCCTCTGGCAGAGGAAAGGATGCAGTCCCGCGAGCTGGACTGCTGCTTCACAGAGAAACTTCAGTGGACCTGTGGAGCTAGTCTGCTCTGTGCCACCTTTCTCAGACTCGAGGTCTATTCCCCTGGGAGCTCACTTGCCCTCTGACCTTGTCAGAGGTTTAAGCCCAGGCTGTATGCATCCTGTACAAAAGTCCCACAGGGTTTCAAGGCACAGACTGCGTTTCCCACCCCCAGTTGTGTGGAGAGGATCCATGGGGCAGAGGTTATAGTCAGGGACTGGCAGTCAAAAGATCTTCAAGTCTGGTCAATTTGGAGCAGTTTTGTGGCAGAAAATCCTTTTCCTCCATTCAGCTGCAGTGTACAGAGCTGGCAGGCACTTCAGACTCAGTACACGCTCATATCCACTGCACAGTCCCTCAATTTTGATATGGCTAACATGGGCGAAGGTAAGCCAAAATGACAAAGATGCTATAAAACCAACATTTCCAGAGAGCTGGAGTTCCAGTTTTATGATACCCATTCAATATTGCCCCCTATCTGAGATGTTATCATTTACTAACCAGAGAGGCCAGAATGGAGCCACCAATCCAGGAACTAAACCTGCGTTCGACTGTTGTGTTGTTTGCAATCAATTTCAATCGCATGCTCTGCAGAGGGGAAAAGATGATACTTGGTGAATTCATGTAGCACTCTAGTTATAGTTCAACCCTCTACAGAAGCCTCCTCCAGCATTTTCACAAACCTATAGATCAGATACTAAGCAACTGACCCTAAAACAATTGTAATAGCATATTTAACTGTGCCAGTATGGAAGTGCAAAAATGTATCCCACTATCTTGGTCACTTCTGACCTTTCACACATTAGGAGGAAATATCAAAAAAGTTCAAAGCGGTCTTAAAACGTTCTTTTCTCTGAGACAAGCTGCATCAGGAACAGCACGCATCACAGCAGGACATCATGCACCAAATCAGTTGCCAAATTGTCACATGGAATAGATATAAGCAAACAGCTCAATTACTGCAAATAGATCAGACATCTTAAACACCTTGGTATCAGTTAAGATATAGGGAGGATGGGATTGGGAAAGATAATAATTGCTAATTGTATTATTATTAATAAATGGGTGGGTGGGAAGGGATTCTTTTATATTTATATATTTTAAGGATTATAAGTAAGATTGTCAAGTGATTTGTTAAAAATTTTTCTGATTGATTATTATACACTTGTTGTAAGATTTGAAAATGAATAAAGAATGATTCTGCCATATTTTTTTGATTTCTTTTTAAAACAAATAAATAAATTCTTACTGGAGGAGTCTTCTGAGAAAGCTCTCTGTTCAGTCTGTCTGTAAAGCTTTGTATAAGCGTGTTGCCACCTGCTACAATCACACTACCATACAGGCCCTGGAAAGAAGAGACAGACAAATGTATAGCATTAGAAATGGTTTCCGAATACAAAAGTTACAATTCGGATGTGATAAGTGAGTTTGCATCAACAATACTTGATTTTTCCTGGACATTTTCCTTTTCTGATACCAAAATGTTTTCACCTTGGCCTCAAAGTATTGGTTTCACTTTTAAACTAGGTGAACCCTTGCTGCTAGCGCTACTCCCTTATTCAGTGCAACCACTTCCCTCTGTGGACAAGCAAGATAAAATGACCCACATGGAAGGTGACATCATTCCTTACAACGCTGAAAAAAAGGTCCTCCCCGAGCCCCAAAACTCCAGAAGTTAAATATGTACCAGCCTTTCCCTGCCTCTGTTCCTTCAATTAATAACAATAACAGTTTATATACTGCAGGACCGTGAAGTTCTATGCAGTTTACAATGAATAAAAATCTCTTAACTTCATCCTATGCTCTCTCACACTGGAATTTTCCTTCACTTAAAAAAGGAAATATTTAAAAGTCTCAGTCATACCCCCTCGTTCCCGCTTTTCTTCCAGTGTCTACTTATTGAGACTGCTAAGTCTGTTCCCATACACTTTATGACAGAGACCACCAACCAATTTTGTATGGACTAACTCCATCCTATAATATTAATGCTTCAAAAGAATACTGTTGTATTAAGCACTTACTGGTCTGATGTCAATGTCACACATACCAACGCTTGTAGTGACCACATGGCTCACCCCCAGCATTGTGTTACCAGATAATCCCTGAAACAATTACAAGCACAAGTCAACAGTAATGACAGACACTTTGGTATTGCACCAGTAAAAACCAAATAAAAATAAAAAAGCCTGACTGGCATTTCTGCTCAAATTCTTTTAAGAAAACACTTGCAGGATATTCGCAGCATCTGTCTAGATATAAATACACAATACTGATAAAACTTTATTAGAACTGTACATTACATTAACAACAGGAGTAAATAAATGGGAAGAAACTCTCACCCACTTAGCAAAACTAGCATTAACTTTTACCTTTACGTTTGAAGGGTCAAATAATCCTTCAGGAATCTTTAGTCTCTCTGCTCCAAAGTCACAATTATAACCATTGGGGAACTCGTAATGAACTGTTGGCATCTGGGCAGCTACCCTGGAGTAGCAAGATTGGGTTGCAACATCTTGTTAGTCTTTTGTACAAGAAATCAATGTAAATATATCATTAACTATGCACATTTTTCTAAGTATGGAGAATATAAAAAAATAATAATTTCTTTGGCTTAAGGAAACAAAAGTGGCTTACTTGTAAATGGGTTTCTCCTTAAATGCTAGGGGATTGCACTCACACTTGATGATATTTTCCACACGTGTTCCATATATAGTGCTCTCCCAAAAAACATCCTGAGCAAAGGACTCCATGAGGGTGTCAGGTCAAAAGCGTGCCGGGACAAAGGCACGCCCAGACAATTGAGCGCAGTGTGGGGGTGCGCGCCGCACAAAATTACTGTTTTTAGGGCTCCGACGGGGGGGCATGGGGGAACCCCCCACTTTACTTAATAGAGATCGCGCCATGTTGTGGGGTGTTGTAACCCCCCACATTTTACTGAAAACTTCACTTTTTCCCTGTTTTTAGGGAAAAAGTTAAGTTTACAGTAAAATGTGGACGGTTACAACCCCCCATAACGCCAGCGCGATCTCTATTAAGTAAACTGGGGGGGCTCCCCAACAAAAACCCCCGTCGGATCCCCTAAAAACTGTAATTTTCTTCGGCACGCGCCTCCGTCTTGCGCTCAGTTGTCAGCGCGCGCTTTTGTCTTTCGCGGGGTTGTCTATGAACCCTCCATGAGCATGCACTGGTGTTCCCACCTCACAAATACTCCTCTTCTTCACTCAGCCCATATCTGAATCTTCTGTGGGCTCAAATGGGGAAGGGAAGTCTGGGTTTTATTCTCCTGCACTCATCCCATTTGGTGGTTGCATCAAATGCTCCATGCCACAGGGGTTTGTGCTGCTCCTTTTAATTTTTTTTCACTGATTTAATTTGTGTGCCTTTTTATTTTTTGCAACTTCCGGATGTAACATTGGAAGGTTCCGGAGCAGCGCTGCATGCAGGAATCTTCTAAGAGGCTGGGAGGCCTGCCCTGGGAGGCACAAAGGGGCCGACCCAAGAGATTCACAAGTTTGTTGTTTTGGGTTTTTGTCGCCCGCGATCGAGAGCCAGGGAAGGAGGGGGGCTGTTGGACCAATAGAGAGAGAAGGAGTGAGGGGGCTGCTGGACTCACAAACAGTGTTCCCGCTAAGCTGCGTTGGCCTGCGCTCACGCACAAAATATTATATCGCAGCGCACAAGTTTCTCTTCACAGCGCACACACGCGTCGCAAAGGTAAGGGGAGGCTATAACAGCTCCTGCAGCTCTGCACTTCCCCACAATTGCCATGCTTCGGTTCCTCTTCTTCCTTCCTTCCTCCCCCCCCCCCCCCGCGGGACCCTGCGGCACCATCAACTCTTACTCCCTCTAATGTCGGCCCTGCAGCTCCAGACTTCCTCGCACCTTCTCCCCTCCCCCTTTGGATCGCTATTATTTTAAATGTTATAGCCGCAGAGCTGTATCCATCAGTGGAGATGTCTAACCTCGGCCTGCCCCGGAACTCTTACTGCAACAGTGACTTCCTGTTCCTGCCTAGACGGGCGGCTGCTGCAGTAAGAGTTCCGGGGCAGGCCGAGGTTAGACATCTCCACTGATGGATACAGCTCTGCGGCTATAACATTTAAAATAATAGCGATCCAAAGGGGGAGGGGAGAAGGTGCGAGGAAGTCTGGAGCTGCAGGGCCGACATTAGAGGGAGTAAGAGTTGATGGTGCCGCAGGGTCCCGCGGGGGGGGGGGGGGAGGAAGGAAGGAAGAAGAGGAACCGAAGCATGGCAATTGTGGGGAAGTGCAGGGCTGCAGGGAAGAGTGTTGCGGTACCCAGCTGGAGGGAGAAGGAAGATGAGGGAGGGAATTAAAGGAGATGCCAGGGCTTGGAGCATAGGAGGAAGGTATGCCAGTCTAAGGGAAAAGGAAGGGGGAGATGTGAGAGCATGGAGGGGGAACGAAAGATGGAAGAAAAGGAAAGGAGAGAGATGCCAGAGAATCAGGGAAGGGGAGATACCAGACTATGAGGAGAGGTGTGGGAGAGGGAAGGCGAGGAGAGAGATGCCAGACCAATGGGGTGAAAGGAGAGATGGAAGGGGGAGGCATACAGTTTCTGGAAGGGGCATAGAAGGAGAGAAGATGCCATATAGGGGAAGAGAGACGGCAGACAGTGGATGGAAGGAAGAGAGTTACAAGAAGATGAGGAAAGGAGAAACCACAGAAGACAAAGGTAGAAAAAAATTTCTATTTATTTATTGCTTTAGGAGACATGTGTCACTGTTTCTGTGAAGCATTGTATGCAGAGTCCAGCTTCTTGCTGGTTCAATTTAACCTTTGTCTATGTATTTTTATTTTATCCCCCCTTTTACAAAACTGTGAAGCGTTTTTTAGCACCAGCCTTGGTGGTAGCAGCTCTGATGCTCAGAATTTTATGAGCATCAGAGCTGTTACCTCCGTAGCTAAAATCCACACTACAGTTTTGTAAAAGAGGGAGGGGTTAGTTTGTGATTACATATTCCTTACTAGGCGAAGGTGTTTTCTGTGTTCTGTGTGTTCGAAAGACATGGTTTTCTGTTAGGATTGACGGTGTAGGATTGATCTGTGCTGGTCTGGCTTGTTTAGTTTTACAATGGGTGTATTGATGTACTGCTCACTGCAATATGTAAGATGCTGCCTTTTCCTAGGTACTCATGTGTGACGTGTGGTTTGTTACTAAAAATCATGTTTTTCTTACAGATGGGGGGGGGTGCCAAAAATGATGGGCCCCGGATGTTACATATGCTAGGTACGCCACTGTATGTAAAGATACCAGAAAGCTGGCGTAGCAAAAACTTCTAAGTTTTGAGTATTTAACCCTCCCACAATCTCACGGGCACTCGTTTCAAGTTTATTGAGATTTTGATTTAAACGCAATATCAAATATTTTCAATGCGTATAACAAAAATAAATTTGGGGAAATAAATAAAACCATTTGAACCAGTGTTCCCGCTAAGCTGCGCTGGCGTGCGCTGGCGCACAAAATATTACATCGCAGCGCACACGTTTCTCGTCACAGCGCACGATCGGAAGAGGCGTACGGCAGATGGCAGGGCGGCGAGAGGAGAATCGGGCGAGTTGGCTCATAACTTGCTGGCGCCCGATATTTTTGGCTCACGGTGAAAAAAGTTTGCTCACAACACCCGCCCGCTTAGAGGGAACACTGCTCACAAAGGGTTGCTGGACTGCCTGAAGCTGAAAGGAAGGGTGACAGTTGCCGGATCTGGTCTGGGGTTTGGTGGAAAGGGAAACAGGTGCAGGGTCCATGTGGTGGGTGGAGTGGAGCTGGAGAGAAGGTAAGGGAGAGGTGCCAAACCTAAACCTGGGCGCTGAAGGGAGGGAATAGAGGTGTTGGACCCATGGGAAGGGGGCTAGAGGGAAGGAAAGGACATGCAGGGAGGAAGAGAGAGAAGGAAAGGGGAAGAGAAAAGGGGTGGAGGAAGAGCGAGTGAAATATTGAACATAGCCAAGGAAGGAGAGTGTGAGACACACACTGGTGTAAGGGAACAAAAGGGGAGAAGCTGGACACAGGGAGATATACAAAAAGAGGGGAGATGGTGGGCATGGATGGGAGCATAGGAACAAGGACAAAAAGGGGATTTCTGCATGGGGGTGGTATATGGTTACAGAGGGGTAATGCTAGACATGGGAGGGTATATGAACACAGAAGATGGCTAGACGCGGGGGAGAATAAGAACACAGAAAGAAGATGCTGGACAGGAGAGGGGCATAGGGATATAGAGGAGTGATACTGTAGACAGGAGGAGGGGGATCATAGAATGGTAAGATGATGAAGGCAGAGAGACGGACACAGGGGAAATACTAGAAAGGGACATATAGGGGACAAAGAGAAGGGAGATGCTGAACATGGGGAACAATACATACACAGAGATAGATGGATGGGGAGCATGGAGAAAGAAGAAATGTTAAATGGTCAGGAGACTCTGGCAAGTGAGTTAAGAGAAGACAAAAGAAAAACAGACCAGCGCCCGAGACCAACATGATTTGAAGAATAAAATTACGAGACAACCGATGAAACAACAAAAGGTAGAATAAAAATTTTATTTTCTATTTTGTGATTAGAATATAATCAGATTTGAAATGTGTATCCTGTTAGAGCTGGTGTTAGACATAACTGGGGACCACAAAGCACAGCTTAGGGCTCTTTCTAACCAGAGAGAAGTTGCCCTAGTTACACTCCCCTAACACTATTCCTGTCAAGTATGTTTTGCACAAATGCATTTGTTACACCGACTAAAACCAATGCTATCGCCATACGACTTCCTCACTGTAGTCCAGACTATAGTCTTGTCGAGACTTGATTACTGCAATGCCCTGTACCTTGGCATAACAAAAGCAAGGTGTAGGGCATTGCAGGTTATATAAAATGCAGCAGCAAGATTGATAATGGGATTGGAAAAATATGATCACATTTCGCCATATCTTCAGCAACTGCATTGGCTACCAGTCACCTTCAGAATACAATATAAAGCAGTAATGATTTGTCATCAATTCTTGTATGGAAATATACCAAAATTGTTTAAAAATAATATGCTTAGCTATATACCAAACAGATCGCTACATTCTGAGAATTTAGCTCTACTGAAGACGAATGTGAACCCAAGGCTTGTTGAGACTGGCAAAATGACTTTATGCTGTGCAGGAGTTAAAATACGGAACTCCCTTGTAGGCCAAATACGAAAAGTGAAAAGGGCATGTTTAGAAAATTACTCAAGATGCAATTATTTTTCGATGCCTTTCTTAGCCAATAATTTTCCTCTCTGCACAGTTGATGAATTTATTCATGATTTTCATTATATAAGCTTTGGGATTTCTAATAATTGTGTGTCTGTTTTATTATGTTTTTTACAAAATTATGTATGTAAATTATGTAAACAGTATAGAAATTTTTAAAATAAATAAAAAAATGTGTGACTGCGAGTATTCTGTTAGCATGATTTTTCTGTGTAGCATTCTGTAATAATTTGACCTATTCAGTTTTCTCGATAGTGGAGGGGATATTTGTGAAGGGCAGGGGAGACGGGAGTTTTGGTGATCCTTGCTCTGTATTATTTGTTTTCCTGATAATTTTTAACATTCTATTTGCTTTCTTAGCCGCCGCCACACACTGAGCTGAGGGTTTCAACGTATCCTCAACAATGGCACCTAGATCCTTTTCCTGGGCAGCGACTACTAACGTAGAACCCAGCATCACGTAGCTATAGTTCGGGTTCCTCTTTCCCAGAGGAAATAAAGAACCCCGAGGGAAGGAGGGTTCTGACCTGATATTCTAGACCAGACATGGGCAACTCCGGTCCTTGAGGGCCGGAATCCAATCGGATTTTCAATATTTCCCCAATGAATATGCATGAGATCTATTTGCATGCACTGCTTTCAATGCATATTCAGTGGGCAACTCCGGTCCTCGAGGGCCGGAATCCAATCGGGTTTTCATTATTTCCCCAATGAATATGCATGAGATCTATTTGCATGCACTGTTTATTCATTGGGGAAATCCTGAAAACTCGATTGGATTCCGGCCCTCGAGGACCAGAGTTGCCCATGTCTGTTCTAGACTGTTTCCCACATAATGCCTGGCTGGGGTAAGCCACTATTTGTAGAAATGTGACTTTGTTCTAGGAGCTGGCTATAACCAGATCTAAATGACAGATACAGGGCTGTGAACCCTGTGTTTGGGGGCGTGGCAGTGGCTAACCAAAGGAATTATAGTTTGTTCCTGTAAAGTAGAACCTTAGCCCCCCTTTTTATTAGTTGAGGCAACAGAAAGAAACACTTTCTGTTCATTTGCAAAGCATGTCCAGGTTTTATTAGCAAGACTCTCTCCTATAGCATTTGTTCTACCATGTCACAAGGCTCAAGACAAAGATATTACCAGAAAGGGTGCTGCATGGCAACATATACAACATGAAATTGTGGATGTAAATGCTTTGTACATCACTTAGATTTAAGCGATTCACAAATTTTTAAAATAATAAATATACCCCATCCGTCAAGCATATCTCCTAATCACAGTTTTACAAATTATAATGCTCTTGGTAAATTTTGTGTGTAACAGCCTGTAATTTAATTTAGATAACCTCACTTCTAATATGACACAGAACCAGTAAGAAAAACCAAAAACATTTTGTTACATTTTGAAAAGTTCAAAGCAGTTTACTAAATAAGACAGGCCTGTGAAAAGCCTGGGCATTCATCTTACGATAGAAAACAGAAGAGCTAAAGTTTAAATTGTACGTACTGTTCATCATAAGTTGAATCTGACACTTGAAGAGCTGAAGCTTGGAAATCCTGAATTACACACTGTGGAAACACACAAGGCAACAGGAAATCAATTGGTTAAGATTCAGTACACTTTATAGACCCAGCCAATATGTCAGCAGAATCTTTCCAAATATATTATGGAAACTTACATTGCACATATAATTGTGCCAGGATCGTGTGACCTGAGGCAGCTTTTCTTTTCTTTTCCAATTGGCTGGAACCCCTTCACGCACTGCTTCCTAAGTGAAATGCAACGTAACGTTCAGAATGGACCCTACCAGACAGTGCTATGGTCATGCTGTGAATTATGTACATGATCCAGGTTCAACTCAACTCTCCGTTCAAGCTCAAAAGCTTTTGCCTGGCCAGCACTAGGGATGCTGGTCTGGTGATGGTCAGATGGGCTGGGGGAAGAGTCAGCAAGATGATCCAAAATTCTACAACAGTGATACCTACTGGATGCCTAGAAGCACACCAGCAATGGACAGCAAAGGTAGCCAAGATCTGGGTCCCTCAGCTACAGGAATGTGGCTGCAACAACTGGGCTACATACGGGAGAAGGTTTAATCAATGGAGGAGGGTAGGAATCACTGCTAGATGTGAATTTCCATAGACAAGTCAAAACACCACCTCCACATAAACACTGCCACCAGTTGAACAAAAAGTTTGGTTGTCAATTTGTGTGCTTGATCAACCCCAAGAACATAACTGGAGTGGAGAAGTAGTCTAGTGGTTACTGCAACATCCTGAGAACCAGGGGGACCAAGTTCAATTCCCATTGCTACTATTTGGGTTTCTGCCAGGTACTTATGACCTGGGTTAACCACTTTTGGTAACAGGACACCGAGCTAGTCTGATCCAATTTATATATTCTTATGTGAGCCAAGTATAGAACAATCAAGCTATTGTGACATCACTGATGAGGCTGGCTCTTAGGCATTGGTGGAATGAGGCAATATGACATCACAATCTCAGCTCTGGAATGTTGCTTCTCTTTGGGTTTCTGCCAGGTACTTGGGACCTAGGTTGGCCACTGTTGGAAACAGGATCCTGAGCTTGATGGACCTTCGGTGTGTCCCAATATGGCAATTCTTATGCGAGTCCAAGTATAGATCAATCAAGTCATTGTGACATCACTACTGAGGTTGGCTCTTAGGCATTGGTGGAATAAGGCATTATGACATCACAATCTCAGCTCTGGAATGTTGCTACTCTTTGGGTTTCTGCCAGGTACTTGGGACCTGGATTGGCCGCTGTGGACACGATACAGTCCAGATGGACCATTTGTCTAACACCAGACCAGTATGACTATCCTTATGTTCGTATGCAGCTCCTTATAACACTCCATCGCTCCAAATACAAAATAAGCACCTGTATATAATAAACTGCTTTGATTGTTAAACCACAAAAAGGTGGTATATTAAATTCCACCCCCTATCCATTCCCTAATTAAAAGGATGGGCCCAGATCAGAAAAGGTGGCACCCTGTATATGGACCACATGGTTGAACAGGATTGAATATCTTGTCCATAATTTGAATAAATCGCAGAAAGCTCAAATTAGTGTCCTGCCAGAAAGTATTTTTGTTGTTTGTTTTTTTTTATTTAAACATGGACGACACTGCTGCTCAAGTCTTACCCCCTCTTCTACAAAATCGCACAGTAACGGCCCCGAAGCCCATAGAGATTTAAAGGGCTTCAGGGCTGTTGCCGCGTGGCTTTGTAGAAGAGGGGGGTTAGTCTTCACTGCTTGCGTTATAATGTGGATGCTCTGTTTGATGCAGGGAGTAAAACTGGTTCTGTATGGGTCAGGATGGAGGGAGGTTTATCCACAATTTCTTTGGGCCATGTTTTTGGAGCTATTAAACCTTTGGACTTGTTAATATGCACCTGCTAGTTCAACTTTGTATGAAGTGGCATACATAATGGAAACAGAGAAAAAATAATGAATTTCATGTGGAAAGAAAAAAAGGAACCTCGTCACAAGCAGCATAGAAACATGACGGCAGATAAAGGCCAAATGGCCCATCCAGTCTGCCCATCTACTATCTCTTCTTCCTAAGAGCTCCCACATGCCTGTCCTACACTTTCTTGAATTCAGAGATTTAAAAAATGAGTTATCACTTCAAAATGTGAAGGACCAGGAAATCTCTGTGCCCTCCATCTCCTCGCTTACCCCTCACCCCTAAAGATCACTGTCCCACCTTTGAAGCAATCATGTACGGAGGCACTAATTCAACATTCATTTCCTGAAACAGCTCCCTGCACTGCATAGTAATGAAGTCTCCAGCAAGTGGCGATTTCACAATACCTGCCAATAAATAAGAAGAGAATCAGATGCCTTCGGTACACAATGTCTAACGACAAGCTACCTGCTATTTTTAGTTATTTTATTTAAAAATTTTGAATACCGCCTAATCTCTAAGCGGTTTCCAAGTATAAAACATTCATAAAATTACATCATCAACATAAAATCCTAACCACTGTTTCAATCATGCTAAACAAGACATCTAAATATCGCATACGTCTTTCTCTGCTGCCTAGATATAAGCAATGACAGACAGCTGGGTTAGTAATAATTTCTTAAAATTATAGCTTAAAATATTCTCACTATTATTAATAAGCATTTCTATAGCACGAGACATACACAGCACTGTACAAATTATATCTAAGTAGTTGTATCTGGGTCAATGGAGGGTTAAGTGACTTGCCCAGGGTCACAAGGAGCTTGCAACAAGAATTGAACCCAGTTCCCCAGGATCTCAGCCCACTACACTAACCATTAGGATACTCCTTCCTCTAAAGGTCACTGTTACCTAGTTATTAGTGCCCTATACGGCCAAACTGAATGTGCTCTTTCAGTTCTTTAAAGCTAGTTTCTGTCAAGAACTGCTAGTAAAACCATATCTTTAGCCTATTATACACATTCACCAAAAAGGAATCCCACTGCCCCTGAGTTTCCTTTTTGATTAATAAAAAAAAGTGCCTAATTCTCACAACAAAGCCAAATGTGCCAGTGCTAGCAGAAAATATGGCTGTCCCCTCACTGAGGGTCAGCATTGGGAGCTTTAGAGGGTTAAGAGAAAACTGGGCAGAAGAGGGCTTTTTCGCCTTTTCCACAAGGTCCCCCAGATCCAGGTGTCCAGACACCATAAGCCTTCATCCATGGTTATTTCCCTCCTCCCCCATTTTATATCCCCTTTAAGTTCATGGAGCCTAGTTCATCTCACAGATAATTATTGAGGGGCAAGAACCAGGGCTTTCACTGGAACCCTGCAATCATGAGCAAAACATCTGACCACTAGATGTCACCAATGCACAGTAACTGGGACTCTCTCCAGGGACTTTGAATGCAGCAGCCTCAGATGACCTGTGCAGCAGAACACCTGACCAAGGAATCAGATACAGGCGCTCTGCATAGCTGTATGCATAGCTGTATGCAGTAATTCTACCAAGCCACTAGGCTAGCCCCAAGGAAAGTAAAAAAAAAAAAAAAAAAATCAAGTCAGGTGGCTGGGAATGGGAGTTTGGTCTAAGAAGCAAGGAGATCATGAACATTTCAATCCTCTGAAGCAACCCGCTCTACTCTGTAACACCTTTGGACATGTCCAGAAATCCTCTTCTGTAATCCACCTTGAACCGCAAGGTAATGGCGGAATAAAAATCACTAATGTAATGTAATTACATTTCTTTTATACTGTTGGGGCTTATATTCTAATACTGGTGGTTAAAAAAAACAAAAAAAAAAAAACACTACATAATCCTATGACAAAAAACCCCAAAAACTCCCCCCCAGAGACTTCAACAAAGTGAAGAGAAACTCCCAAATCTCAAAGAAGGTACAGTATAAGCAGCTACTTCATTATTGAGTCCCATTCATTTTCTTGGGAATCTGTTAGCATAGACTGAATACATACCTTTTCTCTAAGGACTGGAAATGCTAAATTTACACTGTCAATTGTTTTCCACATTAAAAAAATAAAAAAAATATATATATATATACCGTATTTGCCGGCGTATAAGACGACTTTTCAGTACCTTAAAATCCTCCCCAAAGTCGGGGGTCGTCTTATACGCCGGGTACTGTTTACGTGCCGGTCCGCAGAAAATTCCTGCCGGTCCACACAGGACCGGCGAGATGGACCCGTTAAATTTTCTGCCCCGATGGTGTTTGCAGAAATCTTCTGTTCCTCCCAGCCTCGGGCGATCAAGACAGGCGGTCATTCCCTCTGTGAGTCTCGCCTATGTGGAAACAGGAAGTTGAAACAAAATAGGCGGGACTCAGAGAGGGAAGGTCCCGACGTTTGCAGCCTGTCTTGATCGCTGCCCCTGCTGAGTCGCCGAAGAGGGCCGCGGGGAAAGTGCAGGCAGAGAGAAGATGGTCAGCGTGCGCGGGGAGGTCAGCGTGTCGATTGGGGCCATCAGCAGCGTTTGTGGTGAGTCTGCCCACGTGCAGGATGCGGCGGGTAGGGGCCTCCGACTCGTCTTGGGCGGCTGGGCCTGCGGTGCAAAGCTGTTTTTGCCGGCTTGGGGGGGGGGTCGCGAATCGGAAGAAGGGGTAGTCTTATACGGTGAGTATATAACAAACTCTATATTTTAACTGTAAAAGTTGGGGGGTCGTCTTATACGCCCAGTCGTCTTATACGCCGGCAAATACGGTATATATATCTCTTTAACTATTTGTTTCTATTTCATGGAAATAATTAAGGGCTCCTTTTAACAAAGGTGAGTTAGGGCCTTAATGCGCGGAATAGCGCACGCTAAATTGCCCCGCGTGCTAGACCTTAATGGCATCATTGAGTTGAAGTTAATTCTAGAAGCGTAGCATGGGTTTAGCGTGCACTAAAAATGCTAGCGCACCTTAGTAAAAGGAGCCCTAAATCTTTTTCAGTGTCGTTAAATAATGAAGACAAAAAGCACAATTCTACTAAAAATGCTAAAAATCCTTACTTTGCTGAAGTACATAGCCATCGTGTACTGGAATGGCAGTTGTATGCGTAGATCCACTATCCAAAACCAGGCCTGTGGATCGACCATTGGCAAAACTAGATCAGACTGTTAAGGACGATAACACAGCTTAAAAAAGAATGAGCACAATTCTGCACCGGCTGGAAACTCATAGCAACACACAAACCACAGTCTCACCTATCACTAAACTCTTTCATAGGTTCATATATATGCAGAGAAAGAGAGGACAGATTAACAGGCTGAAGAACCTTAAGATCCAACATAAGCCTGTTTTTAGACCATCATCCAGAGGGAGGAGAGACTGCTCAGATTTTGCACCCCAGAAGGATCATTTTATAGCAGGTGCCTGGTGTGGAAAGCCACCTTCTTAAGCATCTAGTCAATTTTATAAAATATTAGCAAGTGAAATGTCAGCATTTCAAAATTTTTCAGAGATCAGCTTATTTTACAATCTCCATCTCAATTCTACCTACCAACAAAGTACACACCATCATGTCATGGCATGCACTTTTAGACGAGGCGTTATTTATAGCTGGATCCGAAGCCTCCTACAGTACAACAGTGGCGGCTGCAGTTGATAGCTTGGCTTAAGGCGGAGCGTACTCAAATCAGATCTATGCATTCCCCTCAGTGGAGGACCTTCCTGCAAATCTGGAGGGCTTTTTGGGACTCTCTTACTCCTCAAATGCGTAGTTATATCTTGGATATTTAATGTGCTAATTGATGCTGAATTGCTTGTGCTCGCTCTTAGTTTTCTGATGTTATGATGTGAAGGAGGGTGGGTTTTTGGGAGGGATGGGGTTGGTTCTTTTTGTACCACTTTTTTATTGCTCTTATTTTAAAGCTTAGCCCTAAGTCCCTGATTGGCTCAGGCGCCCTGGCATCTACACTGTGTAGACCAGGGGTGTCCAACCTGCGGCCCGAGGGCCACATCCGGTCCCGTGAAGTATTTTGTGTAGCTCCGGTCGAGGGCAATGCAGTGTTTTCCTTTGCTGCCCCCAGGTGTTTACCATCTTGACGGCTTCCTCCTGTCTTGCTGCAGCGTTTGTGCGGCCCCAGAAACATTTTTTTTCGGCCAATATGGCCCAGGGAAGCCAAAAGGTTGGATACCCCTGGTGTAGACTCAAACTGTTCAAACTATTTAAGGACCTAAAATCCCTATCAACTTAAGTCTTTGGGTTCCCTTCTGATATCACGATCAACTGTAATCACCTTTTATGTACGATACTGAGTTCTATGTAAATGCTAATTTTAAATGCTATTTCTAAATGCTGCTTCTGTAAATGTATTTTTAAATGCATTTTAACTTGTTGAGTTGTTCTCCGCCTAGAATTTGATGGTTAAGCAGATTATAAATGCAAAAAAAATTAAATTGCTAATTGTATCGTGACAATCCCCCTCAAAATTGCAAACATCGCCCAAAATTTATTGTACTGTTGGTTCCCATTACAAACCAAATCAGCAAGGGTAAATACGTTCTCAAAACTGTGATCTCTTCCTCCCCCTCCAGGAACCCAAAGGTCAATTGAAGATGTGCCAAAAATAGTATTAGAAGCAGCAGCAGCCTGCTCTTAATCACAAACGTTCAGGACACTCCTGGGTTTAAACAAGAGGGTAGAAAAGAAAACTGGAACAGCAGTAAGAGACCAAGCATGTCAGTCCAAACAGAATAATATACTGTTCTGGTATCGGCCATTTAAAAAAAAAACAACACAGCAATGTTTGAGGAACCTCAAGGATACGCTGTCAGAACTGCAGTTTTACAAAGGAAGAAAGCTGGAATATTGTAATGCTCAAACATTAGTTCTGTCAACTTCTCTCTCTTCGCTCTAATATTCCACTGGAGGAAAAAAGTAAAGATGATAAATAGTAATTAGCAACAGCAAGCGAATGGATGGAAAACCACAAGCCTATCCTCTTCAGCTGCACAGATTTCAGAGCAATTCAAGTCATTTGCTAACAGAACTCGGAAATGTGTTTCATTATTAAATAGAACTTAAATTAGCTCCTTGCAAGAAAGAACTGAGAAAATTAAACTTATATTTCACTAACTGCAGTGCACTAATTTAGGCCATTTCAATATCTTTCCTTAGCAACTTTCACTGTGTACTGTATGGCTTCCCAAACCTGTCCCAGGATTCCCATAGCCAGTCAGATTTTTGAAGCGTGAGCAAGTGGTTAGAGCAGTGGGGAGGGGAGGGAAGCCTCTGGATCTCCACTGGGACCAAAGCCCAGCAATGGCAGTTACAGCACAGGACCTGCAAGTCGGGGAACAATCACAGGTCTGCTCTCTCCTCCTGTGTGACTCTCTTGTTTGATGGGAAGCCCAACTAGAGTCCTAAAGTCTGTGAGCACAGTCAGGCCCAGAGGCCTACCCCATCCACAGAACTAGGGTCTGAGAACATGTTCGCACACAGCTCTGGGCTAACTGCTGCTGTCATGCTTCGAGTAAGTTGGGGGGGGGGGGGGAGAGGAGCAGAGATTTGCTGTGAATTTTTAAGTGCTAAAATGGGGACAAAGTGGATAAAGTTTGGGATTCACTGGCTTAGAGCAGTAGGCTGAGAACAAAAGAAGCCAGGGTTTGAATCCTGTTTCTGCCACCGATAACCCCTGTGAGCTTTGGAAAGTCACTTTCTTTCTCAGTGCCTCAGCTACACTTAAGATTATAAGGGGTGCATTGTACCTGAATATTTATCATTACTGTATGGCTATAAATTATATCCATAATGCGATGTAGTTGCATACAAAGGAGGTATAGGATAAACATTTTTCTCATTAAGGTTTCCTGACACTAGCGATAACATTACTAGTTTTACAGAACACTAATCCACCATTCATGAAAACATTCCTTTTATGTATTTGAAAATTCTTTACTTATTGTAGTGTATGACACTCCACTAGGACAATCACAATTCAGCATTATCAAGTTTCTAGCCACAAAAGATCTACTTACTGGTGCCTCGGACATCAGCACTGGATGTAAGCTTGCTTCTGATTTGATGTGCATCTTATAGGTATGATCCAAAATTGCTTGAAAGCTGTCCCAGTCTTCAACTATCAACATTTTCAACATTTGCAGAGTGTCAGTATACAACTTACAATGCCAACCATTTTAATACAGTTCTACCAGCAATGCTATCTACATAATTCAGATTTTTAAAATATTAGTATCCCCCTTTGTAATTCCATTTGTATTTCACTCCTGACTTTTCAACGGTCTCAGGGCGAAGAACATACAATGTCTCCAGCGTGTACAAAACGTGACGATCAGACTTCTAAAGAACCTCCATCCCCGAGATCCGATCTCTCAGGCCCTATCGTCGGCTCACTGAATGCACATAGCCAAACGTTGTGTCTTCAAGGGCCTGATGTTAGCATTCAAATCCTTGCACGGCATGGCGCCGGGCTAAGTGTTGGCCAAGCTTCCTCTGTATGTGCCGAACAGGTCCCTCCACTCCCAGAGTGAAATACGCCTCAAAATGCTCCCTGGTGCCCTTCAACTGCAAACTGCCAAACGATGTTCCTGCTCCCAATTTCATACCAACCCTCTGGAATTGACTGCCCCTGCAGATAAGATCCCTTGAAGGACTCCTCAACTTTAGGAAAGCAATAAAAATATACTTCTTCACTTAACCCCACCCCCCCCAAAGATAAGATTACAAAGAAATGTATATTGATACAAGATCCTCGGTATGTGTCATGTTAGGATAAAACTTGTATTGCTAAATCTTGTACTGTAATTATGACAATTTTAATCTGTAAACTGTATATTACAGATATGGGTATTAGATCCCTAGTATGTGTCATATTAGGGCAAAATCTTGTACCAGAAAAAAAAACTCAAAGCATGTTAAGAATGTGCAGTCCATGTCACGTGCACTGCATTTACAGAAATACTTTTTGACTTTGTTCCCAAACTTGGTTCATAAATGCACCGTTGTCAGTAAAAGGTAGATATTTGTCAAAAGAAGTTAATTTCATATGCTGCTTCCAACACTGCCTTGCTCACAATTTGAATGTGTATTATGGAGACTAAACTTTAAGTCAAACACTTCGGTTCCAAACAACCTTTATTCTCATAGTTTAGTACTATTTGTTTGGTTTTTTTTTAATGGATGATAGGACCATGGCAAGATATTCAGTATTTAATGACTTATTTTTTTGTGCTGGCCGCTGCAGTAACAGCTCCGACACTCATACAATTTCTATGAGCGTCCGAGCTGTTACTGCCACGGCCGGTGCTAAAAAAGCTACCACAGCTTTGTAAAGAAGGGGATTAATCCTAACTTAGCAAGTCAGATTACTTACATGTCTTTCAAAAACATTTAGCAAGTTTTTACAAAGATGTACAGAGAAGGGAATGACTCTGGGGTTTTTGGGTTTTTTTTAAAGAAAACTTTTCAAATAGCCTTTCACAGCAGGACAATCTAGAACAGGGGTGCCCAAATGGTCTATCGCGATCGACCAGTAGATCGCAAAGGCAACACGAGTCGATTGTGTTGCCGTTGTGATCTTTTTCTCCCTGCTGCTTCCCCAAGCCAGGCCTGGCGCATACAAGCACCAGACTTACAAAACTTCACCTCCGACGTCAATTCTGATGTCGGAGAGGAAGTTCTGGGCCAGCCAATTGCTGCCTGGCTGGCCTGGAACTTCCTCCCCGACATTACAATGGACGTCAGGGGTGAAGTCTTGTGGGCCCAGCGATTGTACGCGCGAGGCCTGGCTCAGGGAAACAGCAGGGAGAAATTGCGCTGGTTGCTTGGGGTGGGGGTAGGGAAAAAAATCGGGGAAGTAGAGAAATCAGCTCGATGGCTTGGGGGGGGCAGGGGGAGAGAGAAAGAAAGGCAGAAATAAAGAGGGAGGGCTAGGGGGAGAAAGAAAGATATATTGGCTTTACAGAAGAAGGAAGTCAACAAGAGACTCATGAAATCACCAGGCAAAAAGGTAGGAAAAATGATTTTATTTTCAATTTAGTGATCAAAATGTGTCCATTTTGAGAATTTATATCTGCTGTCTATATTTTGCACTATGGCCCCCTTTCACTAAACCGCAATAGCGGTTTTTAGCGCAGGGAGCCTATGAGCATTCAGGGCATTCAGCACAGCTTCTTGCACTAAAAAACGCTATCACGGTTTAGTAAAAGGGGAGGGGGTATAGTTTTTGTATAGTTACAGAGGTGACATTGCATATTTTAAAGTCATCTGCCTTGACCTCTGATAAAAACCCCAAATACAAATGATAATTAACATTTTCTCTGCGTACAGTGTGCTTTTGTGTTTTTTTTTAAATTTTATTGTTGGTAGATCATTTTGACTTGGTCATTTTAAAAGTAGCCCGCAAGCAAAAAAAGTGTGGGCACCCCTGGTCTAGAACACACAATGGTACAGGAAGCCTTTGTAAATCAGATGCATTTATTCGGTCCTACTGGTAAACAGCTCTCTCGCTGGTTAACTATACTGTAACATTCTCACTCTCTATACACAGCACCTTCTAAATGTTTTTTCAGATTTCTTTATAATTTGTCCTATTCCTGTTTATGACAATATACAGAACAGTGATTCACCGCACCTTTACAAAATTCTTTGACTAGCTGGCATGTTCTAGTGGAATGGTGAACATTTACATTACACTTTTGTTCTCCAATTGATTCATCATTCAACATGAAATTATCAAGCACAAGCAATGCATATATTTTTGCCACTTGTCATTTTATGGTTTAGTTTTTCCAACAAATTCCGATTTATCACAGAAGCCATAATATTTACACCATCTTAAAATCATGGTCAGAATTATGATCCACAGAGGTTTTTCAGTTTTACAGTGTACATTGCCAATAACCGACTGCTCTAGAAACTTAAAGCCTGATTTTTAACAAGGCTCATTTAAAAAGAAAATTAACACTGTCTGTCCCGGATCTTAGTCATAGCACTGTGGGTTGTGGCACAGGGCATTTCGGTTCAAATCTTTAGTTAAGACGGACCTAAATTAAATTAGGTGAACCATGGAGATAATGTATTCACTCCTGGGGGAGAAAAAAAGACTGGGGGGGAGGAGACGGGAGTAGAAACACAGCTGCCATACCAACCATGCAATAACATTGAGGAAGCATCTTACAACATCCTTTCAACCTTCTGACTAGTCAAGGGTTCCTGGTATCTTTCTTGCTTGCTATCTAGGATGGGAACCGAGGTTATCTGATAAAAATGGAAAACAAGGGGAGGAGGGATAAAAAGAAAAAATGACAAAGCATACTCATGCCATTTTTCAGTGGTGAAATCGCCTCCATGTTCTCCCTTGGAACTCGCAATGTGTTTGTATCTATGTAGTAAGTGGGACCTCCTTGTTTGCCTTTGTCTCCATCTATTTCCATTGGTGTGCTCCCATCTTCTCGTTCTAACACCACACCAATAGCGGTAGGGAAATCAACCTGTAATTAAGAAAACAATTAATTCAAATTAAAATGTGACATTTTGAACAGCATCTTCACGTTGAAATATGTTTTCTAAATCTAAAAATGTCATCAACATCCAACTGTATAAGACATATCACTTTACCCCGTTCCACGTACCTTAGGACAGTCCTCCCCAGCATAGCCTGCTCGCACAGTATATGAACCAATATCAAAAACTAAGGCTCCAACTTCATCTGCAATCATAAAATAGTAAGACACAAAGATGATGAAATGCCAGGAGAAGCAACAAAAAATTAACTTATTGTACAAGCTAGCATCATATTTAATGCACAATCAAGATACTAGCACATATTAAAATAATTTCTGAAATATGCTTACAGCCAAGTCTTAATTTACTGTCTGCATGACAAAAATCAGTTCTTTAGCACTCTCCAGACCGGTATAGGTTAATCTTACAAGCGGGTATATATCTCATCATGACCAGAAGGTGGAGACTGAAACAAAACTGTGGAATAGTACGTAAGAGGTACCTTCCCCTATTCCTAATAGCCAAGCAGAACTAAGAACTTGAAACAGAAATAAACAATACTCCGAACAGGAGTAATAACTAACATACCCAAATGCTGTTGGGAAAAGCAGAGGAGAGATCCCAGCAAGAAAATGTCCCCACAGCTCGCCAGCTAAGCCAGCCAAGCCACAGCCACTGTTCTTCAATTCTCCCCAGCCCTAGAAACATACTAGAACCCGCAGAAAAACCAAAATCTGCCCGCGCAACAGCCACAAGAACACGACAATAGACAGGGTGGGGACCTATACCGGTCTGGAGAAGCTAAAAGAAAGGAAATTAGCAGGTAAGAACCTAATTCCTCCTTCAATCACCTGTCGTGTTGCTACCTGCACCTGACAGTATAGCTAAAGCCTTAAGTCAGTGTTTTTCAACCTTTTTACACCCGTGGACTGGCAGAAATAAAATAATTATTTTGTGGACCGGCAAACTACTAGGACTAAAATTTTAAAACCCCGTTTCCGCCCCATCTCCGCGAGCTCGGTCACCTCAGTAACTATAGAAAAATAGACAAATATAATGAAAAATATAAACAGCAGATATAAATTCTCAAAACTGACACGTTTTGATCACTAAATTGAAAATAAAATCATTTTTCCTACCTTTGCTGTCTGGTGATTTCACGAGTCTCTGGTTGCATTTCCTTCTGTCTGTGTTTCCTTTCTTTCTTTCTGCACTCAAGCCCAAGAATTGTCCCTTTCTATTCCCTCCCTCTTTCCTTCCTATGTCCTTAGTGCCCCAAGTGCCTCCTTCCCATGTCTTTAGTGCCCCCAGTGCCTCCTTACCATCTCCTTAGTGCCCCTTCCTGTCTTTAGTACCCCCAGTGCTTCCTTCCCATGTCCTTAGTGCCCCTTCCTGTCTTTAGTGCCCCCAGTGCCTCCTTCCCATGTTCTTAGCGCATCTTTCCCATGTCTTTAGTGCCCCCAGTGCATCCTTCCCATGTCCCTCTCACTGCCTTCCACACTTTGTCCCACCTCCCACCCCTGAAGCCAGCCTGCCTGCCTGTCTACCTCTCTCCCTCCCTCCCTCCCTGGCCAAAGCCAGCATGCTTGCCTGCCTACCATTTTCCCTCCCTGCCCCGCAAAAAAAAAAAAAAAAAAAGCCTCCCTACTTCCTTTCCCCTGCTCTTATCGCCCTGCCGCTGCTGCTAAAGCCGACAGGAAGTCTTCTTTCCGACATCAATTCTGACGTTGGAGAGGATGTTCTGGGCCAGCCAGGCAGCGATTGGCTGGCCCAGAACGTCCTCTCCGTCAGAATTGACGTCGGATAGAAGACTTCCTGTCGGCTTTAGTAGTAGCAGTAGGGCGGTAAAAGAAGGGGACCTGGGGAAAGGAAGGCGGGAGGGACGCCTGTCCCGTTGTCCCCGAGCACAGCAGGGACTGTTTTCTTACTCTTTGTGACTCTGTACAGTGCTGGGTACATCTGGTAGCGCTCTACAAATAATTATTTATTTATTTTTTTATTTTATTCAATTTTCTATACCTAATTATTTATTTTATTCAATTTTTTATACCAATCTCCCAAGGGAGCACAGAAGAGTTAACATGCATTTATTCAGGTACTCAAGCAGTTTTCCCTGTCTGTCCCGGCAGGCTCATAATCTATCTAATGTACCTGGGACAATGGGGGGGGGATTAAGTGACTTGCCCAGGGTCACAAGGAGCAGCGTGGGTTTGAACCCACCACCTGATCTCAATATTTACCTACATGGCATAAATACGCATGAGGCGAGTCTCATTCATTTGAAAGGAAGCTCCAGTGAGAGGGCATATGAGGAGGTTAAGAAGTGACAGGCTCAGGAGTAATCTAAGAAAATACTTTTTTACAAAAGAAAGGGTGGTAGATGAGTGGAATAATCACCTGGTAGAGGTGATGGAGACAAGGACTGTGTCTGAATTCAAGAAAGTGTGGGTCAGGCATGTGGGATCTCTTAGGGAGAGGAGATAATTAATACTGCAGATGGGCAGATTGTGTGAGCCATATCTTCAATCATTGTTTATAATGCTTTTTCTACAGAGCTTTCTTGCTTGTTAGAAAATATTTTTGGCGGTTTGGCCTTTATCTGCCATCATGTTTCTCTAACCATAAAGGTCTATGACCTCACTATGACCTTAGCCTATAACAATAATGCTCTCTATGACATCACAATGAAGGTGTAAAGAGCCTTAGTCAAAAGGGAGAGGAGGAGATGGTGGATCCTGCGGATGGGCAGACAGGATGGGCCACATGACCTCACAATGCAAGTGTTAAGAGCCTTAGCCAATAACAATAATACTCTATGACAGTGGTTCCTAACCCTGTCCTGGAGGGACACCAGCCAGTTAGATTTTTAGGATAGCCCTAATGAATATGCATGGAGCAGATTTGCATGCCTGTTACCTTCATAATAAGCAAATCTGTCTCGTGCATATTCATTAGGGTTATCCCAAAAACCTGACTGCCTGGCGGTCCTCCAGGACAGGGTTGGGAACCAGTGCTCTATGACATCATAATGCGGGTGTAAAGACCCTTAGCCAATAGGGAGATGGTGGATCCTGCGGATGGGCCATTTGGCGTTTACTACTACTATTAATTATTTCTATAGCACTACCAGATGCACATAGCGCTGTACAGAGTCACAAAGAGTAAGAAAACAGTCCCTGCTCGAAAGAGCTTACAATCTAAACAGCCAAGACAGACAAACAGGATGTCATGGATACAGGGGATAAGGGGAATGGTTAATCAATGGGCTGGGTTGGAGGACAGAGTCCAGGACAATCAAGCCATCGTGACATCACTGATGAGGTTGGTTCTTATGGGTGGAATGAGGCATTATGACATCACAATCTCAGCTCTGCTTCCCAAAGACAAACAGGATGTCATGGATACAGTCAAGGGGAAGGGTTAATCAGCTGGCTGGGTTGGAGGGCAGAGGAGAAAGGTTAAGGATTGAAAGTTATATCAAAAAGGTGGGTTTTCAGTCTTGTAATTCTCCATAATATTGGTCTGGGCCTCTTTACTTGTGAATCGCTTTGAACCTACTCGGCGCAAATGTGCCACAGGAAGGACACAATAGATGGGACCCAATTGGTGGCTTATCAAGCACTGCAATCCAATTAACCTCTTCAGGGGTAAAACCCCGGCTCCTTCCTTAAAGCCAGAGCCCAGCCCAGCCCGGCCCCGCTGCTCCCCTCCCCCTCTGCCACTGGGAGGAAGGAGGCCGGGCCCGGAGTCCTGCTTGGTGTCAGCCGGGCCCATTTACATTTCTTCTCTGCGCTGGGGGAGGCTCTGTCGGGGCCTATCGCGGCCCCCGTCACTCACCTCCGCCGTACACGCCGCCGCTCATGGTCGGTGTCTCTGGCCGCCCGACACCAGGCCTCAACGTGCAGCGCTCCGGTCCGGCGCCCTTCCTCTCGCCTCGCGAAACTTTCTTCCCCCCCCCCTAAGTGCCGCCAACAATGGGGCCGCTCACGCCGGCGCCAGACAAACCGGCACTGTCCCGCGCAGCCCGCCTTAGCCAACCGCGAGGCGAAAGGGAGCCGTGCACCGCCCACCGTAGCCGGGATGAACCAATGGCGAGAAGAGAAGGAGGGGGGAAACAGAGCTTGGTTGCGCGGCGCGGGCTGCTGTCTGAGGCGCTCTGAATTGGGAGGGACTAGGCCCGGCCCTCGGGACCCCCATCAGAGGGGGTTAGGTCATGCCGAATAGGTTGGTCCGGGTCTGGCTTGTTTGCAATTTGGGGGTTGGGTTTATTTTTATATATATATAACTGAACAATTTCAAAAGTACAAAAATTAAAGTAACCAACAACAGTGACTACACAAGCATTGCCATAGTGACAGCTCAAAGCTCTATCAAGGAATGGTCAAGCCCAAGCAAGATCCCAAAGGACTAAGATGCATGCTGCTTACTCCAGGGCTAGAGGGGATTTTCCCAAGTCCGTCCACCCACCCACCCACAATAATAGTTTACAGACACTTCCTTTATCAATTTTATTCTTCTTTTTTTAAATCCTGCTATGTTAACTTTTTTTTTTTTTTAACCACATTTTATACCAACCAGTTCCAGAGTTTAATTACACCTCGAGACAAACAGTGCAATACATATATATATAGATATATCTGAATACATAACAAAACAAAAAGAAGTCACCATTTTCCCCCATCCCTTTTATTAATCAATGATTTAAACATACTTATTTATAGTACTATGAAATACCCCCACCCACCCATCCTGGATGTGCATAGAGAACAAACCTATATTAAAGAGAGATATCGATTATATAGATGCAATAAAAGCTGCCAACCGGCCCCACACTCATTTAAATGCCTTATTATTCCCTAACAATTCCGCATTCATTTTTTCATATTTGTAACTAGAGCATATGTTTGCCCACCAGAAAGGGAAGTTGAGACATCAGAGCTCTTCCAATTTCGTATTATCATCTGAATGGCTTTCCCTGTCATAATCAAGAAAAGCCGGCATTTATAACGATCCAATGGGGGCTTGACATGCAATAAGGTACCACATATGATCATGGATGGAGGCACGTGTAAAGTTTAAATTTGCCTGTCTCTGCTTTAAAGTACTATACGGTCTAGCCCCTAAATACATAACTGACTTTTTCTCCTTCTCAGCCTACAGACATAAGAGAAGCTCACATTTGAACTTCATTTCCCCCCAGTTAGAAGATATAAACTCAAAAGACACCATCAACACCTTTTCTCACATCAAGCAGCATTATGGGGTAAAGATCTAGAACAATTGCTTACGCCTACTACTTATGGGGAATTTAGGAAATGCCTAAAAACATATCTGTTCCTGAAGTATCTAGACAGCTGACCCGTACAACTCTTTCACTTCAATAACGGTTCCCTTGAGCTGTTAACCACTATCTTTAACCTCTGTTAAGTACAATCAATTTGTACCATCTTTTAATTTTTGTAAACCGCATAGAACTTCACGGTCCTGCGGTATATAAACTGTTATTATTATTATTATTTATCTGTCCCCATATCGACTTCCAGAAGCTGAGTATCAGAGGACAAAAGAACAGCAGATGATCCAGTGTCCCACTGTCTATATGACAATGCCAGCATCTATTAGATTTAGAACTGTCTAGTTTTTGTAAACGCACAAGGGTCCAGAAACTTCTATGTAACAGAAAAAGAACAAGTTTGTCTCATAGATGCTGACATTGTACATCTCATCCTTCAAGTCCAAATTCGTGGCCATTGAGTAGCAGAAATATGCTGCTTAATCTCAATGCTCCAAATGTCCTTTAGACTCATCTGTGTTTTTTTATTCAATAGGTCAGATATTAATTTATACCACCGGGAGGCCTGATGCCCTAAGGAATCTGTCTGAAAGCAAAGGACCTGCAGGCTATAGTAATTTTTAAAATTTTGCCATTTAGGGAACCCTTTCTGAATGGCTTGCTTCAGCTGCAACCATTTATAAATTTGAGTCTTGGAAATACCAAAAGATTATTGCAGTTGTGAAAACTCAAGCATTTTCCCATAGGATGTAACATCATCTAATGTACATATACCTGCTTGAATCCAATGCTTCCAGGCGATCTTCGTTCGGAGTGTACCCATAAGGATTGACACGTGACACCCATAAAGATTTATTCTGTAGCTTTGTGTCTTTGATCCTGTAGCATGTTATTGACTCTGTAACGTACATATCTCTGTTCCTGAAAACTGTGTATGTATCCTTGTAACCCGTTCTTGGCTCCTGGGGAAGACAGGCTATTAAAATGAATAAATAAATAAATTTATATTGCTCCATAGTGAGACTGCACCTTGAATATTGTGTGCAATTTTGGTTACTGCATCTTAAAAAATATTGTGGAATTAGAAAAGGTACAGAGAAAGGTGACGAAAATGATAAGGCGATAGAGGTGTCAAAGTCAGCCCTCAAGAGCCGCAATCAAGTCAGGTTTTCAGGATTTCCCTAATGAATATGCATGGGATTTATTTGCATGCACTGCTTTTATT